>NC_138828.1:21138791-21776541 GCF_965183815.1 Platalea leucorodia
CTACTTGAAGAGCAGCAAGAGCTTTTGGTCCTGGCCCCTTTGCGGTGGGAGGAATCCCTGGACGTTCGCAATTGCTGAGCCTGCCTCAGGGTGTCCTCAGCAGCCCACGCAACCAGTGTTTTCTTTTGGGAGGCTCTAGAAAGAGACAGCACCAACGTTCGTAGGGCTATGAATGGGGTTTGCCTCGCTACTTGAAGAGCAGCAAGAGCTTTTGGTCCTGGCCCCTTTGCGGTGGGAGGAATCCCTGGACGTTCGCAATTGCTGAGCCTGCCTCCGGGTGTCCTCAGCGGCCCACGCAAACAGTGTTCTCTTTTGGGAGGCTCTAGAAAGGGACAGTGCCAGCGTTCGTGGGGCTATGAATGGGGTTTGCCTCGCTACTTGAAGAGTAGCAAGAGCTTTTGGTCGAGGCCCCTTTGCGGTGGGAGGAATCCCTGGACGTTCGCAATTGCTGATCCTGCCTCAGGGTGTACTCGGTGGCTCACGCAGATAGTATTGGGCTTTGAGAGGCACTAGAAAGAGGCAGCGCCAGCGTTGGTGGGTCTGTGAATGGGGTGTCCTGACTGATTGAAGAGCAGCAAGAGCTTTTGGTCCTGGCCCCTTTGCGGTGGGAGGAATCCCTGGACGTTCGCAATTGCTGAGCCTGCCTCCGGGTGTACTCGGTGGCCCACGCAGATAGTATTGGGCTTTTGGAGACACTAGAAAGAGACAGCGCCAGCGTTTGTAGGGCTGTGAATGGGGTTGCGTGGCTACTTGAAGAGCAGCAAGAGCTTTTGGTCCTGGCCCCTTTGGGGTGGGAGGAATCCCTGGACTTTCGCAATTGCTGAGCTGGGCTCCGGGTGTACTCGACTTCGCAGGCAGATAATATTGGAGTTTGGGAGGCTCTAGAAAGAGACAGCACCAGCATTGGTGGGGCTATGAATGCGGTTTGCCTGGCTACTTGAAGAGCAGCAAGAGCTTTTGGTCCTGGCCCCTTTGCGGTGGGAGGAATCCCTGGACGTTCGCAATTGCTGAGCCTGCCGCCGGGTGTCCTCAGCGGCCCACGCAAATAGTGTTAAATTTTGGGAGGCTCTAGAAAGAGACAGTGACATTGTTCGTGGGGCTATGAATGGGGTTTGCCTGGCTACTTGAAGAGCAGCAAGAGCTTTTGGTCCTGGCCCCTTTGCGGTGGGAGGAATCCCTGGACGTTCGCAATTGCTGAGCCTGCCTCAGGGTGTCCTCAGCGGCCCACGCAAACAGTGTTCTCTTTTGGGAGGCTCTAGAAAGAGACAGTGCCAGTGTTCGTGGGGCTATGAATGGGGTTTGCCTCGCTACTTGAAGAGCAGCAAGAGCTTTTGGTCCTGGCCCCTTTGCGGTGGGAAGAATCCCTGGACGTTCGAAATTGCTGAGCCTGCCGCCGGGTGTCCTTAGCGGCCCACGCAAACAGTGATATCTTTTGGGAGGCTCTAGAAAGAGACAGCACCAGCGTTGGTAGGGCTATGAATGGGGTTTGCCTCGCTACTTGAAGAGCAGCAAGAGCTTTTGGTCCTGGCCCCTTTGCGGTGGGAGGAATCCCTGGACGTTCGCAATTGCTGAGCCTGCCGCCGGGTGTCCTCAGCGGCCCACGCAAAGAGTGTTCTATTTTGGGAGGCTCTAGAAAGAGACAGTGCCAGTGTTTTTGGGGCTGTGAATGGGGTTTGCCTGGCTACTTGAAGAGCAGCAAGAGCTTTTGGTCCTGGCCCCTTTGCGGTGGGAGGAATCCCTGGACGTTTGCAATTGCTGAGCCTGCCTCCAGGTATACTCGGCGGCCCACGCAGATAGTATTGGGCTTTGGGAGGCACCAGAAAAAGACAGCGCCAGCGTTTGTAGGGCTGTGAATGGGGTTGCCTGGCTAATGAAAGAGCAGCAAGAGCTTTTGGTCCTGGCCCCTTTGCAGTGGGAGGAATCCCCGGACGTTCGCAATTGCTGAGCCTGCCTCAGGGTGTCCTCAGCGGCCCACGCAAACAGTGATATCTTTTGGGAGGCTCTAGAAAGAGACAGTGCCAGTGTTCGTGGGGCTATGAATGGGGTTTGCCTGGCTACTTGAAGAGCAGCAAGAGCTTTTGGTCCTGGCCCCTTTGCGGTGGGAGGAATCCCTGGACGTTCGCAATTGCTGAGCCTGCCTCAGGGTGTCCTCAGCAGCCCACGCAACCAGTGTTTTCTTTTGGGAGGCTCTAGAAAGAGACAGCACCAACGTTCGTAGGGCTATGAATGGGGTTTGCCTCGCTACTTGAAGAGCAGCAAGAGCTTTTGGTCCTGGCCCCTTTGCGGTGGGAGGAATCCCTGGACCTTCGCAATTGCTGAGCCTGCCGCCGGGTGTCCTCAGCGGCCCACGCAAACAGTGTTCTCTTTTGGGAGGGTCTAGAAAGAGACAGTGCCATCGTTCGTGGGGCTATGAATGGGGTTTGCCTGGCTACTTGAAGAGCAGCAAGAGCTTTTGGTCCTGGCCCCTTTGCGGTGGGAGGAATCCCTGGACGTTCGCAATTGCTGAGCCTGCCTCCTGGTGTACTCGGCGGCCCACGCAGATAGTACTGGGCTTTGGGAGGCACCAGGAAGAGACAGCGCCAGTGTTTTTGGGGCTGTGAATGGGGTTGCGTGGCGACTTGAAGAGCAGTAAGAGCTTTTGGTCCTGGCCCCTTTGCGGTGGGAGGAATCCCTGGACGTTCGCAATTGCTGAGCTGGGCTCCTGGAGTACTCGGCTCCGCAGGCAGATAATATTGGAGTTTGGGAGGCTCTAGAAAGAGACAGCACCAGCGTTGGTGGGGCTGTGAATGGGGTGTCCTGGCTACTTGAAGAGCAGCAAGAGCTTTTGGTCCTGGCCCCTTTGCGGTGGGAGGAATCCCTGGACGTTCGCAATTGCTGAGCCTGCCTGCGGGTGTCCTCAGCGGCCCACGCAAACATTGATCTCTTTTGGGAGGCTCTAGAAAGAGACAGTGAAATTGTTCGTGGGGCTATGAATGGGGTTTGCCTCGCTATTTGAAGAGCAGCAAGAGCTTTTGGTCCTGGCCCCTTTGCGGTGGGAGGAATTCCTGGACGTTCGCAATTGCTGAGCCTGCCTCAGGGTGTCCTCAGCGGCCCACGCAAATAGTGTTAAATTTTGGGAGGCTCTAGAAAGAGACAGTGACATTGTTCGTGGGGCTATGAATGGGGTTTGCCTGGCTACTTGAAGAGCAGCAAGAGCTTTTGGTCCTGGCCCCTTTGCGGTGGGAGGAATTCCTGGACGTTCGCAATTGCTGAGCCTGCCTCAGGGTGTCCTTAGCGTCCCACGCAAATAGTGTTCTCTTTTGGGAGGCTCTAGAAAGAGACAGCACCAGCGTTGGTGGGTCTGTGAATGGGGTGTCCTGACTACTTGAAGAGCAGCAAGAGCTTTTGGTCCTGGCCCCTTTGGGGTGGGAGGAATCCCTGGACATTCGCAATTGCTGAGCTGGGCTCCGGGTGTACTCAACTCCGCAGGCAGATAATATTGGAGTTTGGGAGGCTCTAGAAAGAGACAGCACCAGCGTTGGTGGGTCTGTGAATGGGGTTGCCTGGCTACTTGAAGAGCAGCAAGAGCTTTTGGTCCTGGCCCCTTTGCGGTGGGAGGAATCCCTGGACGTTCGCAATTGCTGAGCCTGCCTCCGGGTGTCCTCAGCGGCCCACGCAAACAGTGTTCTCTTTTGGGAGGCTCTAGAAAGAGACAGCACCAGTGTTGGTGGGGCTATGAATGGGGTTTGCCTCGCTACTTGAAGAGCAGCAAGAGCTTTTGGTCCTGGCCCCTTTGGGGTGTAAGGAATCCCTAGACGTTCGCAATTGCTGAGCCTGCCTCAGGGTGTCCTTAGCGGCCCACGCAAACAGTGATATCTTTTGGGAGGCTCTAGAAAGAGACAGCACCAGCGTTGGTAGGGCTATGAATGGGGTTTGCCTCGCTACTTGAAGAGCAGCAAGAGCTTTTGGTCCTGGCCCCTTTGGGGTGGGAGGAATCCCTGGACGTTCGCAATTGCTGAGCCTGCCGCCGGGTGTCCTCAGCGGCCCACGCAAACAGTGTTCTCTTTTGGGAGGCTCTAGAAAGAGACAGTGCCAGTGTTCGTGGGGCTATGAATGGGGTTTGCCTGGCTACTTGAAGAGCAGCAAGAGCTTTTGGTCCTGGCCCCTTTGGGGTGGGAGGAATCCCTGGACGTTCGCAATTGCTGAGCCTGCCTCAGGGTGTCCTCAGCAGCCCACGCAACCAGTGTTTTCTTTTGGGAGGCTCTAGAAAGAGACAGCACCAACGTTGGTAGGGCTATGAATGGGGTTTGCCTCGCTACTTGAAGAGCAGCAAGAGCTTTTGGTCCTGGCCCCTTTGCGGTGGGAGGAATCCCTGGACCTTCGCAATTGCTGAGCCTGCCTCAGGGTGTCCTCAGCAGCCCACGCAAATAGTGTTCAATTTTGGGAGGCTCTAGAAAGAGACAGCACCAGCGTTGGTGGGTCTGTGAATGGGATTGCCTGGCTACTTGAAGAGCAGCAAGAGCTTTTGGTCCTGGCCCCTTTGCGGTGGGAGGAATCCCTGGACGTTCGCAATTGCTGAGCCTGCCTCCTGGTGTACTCGGCGGCCCACGCAGATAGTACTGGGCTTTGGGAGGCACCAGGAAGAGACAGCGCCAGTGTTTGTAGGGCTGTGAATGGGGTTGCGTGGCTACTTGAAGAGCAGCAAGAGCTTTTGGTCCTGGCCCCTTTGCGGTGGGAGGAATCCCTGGACGTTCGCAATTGCTGAGCTGGGCTCCTGGAGTACTCGGCTCCGCAGGCAGATAATATTGGAGTTTGGGAGGCTCTAGAAAGAGACAGCACCAGCGTTGGTGGGGCTGTGAATGGGGTGTCCTGGCTACTTGAAGAGCAGCAAGAGCTTTTGGTCCTCGTCCCTTTGCGGTGGGAGGAATCCCTGGACGTTCGCAATTGTTGAGCCTGCCTCAGGGTGTCCTCAGCGTCCCACGCAAAGAGTGTTCTCTTTTGGGAGGCTCTAGAAAGAGACAGTGAAATTGTTCGTGGGGCTATGAATGGGGTTTGCCTCGCTATTTGAAGAGCAGCAAGAGCTTTTGGTCCTGGCCCCTTTGCGGTGGGAGGAATTCCTGGACGTTCGCAATTGCTGAGCCTGCCTCAGGGTGTCCTCAGCGGCCCACGCAAATAGTGTTAAATTTTGGGAGGCTCTAGAAAGAGACAGTGACATTGTTCGTGGGGCTATGAATGGGGTTTGCCTGGCTACTTGAAGAGCAGCAAGAGCTTTTGGTCCTGGCCCCTTTGCGGTGGGAGGAATTCCTGGACGTTCGCAATTGCTGAGCCTGCCTCAGGGTGTCCTTAGCGTCCCACGCAAATAGTGTTCTCTTTTGGGAGGCTCTAGAAAGAGACAGCACCAGCGTTGGTGGGTCTGTGAATGGGGTGTCCTGACTACTTGAAGAGCAGAAAGAGCTTTTGGTCCTGGCCCCTTTGGGGTGGGAGGAATCCCTGGACATTCGCAATTGCTGAGCTGGGCTCCGGGTGTACTCAACTCCGCAGGCAGAGAATATTGGAGTTTGGGAGGCTCTAGAAAGAGACAGCACCAGCGTTGGTGGGTCTGTGAATGGGGTTGCCTGGCTACTTGAAGAGCAGCAAGAGCTTTTGGTCCTGGCCCCTTTGCGGTGGGAGGAATCCCTGGACGTTCGCAATTGCTGAGCCTGCCTCCGGGTGTCCTCAGCGGCCCACGCAAACAGTGTTCTCTTTTGGGAGGCTCTAGAAAGAGACAGTGCCAGTGTTCGTGGGGCTATGAATGGGGTTTGCCTGGCTACTTGAAGAGCAGCAAGAGCTTTTGGTCCTGGCCCCTTTGCGGTGGGAAGAATCCCTGGACGTTCGAAATTGCTGAGCCTGCCGCCGGGTGTCCTTAGCGGCCCACGCAAACAGTGATATCTTTTGGGAGGCTCTAGAAAGAGACAGCACCAGCGTTGGTAGGGCTATGAATGGGGTTTGCCTCGCTACTTGAAGAGCAGCAAGAGCTTTTGGTCCTGGCCCCTTTGCGGTGGGAGGAATCCCTGGACGTTCGCAATTGCTGAGCCTGCCTCCGGGTGTCCTCAGCGGCCCACGCAAAGAGTGTTCTCTTTTGGGAGGCTCTAGAAAGAGACAGCACCAGTGTTGGTGGGGCTGTGAATGGGGTTTGCCTGGCTACTTGAAGAGCAGCAAGAGCTTTTGGTCCTGGCCCCTTTGCGGTGGGAGGAATCCCTGGACGTTTGCAATTGCTGAGCCTGCCTCCAGGTATACTCGGCGGCCCACGCAGATAGTATTGGGCTTTGGGAGGCACCAGAAAGAGACAGCGCCAGCGTTTGTAGGGCTGTGAATGGGGTTGCCTGGGTACTTGAAGAGCAGCAAGAGCTTTTGGTCCTGGCCCCTTTGCAGTGGGAGGAATCCCCGGACGTTCGCAATTGCTGAGCCTGCCGCCGGGTGTCCTCAGCGGCCCACGCAAACAGTGTTCTCTTTTGGGAGGCTCTAGAAAGAGACAGTGCCAGTGTTCGTGGGGCTATGAATGGGGTTTGCCTGGCTACTTGAAGAGCAGCAAGAGCTTTTGGTCCTGGCCCCTTTGCGGTGGGAGGAATCCCTGGACGTTCGCAATTGCTGAGCCTGCCTCAGGGTGTCCTCAGCAGCCCACGCAACCAGTGTTTTCTTTTGGGAGGCTCTAGAAAGAGACAGCACCAACGTTGGTAGGGCTATGAATGGGGTTTGCCTCGCTACTTGAAGAGCAGCAAGAGCTTTTGGTCCTGGCCCCTTTGCGGTGGGAGGAATCCCTGGACGTTCGCAATTGCTGAGCCTGCCTCCGGGTGTCCTCAGCGGCCCACGCAAACAGTGTTCTCTTTTGGGAGGCTCTAGAAAGGGACAGTGCCAGCGTTCGTGGGGCTATGAATGGGGTTTGCCTCGCTACTTGAAGAGTAGCAAGAGCTTTTGGTCGAGGCCCCTTTGCGGTGGGAGGAATCCCTGGACGTTCGCAATTGCTGATCCTGCCTCAGGGTGTACTCGGTGGCTCACGCAGATAGTATTGGGCTTTGAGAGGCACTAGAAAGAGGCAGCGCCAGCGTTGGTGGGTCTGTGAATGGGGTGTCCTGACTGATTGAAGAGCAGCAAGAGCTTTTGGTCCTGGCCCCTTTGCGGTGGGAGGAATCCCTGGACGTTCGCAATTGCTGAGCCTGCCTCCGGGTGTACTCGGTGGCCCACGCAGATAGTATTGGGCTTTTGGAGACACTAGAAAGAGACAGCGCCAGCGTTTGTAGGGCTGTGAATGGGGTTGCGTGGCTACTTGAAGAGCAGCAAGAGCTTTTGGTCCTGGCCCCTTTGGGGTGGGAGGAATCCCTGGACTTTCGCAATTGCTGAGCTGGGCTCCGGGTGTACTCGACTTCGCAGGCAGATAATATTGGAGTTTGGGAGGCTCTAGAAAGAGACAGCACCAGCATTGGTGGGGCTATGAATGCGGTTTGCCTGGCTACTTGAAGAGCAGCAAGAGCTTTTGGTCCTGGCCCCTTTGCGGTGGGAGGAATCCCTGGACGTTCGCAATTGCTGAGCCTGCCGCCGGGTGTCCTCAGCGGCCCACGCAAATAGTGTTAAATTTTGGGAGGCTCTAGAAAGAGACAGTGACATTGTTCGTGGGGCTATGAATGGGGTTTGCCTGGCTACTTGAAGAGCAGCAAGAGCTTTTGGTCCTGGCCCCTTTGCGGTGGGAAGAATCCCTGGACGTTCGAAATTGCTGAGCCTGCCGCCGGGTGTCCTTAGCGGCCCACGCAAACAGTGATATCTTTTGGGAGGCTCTAGAAAGAGACAGCACCAGCGTTGGTAGGGCTATGAATGGGGTTTGCCTCGCTACTTGAAGAGCAGCAAGAGCTTTTGGTCCTGGCCCCTTTGCGGTGGGAGGAATCCCTGGACGTTCGCAATTGCTGAGCCTGCCGCCGGGTGTCCTCAGCGGCCCACGCAAAGAGTGTTCTATTTTGGGAGGCTCTAGAAAGAGACAGTGCCAGTGTTTGTAGGGCTGTGAATGGGGTTTGCCTGGCTACTTGAAGAGCAGCAAGAGCTTTTGGTCCTGGCCCCTTTGCGGTGGGAGGAATCCCTGGACGTTTGCAATTGCTGAGCCTGCCTCCAGGTATACTCGGCGGCCCACGCAGATAGTATTGGGCTTTGGGAGGCACCAGAAAAAGACAGCGCCAGCGTTTGTAGGGCTGTGAATGGGGTTGCCTGGCTAATGAAAGAGCAGCAAGAGCTTTTGGTCCTGGCCCCTTTGCAGTGGGAGGAATCCCCGGACGTTCGCAATTGCTGAGCCTGCCTCAGGGTGTCCTCAGCGGCCCACGCAAACAGTGTTCTCTTTTGGGAGGCTCTAGAAAGAGACAGTGCCAGTGTTCGTGGGGCTATGAATGGGGTTTGCCTGGCTACTTGAAGAGCAGCAAGAGCTTTTGGTCCTGGCCCCTTTGCGGTGGGAGGAATCCCTGGACGTTCGCAATTGCTGAGCCTGCCTCAGGGTGTCCTCAGCAGCCCACGCAACCAGTGTTTTCTTTTGGGAGGCTCTAGAAAGAGACAGCACCAACGTTCGTAGGGCTATGAATGGGGTTTGCCTCGCTACTTGAAGAGCAGCAAGAGCTTTTGGTCCTGGCCCCTTTGCGGTGGGAGGAATCCCTGGACCTTCGCAATTGCTGAGCCTGCCGCCGGGTGTCCTCAGCGGCCCACGCAAACAGTGTTCTCTTTTGGGAGGGTCTAGAAAGAGACAGTGCCAGCGTTCGTGGGGCTATGAATGGGGTTTGCCTGGCTACTTGAAGAGCAGCAAGAGCTTTTGGTCCTGGCCCCTTTGCGGTGGGAGGAATCCCTGGACGTTCGCAATTGCTGAGCCTGCCTCCTGGTGTACTCGGCGGCCCACGCAGATAGTACTGGGCTTTGGGAGGCACCAGGAAGAGACAGCGCCAGTGTTTTTGGGGCTGTGAATGGGGTTGCGTGGCGACTTGAAGAGCAGTAAGAGCTTTTGGTCCTGGCCCCTTTGCGGTGGGAGGAATCCCTGGACGTTCGCAATTGCTGAGCTGGGCTCCTGGAGTACTCGGCTCCGCAGGCAGATAATATTGGAGTTTGGGAGGCTCTAGAAAGAGACAGCACCAGCGTTGGTGGGGCTGTGAATGGGGTGTCCTGGCTACTTGAAGAGCAGCAAGAGCTTTTGGTCCTGGCCCCTTTGCGGTGGGAGGAATCCCTGGACGTTCGCAATTGCTGAGCCTGCCTGCGGGTGTCCTCAGCGGCCCACGCAAACATTGATCTCTTTTGGGAGGCTCTAGAAAGAGACAGTGAAATTGTTCGTGGGGCTATGAATGGGGTTTGCCTCGCTATTTGAAGAGCAGCAAGAGCTTTTGGTCCTGGCCCCTTTGCGGTGGGAGGAATTCCTGGACGTTCGCAATTGCTGAGCCTGCCTCAGGGTGTCCTCAGCGGCCCACGCAAATAGTGTTAAATTTTGGGAGGCTCTAGAAAGAGACAGTGACATTGTTCGTGGGGCTATGAATGGGGTTTGCCTGGCTACTTGAAGAGCAGCAAGAGCTTTTGGTCCTGGCCCCTTTGCGGTGGGAGGAATTCCTGGACGTTCGCAATTGCTGAGCCTGCCTCAGGGTGTCCTTAGCGTCCCACGCAAATAGTGTTCTCTTTTGGGAGGCTCTAGAAAGAGACAGCACCAGCGTTGGTGGGTCTGTGAATGGGGTGTCCTGACTACTTGAAGAGCAGCAAGAGCTTTTGGTCCTGGCCCCTTTGGGGTGGGAGGAATCCCTGGACATTCGCAATTGCTGAGCTGGGCTCCGGGTGTACTCAACTCCGCAGGCAGATAATATTGGAGTTTGGGAGGCTCTAGAAAGAGACAGCACCAGCGTTGGTGGGTCTGTGAATGGGGTTGCCTGGCTACTTGAAGAGCAGCAAGAGCTTTTGGTCCTGGCCCCTTTGCGGTGGGAGGAATCCCTGGACGTTCGCAATTGCTGAGCCTGCCTCCGGGTGTCCTCAGCGGCCCACGCAAACAGTGTTCTCTTTTGGGAGGCTCTAGAAAGAGACAGTGCCAGTGTTCGTGGGGCTATGAATGGGGTTTGCCTCGCTACTTGAAGAGCAGCAAGAGCTTTTGGTCCTGGCCCCTTTGGGGTGTAAGGAATCCCTAGACGTTCGCAATTGCTGAGCCTGCCTCAGGGTGTCCTTAGCGGCCCACGCAAACAGTGATATCTTTTGGGAGGCTCTAGAAAGAGACAGCACCAGCGTTGGTAGGGCTATGAATGGGGTTTGCCTCGCTACTTGAAGAGCAGCAAGAGCTTTTGGTCCTGGCCCCTTTGGGGTGGGAGGAATCCCTGGACGTTCGCAATTGCTGAGCCTGCCGCCGGGTGTCCTCAGCGGCCCACGCAAACAGTGTTCTCTTTTGGGAGGCTCTAGAAAGAGACAGTGCCAGTGTTTTTGGGGCTGTGAATGGGGTTTGCCTGGCTACTTGAAGAGCAGCAAGAGCTTTTGGTCCTGGCCCCTTTGCGGTGGGAGGAATCCCTGGACGTTTGCAATTGCTGAGCCTGCCTCCAGGTATACTCGGCGGCCCACGCAGATAGTATTGGGCTTTGGGAGGCACCAGAAAAAGACAGCGCCAGCGTTTGTAGGGCTGTGAATGGGGTTGCCTGGCTAATGAAAGAGCAGCAAGAGCTTTTGGTCCTGGCCCCTTTGCGGTGGGAGGAATCCCTGGACGTTCGCAATTGCTGAGCCTGCCTCCTGGTGTACTCGGCGGCCCACGCAGATAGTACTGGGCTTTGGGAGGCACCAGGAAGAGACAGCGCCAGTGTTTTTGGGGCTGTGAATGGGGTTGCGTGGCGACTTGAAGAGCAGTAAGAGCTTTTGGTCCTGGCCCCTTTGCGGTGGGAGGAATCCCTGGACGTTCGCAATTGCTGAGCTGGGCTCCTGGAGTACTCGGCTCCGCAGGCAGATAATATTGGAGTTTGGGAGGCTCTAGAAAGAGACAGCACCAGCGTTGGTGGGGCTGTGAATGGGGTGTCCTGGCTACTTGAAGAGCAGCAAGAGCTTTTGGTCCTGGCCCCTTTGCGGTGGGAGGAATCCCTGGACGTTCGCAATTGCTGAGCCTGCCTGCGGGTGTCCTCAGCGGCCCACGCAAACATTGATCTCTTTTGGGAGGCTCTAGAAAGAGACAGTGAAATTGTTCGTGGGGCTATGAATGGGGTTTGCCTCGCTATTTGAAGAGCAGCAAGAGCTTTTGGTCCTGGCCCCTTTGCGGTGGGAGGAATTCCTGGACGTTCGCAATTGCTGAGCCTGCCTCAGGGTGTCCTCAGCGGCCCACGCAAATAGTGTTAAATTTTGGGAGGCTCTAGAAAGAGACAGTGACATTGTTCGTGGGGCTATGAATGGGGTTTGCCTGGCTACTTGAAGAGCAGCAAGAGCTTTTGGTCCTGGCCCCTTTGCGGTGGGAGGAATTCCTGGACGTTCGCAATTGCTGAGCCTGCCTCAGGGTGTCCTTAGCGTCCCACGCAAATAGTGTTCTCTTTTGGGAGGCTCTAGAAAGAGACAGCACCAGCGTTGGTGGGTCTGTGAATGGGGTGTCCTGACTACTTGAAGAGCAGCAAGAGCTTTTGGTCCTGGCCCCTTTGGGGTGGGAGGAATCCCTGGACATTCGCAATTGCTGAGCTGGGCTCCGGGTGTACTCAACTCCGCAGGCAGATAATATTGGAGTTTGGGAGGCTCTAGAAAGAGACAGCACCAGCGTTGGTGGGTCTGTGAATGGGGTTGCCTGGCTACTTGAAGAGCAGCAAGAGCTTTTGGTCCTGGCCCCTTTGCGGTGGGAGGAATCCCTGGACGTTCGCAATTGCTGAGCCTGCCTCCGGGTGTCCTCAGCGGCCCACGCAAACAGTGTTCTCTTTTGGGAGGCTCTAGAAAGAGACAGTGCCAGTGTTCGTGGGGCTATGAATGGGGTTTGCCTCGCTACTTGAAGAGCAGCAAGAGCTTTTGGTCCTGGCCCCTTTGGGGTGTAAGGAATCCCTAGACGTTCGCAATTGCTGAGCCTGCCTCAGGGTGTCCTTAGCGGCCCACGCAAACAGTGATATCTTTTGGGAGGCTCTAGAAAGAGACAGCACCAGCGTTGGTAGGGCTATGAATGGGGTTTGCCTCGCTACTTGAAGAGCAGCAAGAGCTTTTGGTCCTGGCCCCTTTGGGGTGGGAGGAATCCCTGGACGTTCGCAATTGCTGAGCCTGCCGCCGGGTGTCCTCAGCGGCCCACGCAAACAGTGTTCTCTTTTGGGAGGCTCTAGAAAGAGACAGTGCCAGTGTTTTTGGGGCTGTGAATGGGGTTTGCCTGGCTACTTGAAGAGCAGCAAGAGCTTTTGGTCCTGGCCCCTTTGCAGTGGGAGGAATCCCCGGACGTTCGCAATTGCTGAGCCTGCCTCAGGGTGTCCTCAGCGGCCCACGCAAACAGTGTTCTCTTTTGGGAGGCTCTAGAAAGAGACAGTGCCAGTGTTCGTGGGGCTATGAATGGGGTTTGCCTGGCTACTTGAAGAGCAGCAAGAGCTTTTGGTCCTGGCCCCTTTGCGGTGGGAGGAATCCCTGGACGTTCGCAATTGCTGAGCCTGCCTCAGGGTGTCCTCAGCAGCCCACGCAACCAGTGTTTTCTTTTGGGAGGCTCTAGAAAGAGACAGCACCAACGTTGGTAGGGCTATGAATGGGGTTTGCCTCGCTACTTGAAGAGCAGCAAGAGCTTTTGGTCCTGGCCCCTTTGCGGTGGGAGGAATCCCTGGACCTTCGCAATTGCTGAGCCTGCCGCCGGGTGTCCTCAGCGGCCCACGCAAACAGTGTTCTCTTTTGGGAGGGTCTAGAAAGAGACAGTGCCAGCGTTCGTGGGGCTATGAATGGGGTTTGCCTGGCTACTTGAAGAGCAGCAAGAGCTTTTGGTCCTGGCCCCTTTGCGGTGGGAGGAATCCCTGGACGTTCGCAATTGCTGAGCCTGCCTCCTGGTGTACTCGGCGGCCCACGCAGATAGTACTGGGCTTTGGGAGGCACCAGGAAGAGACAGCGCCAGTGTTTTTGGGGCTGTGAATGGGGTTGCGTGGCGACTTGAAGAGCAGTAAGAGCTTTTGGTCCTGGCCCCTTTGCGGTGGGAGGAATCCCTGGACGTTCGCAATTGCTGAGCTGGGCTCCTGGAGTACTCGGCTCCGCAGGCAGATAATATTGGAGTTTGGAAGCTCTAGAAAGAGACAGCACCAGCGTTGGTGGGGCTGTGAATGGGGTGTCCTGGCTACTTGAAGAGCAGCAAGAGCTTTTGGTCCTGGCCCCTTTGCGGTGGGAGGAATCCCTGGACGTTCGCAATTGCTGAGCCTGCCTGCGGGTGTCCTCAGCGGCCCACGCAAACATTGATCTCTTTTGGGAGGCTCTAGAAAGAGACAGTGAAATTGTTCGTGGGGCTATGAATGGGGTTTGCCTCGCTATTTGAAGAGCAGCAAGAGCTTTTGGTCCTGGCCCCTTTGCGGTGGGAGGAATTCCTGGACGTTCGCAATTGCTGAGCCTGCCTCAGGGTGTCCTCAGCGGCCCACGCAAATAGTGTTAAATTTTGGGAGGCTCTAGAAAGAGACAGTGACATTGTTCGTGGGGCTATGAATGGGGTTTGCCTGGCTACTTGAAGAGCAGCAAGAGCTTTTGGTCCTGGCCCCTTTGCGGTGGGAGGAATTCCTGGACGTTCGCAATTGCTGAGCCTGCCTCAGGGTGTCCTTAGCGTCCCACGCAAATAGTGTTCTCTTTTGGGAGGCTCTAGAAAGAGACAGCACCAGCGTTGGTGGGTCTGTGAATGGGGTGTCCTGACTACTTGAAGAGCAGCAAGAGCTTTTGGTCCTGGCCCCTTTGGGGTGGGAGGAATCCCTGGACGTTCGCAATTGCTGAGCCTGCCGCCGGGTGTCCTCAGCGGCCCACGCAAACAGTGTTCTCTTTTGGGAGGCTCTAGAAAGAGACAGTGCCAGTGTTTTTGGGGCTGTGAATGGGGTTTGCCTGGCTACTTGAAGAGCAGCAAGAGCTTTTGGTCCTGGCCCCTTTGCGGTGGGAGGAATCCCTGGACGTTTGCAATTGCTGAGCCTGCCTCCAGGTATACTCGGCGGCCCACGCAGATAGTATTGGGCTTTGGGAGGCACCAGAAAGAGACAGCGCCAGCGTTTGTAGGGCTGTGAATGGGGTTGCCTGGGTACTTGAAGAGCAGCAAGAGCTTTTGGTCCTGGCCCCTTTGCAGTGGGAGGAATCCCCAGACGTTCGCAATTGCTGAGCCTGCCGCCGGGTGTCCTCAGCGGCCCACGCAAACAGTGTTCTCTTTTGGGAGGCACTAGAAAGAGACAGTGCCAGTGTTCGTGGGGCTATGAATGGGGTTTGCCTGGCTACTTGAAGAGCAGCAAGAGCTTTTGGTCCTGGCCCCTTTGCGGTGGGAGGAATCCCTGGACGTTCGCAATTGCTGAGCCTGCCTCAGGGTGTCCTCAGCAGCCCACGCAACCAGTGTTTTCTTTTGGGAGGCTCTAGAAAGAGACAGCACCAACGTTGGTAGGGCTATGAATGGGGTTTGCCTCGCTACTTGAAGAGCAGCAAGAGCTTTTGGTCCTGGCCCCTTTGCGGTGGGAGGAATCCCTGGACGTTCGCAATTGCTGAGCCTGCCTCAGGGTGTCCTCAGCGGCCCACGCAAACAGTGTTCTCTTTTGGGAGGCTCTAGAAAGAGACAGTGCCAGCGTTCGTGGGGCTATGAATGGGGTTTGCCTCGCTACTTGAAGAGCAGCAAGAGCTTTTGGTCGAGGCCCCTTTGCGGTGGGAGGAATCCCTGGACGTTCGCAATTGCTGATCCTGCCTCAGGGTGTACTCGGTGGCTCACGCAGATAGTATTGGGCTTTGAGAGGCACTAGAAAGAGGCAGCGCCAGCGTTGGTGGGTCTGTGAATGGGGTGTCCTGACTGATTGAAGAGCAGCAAGAGCTTTTGGTCCTGGCCCCTTTGCGGTGGGAGGAATCCCTGGACGTTCGCAATTGCTGAGCCTGCCTCCGGGTGTACTCGGTGGCCCACGCAGATAGTATTGGGCTTTTGGAGACACTAGAAAGAGACAGCGCCAGCGTTTGTAGGGCTGTGAATGGGGTTGCGTGGCTACTTGAAGAGCAGCAAGAGCTTTTGGTCCTGGCCCCTTTGGGGTGGGAGGAATCCCTGGACATTCGCAATTGCTGAGCTGGGCTCCGGGTGTACTCGACTTCGCAGGCAGATAATATTGGAGTTTGGGAGGCTCTAGAAAGAGACAGCACCAGCGTTGGTGGGGCTATGAATGCGGTTTGCCTGGCTACTTGAAGAGCAGCAAGAGCTTTTGGTCCTGGCCCCTTTGCGGTGGGAGGAATCCCTGGACGTTCGCAATTGCTGAGCCTGCCTCCGGGTGTCCTCAGCGTCCCACGCAAAGAGTGTTCTCTTTTGGGAGGCTCTAGAAAGAGACAGTGAAATTGTTCGTGGGGCTATGAATGGGGTTTGCCTCGCTATTTGAAGAGCAGCAAGAGCTTTTGGTTCTGGCCCCTTTGCGGTGGGAGGAATCCCTGGACGTTCGCAATTGCTGAGCCTGCCGCCGGGTGTCCTCAGCGCCCACGCAAAGAATGTTCTGTTTTGGGAGGCTCTAGAAAGAGACAGTGCCAGTGTTTTTGGGGCTGTGAATGGGGTTTGCCTGGCTACTTGAAGAGCAGCAAGAGCTTTTGGTCCTGGCCCCTTTGGGGTGGGAGGAATCCCTGGACGTTCGCAATTGCTGAGCCTGCCGCCGGGTGTCCTCAGCAGCCCACGCAAATAGTGTTCAATTTTGGGAGGCTCTAGAAAGAGACAGCACCAGCGTTGGTGGGTCTGTGAATGGGATTGCCTGGCTACTTGAAGAGCAGTAAGAGCTTTTGGTCCTGGCCCCTTTGCGGTGGGAGGAATCCCTGGACGTTCGCAATTGCTGAGCCTGCCTCCGGGTGTCCTCAGCGGCCCATGCAAACAGTGTTCTCTTTTGGGAGGCTCTAGACAGAGACAGCGCCAGCGTTGGTGGGTCTGTGAATGGGGTGTCCTGACTACTTGAAGAGCAGCAAGAGCTTTTGGTCCTGGCCCCTTTGCGGTGGGAGGAATCCCTGGACGTTCGCAATTGCTGAGCCTGCCTCAGGGTGTCCTCAGCGGCCCACGCAAACAGTGTTCTCTTTTGGGAGGCTCTAGAAAGAGACAGCACCAGTGTTCGTGGGGCTATGAATGGGGTTTGCCTGGCTACTTGAAGAGCAGCAAGACCTTTTGGTCCTGGCCCCTTTGCGGTGGGAGGAATCCCTGGACGTTCGCAATTGCTGAGCCTGCCTCAGGGTGTACTCGGCTCCGCAGGCAGATAATATTGGAGTGTGGGAGGCTCTAGAAAGAGACAGCACCAGCGTTGGTGGGGCTGTGAATGGGGTGTCCTGGCTACTTGAAGAGCAGCAAGAGCTTTTGGTCCTGGCCCCTTTGCGGTGGGAGGAATCCCTGGATGTTCGCAATTGCTGAGCCTGCCTCCGGGTGTCCTCAGCGGCCCACGCAAACAGTGTTCTCTTTTGGGAGGCTCTAGAAAGAGATAGTGACATTGTTCGTGGGGCTATGAATGGGGTTAGCCTGGCTACTTGAAGAGCAGCAAGAGCTTTTGGTCCTGGCCCCTTTGCGGTGGGAGGAATCCCTGGACGTTCGCAATTGCTGAGCCTGCCTCAGGGTGTCCTTAGCGTCCCACGCAAACAGTGTTCTCTTTTGGGAGGCTCTAGAAAGAGACAGCACCAGCGTTGGTGGGTCTGTGAATGGGGAGTCCTGACTACTTGAAGAGCAGCAAGAGCTTTTGGTCGAGGCCCCTTTGCGGTGGGAGGAATCCCTGGACATTCGCAATTGCTGAGCTGGGCTCCGGGTGTACTCGGCTCCGCAGGCAGATAATATTGGAGTTTGGGAGGCTCTAGAAAGAGACAGCACCAGCGTTGGTGGGGCTGTGAATGGGTTGTCCTGGCTACTTGAAGAGCAGCAAGAGCTTTTGGTCCTGGCCCCTTTGCGGTGGGAGGAATCTCTGGACGTTCGCAGTTGCTGAGCTGGGCTCCGGGTGTACTCGGTGGCCCACGCAGATATTACTGGGCTTTTGGAGGCACTAGAAAGAGACAGCGCCAGCGTTTGTAGGGCTGTGAATGGGGTTGCGTGGCTACTTGAAGAGCAGCAAGAGCTTTTGGTCCTGGCCCCTTTGCGGTGGGAGGAATCCCTGGATGTTCGCAATTGCTGAGCCTGCCTCCGGGTGTCCTCAGCGGCCCACGCAAACAGTGTTCTCTTTTGGGAGGCTCTAGAAAGAGATAGTGACATTGTTCGTGGGGCTATGAATGGGGTTTGCCTGGCTACTTGAAGAGCAGCAAGAGCTTTTGGTCCTGGCCCCTTTGCGGTGGGAGGAATCCCTGGACGTTCGCAATTGCTGAGCCTGTCTCCGGGTGTCCTTAGCGTCCCACGCAAACAGTGTTCTCTTTTTGGAGGCTCTAGAAAGAGACAACACCAGCGTTGGTGGGTCTGTGAATGGGGAGTCCTGACTACTTGAAGAGCAGCAAGAGCTTTTGGTCCTGGCCCCTCTGGGGTGGGAGGAATCCCTGGACGTTCGCAATTGCTGAGCTGGGCTCCGGGTGTACTCGGCTCCGCAGGCAGATAATATTGGAGTTTGGGAGTCTCTAGAAAGAGACAGCACCAGCGTTGGTGGGGCTGTGAATGGGGTGTCCTGGCTACTTGAAGAGCAGCAAGAGCTTTTGGTCCTGGCCCCTTTGCGGTGGGAGGAATCCCTGGACGTTCGCAATTGCTGAGCCTGCCTCAGGGTGTCCTCAGCGGCCTACGCAAACAGTGCTCTCTTTTGGGAGGCTCTAGAAAGAGACAGTGCCATCGTTCGTGGGGCTATGAATGGGGTTTGCCTCGCTACTTGAAGAGCAGCAAGAGCTTTTGGTTCTGGCCCCTTTGCGGTGGGAGGAATCCCTGGACGTTCGCAATTGCTGAGCCTGCCGCCGGGTGTCTTCGGCTCCGCAGGCAGATAATATTGGAGTGTGGGAGGCTCTAGAAAGAGACAGCACCAGCGTTGGTGGGGCTGTGAATGGGGTGTCCTGGCTACTTGAAGAGCAGCAAGAGCTTTTGGTCCTGGCCGCTTTGCGGTGGGAGGAATCCCTTGACGTTCGCAATTGCTGAGCCTGCCTCAGGGTGTTCTCAGCGGCCTACGCAAACACTGACCTCTTTTGGGAGGCTCTAGAAAGAGACAGCACCAGCGTTGGTGGGTCTGTGAATGGGGTGTCCTGACTACTTGAAGAGCAGCAAGAGCTTTTGGTCCTGGCCCCTTTGGGGTGGGAGGAATCCCTGGACATTCGCAATTGCTGAGCTGGGCTCCGGGTGTACTCGGCTCCGCAGGCAGATAATATTAGAGTTTGGGAGGCTCTAGAAAGAGACAGCACCAGCGTTGGTGGGGCTGTGAATGGGGTTGCCTGGCTACTTGAAGAGCAGCAAGGGTTTTTGGTCCTGGCCCCTTTGCGGTGGGAGGAATCCCTGGACGTTCGCAATTGCTGAGCCTGCCGCCGGGTGTCCTCAGCGGCCTACGCAAACAGTGTTCTCTTTTGGGAGGCTCTAGAAAGAGACAGCACCAGCGTTGGTGGGTCTGTGAATGGGGTGTCCTGACTACTTGAAGAGCAGCAAGAGCTTTTGGTCCTGGCACCTTTGCGGTGGGAGGAATCCCTGGACGTTCGCAATTGCTGAGCCTGCCGCCGGGTGTCCTCAGCGGCCCACACAAACAGTGTTCTCTTTTGGGAGGCTCTAGAAAGAGACAGCGCCAGCGTTCGTGGGGCTATGAATGGGGTTTGCCTCGCTACTTGAAGAGCAGCAAGAGCTTTTGGTCCTGGCCCCTTTGGGGTGGGAGGAATCCCTGGACGTTCGCAATTGCTGAGCTGGGCTCCGGGTGTACTCGGCTCCGCAGGCAGAGAATATTGGAGTTTGGGAGGCTCTAGAAAGAGACAGCACCAGCGTTGGTGGGTCTGTGAATGGGGTTGCCTGGCTACTTGAAGAGCAGCAAGAGCTTTTGGTCCTGGCCCCTTTGCGGTGGGAGGAATCCCTGGATGTTCGCAATTGCTGAGCCTGCCGCCGGGTGTCCTCAGCGGCCCACGCAACCAGTGTTCTCTTTTGGGAGGCTCTAGAAAGAGACAGTGCCAGTGTTCGTGGGGCTATGAATGGGGTTTGCCTCTCTACTTGAGGAGCAGAAAGAGCTTTTGGTCCTGGCCCCTTTGGGGTGGGAGGAATCCCTGGACGTTCGCAATTGCTGAGCCTGCCTCCGGGTGTTCTCAGCAGCCCACGCAAATAGTGTTAAATTTTGGGAGGCTCTAGAAAGAGACAGCACCAGCGTTTGTAGGGCTGTGAATGGGGTTGCGTGGCTACTTGAAGAGCAGCAAGAGCTTTTGGTCCTGGCCCCTTTGCCGTGGGAGGAATCCCTGGACGTTCGCAATTGCTGAGCCTGCCGCCGGGTGTACTCGGGTCCGCAGGCAGAGAATATTGGAGTGTGGGAGGCTCTGGAAAGAGACAGCACCAGCGTTGGTGGGGCTGTGAATGGGGTGTCCTGGCTACTTGAAGAGCAGCAAGAGCTTTTGGTCCTGGCCCCTTTGGGGTGGGAGGAATCCCTGGACATTCGCAATTGCTGAGCTGGGCTCCGGGTGTACTCGGCTCCGCAGGCAGATAATATTGGAGTTTGGGAGGCTCTAGAAAGAGACAGTGCCATCGTTCGTGGGGCTATGAATGGGTTTTGCCTGGCTACTTGAAGAGCAGCAAGACCTTTTGGTCCTGGCCCCTTTGCGGTGGGAGGAATCCCTGGACGTTCGCAATTGCTGAGCCTGCCGCCGGGTGTACTCGGGTCCGCAGGCAGAGAATATTGGAGTGTGGGAGGCTCTGGAAAGAGACAGCACCAGCGTTGGTGGGGCTGTGAATGGGGTGTCCTGGCTACTTGAAGAGCAGCAAGAGCTTTTGGTCCTGGCCCCTTTGGGGTGGGAGGAATCCCTGGACATTCGCAATTGCTGAGCTGGGCTCCGGGTGTACTCGGCTCCGCAGGCAGATAATATTAGAGTTTGGGAGGCTCTAGAAAGAGACATCACCAGCGTTGGTGGGGCTGTGAATGGGGTTGCCTGGCTACTTGAAGAGCAGCAAGGGCTTTTGGTCCTGGCCCCTTTGCGGTGGGAGGAATCCCTGGACGTTCGCAATTGCTGAGCCTGCCGCCGGGTGTCCTCAGCAGCGCACGCAAACAGTGTTCTCTTTTGGGAGGCTCTAGAAAGAGACAGCGCCAGCGTTCGTGGGGCTATGAATGGGGTTTGCCTCGCTACTTGAAGAGCAGCAAGAGCTTTTGGTCCTGGCCCCTTTGCGGTGGGAGGAATCCCTGGACGTTCGCAATTGCTGAGCCTGCCGCCGGGTGTACTCGGGTCCGCAGGCAGATAATATTGGAGTGTGGGAGGCTCTAGAAAGAGACAGCACCAGCATTGGTGGGGCTGTGAATGGGGTGTCCTGGCTACTTGAAGAGCAGCAAGAGCTTTTGGTCCTGGCCCCTTTGCGGTGGGAGGAATCCCTGGACGTTCGCAATTGCTGAGCCTGCCTCAGGGTGTCCTCAGCGGCCCACGCAAACAGTCTTCTCTTTTGGGAGGCTCTAGAAAGAGATAGTGACATTGTTCGTGGGGCTATGAATGGGGTTTGCCTGGCTACTTGAAGAGCAGCAAGAGCTTTTGGTCCTGGCCCCTTTGCGGTGGGAGGAATCCCTGGACGTTCGCAATTGCTGAGCCTGCCGCCGGGTGTACTCGGCTCCGCAGGCAGATAATATTGGAGTTTGGGAGGCTCTAGAAAGAGACAGCACCAGCGTTGGTGGGTCTGTGAATGGGGTGTCCTGACTACTTGAAGAGCAGCAAGAGCTTTTGGTCCTGGCCCCTTTGGGGTGGGAGGAATCCCTGGACATTCGCAATTGCTGAGCTGGGCTCCGGGTGTACTCGGCTCCGCAGGCAGAGAATTTTGGAGTTTGGGAGGCTCTAGAAAGAGACAGCACCAGCGTTTGTAGGGCTGTGAATGGGGTTGCGTGGCTACTTGAAGAGCAGCAAGAGCTTTTGGTCCTGGTCCCTTTGGGGTGGGAGGAATCCCTGGACATTCGCAATTACTGAGCTGGGCTCCGGGTGTACTCGGCTCCGCAGGCAGATAATATTGGAGTTTGGGAGGCTCTAGAAAGAGACAGCACCAGCGTTGGTGGGGCTGTGAATGGGGTTGCCTGGCTACTTGAAGAGCAGCAAGAGCTTTTGGTCCTGGCCCCTTTGGGGTGGGAGGAATCCCTGGACGTTCGCAATTGCTGAGCCTGCCTCAGGGTGTCCTCAGCGGCCTACGCAAACAGTGCTCTCTTTTGGGAAGATCTAGAAAGAGACAGTGCCAGTGTTCGTGGGGCTATGAATGGGGTTTGCCTGGCTACTTGAAGAGCAGCAAGAGCTTTTGGTCCTGGCCCCTTTGCGGTGGGAGGAATCCCTGGACGTTCGCAATTGCTGAGCCTGTCTCCGGGTGTCCTTAGCGTCCCACGCAAACAGTGTTCTCTTTTTGGAGGCTCTAGAAAGAGACAACACCAGCGTTGGTGGGTCTGTGAATGGGGAGTCCTGACTACTTGAAGAGCAGCAAGAGCTTTTGGTCCTGGCCCCTCTGGGGTGGGAGGAATCCCTGGACGTTCGCAATTGCTGAGCTGGGCTCCGGGTGTACTCGGCTCCGCAGGCAGATAATATTGGAGTTTGGGAGTCTCTAGAAAGAGACAGCACCAGCGTTGGTGGGGCTGTGAATGGGGTGTCCTGGCTACTTGAAGAGCAGCAAGAGCTTTTGGTCCTGGCCCCTTTGTGGTGGGAGGAATCCCTGGACGTTCGCAATTGCTGAGCCTGCCTCAGGGTGTCCTCAGCGGCCTACGCAAACAGTGCTCTCTTTTGGGAGGCTCTAGAAAGAGACAGTGCCATCGTTCGTGGGGCTATGAATGGGGTTTGCCTCGCTACTTGAAGAGCAGCAAGAGCTTTTGGTTCTGGCCCCTTTGCGGTGGGAGGAATCCCTGGACGTTCGCAATTGCTGAGCCTGCCGCCGGGTGTCTTCGGCTCCGCAGGCAGATAATATTGGAGTGTGGGAGGCTCTAGAAAGAGACAGCACCAGCGTTGGTGGGGCTGTGAATGGGGTGTCCTGGCTACTTGAAGAGCAGCAAGAGCTTTTGGTCCTGGCCGCTTTGCGGTGGGAGGAATCCCTTGACGTTCGCAATTGCTGAGCCTGCCTCAGGGTGTTCTCAGCGGCCTACGCAAACACTGACCTCTTTTGGGAGGCTCTAGAAAGAGACAGCACCAGCGTTGGTGGGTCTGTGAATGGGGTGTCCTGACTACTTGAAGAGCAGCAAGAGCTTTTGGTCCTGGCCCCTTTGGGGTGGGAGGAATCCCTGGACATTCGCAATTGCTGAGCTGGGCTCCGGGTGTACTCGGCTCCGCAGGCAGATAATATTAGAGTTTGGGAGGCTCTAGAAAGAGACAGCACCAGCGTTGGTGGGGCTGTGAATGGGGTTGCCTGGCTACTTGAAGAGCAGCAAGGGTTTTTGGTCCTGGCCCCTTTGCGGTGGGAGGAATCCCTGGACGTTCGCAATTGCTGAGCCTGCCGCCGGGTGTCCTCAGCGGCCTACGCAAACAGTGTTCTCTTTTGGGAGGCTCTAGAAAGAGACAGCACCAGCGTTGGTGGGTCTGTGAATGGGGTGTCCTGACTACTTGAAGAGCAGCAAGAGCTTTTGGTCCTGGCACCTTTGCGGTGGGAGGAATCCCTGGACGTTCGCAATTGCTGAGCCTGCCGCCGGGTGTCCTCAGCGGCCCACACAAACAGTGTTCTCTTTTGGGAGGCTCTAGAAAGAGACAGCGCCAGCGTTCGTGGGGCTATGAATGGGGTTTGCCTCGCTACTTGAAGAGCAGCAAGAGCTTTTGGTCCTGGCCCCTTTGGGGTGGGAGGAATCCCTGGACGTTCGCAATTGCTGAGCTGGGCTCCGGGTGTACTCGGCTCCGCAGGCAGAGAATATTGGAGTTTGGGAGGCTCTAGAAAGAGACAGCACCAGCGTTGGTGGGTCTGTGAATGGGGTTGCCTGGCTACTTGAAGAGCAGCAAGAGCTTTTGGTCCTGGCCCCTTTGCGGTGGGAGGAATCCCTGGATGTTCGCAATTGCTGAGCCTGCCGCCGGGTGTCCTCAGCGGCCCACGCAACCAGTGTTCTCTTTTGGGAGGCTCTAGAAAGAGACAGTGCCAGTGTTCGTGGGGCTATGAATGGGGTTTGCCTCTCTACTTGAGGAGCAGAAAGAGCTTTTGGTCCTGGCCCCTTTGGGGTGGGAGGAATCCCTGGACGTTCGCAATTGCTGAGCCTGCCTCCGGGTGTTCTCAGCAGCCCACGCAAATAGTGTTAAATTTTGGGAGGCTCTAGAAAGAGACAGCACCAGCGTTTGTAGGGCTGTGAATGGGGTTGCGTGGCTACTTGAAGAGCAGCAAGAGCTTTTGGTCCTGGCCCCTTTGCCGTGGGAGGAATCCCTGGACGTTCGCAATTGCTGAGCCTGCCGCCGGGTGTACTCGGGTCCGCAGGCAGAGAATATTGGAGTGTGGGAGGCTCTGGAAAGAGACAGCACCAGCGTTGGTGGGGCTGTGAATGGGGTGTCCTGGCTACTTGAAGAGCAGCAAGAGCTTTTGGTCCTGGCCCCTTTGGGGTGGGAGGAATCCCTGGACATTCGCAATTGCTGAGCTGGGCTCCGGGTGTACTCGGCTCCGCAGGCAGATAATATTGGAGTTTGGGAGGCTCTAGAAAGAGACAGTGCCATCGTTCGTGGGGCTATGAATGGGTTTTGCCTGGCTACTTGAAGAGCAGCAAGACCTTTTGGTCCTGGCCCCTTTGCGGTGGGAGGAATCCCTGGACGTTCGCAATTGCTGAGCCTGCCGCCGGGTGTACTCGGGTCCGCAGGCAGAGAATATTGGAGTGTGGGAGGCTCTGGAAAGAGACAGCACCAGCGTTGGTGGGGCTGTGAATGGGGTGTCCTGGCTACTTGAAGAGCAGCAAGAGCTTTTGGTCCTGGCCCCTTTGGGGTGGGAGGAATCCCTGGACATTCGCAATTGCTGAGCTGGGCTCCGGGTGTACTCGGCTCCGCAGGCAGATAATATTAGAGTTTGTGAGGCTCTAGAAAGAGACATCACCAGCGTTGGTGGGGCTGTGAATGGGGTTGCCTGGCTACTTGAAGAGCAGCAAGGGCTTTTGGTCCTGGCCCCTTTGCGGTGGGAGGAATCCCTGGACGTTCGCAATTGCTGAGCCTGCCGCCGGGTGTCCTCAGCAGCGCACGCAAACAGTGTTCTCTTTTGGGAGGCTCTAGAAAGAGACAGCGCCAGCGTTCGTGGGGCTATGAATGGGGTTTGCCTCGCTACTTGAAGAGCAGCAAGAGCTTTTGGTCCTGGCCCCTTTGCGGTGGGAGGAATCCCTGGACGTTCGCAATTGCTGAGCCTGCCGCCGGGTGTACTCGGGTCCGCAGGCAGATAATATTGGAGTGTGGGAGGCTCTAGAAAGAGACAGCACCAGCATTGGTGGGGCTGTGAATGGGGTGTCCTGGCTACTTGAAGAGCAGCAAGAGCTTTTGGTCCTGGCCCCTTTGCGGTGGGAGGAATCCCTGGACGTTCGCAATTGCTGAGCCTGCCTCAGGGTGTCCTCAGCGGCCCACGCAAACAGTCTTCTCTTTTGGGAGGCTCTAGAAAGAGATAGTGACATTGTTCGTGGGGCTATGAATGGGGTTTGCCTGGCTACTTGAAGAGCAGCAAGAGCTTTTGGTCCTGGCCCCTTTGCGGTGGGAGGAATCCCTGGACGTTCGCAATTGCTGAGCCTGCCGCCGGGTGTACTCGGCTCCGCAGGCAGATAATATTGGAGTTTGGGAGGCTCTAGAAAGAGACAGCACCAGCGTTGGTGGGTCTGTGAATGGGGTGTCCTGACTACTTGAAGAGCAGCAAGAGCTTTTGGTCCTGGCCCCTTTGGGGTGGGAGGAATCCCTGGACATTCGCAATTGCTGAGCTGGGCTCCGGGTGTACTCGGCTCCGCAGGCAGAGAATTTTGGAGTTTGGGAGGCTCTAGAAAGAGACAGCACCAGCGTTTGTAGGGCTGTGAATGGGGTTGCGTGGCTACTTGAAGAGCAGCAAGAGCTTTTGGTCCTGGTCCCTTTGGGGTGGGAGGAATCCCTGGACATTCGCAATTACTGAGCTGGGCTCCGGGTGTACTCGGCTCCGCAGGCAGATAATATTGGAGTTTGGGAGGCTCTAGAAAGAGACAGCACCAGCGTTGGTGGGGCTGTGAATGGGGTTGCCTGGCTACTTGAAGAGCAGCAAGAGCTTTTGGTCCTGGCCCCTTTGGGGTGGGAGGAATCCCTGGACGTTCGCAATTGCTGAGCCTGCCTCAGGGTGTCCTCAGCGGCCTACGCAAACAGTGCTCTCTTTTGGGAAGATCTAGAAAGAGACAGTGCCAGTGTTCGTGGGGCTATGAATGGGGTTTGCCTGGCTACTTGAAGAGCAGCAAGAGCTTTTGGTCCTGGCCCCTTTGCGGTGGGAGGAATCCCTGGACGTTCGCAATTGCTGAGCCTGCCGCCGGGTGTACTCGGGTCCGCAGGCATATAATATTGGAGTTTGGGAGTCTCTAGAAAGAGACAGCACCAGCGTTGGTGGGGCTGTGAATGGGGTGTCCTGGCTACTTGAAGAGCAGCAAGAGCTTTTGGTCCTGGCCCCTTTGGGGTGGGAGGAATCCCTGGACATTCGCAATTGCTGAGCTGGGCTCCGGGTGTACTCGGCTCCGCAGGCAGATAATATTAGAGTTTGGGAGGCTCTAGAAAGAGACAGCACCAGCGTTGGTGGGTCTGTGAATGGGGTGTCCTGGCTACTTGAAGAGCAGCAAGAGCTTTTGGTCCTGGTCCCTTTGCCGTGGGAGGAATCCCTGGACGTTCGCAATTGCTGAGCCTGCCTCAGGGTGTCCTTAGTGTCCCACGCAAACAGTGATCTCTTTTGGGAGGCTCTAGAAAGAGACAGCACCAGCGTTGGTGGGTCTGTGAATGGGGTGTCCTGACTACTTGAAGAGCAGCAAGAGCTTTTGGTCCTGGCCCCTTTGCGGTGGGAGGAATCCCTGGACATTCGCAATTGCTGAGCTGGGCTCCGGGTGTACTCGGCTCCGCAGGCAGATAATATTAGAGTTTGGGAGGCTCTAGAAAGAGACAGCACCAGCGTTGGTGGGTCTGTGAATGGGGTTGCCTGGCTACTTGAAGAGCAGTAAGACCTTTTGGTCCTGGCCCCTTTGCGGTGGGAGGAATCCCTGGACGTTCGCAATTGCTGAGCCTGCCGCCGGGTGTCCTCAGCGGCCTACGCAAACAGTGTTCTCTTTTGGGAGGCTCTAGAAAGAGACAGCACCAGCGTTGGTGGGTCTGTGAATGGGGTGTCCTGACTACTTGAAGAGCAGCAAGAGCTTTTGGTCCTGGCCCCTTTGCGGTGGGAGGAATCCCTGGACGTTCGCAATTGCTGAGCCTGCCTCAGGGTGTCCTCAGCGGCCCACACAAACAGTGTTCTCTTTTGGGAGGCTCTAGAAAGAGACAGCGCCAGCATTCGTGGGGCTATGAATGGGGTTTGCCAAGCTACTTGAAGAGCAGCAAGAGCTTTTGGTCCTGGCCCCTTTGCGGTGGGAGGAATCCCTGGACGTTCGCAATTGCTGAGCGTGCCGCCGGCTGTACTCGGGTCCGCAGGCAGAGAATATTGGAGTGTGGGAGGCTCTAGAAAGAGACAGCACCAGCGTTGGTGGGTCTGTTCATGGGGTGTCCTGGCTACTTGAAGAGCAGCAAGAGCTTTTGGTCCTGGCCCCTTTGGGGTGGGAGGAATTCCTGGACGTTCGCAATTGCTGAGCCTGCCGACGGGTGTCCTTAGTGTCCCACGCAAACAGTGTTCTCTTTTGGGAGGCTCTAGAAAGAGGCAGCGCCAGCGTTGGTGGGTCTGTGAATGGGGTGTCCTGGCTACTTGAAGAGCAGCAAGAGCTTTTGGTCCTGGCCCCTTTGCGGTGGGAGGAATCCCTGGACATTCGCAATTGCTGAGCTGGGCTCCGGGTGTACTCGGCTCCGCAGGCAGAGAATATTGGAGTTTGGGAGGCTCTAGAAAGAGACAGCACCAGCGTTGGTGGGGCTGTGAATGGGGTGTCCTGGCTACTTGAAGAGCAGCAAGAGCTTTTGGTCCTGGCCCCTTTGCGGTGGGAGGAATCCCTGGACGTTCGCAATTGCTGAGCCTGCCGCCGGGTGTCCTCAGCGGCCCACGCAAACAGTGTTCTCTTTTGGGAGGCTCTATAAAGAGACAGTGCCAGTGTTCGTGGGGCTATGAATGGGGTTTGCCTCTCTACTTGAGGAGCAGAAAGAGCTTTTGGTCCTGGCCCCTTTGGGGTGGGAGGAATCCCTGGACGTTCGCAATTGCTGAGCCTGCTGCCGGGTGTCCTCAGTGGCCTACGCAAACAGTGTTCTCTTTTGGGAGGCTCTGGAAAGAGACAGTGACATTGTTCGTGGGGCTATGAATGGGGTTTGCCTGGCTACTTGAAGAGCAGCAAGAGCTTTTGGTCCTGGCCCCTTTGCAGTGGGAGGAATTCCTGGACGTTCGCAATTGCTGAGCCTGCCTCAGGGTGTCCTTAGCGTCCCACACAAACAGTGCTCTCTTTTGGGAGGCTCTAGAAAGAGACAGCACCAGCGTTGGTGGGTCTGTGAATGGGGTGTCCTGACTACTTGAAGAGCAGCAAGAGCTTTTCGTCCTGGCCCCTTTGCGGTGGGAGGAATCCCTGGACGTTCGCAATTGCTGAGCTGGGCTCCGGGTGTACTCGGCTCCGCAGGCAGATAATATTGGAGTTTGGGAGGCTCTGGAAAGAGACAGCACCAGCGTTGGTGGGGCTGTGAATGGGGTGTCCTGGCTACTTGAAGAGCAGCAAGGGCTTTTGGTCCTGGCCCCTTTGCGGTGGGAGGAATCCCTGGATGTTCGCAATTGCTGAGCCTGCCTCCGGGTGTCCTCAGTGGCCTACGCAAACAGTGTTCTCTTTTGGGAGGCTCTGGAAAGAGACAGTGACATTGTTCGTGGGGCTATGAATGGGGTTTGCCTGGCTACTTGAAGAGCAGCAAGAGCTTTTGGTCCTGGCCCCTTTGCAGTGGGAGGAATTCCTGGACGTTCGCAATTGCTGAGCCTGCCTCAGGGTGTCCTTAGCGTCCCACACAAACAGTGCTCTCTTTTGGGAGGCTCTAGAAAGAGACAGCACCAGCGTTGGTGGGTCTGTGAATGGTGTGTCCTGACTACTTGAAGAGCAGCAAGAGCTTTTCGTCCTGGCCCCTTTGCGGTGGGAGGAATCCCTGGACGTTCGCAATTGCTGAGCTGGGCTCCAGGTGTACTCGGCTCCGCAGGCAGATAATATTGGAGTTTGGGAGGCTCTAGAAAGAGACAGCACCAGCGTTGGTGGGGCTGTGAATGGGGTTGCCTGGCTACTTGAAGAGCAGCAAGAGTTTTAGGTCCTGGCCCCTTTGCGGTGGGAGGAATCCCTGGACGTTCGCAATTGCTGAGCCTGCCTCAGGGTGTCCTCAGCGGCCTACGCAAACAGTGCTCTCTTTTGGGAAGATCTAGAAAGAGACAGTGCCATCGTTCGTGGGGCTATGAATGGGGTTTGCCTGGCTACTTGAAGAGCAGCAAGAGCTTTTGGTCCTGGCCCCTTTGCGGTGGGAGGAATCCCTGGACGTTCGCAATTGCTGAGCCTGCCGCCGGGTGTACTCGGGTCCGC
Organism: Platalea leucorodia; assembly: GCF_965183815.1. Lineage (NCBI taxonomy): Eukaryota > Metazoa > Chordata > Aves > Pelecaniformes > Threskiornithidae > Platalea > Platalea leucorodia. The sequence goes on from NC_138828.1 coordinate 21,167,615, forward strand.
AGGCAGAGAATATTGGAGTGTGGGAGGCTCTAGAAAGAGACAGCACCAGCGTTGGTGGGTCTGTTCATGGGGTGTCCTGGCTACTTGAAGAGCAGCAAGAGCTTTTGGTCCTGGCCCCTTTGGGGTGGGAGGAATTCCTGGACGTTCGCAATTGCTGAGCCTGCCGACGGGTGTCCTTAGTGTCCCACGCAAACAGTGTTCTCTTTTGGGAGGCTCTAGAAAGAGGCAGCGCCAGCGTTGGTGGGTCTGTGAATGGGGTGTCCTGGCTACTTGAAGAGCAGCAAGAGCTTTTGGTCCTGGCCCCTTTGCGGTGGGAGGAATCCCTGGACATTCGCAATTGCTGAGCTGGGCTCCGGGTGTACTCGGCTCCGCAGGCAGAGAATATTGGAGTTTGGGAGGCTCTAGAAAGAGACAGCACCAGCGTTGGTGGGGCTGTGAATGGGGTGTCCTGGCTACTTGAAGAGCAGCAAGAGCTTTTGGTCCTGGCCCCTTTGCGGTGGGAGGAATCCCTGGACGTTCGCAATTGCTGAGCCTGCCGCCGGGTGTCCTCAGCGGCCCACGCAAACAGTGTTCTCTTTTGGGAGGCTCTAGAAAGAGACAGTGCCAGTGTTCGTGGGGCTATGAATGGGGTTTGCCTCTCTACTTGAGGAGCAGAAAGAGCTTTTGGTCCTGGCCCCTTTGGGGTGGGAGGAATCCCTGGACGTTCGCAATTGCTGAGCCTGCCTCCGGGTGTCCTCAGTGGCCTACGCAAACAGTGTTCTCTTTTGGGAGGCTCTGGAAAGAGACAGTGACATTGTTCGTGGGGCTATGAATGGGGTTTGCCTGGCTACTTGAAGAGCAGCAAGAGCTTTTGGTCCTGGCCCCTTTGCAGTGGGAGGAATTCCTGGACGTTCGCAATTGCTGAGCCTGCCTCAGGGTGTCCTTAGCGTCCCACACAAACAGTGCTCTCTTTTGGGAGGCTCTAGAAAGAGACAGCACCAGCGTTGGTGGGTCTGTGAATGGGGTGTCCTGACTACTTGAAGAGCAGCAAGAGCTTTTCGTCCTGGCCCCTTTGCGGTGGGAGGAATCCCTGGACGTTCGCAATTGCTGAGCCTGCCGCCGGGTGTACTCGGCTCCGCAGGCAGATAATATTGGAGTTTGGGAGGCTCTGGAAAGAGACAGCACCAGCGTTGGTGGGGCTGTGAATGGGGTGTCCTGGCTACTTGAAGAGCAGCAAGGGCTTTTGGTCCTGGCCCCTTTGCGGTGGGAGGAATCCCTGGATGTTCGCAATTGCTGAGCCTGCCTCCGGGTGTCCTCAGTGGCCTACGCAAACAGTGTTCTCTTTTGGGAGGCTCTGGAAAGAGACAGTGACATTGTTCGTGGGGCTATGAATGGGGTTTGCCTGGCTACTTGAAGAGCAGCAAGAGCTTTTGGTCCTGGCCCCTTTGCAGTGGGAGGAATTCCTGGACGTTCGCAATTGCTGAGCCTGCCTCAGGGTGTCCTTAGCGTCCCACACAAACAGTGCTCTCTTTTGGGAGGCTCTAGAAAGAGACAGCACCAGCGTTGGTGGGTCTGTGAATGGTGTGTCCTGACTACTTGAAGAGCAGCAAGAGCTTTTCGTCCTGGCCCCTTTGCGGTGGGAGGAATCCCTGGACGTTCGCAATTGCTGAGCTGGGCTCCGGGTGTACTCGGCTCCGCAGGCAGATAATATTGGAGTTTGGGAGGCTCTAGAAAGAGACAGCACCAGCGTTGGTGGGGCTGTGAATGGGGTTGCCTGGCTACTTGAAGAGCAGCAAGAGTTTTAGGTCCTGGCCCCTTTGCGGTGGGAGGAATCCCTGGACGTTCGCAATTGCTGAGCCTGCCTCAGGGTGTCCTCAGCGGCCCACGCAAACAGTCTTCTCTTTTGGGAGGCTCTAGAAAGAGATAGTGACATTGTTCGTGGGGCTATGAATGGGGTTTGCCTGGCTCCTTGAAGAGCAGCAAGAGCTTTTGGTCCTGGCCCCTTTGCGGTGGGAGGAATCCCTGGACGTTCGCAATTGCTGAGCCTGCCGCCGGGTGTACTCGGCTCCGCAGGCAGATAATATTGGAGTTTGGGAGGCTCTAGAAAGAGACAGCACCAGCGTTGGTGGGTCTGTGAATGGGGTTGCCTGGCTACTTGAAGAGCAGCAAGAGCTTTTGGTCCTGGCCCCTTTGGGGTGGGAGGAATCCCTGGACATTCGCAATTGCTGAGCTGGGCTCCGGGTGTACTCGGCTCCGCAGGCAGATAATATTGGAGTTTGGGAGGCTCTAGAAAGAGACAGCACCAGCGTTGGTGGGGCTGTGAATGGGGTTGCCTGGCTACTTGAAGAGCAGCAAGAGCTTTTGGTCCTGGCCCCTTTGGGGTGGGAGGAATCCCTGGACGTTCGCAATTGCTGAGCCTGCCTCAGGGTGTCCTCAGCGGCCTACGCAAACAGTGCTCTCTTTTGGGAAGATCTAGAAAGAGACAGTGCCAGTGTTCGTGGGGCTATGAATGGGGTTTGCCTGGCTACTTGAAGAGCAGCAAGAGCTTTTGGTCCTGGCCCCTTTGCGGTGGGAGGAATCCCTGGACGTTCGCAATTGCTGAGCCTGCCGCCGGGTGTACTCGGGTCCGCAGGCATATAATATTGGAGTTTGGGAGTCTCTAGAAAGAGACAGCACCAGCGTTGGTGGGGCTGTGAATGGGGTGTCCTGGCTACTTGAAGAGCAGCAAGAGCTTTTGGTCCTGGCCCCTTTGGGGTGGGAGGAATCCCTGGACATTCGCAATTGCTGAGCTGGGCTCCGGGTGTACTCGGCTCCGCAGGCAGATAATATTAGAGTTTGGGAGGCTCTAGAAAGAGACAGCACCAGCGTTGGTGGGTCTGTGAATGGGGTGTCCTGGCTACTTGAAGAGCAGCAAGAGCTTTTGGTCCTGGTCCCTTTGCCGTGGGAGGAATCCCTGGACGTTCGCAATTGCTGAGCCTGCCTCAGGGTGTCCTTAGTGTCCCACGCAAACAGTGATCTCTTTTGGGAGGCTCTAGAAAGAGACAGCACCAGCGTTGGTGGGTCTGTGAATGGGGTGTCCTGACTACTTGAAGAGCAGCAAGAGCTTTTGGTCCTGGCCCCTTTGCGGTGGGAGGAATCCCTGGACATTCGCAATTGCTGAGCTGGGCTCCGGGTGTACTCGGCTCCGCAGGCAGATAATATTAGAGTTTGGGAGGCTCTAGAAAGAGACAGCACCAGCGTTGGTGGGTCTGTGAATGGGGTTGCCTGGCTACTTGAAGAGCAGTAAGACCTTTTGGTCCTGGCCCCTTTGCGGTGGGAGGAATCCCTGGACGTTCGCAATTGCTGAGCCTGCCGCCGGGTGTCCTCAGCGGCCTACGCAAACAGTGTTCTCTTTTGGGAGGCTCTAGAAAGAGACAGCACCAGCGTTGGTGGGTCTGTGAATGGGGTGTCCTGACTACTTGAAGAGCAGCAAGAGCTTTTGGTCCTGGCCCCTTTGCGGTGGGAGGAATCCCTGGACGTTCGCAATTGCTGAGCCTGCCTCAGGGTGTCCTCAGCGGCCCACACAAACAGTGTTCTCTTTTGGGAGGCTCTAGAAAGAGACAGCGCCAGCATTCGTGGGGCTATGAATGGGGTTTGCCAAGCTACTTGAAGAGCAGCAAGAGCTTTTGGTCCTGGCCCCTTTGCGGTGGGAGGAATCCCTGGACGTTCGCAATTGCTGAGCCTGCCGCCGGGTGTACTCGGGTCCGCAGGCAGAGAATATTGGAGTGTGGGAGGCTCTAGAAAGAGACAGCACCAGCGTTGGTGGGTCTGTGAATGGGGTGTCCTGGCTACTTGAAGAGCAGCAAGAGCTTTTGGTCCTGGCCCCTTTGGGGTGGGAGGAATTCCTGGACGTTCGCAATTGCTGAGCCTGCCGACGGGTGTCCTTAGTGTCCCACGCAAACAGTGTTCTCTTTTGGGAGGCTCTAGAAAGAGGCAGCGCCAGCGTTGGTGGGTCTGTGAATGGGGTGTCCTGGCTACTTGAAGAGCAGCAAGAGCTTTTGGTCCTGGCCCCTTTGCGGTGGGAGGAATCCCTGGACATTCGCAATTGCTGAGCTGGGCTCCGGGTGTACTCGGCTCCGCAGGCAGAGAATATTGGAGTTTGGGAGGCTCTAGAAAGAGACAGCACCAGCGTTGGTGGGGCTGTGAATGGGGTGTCCTGGCTACTTGAAGAGCAGCAAGAGCTTTTGGTCCTGGCCCCTTTGCGGTGGGAGGAATCCCTGGACGTTCGCAATTGCTGAGCCTGCCGCCGGGTGTCCTCAGCGGCCCACGCAAACAGTGTTCTCTTTTGGGAGGCTCTAGAAAGAGACAGTGCCAGTGTTCGTGGGGCTATGAATGGGGTTTGCCTCTCTACTTGAGGAGCAGAAAGAGCTTTTGGTCCTGGCCCCTTTGGGGTGGGAGGAATCCCTGGACGTTCGCAATTGCTGAGCCTGCTGCCGGGTGTCCTCAGTGGCCTACGCAAACAGTGTTCTCTTTTGGGAGGCTCTGGAAAGAGACAGTGACATTGTTCGTGGGGCTATGAATGGGGTTTGCCTGGCTACTTGAAGAGCAGCAAGAGCTTTTGGTCCTGGCCCCTTTGCAGTGGGAGGAATTCCTGGACGTTCGCAATTGCTGAGCCTGCCTCAGGGTGTCCTTAGCGTCCCACACAAACAGTGCTCTCTTTTGGGAGGCTCTAGAAAGAGACAGCACCAGCGTTGGTGGGTCTGTGAATGGGGTGTCCTGACTACTTGAAGAGCAGCAAGAGCTTTTCGTCCTGGCCCCTTTGCGGTGGGAGGAATCCCTGGACGTTCGCAATTGCTGAGCTGGGCTCCGGGTGTACTCGGCTCCGCAGGCAGATAATATTGGAGTTTGGGAGGCTCTGGAAAGAGACAGCACCAGCGTTGGTGGGGCTGTGAATGGGGTGTCCTGGCTACTTGAAGAGCAGCAAGGGCTTTTGGTCCTGGCCCCTTTGCGGTGGGAGGAATCCCTGGATGTTCGCAATTGCTGAGCCTGCCTCCGGGTGTCCTCAGTGGCCTACGCAAACAGTGTTCTCTTTTGGGAGGCTCTGGAAAGAGACAGTGACATTGTTCGTGGGGCTATGAATGGGGTTTGCCTGGCTACTTGAAGAGCAGCAAGAGCTTTTGGTCCTGGCCCCTTTGCAGTGGGAGGAATTCCTGGACGTTCGCAATTGCTGAGCCTGCCTCAGGGTGTCCTTAGCGTCCCACACAAACAGTGCTCTCTTTTGGGAGGCTCTAGAAAGAGACAGCACCAGCGTTGGTGGGTCTGTGAATGGGGTGTCCTGACTACTTGAAGAGCAGCAAGAGCTTTTCGTCCTGGCCCCTTTGCGGTGGGAGGAATCCCTGGACGTTCGCAATTGCTGAGCTGGGCTCCGGGTGTACTCGGCTCCGCAGGCAGATAATATTGGAGTTTGGGAGGCTCTGGAAAGAGACAGCACCAGCGTTGGTGGGGCTGTGAATGGGGTGTCCTGGCTACTTGAAGAGCAGCAAGGGCTTTTGGTCCTGGCCCCTTTGCGGTGGGAGGAATCCCTGGATGTTCGCAATTGCTGAGCCTGCCTCCGGGTGTCCTCAGTGGCCTACGCAAACAGTGTTCTCTTTTGGGAGGCTCTGGAAAGAGACAGTGCCAGTGTTCGTGGGGCTATGAATGGGGTTTGCCTGGCTACTTGAAGAGCAGCAAGAGCTTTTGGTCCTGGCCCCTTTGCAGTGGGAGGAATTCCTGGACGTTCGCAATTGCTGAGCCTGCCTCAGGGTGTCCTTAGCGTCCCACACAAACAGTGCTCTCTTTTGGGAGGCTCTAGAAAGAGACAGCACCAGCGTTGGTGGGTCTGTGAATGGTGTGTCCTGACTACTTGAAGAGCAGCAAGAGCTTTTGGTCCTGGCCCCTTTGCGGTGGGAGGAATCCCTGGACGTTCGCAATTGCTGAGCTGGGCTCCGGGTGTACTCGTCTCCGCAGGCAGATAATATTGGAGTTTGGGAGGCTCTAGAAAGAGACAGCACCAGCGTTGGTGGGGCTGTGAATGGGGTTGCCTGGCTACTTGAAGAGCAGCAAGGGCTTTTGGTCCTGGCCCCTTTGCGGTTGGAGGAATCCCTGGACGTTCGCAATTGCTGAGCCTGCCTCAGGGTTTCCTCAGCGGCCTACGCAAACAGTGCTCTCTTTTGGGAAGATCTAGAAAGAGACAGTGCCATCGTTCGTGGGGCTATGAATGGGGTTTGCCTGGCTACTTGAAGAGCAGCAAGAGCTTTTGGTCCTGGCCCCTTTGCGGTGGGAGGAATCCCTGGACGTTCGCAATTGCTGAGCCTGCCGCCGGGTGTACTCGGGTCCGCAGGCAGATAATATTGGAGTGTGGGAGGCTCTAGAAAGAGACAGCACCAGCGTTGGTGGGGCTGTGAATGGGGTGTCCTGGCTACTTGAAGAGCAGCAAGAGCTTTTGGTCCTGGCCCCTTTGCGGTGGGAGGAATCCCTGGACGTTCGCAATTGCTGAGCCTGCCTCCGGGTGTCCTCAGCGGCCCACGCAAACAGTGTTCTCTTTTGGGAGGCTCTAGAAAGAGATAGTGACATTGTTCGTGGGGCTATGAATGGGGTTTGCCTGGCTACTTGAAGAGCAGCAAGAGCTTTTGGTCCTGGCCCCTTTGCGGTGGGAGGAATTCCTGGACGTTCGCAATTGCTGAGCCTGCCGACGGGTGTCCTTAGCGTCCCACGCAAACACTGATCTCTTTTGGGAGTCTCTACAAAGAGACAGCACCAGCGTTGGTGGGTCTGTGAATGGTGTGTCCTGACTACTTGAAGAGCAGCAAGAGCTTTTGGTCCTGGCCCCTTTGGGGTGGGAGGAATCCCTGGACGTTCGCAATTGCTGAGCTGGGCTCCGGGTGTACTCGGCTCCGCAGGCAGATAATATTGGAGTTTGGGAGGCTCTGGAAAGAGACAGCACCAGCGTTGGTGGGGCTGTGAATGGGGTGTCCTGGCTACTTGAAGAGCAGCAAGAGCTTTTGGTCCTGGCCCCTTTGCGGTGGGAGGAATCCCTGGATGTTCGCAATTGCTGAGCCTGCCTCCGGGTGTCCTCAGTGGCCTACGCAAACAGTGTTCTCTTTTGGGAGGCTCTGGAAAGAGACAGTGACATTGTTCGTGGGGCTATGAATGGGGTTTGCCTGGCTACTTGAAGAGCAGCAAGAGCTTTTGGTCCTGGCCCCTTTGGGGTGGGAGGAATTCCTGGACGTTCGCAATTGCTGAGCCTGCCTCAGGGTGTCCTTAGCGTCCCACACAAACAGTGCTCTCTTTTGGGAGGCTCTAGAAAGAGACAGCACCAGCGTTGGTGGGTGTGTGAATGGGGTGTCCTGACTACTTGAAGAGCAGCAAGAGCTTTTGGTCCTGGCCCCTTTGCGGTGGGAGGAATCCCTGGACATTCGCAATTGCTGAGCCTGCCGCCGGGTGTACTCGGGTCCGCAGGCAGAGAATATTGGAGTTTGGGAGGTTCTAGAAAGAGACAGCACCAGCGTTGGTGGGGCTGTGAATGGGATTGCCTGGCTACTTGAAGAGCAGTAAGACCTTTTGGTCCTGGCCCCTTTGCGGTGGGAGGAATCCCTGGATGTTCGCAATTGCTGAGCCTGCCTCAGGGTGTCCTCAGCGGCCCACGCAACCAGTGTTCTCTTTTGGGAGGCTCTAGAAAGAGACAGTGCCAGTGTTCGTGGGGCTATGAATGGGGTTTGCCTGGCTACTTGAAGAGCAGCAAGAGCTTTTGGTCCTGGCCCCTTTGTGGTGGGAGGAATCCCTGGACGTTCGCAATTGCTGAGCCTGCCTCAGGGTGTACTCGGTGGCCCACGCAGATAGTATTGGGCTTTGGGAGGCACTAGAAAGAGGCAGCGCCAGCGTTGGTGGGTCTGTGAATGGGGTGTCCTGACTACTTGAAGAGCAGCAAGAGCTTTTGGTCCTGGCCCCTTTGCGGTGGGAGGAATCCCTGGACATTCGCAATTGCTTAGCTGGGCTCCGGGTGTACTCGGCTCCGCAGGCAGAGAATATTGGAGTTTGGGAGGCTCTAGAAAGAGACAGCACCAGCGTTGGTGGGGCTGTGAAAGGGGTTGCCTGGCTACTTGAAGAGCAGCAAGAGCTTTTGGTCCTGGCCCCTTTGCGGTGGGAGGAATCCCTGGACGTTCGCAATTGCTGAGCCTGCCGCCGGGTGTCCTCAGCAGCGCACGCAAACAGTGCTCTCTTTTGGGAGGCTCTAGAAAGAGACAGCACCAGCGTTGGTGGGTCTGTGAATGGGGTGTCCTGACTACTTGAAGAGCAGCAAGGGCTTTTGGTCCTGGCCCCTTTGCGGTGGGAGGAATCCCTGGACGTTCGCAATTGCTGAGCCTGCCGCCGGGTGTCCTCAGCGGCCCACGCAAATAGTGTTCTCTTTTGGGAGGCTCTAGAAAGAGACAGCACCAGCGTTGGTGGGGCTGTGAATGGGGTTTGCCTCGCTACTTGAAGAGCAGCAAGAGCTTTTGGTCCTGGCCCCTTTGCGGTGGGAGGAATCCCTGGACGTTCGCAATTGCTGAGCCTTCCGCCGGGTAAACTCGGGTCCGCAGGCAGATAATATTGGAGTGTGGGAGGCTCTAGAAAGAGACAGCACCAGCGTTGGTGGGGCTGTGAATTGGGTGTCCTGGCTACTTGAAGAGCAGCAAGAGCTTTTGGTCCTGGCCCCTTTGCGGTGGGAGGAATCCCTGGACGTTCGCAATTGCTGAGCCTGCCTCCGGGTGTCCTCAGCGGCCCACGCAAACAGTGTTCTCTTTTGGGAGGCTCTAGAAAGAGATAGTGACATTGTTCGTGGGGCTATGAATGGGGTTTGCCTGGCTACTTGAAGAGCAGCAAGAGCTTTTGGTCCTGGCCCCTTTGCGGTGGGAGGAATTCCTGGACGTTCGCAATTGCTGAGCCTGCCGACGGGTGTCCTTAGCGTCCCACGCAAACACTGATCTCTTTTGGGAGGCTCTAGAAAGAGACAGCACCAGCGTTGGTGGGTCTGTGAATGGTGTGTCCTGACTACTTGAAGAGCAGCAAGAGCTTTTGGTCCTGGCCCCTTTGGGGTGGGAGGAATCCCTGGACGTTCGCAATTGCTGAGCTGGGCTCCGGGTGTACTCGGCTCCGCAGGCAGATAATATTGGAGTTTGGGAGGCTCTGGAAAGAGACAGCACCAGCGTTGGTGGGGCTGTGAATGGGGTTGCCTGGCTACTTGAAGAGCAGCAAGAGTTTTAGGTCCTGGCCCCTTTGCGGTGGGAGGAATCCCTGGACGTTCGCAATTGCTGAGCCTGCCTCAGGGTGTCCTCAGCGGCCTACGCAAACAGTGCTCTCTTTTGGGAAGCTCTAGAAAGAGACAGTGCCATCGTTCGTGGGGCTATGAATGGGGTTTGCCTGGCTACTTGAAGAGCAGCAAGAGCTTTTGGTCCTGGCCCCTTTGCGGTGGGAGGAATCCCTGGACGTTCGCAATTGCTGAGCCTGCCGCCGGGTGTACTCGGGTCCGCAGGCAGATAATATTGGAGTGTGGGAGGCTCTAGAAAGAGACAGCACCAGCGTTGGTGGGGCTGTGAATGGGGTGTCCTGGCTACTTGAAGAGCAGCAAGAGCTTTTGGTCCTGGCCCCTTTGGGGTGGGAGGAATCCCTGGACGTTCGCAATTGCTGAGCTGGGCTCCGGGTGTACTCGGCTCCGCAGGCAGATAATATTGGAGTTTGGGAGGCTCTGGAAAGAGACAGCACCAGCGTTGGTGGGGCTGTGAATGGGGTGTCCTGGCTACTTGAAGAGCAGCAAGAGCTTTTGGTCCTGGCCCCTTTGCGGTGGGAGGAATCCCTGGACGTTCGCAATTGCTGAGCCTGCCTCCGGGTGTCCTCAGTGGCCTACGCAAACAGTGTTCTCTTTTGGGAGGCTCTGGAAAGAGACAGTGACATTGTTCGTGGGGCTATGAATGGGGTTTGCCTGGCTACTTGAAGAGCAGCAAGAGCTTTTGGTCCTGGCCCCTTTGCAGTGGGAGGAATTCCTGGACGTTCGCAATTGCTGAGCCTGCCTCAGGGTGTCCTTAGCGTCCCACACAAACAGTGCTCTCTTTTGGGAGGCTCTAGAAAGAGACAGCACCAGCGTTGGTGGGTCTGTGAATGGTGTGTCCTGACTACTTGAAGAGCAGCAAGAGCTTTTCGTCCTGGCCCCTTTGCGGTGGGAGGAATCCCTGGACGTTCGCAATTGCTGAGCTGGGCTCCGGGTGTACTCGGCTCCGCAGGCAGATAATATTGGAGTTTGGGAGGCTCTAGAAAGAGACAGCACCAGCGTTGGTGGGGCTGTGAATGGGGTTGCCTGGCTACTTGAAGAGCAGCAAGAGTTTTAGGTCCTGGCCCCTTTGCGGTGGGAGGAATCCCTGGACGTTCGCAATTGCTGAGCCTGCCTCAGGGTGTCCTCAGCGGCCTACGCAAACAGTGCTCTCTTTTGGGAAGATCTAGAAAGAGACAGTGCCATCGTTCGTGGGGCTATGAATGGGGTTTGCCTGGCTACTTGAAGAGCAGCAAGAGCTTTTGGTCCTGGCCCCTTTGCGGTGGGAGGAATCCCTGGACGTTCGCAATTGCTGAGCCTGCCGCCGGGTGTACTCGGGTCCGCAGGCAGAGAATATTGGAGTGTGGGAGGCTCTAGAAAGAGACAGCACCAGCGTTGGTGGGTCTGTTCATGGGGTGTCCTGGCTACTTGAAGAGCAGCAAGAGCTTTTGGTCCTGGCCCCTTTGGGGTGGGAGGAATTCCTGGACGTTCGCAATTGCTGAGCCTGCCGACGGGTGTCCTTAGTGTCCCACGCAAACAGTGTTCTCTTTTGGGAGGCTCTAGAAAGAGGCAGCGCCAGCGTTGGTGGGTCTGTGAATGGGGTGTCCTGGCTACTTGAAGAGCAGCAAGAGCTTTTGGTCCTGGCCCCTTTGCGGTGGGAGGAATCCCTGGACATTCGCAATTGCTGAGCTGGGCTCCGGGTGTACTCGGCTCCGCAGGCAGAGAATATTGGAGTTTGGGAGGCTCTAGAAAGAGACAGCACCAGCGTTGGTGGGGCTGTGAATGGGGTGTCCTGGCTACTTGAAGAGCAGCAAGAGCTTTTGGTCCTGGCCCCTTTGCGGTGGGAGGAATCCCTGGACGTTCGCAATTGCTGAGCCTGCCGCCGGGTGTCCTCAGCGGCCCACGCAAACAGTCTTCTCTTTTGGGAGGCTCTAGAAAGAGACAGTGCCAGTGTTCGTGGGGCTATGAATGGGGTTTGCCTCTCTACTTGAGGAGCAGCAAGAGCTTTTGGTCCTGGTCCCTTTGGGGTGGGAGGAATCCCTGGACGTTCGCAATTGCTGAGCCTGCCTCCGGGTGTCCTCAGTGGCCTACGCAAACAGTGTTCTCTTTTGGGAGGCTCTGGAAAGAGACAGTGACATTGTTCGTGGGGCTATGAATGGGGTTTGCCTGGCTACTTGAAGAGCAGCAAGAGCTTTTGGTCCTGGCCCCTTTGCAGTGGGAGGAATTCCTGGACGTTCGCAATTGCTGAGCCTGCCGACGGGTGTCCTTAGCGTCCCACACAAACAGTGCTCTCTTTTGGGAGGCTCTAGAAAGAGACAGCACCAGCGTTGGTGGGTCTGTGAATGGGGTGTCCTGACTACTTGAAGAGCAGCAAGAGCTTTTCGTCCTGGCCCCTTTGCGGTGGGAGGAATCCCTGGACGTTCGCAATTGCTGAGCTGGGCTCCGGGTGTACTCGGCTCCGCAGGCAGATAATATTGGAGTTTGGGAGGCTCTGGAAAGAGACAGCACCAGCGTTGGTGGGGCTGTGAATGGGGTGTCCTGGCTACTTGAAGAGCAGCAAGGGCTTTTGGTCCTGGCCCCTTTGCGGTGGGAGGAATCCCTGGATGTTCGCAATTGCTGAGCCTGCCTCCGGGTGTCCTCAGTGGCCTACGCAAACAGTGTTCTCTTTTGGGAGGCTCTGGAAAGAGACAGTGACATTGTTCGTGGGGCTATGAATGGGGTTTGCCTGGCTACTTGAAGAGCAGCAAGAGCTTTTGGTCCTGGCCCCTTTGCAGTGGGAGGAATTCCTGGACGTTCGCAATTGCTGAGCCTGCCTCAGGGTGTCCTTAGCGTCCCACACAAACAGTGCTCTCTTTTGGGAGGCTCTAGAAAGAGACAGCACCAGCGTTGGTGGGTCTGTGAATGGTGTGTCCTGACTACTTGAAGAGCAGCAAGAGCTTTTCGTCCTGGCCCCTTTGCGGTGGGAGGAATCCCTGGACGTTCGCAATTGCTGAGCTGGGCTCCGGGTGTACTCGGCTCCGCAGGCAGATAATATTGGAGTTTGGGAGGCTCTAGAAAGAGACAGCACCAGCGTTGGTGGGGCTGTGAATGGGGTTGCCTGGCTACTTGAAGAGCAGCAAGAGTTTTAGGTCCTGGCCCCTTTGCGGTGGGAGGAATCCCTGGACGTTCGCAATTGCTGAGCCTGCCTCAGGGTGTCCTCAGCGGCCTACGCAAACAGTGCTCTCTTTTGGGAAGATCTAGAAAGAGAAAGTGCCATCGTTCGTGGGGCTATGAATGGGGTTTGCCTGGCTACTTGAAGAGCAGCAAGAGCTTTTGGTCCTGGCCCCTTTGCGGTGGGAGGAATCCCTGGACGTTCGCAATTGCTGAGCCTGCCGCCGGGTGTACTCGGGTCCGCAGGCAGATAATATTGGAGTGTGGGAGGCTCTAGAAAGAGACAGCACCAGCGTTGGTGGGGCTGTGAATGGGGTGTCCTGGCTACTTGAAGAGCAGCAAGAGCTTTTGGTCCTGGCCCCTTTGCGGTGGGAGGAATCCCTGGACGTTCGCAATTGCTGAGCCTGCCTCCGGGTGTCCTCAGCGGCCCACGCAAACAGTGTTCTCTTTTGGGAGGCTCTAGAAAGAGATAGTGACATTGTTCGTGGGGCTATGAATGGGGTTTGCCTGGCTACTTGAAGAGCAGCAAGAGCTTTTGGTCCTGGCCCCTTTGCGGTGGGAGGAATTCCTGGACGTTCGCAATTGCTGAGCCTGCCGACGGGTGTCCTTAGCGTCCCACGCAAACACTGATCTCTTTTGGGAGGCTCTACAAAGAGACAGCACCAGCGTTGGTGGGTCTGTGAATGGTGTGTCCTGACTACTTGAAGAGCAGCAAGAGCTTTTGGTCCTGGCCCCTTTGGGGTGGGAGGAATCCCTGGACGTTCGCAATTGCTGAGCTGGGCTCCGGGTGTACTCGGCTCCGCAGGCAGATAATATTGGAGTTTGGGAGGCTCTGGAAAGAGACAGCACCAGCGTTGGTGGGGCTGTGAATGGGGTGTCCTGGCTACTTGAAGAGCAGCAAGAGCTTTTGGTCCTGGCCCCTTTGCGGTGGGAGGAATCCCTGGATGTTCGCAATTGCTGAGCCTGCCTCCGGGTGTCCTCAGTGGCCTACGCAAACAGTGTTCTCTTTTGGGAGGCTCTGGAAAGAGACAGTGACATTGTTCGTGGGGCTATGAATGGGGTTTGCCTGGCTACTTGAAGAGCAGCAAGAGCTTTTGGTCCTGGCCCCTTTGGGGTGGGAGGAATTCCTGGACGTTCGCAATTGCTGAGCCTGCCTCAGGGTGTCCTTAGCGTCCCACACAAACAGTGCTCTCTTTTGGGAGGCTCTAGAAAGAGACAGCACCAGCGTTGGTGGGTCTGTGAATGGGGTGTCCTGACTACTTGAAGAGCAGCAAGAGCTTTTGGTCCTGGCCCCTTTGCGGTGGGAGGAATCCCTGGACATTCGCAATTGCTGAGCCTGCCGCCGGGTGTACTCGGGTCCGCAGGCAGAGAATATTGGAGTTTGGGAGGTTCTAGAAAGAGACAGCACCAGCGTTGGTGGGGCTGTGAATGGGATTGCCTGGCTACTTGAAGAGCAGTAAGACCTTTTGGTCCTGGCCCCTTTGCGGTGGGAGGAATCCCTGGATGTTCGCAATTGCTGAGCCTGCCTCAGGGTGTCCTCAGCGGCCCACGCAACCAGTGTTCTCTTTTGGGAGGCTCTAGAAAGAGACAGTGCCAGTGTTCGTGGGGCTATGAATGGGGTTTGCCTCGCTACTTGAAGAGCAGCAAGAGCTTTTGGTCCTGGCCCCTTTGTGGTGGGAGGAATCCCTGGACGTTCGCAATTGCTGATCCTGCCTCAGGGTGCACTCGGTGGCCCACGCAGATAGTATTGGGCTTTGGGAGGCACTAGAAAGAGGCAGCGCCAGCGTTGGTGGGTCTGTGAATGGGGTGTCCTGACTACTTGAAGAGCAGCAAGAGCTTTTGGTCCTGGCCCCTTTGCGGTGGGAGGAATCCCTGGACATTCGCAATTGCTTACCTGGGCTCCGGGTGTACTCGGCTTCGCAGGCAGAGAATATTGGAGTTTGGGAGGCTCTAGAAAGAGACAGCACCAGCGTTGGTGGGGCTGTGAAAGGGGTTGCCTGGCTACTTGAAGAGCAGCAAGAGCTTTTGGTCCTGGCCCCTTTGCGGTGGGAGGAATCCCTGGACGTTCGCAATTGCTGAGCCTGCCGCCGGGTGTCCTCAGCAGCGCACGCAAACAGTGCTCTCTTTTGGGAGGCTCTAGAAAGAGACAGCACCAGCGTTGGTGGGTCTGTGAATGGGGTGTCCTGACTACTTGAAGAGCAGCAAGGGCTTTTGGTCAAGGCCCCTTTGCGGTGGGAGGAATCCCTGGACGTTCGCAATTGCTGAGCCTGCCGCCGGGTGTCCTCAGCGGCCCACGCAAATAGTGTTCTCTTTTGGGAGGCTCTAGAAAGAGACAGCACCAGCGTTGGTGGGGCTGTGAATGGGGTTTGCCTGGCTACTTGAAGAGCAGCAAGAGCTTTTGGTCCTGGCCCCTTTGCGGTGGGAGGAATCCCTGGACGTTCGCAATTGCTGAGCCTTCCGCCGGGTGTACTCGGGTCCGCAGGCAGATAATATTGGAGTGTGGGAGGCTCTAGAAAGAGACAGCACCAGCGTTGGTGGGGCTGTGAATTGGGTGTCCTGGCTACTTGAAGAGCAGCAAGAGCTTTTGGTCCTGGCCCCTTTGCGGTGGGAGGAATCCCTGGACGTTCGCAATTGCTGAGCCTGCCTCCGGGTGTCCTCAGCGGCCCACGCAAACAGTGTTCTCTTTTGGGAGGCTCTAGAAAGAGATAGTGACATTGTTCGTGGGGCTATGAATGGGGTTTGCCTGGCTACTTGAAGAGCAGCAAGAGCTTTTGGTCCTGGCCCCTTTGCGGTGGGAGGAATTCCTGGACGTTCGCAATTGCTGAGCCTGCCGACGGGTGTCCTTAGCGTCCCACGCAAACACTGATCTCTTTTGGGAGGCTCTAGAAAGAGACAGCACCAGCGTTGGTGGGTCTGTGAATGGTGTGTCCTGACTACTTGAAGAGCAGCAAGAGCTTCTGGTCCTGGCCCCTTTGGGGTGGGAGGAATCCCTGGACGTTCGCAATTGCTGAGCTGGGCTCCGGGTGTACTCGGCTCCGCAGGCAGATAATATTGGAGTTTGGGAGGCTCTGGAAAGAGACAGCACCAGCGTTGGTGGGGCTGTGAATGGGGTTGCCTGGCTACTTGAAGAGCAGCAAGAGTTTTAGGTCCTGGCCCCTTTGCGGTGGGAGGAATTCCTGGACGTTCGCAATTGCTGAGCCTGCCTCAGGGTGTCCTCAGCGGCCTACGCAAACAGTGCTCTCTTTTGGGAAGCTCTAGAAAGAGACAGTGCCATCGTTCGTGGGGCTATGAATGGGGTTTGCCTGGCTACTTGAAGAGCAGCAAGAGCTTTTGGTCCTGGCCCCTTTGCGGTGGGAGGAATCCCTGGACGTTCGCAATTGCTGAGCCTGCCGCCGGGTGTACTCGGGTCCGCAGGCAGATAATATTGGAGTGTGGGAGGCTCTAGAAAGAGACAGCACCAGCGTTGGTGGGGCTGTGAATGGGGTGTCCTGGCTACTTGAAGAGCAGCAAGAGCTTTTGGTCCTGGCCCCTTTGGGGTGGGAGGAATCCCTGGACGTTCGCAATTGCTGAGCTGGGCTCCGGGTGTACTCGGCTCCGCAGGCAGATAATATTGGAGTTTGGGAGGCTCTGGAAAGAGACAGCACCAGCGTTGGTGGGGCTGTGAATGGGGTGTCCTGGCTACTTGAAGAGCAGCAAGAGCTTTTGGTCCTGGCCCCTTTGCGGTGGGAGGAATCCCTGGACGTTCGCAATTGCTGAGCCTGCCTCCGGGTGTCCTCAGTGGCCTACGCAAACAGTGTTCTCTTTTGGGAGGCTCTGGAAAGAGACAGTGACATTGTTCGTGGGGCTATGAATGGGGTTTGCCTGGCTACTTGAAGAGCAGCAAGAGCTTTTGGTCCTGGCCCCTTTGCAGTGGGAGGAATTCCTGGACGTTCGCAATTGCTGAGCCTGCCTCAGGGTGTCCTTAGCGTCCCACACAAACAGTGCTCTCTTTTGGGAGGCTCTAGAAAGAGACAGCACCAGCGTTGGTGGGTCTGTGAATGGTGTGTCCTGACTACTTGAAGAGCAGCAAGAGCTTTTGGTCCTGGCCCCTTTGCGGTGGGAGGAATCCCTGGATGTTCGCAATTGCTGAGCCTGCCGACGGGTGTCCTTAGTGTCCCATGCAAACAGTGCTCTCTTTTGGGAGGCTCTAGAAAGAGACAGCACCAGCGTTGGTGGGTCTGTGAATGGGGTGTCCTGACTACTTGAAGAGCAGCAAGAGCTTTTCGTCCTGGCCCCTTTGCGGTGGGAGGAATCCCTGGACGTTCGCAATTGCTGAGCTGGGCTCCTGGTGTACTCGGCTCCGCAGGCAGATAATATTGGAGTTTGGGAGGCTCTGGAAAGAGACAGCACCAGCGTTGGTGGGGCTGTGAATGGGGTTGCCTGGCTACTTGAAGAGCAGCAAGAGTTTTAGGTCCTGGCCCCTTTGCGGTGGGAGGAATCCCTGGACGTTCGCAATTGCTGAGCCTGCCTCAGGGTGTCCTCAGCGGCCTACGCAAACAGTGCTCTCTTTTGGGAAGATCTAGAAAGAGACAGTGCCATCGTTCGTGGGGCTATGAATGGGGTTTGCCTGGCTACTTGAAGAGCAGCAAGAGCTTTTGGTCCTGGCCCCTTTGGGGTGGGAGGAATCCCTGGACGTTCGCAATTGCTGAGCCTGCCGCCGGGTGTACTCGGGTCCGCAGGCAGATAATATTGGAGTGTGGGAGGCTCTAGAAAGAGACAGCACCAGCGTTGGTGGGGCTGTGAATGGGGTGTCCTGGCTACTTGAAGAGCAGCAAGAGCTTTTGGTCCTGGCCCCTTTGGGGTGGGAGGAATCCCTGGACATTCGCAATTGCTGAGCTGGGCTCCGGGTGTACTCGGCTCCGCAGGCAGATAATATTAGAGTTTGGGAGGCACTAGAAAGAGACAGCACCAGCGTTGGTGGGGCTGTGAATGGGGTGTCCTGGCTACTTGAAGAGCAGCAAGAGCTTTTGGTCCTGGTCCCTTTGCGGTGGGAGGAATCCCTGGACGTTCGCAATTGCTGAGCCTGCCGACGGGTGTCCTTACCGTCCCACGCAAACACTGATCTCTTTTGGGAGGCTCTACAAAGAGACAGCACCAGCGTTGGTGGGTCTGTGAATGGTGTGTCCTGACTACTTGAAGAGCAGCAAGAGCTTTTGGTCCTGGCCCCTTTGGGGTGGGAGGAATCCCTGGACGTTCGCAATTGCTGAGCTGGGCTCCGGGTGTACTCGGCTCCGCAGGCAGATAATATTGGAGTTTGGGAGGCTCTGGAAAGAGACAGCACCAGCGTTGGTGGGGCTGTGAATGGGGTGTCCTGGCTACTTGAAGAGCAGCAAGGGCTTTTGGTCCTGGCCCCTTTGCGGTGGGAGGAATCCCTGGACGTTCGCAATTGCTGAGCCTGCCTCCGGGTGTCCTCAGTGGCCTACGCAAACAGTGTTCTCTTTTGGGAGGCTCTGGAAAGAGACAGTGACATTGTTCGTGGGGCTATGAATGGGGTTTGCCTGGCTACTTGAAGAGCAGCAAGAGCTTTTGGTCCTGGCCCCTTTGCAGTGGGAGGAATTCCTGGACGTTCGCAATTGCTGAGCCTGCCTCAGGGTGTCCTTAGCGTCCCACACAAACAGTGCTCTCTTTTGGGAGGCTCTAGAAAGAGACAGCACCAGCGTTGGTGGGTCTGTGAATGGGGTGTCCTGACTACTTGAAGAGCAGCAAGAGCTTTTCGTCCTGGCCCCTTTGCGGTGGGAGGAATCCCTGGACGTTCGCAATTGCTGAGCTGGGCTCCGGGTGTACTCGGCTCCGCAGGCAGATAATATTGGAGTTTGGGAGGCTCTGGAAAGAGACAGCACCAGCGTTGGTGGGGCTGTGAATGGGGTGTCCTGGCTACTTGAAGAGCAGCAAGGGCTTTTGGTCCTGGCCCCTTTGCGGTGGGAGGAATCCCTGGATGTTCGCAATTGCTGAGCCTGCCTCCGGGTGTCCTCAGTGGCCTACGCAAACAGTGTTCTCTTTTGGGAGGCTCTGGAAAGAGACAGTGACATTGTTCGTGGGGCTATGAATGGGGTTTGCCTGGCTACTTGAAGAGCAGCAAGAGCTTTTGGTCCTGGCCCCTTTGCAGTGGGAGGAATTCCTGGACGTTCGCAATTGCTGAGCCTGCCGACGGGTGTCCTTAGCGTCCCACACAAACAGTGCTCTCTTTTGGGAGGCTCTAGAAAGAGACAGCACCAGCGTTGGTGGGTCTGTGAATGGTGTGTCCTGACTACTTGAAGAGCAGCAAGAGCTTTTCGTCCTGGCCCCTTTGCGGTGGGAGGAATCCCTGGACGTTCGCAATTGCTGAGCTGGGCTCCGGGTGTACTCGGCTCCGCAGGCAGATAATATTGGAGTTTGGGAGGCTCTAGAAAGAGACAGCACCAGCGTTGGTGGGGCTGTGAATGGGGTTGCCTGGCTACTTGAAGAGCAGCAAGAGTTTTAGGTCCTGGCCCCTTTGCGGTGGGAGGAATCCCTGGACGTTCGCAATTGCTGAGCCTGCCTCAGGGTGTCCTCAGCGGCCTACGCAAACAGTGCTCTCTTTTGGGAAGATCTAGAAAGAGACAGTGCCATCGTTCGTGGGGCTATGAATGGGGTTTGCCTGGCTACTTGAAGAGCAGCAAGAGCTTTTGGTCCTGGCCCCTTTGCGGTGGGAGGAATCCCTGGACGTTCGCAATTGCTGAGCCTGCCGCCGGGTGTACTCGGGTCCGCAGGCAGATAATATTGGAGTGTGGGAGGCTCTAGAAAGAGACAGCACCAGCGTTGGTGGGGCTGTGAATGGGGTGTCCTGGCTACTTGAAGAGCAGCAAGAGCTTTTGGTCCTGGCCCCTTTGGGGTGGGAGGAATCCCTGGACATTCGCAATTGCTGAGCTGGGCTCCGGGTGTACTCGGCTCCGCAGGCAGATAATATTAGAGTTTGGGAGGCTATAGAAAGAGACAGCACCAGCGTTGGTGGGGCTGTGAATGGGGTGTCCTGGCTACTTGAAGAGCAGCAAGAGCTTTTGGTCCTGGTCCCTTTGCCGTGGGAGGAATCCCTGGACGTTCGCAATTGCTGAGCCTGCCTCAGGGTGTCCTTAGTGTCCCACGCAAACAGTGATCTCTTTTGGGAGGCTCTAGAAAGAGACAGCACCAGCGTTGGTGGGTCTGTGAATGGGGTGTCCTGACTACTTGAAGAGCAGCAAGAGCTTTTGGTCCTGGCCCCTTTGCGGTGGGAGGAATCCCTGGACATTCGCAATTGCTGAGCTGGGCTCCGGGTGTACTCGGCTCCGCAGGCAGATAATATTAGAGTTTGGGAGGCTCTAGAAAGAGACAGCACCAGCGTTTGTAGGGCTGTGAATGGGGTTGCCTGGCTACTTGAAGAGCAGCAAGAGTTTTAGGTCCTGGCCCCTTTGCGGTGGGAGGAATCCCTGGACGTTCGCAATTGCTGAGCCTGCAGCCGGGTGTCCTCAGCGGCCTACGCAAACAGTGTTCTCTTTTGGGAGGCTCTAGAAAGAGACAGCGCCAGCGTTCGTGGGGCTATGAATGGGGTTTGCCAAGCTACTTGAAGAGCAGCAAGAGCTTTTGGTCCTGGCCCCTTTGCGGTGGGAGGAATCCCTGGACGTTCGCAATTGCTGAGCCTGCCGCCGGGTGTACTCGGGTCCGCAGGCAGAGAATATTGGAATGTGGGAGGCTCTAGAAAGAGACAGCACCAGCGTTGGTGGGTCTGTTAATGGGGTGTCCTGGCTACTTGAAGAGCAGCAAGAGCTTTTGGTCCTGGCCCCTTTGGGGTGGGAGGAATCCCTGGACGTTCGCAATTGCTGAGCCTGCCTCAGGGTGTCCTCAGCGGCCTACGCAAACACTGATCTCTTTTGGGAGGCTCTAGAAAGAGACAGCACCAGCGTTGGTGGGTCTGTGAATGGGGTGTCCTGACTACTTGAAGAGCAGCAAGAGCTTTTGGTCCTGGCCCCTTTGCGGTGGGAGGAATCCCTGGACATTCGCAATTGCTGAGCTGGGCTCCGGGTGTACTCGGCTCCGCAGGCAGATAATATTAGAGTTTGGGAGGCTCTAGAAAGAGACAGCACCAGCGTTGGTGGGTCTGTGAATGGGGTTGCCTGGCTACTTGAAGAGCAGCAAGAGCTTTTGGTCCTGGCCCCTTTGCGGTGGGAGGAATCCCTGGACGTTCGCAATTGCTGAGCCTGCCGACGGGTGTCCTTAGTGTCCCACGCAAACAGTGTTCTCTTTTGGGAGGCTCTAGAAAGAGGCAGCGCCAGCGTTGGTTAGTCTGTGAATGGGGTGTCCTGACTACTTGAAGAGCAGCAAGAGCTTTTGGTCCTGGCCCCTTTGCGGTGGGAGGAATCCCTGGACATTCGCAATTGCTGAGCTGGGCTCCGGGTGTACTCGGCTCCGCAGGCAGAGAATATTGGAGTTTGGGAGGCTCTAGAAAGAGACAGCACCAGCGTTGGTGGGGCTGTGAATGGGGTGTCCTGGCTACTTGAAGAGCAGCAAGAGCTTTTGGTCCTGGCCCCTTTGCGGTGGGAGGAATCCCTGGACGTTCGCAATTGCTGAGCCTGCTGCCGGGTGTCCTCAGCAGCGCACGCAAACAGTGTTCTCTTTTGGGAGGCTCTAGAAAGAGACAGTGCCATCGTTCGCGGGGCTATGAATGGGGTTTGCCTGGCTACTTGAAGAGCAGCAAGAGCTTTTGGTCCTGGCCCCTTTGCGGTGGGAGGAATCCCTGGACGTTCGCAATTGCTGAGCCTGCCGCCGCGTGTACTCGGGTCCACAGGTAGATAATATTGGAGTGTGGGAGGCTCTAGAAAGAGACAGCATTAGCGTTGGTGGGGCTGTGAATGGGGTGTCCTGACTACTTGAAGAGCAGCAAGAGCTTTTGGTCCTGGCCCCTTTGCGGTGGGAGGAATCCCTGGACATTCGCAATTGCTGAGCTGGGCTCCGGGTGTACTCGGCTCCGCAGGCAGATAATATTGGAGTTTGGGAGGCTCTAGAAAGAGACAGCACCAGCGTTGGTGGGGCTGTGAATGGGGTTGCCTGGCTACTTGAAGAGCAGCAAGAGTTTTAGGTCCTGGCCCCTTTGCGGTGGGAGGAATCCCTGGACGTTCGCAATTGCTGAGCCTGCCTCAGGGTGTCCTCAGCGGCCTACGCAAACAGTGCTCTCTTTCGGGAAGATCTAGAAAGAGACAGTGCCATCGTTCGTGGGGCTATGAATGGGGTTTGCCTGGCTACTTGAAGAGCAGCAAGAGCTTTTGGTCCTGGCCCCTTTGCGGTGGGAGGAATCCCTGGACGTTCTCAATTGCTGAGCCTGCCGCCGGGTGTACTCGGGTCCGCAGGCAGATAATATTGGAGTGTGGGAGGCTCTAGAAAGAGACAGCACCAGCGTTGGTGGGGCTGTGAATGGGGTGTCCTGGCTACTTGAAGAGCAGCAAGAGCTTTTGGTCCTGGCCCCTTTGGGGTGGGAGGAATCCCTGGACATTCGCAATTGCTGAGCTGGGCTCCGGGTGTACTCGGCTCCGCAGGCAGATAATATTAGAGTTTGGGAGGCTATAGAAAGAGACAGCACCAGCGTTGGTGGGGCTGTGAATGGGGTGTCCTGGCTACTTGAAGAGCAGCAAGAGCTTTTGGTCCTGGTCCCTTTGCCGTGGGAGGAATCCCTGGACGTTCGCAATTGCTGAGCCTGCCGACGGGTGTCCTTAGTGTCCCACGCAAACAGTGATCTCTTTTGGGAGGCTCTAGAAAGAGACAGCACCAGCGTTGGTGGGTCTGTGAATGGGGTGTCCTGACTACTTGAAGAGCAGCAAGAGCTTTTGGTCCTGGCCCCTTTGCGGTGGGAGGAATCCCTGGACATTCGCAATTGCTGAGCTGGGCTCCGGGTGTACTCGGCTCCGCAGGCAGATAATATTAGAGTTTGGGAGGCTCTAGAAAGAGACAGCACCAGCGTTTGTAGGGCTGTGAATGGGGTTGCCTGGCTACTTGAAGAGCAGCAAGAGTTTTAGGTCCTGGCCCCTTTGCGGTGGGAGGAATCCCTGGACGTTCGCAATTGCTGAGCCTGCCGCCGGGTGTCCTCAGCGGCCTACGC
This sequence comes from Platalea leucorodia, assembly GCF_965183815.1. Classification (NCBI taxonomy): domain Eukaryota; kingdom Metazoa; phylum Chordata; class Aves; order Pelecaniformes; family Threskiornithidae; genus Platalea; species Platalea leucorodia. The sequence goes on from NC_138828.1 coordinate 21,190,162, forward strand.
AAACAGTGTTCTCTTTTGGGAGGCTCTAGAAAGAGACAGCGCCAGCGTTCGTGGGGCTATGAATGGGGTTTGCCAAGCTACTTGAAGAGCAGCAAGAGCTTTTGGTCCTGGCCCCTTTGCGGTGGGAGGAATCCCTGGACGTTCGCAATTGCTGAGCCTGCCGCCGGGTGTACTCGGGTCCGCAGGCAGAGAATATTGGAATGTGGGAGGCTCTAGAAAGAGACAGCACCAGCGTTGGTGGGTCTGTTAATGGGGTGTCCTGGCTACTTGAAGAGCAGCAAGAGCTTTTGGTCCTGGCCCCTTTGGGGTGGGAGGAATCCCTGGACGTTCGCAATTGCTGAGCCTGCCTCAGGGTGTCCTCAGCGGCCTACGCAAACACTGATCTCTTTTGGGAGGCTCTAGAAAGAGACAGCACCAGCGTTGGTGGGTCTGTGAATGGGGTGTCCTGACTACTTGAAGAGCAGCAAGAGCTTTTGGTCCTGGCCCCTTTGCGGTGGGAGGAATCCCTGGACATTCGCAATTGCTGAGCTGGGCTCCGGGTGTACTCGGCTCCGCAGGCAGAGAATATTGGAGTTTGGGAGGCTCTAGAAAGAGACAGCACCAGCGTTGGTGGGGCTGTGAATGGGGTGTCCTGGCTACTTGAAGAGCAGCAAGAGCTTTTGGTCCTGGCCCCTTTGGGGTGGGAGGAATCCCTGGACGTTCGCAATTGCTGAGCCTGCTGCCGGGTGTCCTCAGCAGCGCACGCAAACAGTGTTCTCTTTTGGGAGGCTCTAGAAAGAGACAGTGCCATCGTTCGCGGGGCTATGAATGGGGTTTGCCTGGCTACTTGAAGAGCAGCAAGAGCTTTTGGTCCTGGCCCCTTTGCGGTGGGAGGAATCCCTGGACGTTCGCAATTGCTGAGCCTGCCGCCGCGTGTACTCGGGTCCGCAGGCAGATAATATTGGAGTGTGGGAGGCTCTAGAAAGAGACAGCATTAGCGTTGGTGGGGCTGTGAATGGGGTGTCCTGACTACTTGAAGAGCAGCAAGAGCTTTTGGTCCTGGCCCCTTTGCGGTGGGAGGAATCCCTGGACATTCGCAATTGCTGAGCTGGGCTCCGGGTGTACTCGGCTCCGCAGGCAGATAATATTAGAGTTTGGGAGGCTCTAGAAAGAGACAGCACCAGCGTTGGTGGGGCTGTGAATGGGGTTGCGTGGCTACTTGAAGAGCAGCAAGAGCTTTTGGTCCTGGCCCCTTTGCGGTGGGAGGAATCCCTGGACGTTCGCAATTGCTGAGCCTGCTGCCGGGTGTCCTCAGCAGCGCACACAAACAGTGTTCTCTTTTGGGAGGCTCTAGAAAGAGACAGTGCCATCGTTCGCGGGGCTATGAATGGGGTTTGCCTCGCTACTTGAAGAGCAGCAAGAGCTTTTGGTCCTGGCCCCTTTGCGGTGGGAGGAATCCCTGGACGTTCGCAATTGCTGAGCCTGCCTCAGGGTGTCCTCAGCGGCCCACACAAACAGTGTTCTCTTCTGGGAGGCTCTAGAAAGAGACAGCGCCAGCGTTCGTGGGGCTATGAATGGGGTTTGCCTCGCTACTTGAAGAGCAGCAAGAGCTTTTGGTCCTGGCCCCTTTGCGGTGGGAGGAATCCCTGGACGTTCGCAATTGCTGAGCCTGCCGCCAGGTGTACTCGGGTCCGCAGGCAGATAATATTGGAGTGTGGGAGGCTCTAGAAAGAGACAGCACCAGCGTTGGTGGGGCTGTGAATGGGGTGTCCTGGCTACTTGAAGAGCAGCAAGAGCTTTTGGTCCTGGCCCCTTTGCGGTGGGAGGAATCCCTGGACGTTCGCAATTGCTGAGCCTGCCTCCGGGTGTCCTCAGCGGCCCACGCAAACAGTCTTCTCTTTTGGGAGGCTCTAGAAAGAGATAGTGACATTGTTCGTGGGGCTATGAATGGGGTTTGCCTGGCTACTTGAAGAGCAGCAAGAGCTTTTGGTCCTGGCCCCTTTGCGGTGGGAGGAATTCCTGGACGTTCGCAATTGCTGAGCCTGCCTCAGGGTGTCCTTAGCGTCCCACGCAAACACTGATCTCTTTTGGGAGGCTCTAGAAAGAGACAGCACCAGCGTTGGTGGGTCTGTGAATGGGGTGTCCTGACTACTTGAAGAGCAGCAAGAGCTTTTGGTCCTGGCCCCTTTGGGGTGGGAGGAATACCTGGACATTCGCAATTGCTGAGCTGGGCTCCGGGTGTACTCGGCTCCGCAGGCAGAGAATATTGGAGTTTGGGAGGCTCTAGAAAGAGACAGCACCAGCGTTGGTGGGGCTGTGAATGGGGTGTCCTGGCTACTTGAAGAGCAGCAAGAGCTTTTGGTCCTGGCCCCTTTGGGGTGGGAGGAATTCCTGGACGTTCGCAATTGCTGAGCCTGCCGACGGGTGTCCTTAGTGTCCCACGCAAACAGTGTTCTCTTTTGGGAGGCTCTAGAAAGAGGCAGCGCCAGCGTTGGTGGGTCTGTGAATGGGGTGTCCTGACTACTTGAAGAGCAGCAAGAGCTTTTGGTCCTGGCCCCTTTGGGGTGGGAGGAATCCCTGGACATTCGCAATTGCTGAGCTGGGCTCCGGGTGTACTCGGCTCCGCAGGCAGAGAATATTGGAGTTTGGGAGGCTCTAGAAAGAGACAGCACCAGCGTTGGTGGGGCTGTGAATGGGGTGTCCTGGCTACTTGAAGAGCAGCAAGAGCTTTTGGTCCTGGCCCCTTTGCGGTGGGAGGAATCCCTGGATGTTCGCAATTGCTGAGCCTGCCGCCGGGTGTCCTCAGCAGCGCACGCAACCAGTGTTCTCTTTTGGGAGGCTCTAGAAAGAGACAGTGCCAGTGTTCGTGGGGCTATGAATGGGGTTTGCCTCTCTACTTGAGGAGCAGCAAGAGCTTTTGGTCCTGGCCCCTTTGGGGTGGCAGGAATCCCTGGACGTTCGCAATTGCTGAGCCTGCCGCCGGGTGTTCCCAGCAGCCCACGCAAATAGTGTTAAATTTTGGGAGGCTCTAGAAAGAGATAGTGACATTGTTCGTGGGGCTATGAATGGGGTTTGCCTGGCTACTTGAAGAGCAGCAAGAGCTTTTGGTCCTGGCCCCTTTGCGGTGGGAGGAATTCCTGGACGTTCGCAATTGCTGAGCCTGCCGACGGGTGTCCTTAGCGTCCCACGCAAACACTGATCTCTTTTGGGAGGCTCTAGAAAGAGACAGCGCCAGCGTTGGTGGGTCTGTGAATGGGGTGTCCTGACTACTTGAAGAGCAGCAAGAGCTTTTGGTCCTGGCCCCTTTGGGGTGGGAGGAATCCCTGGACATTCGCAATTGCTGAGCTGGGCTCCGGGTGTACTCGGCTCCGCAGGCAGAGAATATTGGAGTTTGGGAGGCTCTAGAAAGAGACAGCACCAGCGTTGGTGGGGCTGTGAATGGGGTTGCCTGGCTACTTGAAGAGCAGCAAGAGCTTTTGGTCCTGGCCCCTTTGCGGTGGGAGGAATCCCTGGACGTTCGCAATTGCTGAGCCTGCCGCCGGGTGTCCTCAGCAGCGCACGCAAACAGTGTTCTCTTTTGGGAGGCTCTAGAAAGAGACAGTGCCAGCGTTCGTGGGGCTATGAATGGGGTTTGCCTCGCTACTTGAAGAGCAGCAAGAGCTTTTGGTCCTGGCCCCTTTGCGGTGGGAGGAATCCCTGGACGTTTGCAATTGCTGAGCCTGCCTCAGGGTGTCCTCAGCGGCCCACACAAACAGTGTTCTCTTTTGGGAGGCTCTAGAAAGAGACAGCGCCAGCGTTCGTGGGGCTATGAATGGGGTTTGCCTGGCTACTTGAAGAGCAGCAAGAGCTTTTGGTCCTGGCCCCTTTGCGGTGGGAGGAATCCCTGGACGTTCGCAATTGCTGAGCCTGCCTCCGGGTGTACTCGGGTCCGCAGGCAGATAATATTGGAGTGTGGGAGGCTCTAGAAAGAGACAGCACCAGCGTTGGTGGGGCTGTGAATGGGGTTGCGTGGCTACTTGAAGAGCAGCAAGAGCTTTTGGTCCTGGCCCCTTTGGGGTGGGAGGAATCCCTGGACATTCGCAATTGCTGAGCTGGGCTCCGGGTGTACTCGGCTCCGCAGGCAGAGAATATTGGAGTTTGGGAGGCTCTAGAAAGAGACAGCACCAGCGTTGGTGGGGCTGTGAATGGGGTGTCCTGGCTACTTGAAGAGCAGCAAGAGCTTTTGGTCCTGGCCCCTTTGCGGTGGGAGGAATCCCTGGATGTTCGCAATTGCTGAGCCTGCCGCCGGGTGTCCTCAGCAGCCCACTCAACCAGTGTTCTCTTTTGGGAGGCTCTAGAAAGAGACAGTGCCAGTGTTCGTGGGGCTATGAATGGGGTTTGCCTCTCTACTTGAGGAGCAGCAAGAGCTTTTGGTCCTGGCCCCTTTGTGGTGGGAGGAATCCCTGGACGTTCGCAATTGCTGAGCCTGCCGCCGGGTGTTCTCAGCGGCCCACACAAACAGTGTTCTCTTTTGGGAGGCTCTAGAAAGAGACAGCGCCAGCGTTCGTGGGGCTATGAATGGGGTTTGCCTGGCTACTTGAAGAGCAGCAAGAGCTTTTGGTCCTGGCCCCTTTGCGGTGGGAGGAATCCCTGGACGTTCGCAATTGCTGAGCCTGCCGCCGGGTGTACTCGGGTCCGCAGGCAGATAACATTGGAGTGTGGGAGGCTCTAGAAAGAGACAGCACCAGCGTTGGTGGGTCTGTGAATGGGGTTGCCTGGCTACTTGAAGAGCAGCAACAGCTTTTGGGCGAGGCCCCTTTGCGGTGGGAGGAATCCCTGGACGTTCGCAATTGCTGAGCCTGCCGACGGGTGTCCTCAGCGGCCCACGCAAACAGTGTTCTCTTTTGGGAGGCTCTAGAAAGAGATAGTGACATTGTTCGTGGGGCTATGAATGGGGTTTGCCTGGCTACTTGAAGAGCAGCAAGAGCTTTTGGTCCTGGCCCCTTTGCGGTGGGAGGAATTCCTGGACGTTCGCAATTGCTGAGCCTGCCGACGGGTGTCCTTAGCGTCCCACGCAAACACTGATCTCTTTTGGGAGGCTCTAGAAAGAGACAGCGCCAGTGTTGGTGGGTCTGTGAATGGGGTGTCCTGACTACTTGAAGAGCAGCAAGAGCTTTTGGTCCTGGCCCCTTTGGGGTGGGAGGAATCCCTGGACATTCGCAATTGCTGAGCTGGGCTCCGGGTGTACTCGGCTCCGCAGGCAGAGAATATTGGAGTTTGGGAGGCTCTAGAAAGAGACAGCACCAGCGTTGGTGGGGCTGTGAATGGGGTTGCCTGGCTACTTGAAGAGCAGCAAGAGCTTTTGGTCCTGGCCCCTTTGCGGTGGGAGGAATCCCTGGACGTTCGCAATTGCTGAGCCTGCCGCCGGGTGTCCTCAGCAGCGCACGCAAACAGTGTTCTCTTTTGGGAGGCTCTAGAAAGAGACAGTGCCAGCGTTCGTGGGGCTATGAATGGGGTTTGCCTGGCTACTTGAAGAGCAGCAAGAGCTTTTGGTCCTGGCCCCTTTGCGGTGGGAGGAATCCCTGGACGTTCGCAATTGCTGAGCCTGCCTCCGGGTGTCCTCAGTGGCCCACACAAACAGTGATCTCTTTTAGGAAGGCTCTAGAAAGAGACAGCGCCAGCGTTCGTGGGGCTATGAATGGGGTTTGCCTGGCTACTTGAAGAGCAGCAAGAGCTTTTGGTCCTGGCCCCTTTGCGGTGGGAGGAATCCCTGGACGTTCGCAATTGCTGAGCCTGCCGCCGGGTGTACTCGGGTCCGCAGGCAGAGAATATTGGAGTGTGGGATGCTCTAGAAAGAGACAGCACCAGCGTTGGTGGGTCTGTGAATGGGGTGTCCTGTCTACTTGAAGAGCAGCAAGAGCTTTTGGTCGAGGCCCCTTTGCGGTGGGAGGAATCCCTGGACGTTCGCAATTGCTGAGCCTGCCGACGGGTGTCCTCAGCGTCCCACGCAAACAGTGTTCTCTTCTGGGAGGCTCTAGAAAGAGATAGTGACATTGTTCGTGGGGCTATGAATGGGGTTTGCCTGGCTACTTGAAGAGCAGCAAGAGCTTTTGGTCCTGGCCCCTTTGCGGTGGGAGGAATTCCTGGACGTTCGCAATTGCTGAGCCTGCCGACGGGTGTCCTTAGCGTCCCACGCAAACACTGATCTCTTTTGGGAGGCTCTAGAAAGAGACAGCGCCAGCGTTGGTGGGTCTGTGAATGGGGTGTCCTGACTACTTGAAGAGCAGCAAGAGCTTTTGGTCCTGGCCCCTTTGGGGTGGGAGGAATCCCTGGACATTCGCAATTGCTGAGCTGGGCTCCGGGTGTACTCGGGTCCGCAGGCAGAGAATATTGGAGTTTGGGAGGCTCTAGAAAGAGACAGCACCAGCGTTGGTGGGGCTGTGAATGGGGTGTCCTGGCTACTTGAAGAGCAGCAAGAGCTTTTGGTCCTGGCCCCTTTGCGGTGGGAGGAATCCCTGGATGTTCGCAATTGCTGAGCCTGCCACAGGGTGTCCTCAGCGGCCCACGCAACCAGTGTTCTCTTTTGGGAGGCTCTAGAAAGAGACAGCGCCAGTGTTCGTGGGGCTATGAATGGGGTTTGCCTCGCTACTTGAAGAGCAGCAAGAGCTTTTGGTCCTGGCCCCTTTGCGGTGGGAGGAATCCCTGGACGTTCGCAATTGCTGAGCCTGCCTCAGGGTGTCCTTAGCGTCCCACACAAACAGTGTTCTCTTTTGGGAGGCTCTAGAAAGAGACAGCACCAGTGTTCGTGGGGCTATGAATGGGGTTTGCCTCGCTACTTGAAGAGCAGCAAGAGCTTTTGGTCCTGGCCCCTTTGCGGTGGGAGGAATCCCTGGACGTTCGCAATTGCTGAGCCTGCCTCAGGGTGTACTCGGTGGCTCACGCAGATAGTATTGGGCTTTGGGAGGCACTAGAAAGAGGCAGTGCCAGCGTTGGTGGGTCTGTGAATGGGGTGTCCTGACTACTTGAAGAGCAGCAAGAGCTTTTGGTCCTGGCCCCTTTGCGGTGGGAGGAATCCCTGGACGTTCGCAATTGCTGAGCTGGGCTCCGGGTGTACTCGGCTCCGCAGGCAGATAATATTGGAGTTTGGGAGGCTCTAGAAAGAGACAGCGCCAGCGTTGGTGGGGCTGTGAATGGGGTTGCCTGGCTACTTGAAGAGCAGCAAGAGCTTTTGGTCCTGGCCCCTTTGCGGTGGGAGGAATCCCTGGACGTTCGCAATTGCTGAGCCTGCCGCCGGGTGTCCTCAGCAGCGCACGCAAACAGTGCTCTCTTTTGGGAGGCTCTAGAAAGAGACAGCACCAGCGTTGGTGGGTCTGTGAATGGGGTGTCCTGACTACTTGAAGAGCAGCAAGAGCTTTTGGTCCTGGCCCCTTTGCGGTGGGAGGAACCCCTGGACGTTCGCAATTGCTGAGCCTGCCTCAGGGTGTCCTCAGCGGCCCACACAAACAGTGTTCTCTTTTGGGAGGCTCTAGAAAGAGACAGCACCAGCGTTGGTGGGGCTGTGAATGGGGTTTGCCTCGCTACTTGAAGAGCAGCAAGAGCTTTTGGTCCTGGCCCCTTTGGGGTGGGAGGAATCCCTGGACGTTCGCAATTGCTGAGCCTGCCGCCGGGTGTACTCGGGTCCGCAGGCAGATAATATTGGAGTGTGGGAGGCTCTAGAAAGAGACAGCACCAGCGTTGGTGGGGCTGTGAATGGGGTGTCCTGGCTACTTGAAGAGCAGCAAGAGCTTTTGGTCCTGGCCCCTTTGCGGTGGGAGGAATCCCTGGACGTTCGCAATTGCTGAGCCTGCCTCAGGGTGTCCTTAGCGTCGCACGCAAACACTGATCTCTTTTGGGAGGCTCTACAAAGAGACAGCACCAGCGTTGGTGGGTCTGTGAATGGTGTGTCCTGAGTACTTGAAGAGCAGCAAGAGCTTTTGGTCCTGGCCCCTTTGGGGTGGGAGGAATCCCTGGACGTTCGCAATTGCTGAGCTGGGCTCCGGGTGTACTCGGCTCCGCAGGCAGATAATATTGGAGTTTGGGAGGCTCTAGAAAGAGACAGCACCAGCGTTGGTGGGGCTGTGAATGGGGTGTCCTGGCTACTTGAAGAGCAGCAAGAGCTTTTGGTCCTGGCCCCTTTGCGGTGGGAGGAATCCCTGGACGTTCGCAATTGCTGAGCCTGCCTCCGGGTGTCCTCAGTGGCCTACGCAAACAGTGTTCTCTTTTGGGAGGCTCTGGAAAGAGACAGTGACATTGTTCGTGGGGCTATGAATGGGGTTTGCCTGGCTACTTGAAGAGCAGCAAGAGCTTTTGGTCCTGGCCCCTTTGCAGTGGGAGGAATTCCTGGACGTTCGCAATTGCTGAGCCTGCCTCAGGGTGTCCTTAGCGTCCCACACAAACAGTGCTCTCTTTTGGGAGGCTCTAGAAAGAGACAGCACCAGCGTTGGTGGGGCTGTGAATGGGGTGTCCTGACTACTTGAAGAGCAGCAAGAGCTTTTGGTCCTGGCCCCTTTGCGGTGGGAGGAATCCCTGGACATTCGCAATTGCTGAGCTGGGCTCCGGGTGTACTCGGCTCCGCAGGCAGAGAATATTGGAGTTTGGGAGGCTCTAGAAAGAGACAGAGCCAGCGTTGGTGGGTCTGTTAATGGGGTTGCCTGGCTACCTGAAGAGCATCAAGAGCTTTTGGTCCTGGCCCCTTTGCGGTGGGAGGAATCCCTGGATGTTCGCAATTGCTGAGCCTGCCTCCGGGTGTCCTCAGCTGCCCACGCAACCAGTGTTCTCTTTTGGGAGGCTCTAGAAAGAGACAGTGCCAGTGTTCGTGGGGCTATGAATGGGGTTTGCCTGGCTACTTGAAGAGCAGCAAGAGCTTTTGGTCCTGGCCCCTTTGTGGTGGGAGGAATCCCTGGACGTTCGCAATTGCTGAGCCTGCTGCTGGGTGTTCTCAGCAGCCCACGCAAATAGTGTTCTCTTTTGGGAGGCTCTAGAAAGAGACAGCGCCAGCGTTGGTGGGTCTGTGAATGGGATTGCCTGGCTACTTGAAGAGCAGTAAGAGCTTTTGGTCCTGGCCCCTTTGCGGTGGGAGGAATCCCTGGACGTTCGCAATTGCTGAGCCTGCCGCCGGGTGTCCTCAGCGGCCCAGGCAAACAGTGTTCTCTTTTGGGAGGCTCTAGAAAGAGACAGCACCAGCGTTGGTGGGGCTGTGAATGGGGTGTCCTGACTACTTGAAGAGCAGCAAGAGCTTTTGGTCGAGGCCCCTTTGGGGTGGGAGGAATCCCTGGACATTCGCAATTGCTGAGCCTGCCGCCGGGTGTCCTCGGCTCCGCAGGCAGAGAATATTGGAGTTTGGGAGGCTCTAGAAAGAGACAGCACCAGCGTTGGTGGGGCTGTGAATGGGGTTGCGTGGCTACTTGAAGAGCAGCAAGAGCTTTTGGTCCTGGCCCCTTTGCGGTGGGAGGAATCCCTGGATGTTCGCAATTGCTGAGCCTGCCACAGGGTGTCCTCAGCGGCCCACGCAAGCAGTGTTCTCTTCTGGGAGGCTCTAGAAAGAGACAGTGCCAGTGTTCGTGGGGCTATGAATGGGGTTTGCCTGGCTACTTGAAGAGCAGCAAGAGCTTTTGGTCCTGGCCCCTTTGGGGTGGGAGGAATCCCTGGACATTCGCAATTGCTGAGCCTGCCTCAGGGTGTCCTCAGCGGCCTACGCAAACAGTGCTCTCTTTTGGGAAGCTCTAGAAAGAGACAGTGCCATCATTCGTGAGGCTATGAATGGGGTTTGCCTGGCTACTTGAAGAGCAGCAAGAGCTTTTGGTCCTGGCCCCTTTGCGGTGGGAGGAATCCCTGGACGTTCTCAATTGCTGAGCCTGCCGCCGGGTGTACTCGGGTCCGCAGGCAGATAATATTGGAGTGTGGGAGGCTCTAGAAAGAGACAGCACCAGCGTTGGTGGGGCTGTGAATGGGGTTGCCTGGCTACTTGAAGAGCAGCAAGAGCTTTTGGTCCTGGCCCCTTTGCGGTGGGAGGAATCCCTGGACGTTCACAGTTGCTGAGCTGGGCTCCGGGTGTACTCGGCTCCGCAGGCAGATAATATTGGAGTTTGGGAGGCTCTAGAAAGAGACAGAGCCAGCGTTGGTGGGGCTGTGAATGGGGTGTCCTGGCTACTTGAAGAGCAGCAAGAGCTTTTGGTCCTGGCCCCTTTGCGGTGGGAGGAATCCCTGGATGTTCGCAATTGCTGAGCCTGCCTCAGGGTGTCCTCAGCTGCCCACGCAACCAGTGTTCTCTTTTGGGAGGCTCTAGAAAGAGACACTGCCAGCGTTCGTGGGGCTATGAATGGGGTTTGCCTCGCTACTTGAAGAGCAGCAAGAGCTTTTGGTCCTGGCCCCTTTGTGGTGGGAGGAATCCCTGGACGTTCGCAATTGCTGAGCCTGCCGCCGGGTGTTCTCAGCAGCCCACGCAAATAGTGTTCAATTTTGGGAGGCTCTAGAAAGAGACAGCGCCAGCGTTGGTGGGTCTGTGAATGGGATTGCCTGGCTACTTGAAGAGCAGTAAGAGCTTTTGGTCCTGGCCCCTTTGCGGTGGGAGGAATCCCTGGACGTTCGCAATTGCTGAGCCTGCCGCCGGGTGTCCTCAGCGGCCCAGGCAAACAGTGTTCTCTTTTGGGAGGCTCTAGAAAGAGACAGCACCAGCGTTGGTGGGGCTGTGAATGGGGTGTCCTGACTACTTGAAGAGCAGCAAGAGCTTTTGGTCGAGGCCCCTTTGCGGTGGGAGGAATCCCTGGACATTCGCAATTGCTGAGCTGGGCTCCGGGTGTACTCGGCTCCGCAGGCAGAGAATATTGGAGTTTGGGAGGCTCTAGAAAGAGACAGCACCAGCGTTGGTGGGGCTGTGAATGGGGTGTCCTGGCTACTTGAAGAGCAGCAAGAGCTTTTGGTCCTGGCCCCTTTGCGGTGGGAGGAATCCCTGGATGTTCGCAATTGCTGAGCCTGCCTCAGGGTGTCCTCAGCTGCCCAGGCAACCAGTGTTCTCTTTTGGGAGGCTCTAGAAAGAGACAGTGCCAGTGTTCGTGGGGCTATGAATGGGGTTTGCCTGGCTACTTGAAGAGCAGCAAGAGCTTTTGGTCCTGGCCCCTTTGCGGTGGGAGGAATCCCTGGATGTTCGCAATTGCTGAGCCTGCCGCCGGGTGTCCTCAGCGGCCCACGCAAAGAGTGTTCTCTTTTGGGAGGCTCTAGAAAGAGACAGTGCCAGTGTTCGTGGGGCTATGAATGGGGTTTGCCTCGCTACTTGAAGAGCAGCAAGAGCTTTTGGTCCTGGCCCCTTTGTGGTGGGAGGAATCCCTGGACGTTCGCAATTGCTGAGCCTGCCTCCGGGTGTTCTCAGCAGCCCACGCAAATAGTGTTCAATTTTGGGAGGCTCTAGAAAGAGACAGCGCCAGCGTTGGTGGGTCTGTTAATGGGGTTGCCTGGCTACCTGAAGAGCAGTAAGAGCTTTTGGTCCTGGCCCCTTTGCGGTGGGAGGAATCCCTGGATGTTCGCAATTGCTGAGCCTGCCTCAGGGTGTCCTCAGCTGCCCACGCAACCAGTGTTCTCTTTTGGGAGGCTCTAGAAAGAGACAGTGCCAGTGTTCGTGGGGCTATGAATGGGGTTTGCCTGGCTACTTGAAGAGCAGCAAGAGCTTTTGGTCCTGGCCCCTTTGTGGTGGGAGGAATCCCTGGACGTTCGCAATTGCTGAGCCTGCCGCCGGGTGTCCTCAGCAGCGCACGCAAACAGTGCTCTCTTTTGGGAGGCTCTAGAAAGAGACAGCACCAGCGTTGGTGGGTCTGTGAATGGGGTGTCCTGACTACTTGAAGAGCAGCAAGAGCTTTTGGTCCTGGCCCCTTTGCAGTGGGAGGAATTCCTGGACGTTCGCAATTGCTGAGCCTGCCTCAGTGTGTCCTTAGCGGCCCACACAAACAGTGCTCTCTTTTGGGAGGCTCTAGAAAGAGACAGCACCAGCGTTGGTGGGTCTGTGAATGGGGTGTCCTGACTACTTGAAGAGCAGCAAGAGCTTTTGGTCCTGGCCCCTTTGCGGTGGGAGGAATCCCTGGACATTCGCAATTGCTGAGCTGGGCTTCGGGTGTACTCGGGTCCGCAGGCAGAGAATATTGGAGTTTGGGAGGCTCTAGAAAGAGACAGCACCAGCGTTGGTGGGGCTGTGAATGGGGTGTCCTGGCTACTTGAAGAGCAGCAAGAGCTTTTGGTCCTGGCCCCTTTGCGGTGGGAGGAATCCCTGGATGTTCGCAATTGCTGAGCCTGCCGCCGGGTGTCCTCAGCGGCCCACGCAACCAGTGTTCTCTTTTGGGAGGCTCTAGAAAGAGACAGTGCCAGTGTTCGTGGGGCTATGAATGGGGTTTGCCTCGCTACTTGAAGAGCAGCAAGAGCTTTTGGTCCTGGCCCCTTTGTGGTGGGAGGAATCCCTGGACGTTCGCAATTGCTGAGCCTGCCGCCGGGTGTTCTCAGCAGCCCACGCAAATAGTGTTCAATTTTGGGAGGCTCTAGAAAGAGACAGCGCCAGCGTTGGTGGGTCTGTGAATGGGATTGCCTGGCTACTTGAAGAGCAGTAAGAGCTTTTGGTCCTGGCCCCTTTGCGGTGGGAGGAATCCCTGGACGTTCGCAATTGCTGAGCCTGCCGCCGGGTGTCCTCAGCGGCCCAGGCAAACAGTGTTCTCTTTTGGGAGGCTCTAGAAAGAGACAGCACCAGCGTTGGTGGGGCTGTGAATGGGGTGTCCTGACTACTTGAAGAGCAGCAAGAGCTTTTGGTCGAGGCCCCTTTGCGGTGGGAGGAATCCCTGGACGTTCGCAATTGCTGAGCCTGCCGCCGGGTGTCCTCAGCGGCCAACGCAAATAGTGTTCTCTTTTGGGAGGCTCTAGAAAGAGACAGCACCAGCGTTGGTGGGGCTGTGAATGGGGTTGTGTGGCTACTTGAAGAGCAGCAAGAGCTTTTGGTCCTGGCCCCTTTGCGGTGGGAGGAATTCCTGGACGTTCGCAATTACTGAGCCTGCCGCCGGGTGTCCTCAGCGGCCCACGCAAACAGTGTTCTCTTTTGGGAGGCTCTAGAAAGAGACAGAACCAGCGTTGGTGGGTCTGTGAATGGGGTGTCCTGACTACTTGAAGAGCAGCAAGAGCTTTTGGTCCTGGCCCCTTTGCGGTGGGAGGAATCCCTGGACATTCGCAATTGCTGAGCTGGGCTCCGGGTGTACTCGGCTCCGCAGGCAGAGAATATTGGAGTTTGGGAGTCTCTAGAAAGAGACAGCACCAGCGTTGGTGGGGCTGTGAATGGGGTGTCCTGGCTACTTGAAGAGCAGCAAGAGCTTTTGGTCCTGGCCCCTTTGCGGTGGGAGGAATCCCTGGACGTTCGCAATTGCTGAGCCTGCCTCAGGGTGTCCTTAGCGTCGCACGCAAACACTGATCTCTTTTGGGAGGCTCTAGAAAGAGACAGCGCCAGCGTTGGTGGCTCTGTGAATGGTGTGTCCTGAGTACTTGAAGAGCAGCAAGAGCTTTTGGTCCTGGCCCCTTTGGGGTGGGAGGAATCCCTGGACGTTCGCAATTACTGAGCTGGGCTCCGGGTGTACTCGGCTCCGCAGGCAGATAATATTGGAGTTTGGGAGGCTCTAGAAAGAGACAGCACCAGCGTTGGTGGGGCTGTGAATGGGGTGTCCTGGCTACTTGAAGAGCAGCAAGAGCTTTTGGTCCTGGCCCCTTTGCGGTGGGAGGAATCCCTGGACGTTCGCAATTGCTGAGCCTGCCTCCGGGTGTCCTCAGTGGCCTACGCAAACAGTGTTCTCTTTTGGGAGGCTCTGGAAAGAGACAGTGACATTGTTCGTGGGGCTATGAATGGGGTTTGCCTGGCTACTTGAAGAGCAGCAAGAGCTTTTGGTCCTGGCCCCTTTGCAGTGGGAGGAATTCCTGGACGTTCGCAATTGCTGAGCCTGCCTCAGGGTGTCCTTAGCGTCCCACACAAACAGTGCTCTCTTTTGGGAGGCTCTAGAAAGAGACAGCACCAGCGTTGGTGGGTCTGTGAATGGGGTGTCCTGACTACTTGAAGAGCAGCAAGAGCTTTTGGTCCTGGCCCCTTTGCGGTGGGAGGAATCCCTGGACATTCGCAATTGCTGAGCTGGGCTCCGGGTGTACTCGGCTCCGCAGGCAGAGAATATTGGAGTTTGGGAGGCTCTAGAAAGAGACAGAGCCAGCGTTGGTGGGTCTGTTAATGGGGTTGCCTGGCTACCTGAAGAGCAGTAAGAGCTTTTGGTCCTGGCCCCTTTGCGGTGGGAGGAATCCCTGGATGTTCGCAATTGCTGAGCCTGCCTCAGGGTGTCCTCAGCTGCCCACGCAACCAGTGTTCTCTTTTGGGAGGCTCTAGAAAGAGACAGTGCCAGTGTTCGTGGGGCTATGAATGGGGTTTGCCTGGCTACTTGAAGAGCAGCAAGAGCTTTTGGTCCTGGCCCCTTTGTGGTGGGAGGAATCCCTGGACGTTCGCAATTGCTGAGCCTGCTGCCGGGTGTTCTCAGCAGCCCACGCAAATAGTGTTCAATTTTGGGAGGCTCTAGAAAGAGACAGCGCCAGCGTTGGTGGGTCTGTGAATGGGATTGCCTGGCTACTTGAAGAGCAGTAAGAGCTTTTGGTCCTGGCCCCTTTGCGGTGGGAGGAATCCCTGGACGTTCGCAATTGCTGAGCCTGCCGCCGGGTGTCCTCAGCGGCCCAGGCAAACAGTGTTCTCTTTTGGGAGGCTCTAGAAAGAGACAGCACCAGCGTTGGTGGGGCTGTGAATGGGGTGTCCTGACTACTTGAAGAGCAGCAAGAGCTTTTGGTCGAGGCCCCTTTGGGGTGGGAGGAATCCCTGGACATTCGCAATTGCTGAGCCTGCCGCCGGGTGTCCTCGGCTCCGCAGGCAGAGAATATTGGAGTTTGGGAGGCTCTAGAAAGAGACAGCACCAGCGTTGGTGGGGCTGTGAATGGGGTTGCGTGGCTACTTGAAGAGCAGCAAGAGCTTTTGGTCCTGGCCCCTTTGCGGTGGGAGGAATCCCTGGATGTTCGCAATTGCTGAGCCTGCCACAGGGTGTCCTCAGCGGCCCACGCAAGCAGTGTTCTCTTCTGGGAGGCTCTAGAAAGAGACAGTGCCAGTGTTCGTGGGGCTATGAATGGGGTTTGCCTCGCTACTTGAAGAGCAGCAAGAGCTTTTGGTCCTGGCCCCTTTGGGGTGGGAGGAATCCCTGGACATTCGCAATTGCTGAGCCTGCCTCAGGGTGTCCTCAGCGGCCTACGCAAACAGTGCTCTCTTTTGGGAAGCTCTAGAAAGAGACAGTGCCATCATTCGTGAGGCTATGAATGGGGTTTGCCTGGCTACTTGAAGAGCAGCAAGAGCTTTTGGTCCTGGCCCCTTTGCGGTGGGAGGAATCCCTGGACGTTCTCAATTGCTGAGCCTGCCGCCGGGTGTACTCGGGTCCGCAGGCAGATAATATTGGAGTGTGGGAGGCTCTAGAAAGAGACAGCACCAGCGTTGGTGGGGCTGTGAATGGGGTTGCCTGGCTACTTGAAGAGCAGCAAGAGCTTTTGGTCCTGGCCCCTTTGCGGTGGGAGGAATCCCTGGACGTTCACAGTTGCTGAGCTGGGCTTCGGGTGTACTCGGCTCCGCAGGCAGAGAATATTGGAGTTTGGGAGGCTCTAGAAAGAGACAGAGCCAGCGTTGGTGGGGCTGTGAATGGGGTTGCCTGGCTACTTGAAGAGCAGCAAGAGCTTTTGGTCCTGGCCCCTTTGCGGTGGGAGGAATCCCTGGATGTTCGCAATTGCTGAGCCTGCCTCAGGGTGTCCTCAGCTGCCCACGCAACCAGTGTTCTCTTTTGGGAGGCACTAGAAAGAGACAGTGCCAGCATTCGTGGGGCTATGAATGGGGTTTGCCTGGCTACTTGAAGAGCAGCAAGAGCTTTTGGTCCTGGCCCCTTTGTGGTGGGAGGAATCCCTGGACGTTCGCAATTGCTGAGCCTGCCGCCGGGTGTTCTCAGCAGCCCACGCAAATAGTGTTCAATTTTGGGAGGCTCTAGAAAGAGACAGCGCCAGCGTTGGTGGGTCTGTGAATGGGATTGCCTGGCTACTTGAAGAGCAGTAAGAGCTTTTGGTCCTGGCCCCTTTGCGGTGGGAGGAATCCCTGGACGTTCGCAATTGCTGAGCCTGCCGCCGGGTGTCCTCAGCGGCCCAGGCAAACATTGTTCTCTTTTGGGAGGCTCTAGAAAGAGACAGCACCAGCGTTGGTGGGGCTGTGAATGGGGTGTCCTGACTACTTGAAGAGCAGCAAGAGCTTTTGGTCGAGGCCCCTTTGCGGTGGGAGGAATCCCTGGACATTCGCAATTGCTGAGCCTGCCGCCGGGTGTACTCGGCTCCGCAGGCAGAGAATATTGGAGTTTGGGAGGCTCTAGAAAGAGACAGAGCCAGCGTTGGTGGGGCTGTGAATGGGGTGTCCTGGCTACTTGAAGAGCAGCAAGAGCTTTTGGTCCTGGCCCCTTTGCGGTGGGAGGAATCCCTGGATGTTCGCAATTGCTGAGCCTGCCTCAGGGTGTCCTCAGCTGCCCAGGCAACCAGTGTTCTCTTTTGGGAGGCTCTAGAAAGAGACAGTGCCAGTGTTCGTGGGGCTATGAATGGGGTTTGCCTGGCTACTTGAAGAGCAGCAAGAGCTTTTGGTCCTGGCCCCTTTGCGGTGGGAGGAATCCCTGGATGTTCGCAATTGCTGAGCCTGCCGCCGGGTGTCCTCAGCGGCCCACGCAAAGAGTGTTCTCTTTTGGGAGGCTCTAGAAAGAGACAGTGCCAGTGTTCGTGGGGCTATGAATGGGGTTTGCCTCGCTACTTGAAGAGCAGCAAGAGCTTTTGGTCCTGGCCCCTTTGTGGTGGGAGGAATCCCTGGACGTTCGCAATTGCTGAGCCTGCCTCCGGGTGTTCTCAGCAGCCCACGCAAATAGTGTTCAATTTTGGGAGGCTCTAGAAAGAGACAGCGCCAGCGTTGGTGGGTCTGTGAATGGGATTGCCTGGCTACTTGAAGAGCAGTAAGAGCTTTTGGTCCTGGCCCCTTTGCGGTGGGAGGAATCCCTGGACGTTTGCAATTGCTGATCCTGCCTCAGGGTGTACTCGGTGGCCCACGCAGATAGTATTGGGCTTTGGGAGGCACTAGAAAGAGGCAGCGCCAGCGTTGGTGGGTCTGTGAATGGGGTGTCCTGACTACTTGAAGAGCAGTAAGAGCTTTTGGTCCTGGCCCCTTTGTGG
The DNA here is from genome assembly GCF_965183815.1 of Platalea leucorodia. Lineage (NCBI taxonomy): Eukaryota > Metazoa > Chordata > Aves > Pelecaniformes > Threskiornithidae > Platalea > Platalea leucorodia. The sequence continues at coordinate 21,207,430 of NC_138828.1, forward strand.
TGGGAGGAATCCCTGGACGTTCGCAATTGCTGAGCCTGCCGCCGGGTGTCCTCAGCAGCGCACGCAAACAGTGCTCTCTTTTGGGAGGCTCTAGAAAGAGACAGCACCAGCGTTGGTGGGTCTGTGAATGGGGTGTCCTGACTACTTGAAGAGCAGCAAGAGCTTTTGGTCCTGGCCCCTTTGCAGTGGGAGGAATTCCTGGACGTTCGCAATTGCTGAGCCTGCCTCAGTGTGTCCTTAGCGGCCCACACAAACAGTGCTCTCTTTTGGGAGGCTCTAGAAAGAGACAGCACCAGCGTTGGTGGGTCTGTGAATGGGGTGTCCTGACTACTTGAAGAGCAGCAAGAGCTTTTGGTCCTGGCCCCTTTGCGGTGGGAGGAATCCCTGGACATTCGCAATTGCTGAGCTGGGCTTCGGGTGTACTCGGGTCCGCAGGCAGAGAATATTGGAGTTTGGGAGGCTCTAGAAAGAGACAGCACCAGCGTTGGTGGGGCTGTGAATGGGGTGTCCTGGCTACTTGAAGAGCAGCAAGAGCTTTTGGTCCTGGCCCCTTTGCGGTGGGAGGAATCCCTGGATGTTCGCAATTGCTGAGCCTGCCGCCGGGTGTCCTCAGCGGCCCACGCAACCAGTGTTCTCTTTTGGGAGGCTCTAGAAAGAGACAGTGCCAGTGTTCGTGGGGCTATGAATGGGGTTTGCCTCGCTACTTGAAGAGCAGCAAGAGCTTTTGGTCCTGGCCCCTTTGTGGTGGGAGGAATCCCTGGACGTTCGCAATTGCTGAGCCTGCCGCCGGGTGTTCTCAGCAGCCCACGCAAATAGTGTTCAATTTTGGGAGGCTCTAGAAAGAGACAGCGCCAGCGTTGGTGGGTCTGTGAATGGGATTGCCTGGCTACTTGAAGAGCAGTAAGAGCTTTTGGTCCTGGCCCCTTTGCGGTGGGAGGAATCCCTGGACGTTCGCAATTGCTGAGCCTGCCTCAGGGTGTCCTCAGCGGCCCAGGCAAACAGTGTTCTCTTTTGGGAGGCTCTAGAAAGAGACAGCACCAGCGTTGGTGGGGCTGTGAATGGGGTGTCCTGACTACTTGAAGAGCAGCAAGAGCTTTTGGTCGAGGCCCCTTTGCGGTGGGAGGAATCCCTGGACGTTCGCAATTGCTGAGCCTGCCGCCGGGTGTCCTCAGCGGCCAACGCAAATAGTGTTCTCTTTTGGGAGGCTCTAGAAAGAGACAGCACCAGCGTTGGTGGGGCTGTGAATGGGGTTGTGTGGCTACTTGAAGAGCAGCAAGAGCTTTTGGTCCTGGCCCCTTTGCGGTGGGAGGAATTCCTGGACGTTCGCAATTACTGAGCCTGCCGCCGGGTGTCCTCAGCGGCCCACGCAAACAGTGTTCTCTTTTGGGAGGCTCTAGAAAGAGACAGAACCAGCGTTGGTGGGTCTGTGAATGGGGTGTCCTGACTACTTGAAGAGCAGCAAGAGCTTTTGGTCCTGGCCCCTTTGCGGTGGGAGGAATCCCTGGACATTCGCAATTGCTGAGCTGGGCTCCGGGTGTACTCGGCTCCGCAGGCAGAGAATATTGGAGTTTGGGAGTCTCTAGAAAGAGACAGCACCAGCGTTGGTGGGGCTGTGAATGGGGTGTCCTGGCTACTTGAAGAGCAGCAAGAGCTTTTGGTCCTGGCCCCTTTGCGGTGGGAGGAATCCCTGGACGTTCGCAATTGCTGAGCCTGCCTCAGGGTGTCCTTAGCGTCGCACGCAAACACTGATCTCTTTTGGGAGGCTCTAGAAAGAGACAGCGCCAGCGTTGGTGGCTCTGTGAATGGTGTGTCCTGAGTACTTGAAGAGCAGCAAGAGCTTTTGGTCCTGGCCCCTTTGGGGTGGGAGGAATCCCTGGACGTTCGCAATTACTGAGCTGGGCTCCGGGTGTACTCGGCTCCGCAGGCAGATAATATTGGAGTTTGGGAGGCTCTAGAAAGAGACAGCACCAGCGTTGGTGGGGCTGTGAATGGGGTGTCCTGGCTACTTGAAGAGCAGCAAGAGCTTTTGGTCCTGGCCCCTTTGCGGTGGGAGGAATCCCTGGACGTTCGCAATTGCTGAGCCTGCCTCCGGGTGTCCTCAGTGGCCTACGCAAACAGTGTTCTCTTTTGGGAGGCTCTGGAAAGAGACAGTGACATTGTTCGTGGGGCTATGAATGGGGTTTGCCTGGCTACTTGAAGAGCAGCAAGAGCTTTTGGTCCTGGCCCCTTTGCAGTGGGAGGAATTCCTGGACGTTCGCAATTGCTGAGCCTGCCTCAGGGTGTCCTTAGCGTCCCACACAAACAGTGCTCTCTTTTGGGAGGCTCTAGAAAGAGACAGCACCAGCGTTGGTGGGTCTGTGAATGGGGTGTCCTGACTACTTGAAGAGCAGCAAGAGCTTTTGGTCCTGGCCCCTTTGCGGTGGGAGGAATCCCTGGACATTCGCAATTGCTGAGCTGGGCTCCGGGTGTACTCGGCTCCGCAGGCAGAGAATATTGGAGTTTGGGAGGCTCTAGAAAGAGACAGAGCCAGCGTTGGTGGGTCTGTTAATGGGGTTGCCTGGCTACCTGAAGAGCAGTAAGAGCTTTTGGTCCTGGCCCCTTTGCGGTGGGAGGAATCCCTGGATGTTCGCAATTGCTGAGCCTGCCTCAGGGTGTCCTCAGCTGCCCACGCAACCAGTGTTCTCTTTTGGGAGGCTCTAGAAAGAGACAGTGCCAGTGTTCGTGGGGCTATGAATGGGGTTTGCCTGGCTACTTGAAGAGCAGCAAGAGCTTTTGGTCCTGGCCCCTTTGTGGTGGGAGGAATCCCTGGACGTTCGCAATTGCTGAGCCTGCTGCCGGGTGTTCTCAGCAGCCCACGCAAATAGTGTTCAATTTTGGGAGGCTCTAGAAAGAGACAGCGCCAGCGTTGGTGGGTCTGTGAATGGGATTGCCTGGCTACTTGAAGAGCAGTAAGAGCTTTTGGTCCTGGCCCCTTTGCGGTGGGAGGAATCCCTGGACGTTCGCAATTGCTGAGCCTGCCGCCGGGTGTCCTCAGCGGCCCACGCAAACAGTGTTCTCTTTTGGGAGGCTCTAGAAAGAGACAGCACCAGCGTTGGTGGGGCTGTGAATGGGGTGTCCTGACTACTTGAAGAGCAGCAAGAGCTTTTGGTCGAGGCCCCTTTGGGGTGGGAGGAATCCCTGGACATTCGCAATTGCTGAGCCTGCCGCCGGGTGTCCTCGGCTCCGCAGGCAGAGAATATTGGAGTTTGGGAGGCTCTAGAAAGAGACAGCACCAGCGTTGGTGGGGCTGTGAATGGGGTTGCGTGGCTACTTGAAGAGCAGCAAGAGCTTTTGGTCCTGGCCCCTTTGCGGTGGGAGGAATCCCTGGATGTTCGCAATTGCTGAGCCTGCCACAGGGTGTCCTCAGCGGCCCACGCAAGCAGTGTTCTCTTCTGGGAGGCTCTAGAAAGAGACAGTGCCAGTGTTCGTGGGGCTATGAATGGGGTTTGCCTCGCTACTTGAAGAGCAGCAAGAGCTTTTGGTCCTGGCCCCTTTGGGGTGGGAGGAATCCCTGGACATTCGCAATTGCTGAGCCTGCCTCAGGGTGTCCTCAGCGGCCTACGCAAACAGTGCTCTCTTTTGGGAAGCTCTAGAAAGAGACAGTGCCATCATTCGTGAGGCTATGAATGGGGTTTGCCTGGCTACTTGAAGAGCAGCAAGAGCTTTTGGTCCTGGCCCCTTTGCGGTGGGAGGAATCCCTGGACGTTCTCAATTGCTGAGCCTGCCGCCGGGTGTACTCGGGTCCGCAGGCAGATAATATTGGAGTGTGGGAGGCTCTAGAAAGAGACAGCACCAGCGTTGGTGGGGCTGTGAATGGGGTTGCCTGGCTACTTGAAGAGCAGCAAGAGCTTTTGGTCCTGGCCCCTTTGCGGTGGGAGGAATCCCTGGACGTTCACAGTTGCTGAGCTGGGCTTCGGGTGTACTCGGCTCCGCAGGCAGATAATATTGGAGTTTGGGAGGCTCTAGAAAGAGACAGCGCCAGCGTTGGTGGGGCTGTGAATGGGGTTGCCTGGCTACTTGAAGAGCAGCAAGAGCTTTTGGTCCTGGCCCCTTTGCGGTGGGAGGAATCCCTGGATGTTCGCAATTGCTGAGCCTGCCTCAGGGTGTCCTCAGCTGCCCACGCAACCAGTGTTCTCTTTTGGGAGGCTCTAGAAAGAGACACTGCCAGCGTTCGTGGGGCTATGAATGGGGTTTGCCTCGCTACTTGAAGAGCAGCAAGAGCTTTTGGTCCTGGCCCCTTTGTGGTGGGAGGAATCCCTGGACGTTCGCAATTGCTGAGCCTGCCGCCGGGTGTTCTCAGCAGCCCACGCAAATAGTGTTCAATTTTGGGAGGCTCTAGAAAGAGACAGCGCCAGCGTTGGTGGGTCTGTGAATGGGATTGCCTGGCTACTTGAAGAGCAGTAAGAGCTTTTGGTCCTGGCCCCTTTGCGGTGGGAGGAATCCCTGGACGTTCGCAATTGCTGAGCCTGCCGCCGGGTGTCCTCAGCGGCCCAGGCAAACATTGTTCTCTTTTGGGAGGCTCTAGAAAGAGACAGCACCAGCGTTGGTGGGGCTGTGAATGGGGTGTCCTGACTACTTGAAGAGCAGCAAGAGCTTTTGGTCGAGGCCCCTTTGCGGTGGGAGGAATCCCTGGACATTCGCAATTGCTGAGCCTGCCGCCGGGTGTACTCGGCTCCGCAGGCAGAGAATATTGGAGTTTGGGAGGCTCTAGAAAGAGACAGAGCCAGCGTTGGTGGGTCTGTTAATGGGGTTGCCTGGCTACCTGAAGAGCAGTAAGAGCTTTTGGTCCTGGCCCCTTTGCGGTGGGAGGAATCCCTGGATGTTCGCAATTGCTGAGCCTGCCTCAGGGTGTCCTCAGCTGCCCACGCAACCAGTGTTCTCTTTTGGGAGGCTCTAGAAAGAGACAGTGCCAGTGTTCGTGGGGCTATGAATGGGGTTTGCCTGGCTACTTGAAGAGCAGCAAGAGCTTTTGGTCCTGGCCCCTTTGTGGTGGGAGGAATCCCTGGACGTTCGCAATTGCTGAGCCTGCTGCCGGGTGTTCTCAGCAGCCCACGCAAATAGTGTTCAATTTTGGGAGGCTCTAGAAAGAGACAGCGCCAGCGTTGGTGGGTCTGTGAATGGGATTGCCTGGCTACTTGAAGAGCAGTAAGAGCTTTTGGTCCTGGCCCCTTTGCGGTGGGAGGAATCCCTGGACGTTCGCAATTGCTGAGCCTGCCGCCGGGTGTCCTCAGCGGCCCACGCAAACAGTCTTCTCTTTTGGGAGGCTCTAGAAAGAGACAGCACCAGCGTTGGTGGGGCTGTGAATGGGGTGTCCTGACTACTTGAAGAGCAGCAAGAGCTTTTGGTCGAGGCCCCTTTGGGGTGGGAGGAATCCCTGGACATTCGCAATTGCTGAGCCTGCCGCCGGGTGTCCTCGGCTCCGCAGGCAGAGAATATTGGAGTTTGGGAGGCTCTAGAAAGAGACAGCACCAGCGTTGGTGGGGCTGTGAATGGGGTTGCGTGGCTACTTGAAGAGCAGCAAGAGCTTTTGGTCCTGGCCCCTTTGCGGTGGGAGGAATCCCTGGATGTTCGCAATTGCTGAGCCTGCCACAGGGTGTCCTCAGCGGCCCACGCAAGCAGTGTTCTCTTCTGGGAGGCTCTAGAAAGAGACAGTGCCAGTGTTCGTGGGGCTATGAATGGGGTTTGCCTCGCTACTTGAAGAGCAGCAAGAGCTTTTGGTCCTGGCCCCTTTGGGGTGGGAGGAATCCCTGGACATTCGCAATTGCTGAGCCTGCCTCAGGGTGTCCTCAGCGGCCTACGCAAACAGTGCTCTCTTTTGGGAAGCTCTAGAAAGAGACAGTGCCATCATTCGTGAGGCTATGAATGGGGTTTGCCTGGCTACTTGAAGAGCAGCAAGAGCTTTTGGTCCTGGCCCCTTTGCGGTGGGAGGAATCCCTGGACGTTCTCAATTGCTGAGCCTGCCGCCGGGTGTACTCGGGTCCGCAGGCAGATAATATTGGAGTGTGGGAGGCTCTAGAAAGAGACAGCACCAGCGTTGGTGGGGCTGTGAATGGGGTTGCCTGGCTACTTGAAGAGCAGCAAGAGCTTTTGGTCCTGGCCCCTTTGCGGTGGGAGGAATCCCTGGACGTTCACAGTTGCTGAGCTGGGCTTCGGGTGTACTCGGCTCCGCAGGCAGATAATATTGGAGTTTGGGAGGCTCTAGAAAGAGACAGCGCCAGCGTTGGTGGGGCTGTGAATGGGGTTGCCTGGCTACTTGAAGAGCAGCAAGAGCTTTTGGTCCTGGCCCCTTTGCGGTGGGAGGAATCCCTGGATGTTCGCAATTGCTGAGCCTGCCTCAGGGTGTCCTCAGCTGCCCACGCAACCAGTGTTCTCTTTTGGGAGGCTCTAGAAAGAGACACTGCCAGCGTTCGTGGGGCTATGAATGGGGTTTGCCTCGCTACTTGAAGAGCAGCAAGAGCTTTTGGTCCTGGCCCCTTTGTGGTGGGAGGAATCCCTGGACGTTCGCAATTGCTGAGCCTGCCGCCGGGTGTTCTCAGCAGCCCACGCAAATAGTGTTCAATTTTGGGAGGCTCTAGAAAGAGACAGCGCCAGCGTTGGTGGGTCTGTGAATGGGATTGCCTGGCTACTTGAAGAGCAGTAAGAGCTTTTGGTCCTGGCCCCTTTGCGGTGGGAGGAATCCCTGGACGTTCGCAATTGCTGAGCCTGCCGCCGGGTGTCCTCAGCGGCCCAGGCAAACAGTGTTCTCTTTTGGGAGGCTCTAGAAAGAGACAGCACCAGCGTTGGTGGGGCTGTGAATGGGGTGTCCTGACTACTTGAAGAGCAGCAAGAGCTTTTGGTCGAGGCCCCTTTGCGGTGGGAGGAATCCCTGGACATTCGCAATTGCTGAGCCTGCCGCCGGGTGTACTCGGCTCCGCAGGCAGAGAATATTGGAGTTTGGGAGGCTCTAGAAAGAGACAGAGCCAGCGTTGGTGGGGCTGTGAATGGGGTGTCCTGGCTACTTGAAGAGCAGCAAGAGCTTTTGGTCCTGGCCCCTTTGCGGTGGGAGGAATCCCTGGATGTTCGCAATTGCTGAGCCTGCCTCAGGGTGTCCTCAGCTGCCCAGGCAACCAGTGTTCTCTTTTGGGAGGCTCTAGAAAGAGACAGTGCCAGTGTTCGTGGGGCTATGAATGGGGTTTGCCTGGCTACTTGAAGAGCAGCAAGAGCTTTTGGTCCTGGCCCCTTTGCGGTGGGAGGAATCCCTGGATGTTCGCAATTGCTGAGCCTGCCGCCGGGTGTCCTCAGCGGCCCACGCAAAGAGTGTTCTCTTTTGGGAGGCTCTAGAAAGAGACAGTGCCAGTGTTCGTGGGGCTATGAATGGGGTTTGCCTCGCTACTTGAAGAGCAGCAAGAGCTTTTGGTCCTGGCCCCTTTGTGGTGGGAGGAATCCCTGGACGTTCGCAATTGCTGAGCCTGCCTCCGGGTGTTCTCAGCAGCCCACGCAAATAGTGTTCAATTTTGGGAGGCTCTAGAAAGAGACAGCGCCAGCGTTGGTGGGTCTGTGAATGGGATTGCCTGGCTACTTGAAGAGCAGTAAGAGCTTTTGGTCCTGGCCCCTTTGCGGTGGGAGGAATCCCTGGACGTTTGCAATTGCTGATCCTGCCTCAGGGTGTACTCGGTGGCCCACGCAGATAGTATTGGGCTTTGGGAGGCACTAGAAAGAGGCAGCGCCAGCGTTGGTGGGTCTGTGAATGGGGTGTCCTGACTACTTGAAGAGCAGTAAGAGCTTTTGGTCCTGGCCCCTTTGTGGTGGGAGGAATCCCTGGACGTTCGCAATTGCTGAGCCTGCCGCCGGGTGTCCTCAGCAGCGCACGCAAACAGTGCTCTCTTTTGGGAGGCTCTAGAAAGAGACAGCACCAGCGTTGGTGGGTCTGTGAATGGGGTGTCCTGACTACTTGAAGAGCAGCAAGAGCTTTTGGTCCTGGCCCCTTTGCAGTGGGAGGAATTCCTGGACGTTCGCAATTGCTGAGCCTGCCTCAGTGTGTCCTTAGCGGCCCACACAAACAGTGCTCTCTTTTGGGAGGCTCTAGAAAGAGACAGCACCAGCGTTGGTGGGTCTGTGAATGGGGTGTCCTGACTACTTGAAGAGCAGCAAGAGCTTTTGGTCCTGGCCCCTTTGCGGTGGGAGGAATCCCTGGACATTCGCAATTGCTGAGCTGGGCTTCGGGTGTACTCGGGTCCGCAGGCAGAGAATATTGGAGTTTGGGAGGCTCTAGAAAGAGACAGCACCAGCGTTGGTGGGGCTGTGAATGGGGTGTCCTGGCTACTTGAAGAGCAGCAAGAGCTTTTGGTCCTGGCCCCTTTGCGGTGGGAGGAATCCCTGGATGTTCGCAATTGCTGAGCCTGCCGCCGGGTGTCCTCAGCGGCCCACGCAACCAGTGTTCTCTTTTGGGAGGCTCTAGAAAGAGACAGTGCCAGTGTTCGTGGGGCTATGAATGGGGTTTGCCTCGCTACTTGAAGAGCAGCAAGAGCTTTTGGTCCTGGCCCCTTTGTGGTGGGAGGAATCCCTGGACGTTCGCAATTGCTGAGCCTGCCGCCGGGTGTTCTCAGCAGCCCACGCAAATAGTGTTCAATTTTGGGAGGCTCTAGAAAGAGACAGCGCCAGCGTTGGTGGGTCTGTGAATGGGATTGCCTGGCTACTTGAAGAGCAGTAAGAGCTTTTGGTCCTGGCCCCTTTGCGGTGGGAGGAATCCCTGGACGTTCGCAATTGCTGAGCCTGCCGCCGGGTGTCCTCAGCGGCCCAGGCAAACAGTGTTCTCTTTTGGGAGGCTCTAGAAAGAGACAGCACCAGCGTTGGTGGGGCTGTGAATGGGGTGTCCTGACTACTTGAAGAGCAGCAAGAGCTTTTGGTCGAGGCCCCTTTGCGGTGGGAGGAATCCCTGGACGTTCGCAATTGCTGAGCCTGCCGCCGGGTGTCCTCAGCGGCCAACGCAAATAGTGTTCTCTTTTGGGAGGCTCTAGAAAGAGACAGCACCAGCGTTGGTGGGGCTGTGAATGGGGTTGTGTGGCTACTTGAAGAGCAGCAAGAGCTTTTGGTCCTGGCCCCTTTGCGGTGGGAGGAATTCCTGGACGTTCGCAATTACTGAGCCTGCCGCCGGGTGTCCTCAGCGGCCCACGCAAACAGTGTTCTCTTTTGGGAGGCTCTAGAAAGAGACAGAACCAGCGTTGGTGGGTCTGTGAATGGGGTGTCCTGACTACTTGAAGAGCAGCAAGAGCTTTTGGTCCTGGCCCCTTTGCGGTGGGAGGAATCCCTGGACATTCGCAATTGCTGAGCTGGGCTCCGGGTGTACTCGGCTCCGCAGGCAGAGAATATTGGAGTTTGGGAGTCTCTAGAAAGAGACAGCACCAGCGTTGGTGGGGCTGTGAATGGGGTGTCCTGGCTACTTGAAGAGCAGCAAGAGCTTTTGGTCCTGGCCCCTTTGCGGTGGGAGGAATCCCTGGACGTTCGCAATTGCTGAGCCTGCCTCAGGGTGTCCTTAGCGTCGCACGCAAACACTGATCTCTTTTGGGAGGCTCTAGAAAGAGACAGCGCCAGCGTTGGTGGCTCTGTGAATGGTGTGTCCTGAGTACTTGAAGAGCAGCAAGAGCTTTTGGTCCTGGCCCCTTTGGGGTGGGAGGAATCCCTGGACGTTCGCAATTACTGAGCTGGGCTCCGGGTGTACTCGGCTCCGCAGGCAGATAATATTGGAGTTTGGGAGGCTCTAGAAAGAGACAGCACCAGCGTTGGTGGGGCTGTGAATGGGGTGTCCTGGCTACTTGAAGAGCAGCAAGAGCTTTTGGTCCTGGCCCCTTTGCGGTGGGAGGAATCCCTGGACGTTCGCAATTGCTGAGCCTGCCTCCGGGTGTCCTCAGTGGCCTACGCAAACAGTGTTCTCTTTTGGGAGGCTCTGGAAAGAGACAGTGACATTGTTCGTGGGGCTATGAATGGGGTTTGCCTGGCTACTTGAAGAGCAGCAAGAGCTTTTGGTCCTGGCCCCTTTGCAGTGGGAGGAATTCCTGGACGTTCGCAATTGCTGAGCCTGCCTCAGGGTGTCCTTAGCGTCCCACACAAACAGTGCTCTCTTTTGGGAGGCTCTAGAAAGAGACAGCACCAGCGTTGGTGGGTCTGTGAATGGGGTGTCCTGACTACTTGAAGAGCAGCAAGAGCTTTTGGTCCTGGCCCCTTTGCGGTGGGAGGAATCCCTGGACATTCGCAATTGCTGAGCTGGGCTCCGGGTGTACTCGGCTCCGCAGGCAGAGAATATTGGAGTTTGGGAGGCTCTAGAAAGAGACAGAGCCAGCGTTGGTGGGTCTGTTAATGGGGTTGCCTGGCTACCTGAAGAGCAGTAAGAGCTTTTGGTCCTGGCCCCTTTGCGGTGGGAGGAATCCCTGGATGTTCGCAATTGCTGAGCCTGCCTCAGGGTGTCCTCAGCTGCCCACGCAACCAGTGTTCTCTTTTGGGAGGCTCTAGAAAGAGACAGTGCCAGTGTTCGTGGGGCTATGAATGGGGTTTGCCTGGCTACTTGAAGAGCAGCAAGAGCTTTTGGTCCTGGCCCCTTTGTGGTGGGAGGAATCCCTGGACGTTCGCAATTGCTGAGCCTGCCGCCGGGTGTCCTCAGCGGCCCAGGCAAACAGTGTTCTCTTTTGGGAGGCTCTAGAAAGAGACAGCACCAGCGTTGGTGGGGCTGTGAATGGGGTGTCCTGACTACTTGAAGAGCAGCAAGAGCTTTTGGTCGAGGCCCCTTTGGGGTGGGAGGAATCCCTGGACATTCGCAATTGCTGAGCCTGCCGCCGGGTGTCCTCGGCTCCGCAGGCAGAGAATATTGGAGTTTGGGAGGCTCTAGAAAGAGACAGCACCAGCGTTGGTGGGGCTGTGAATGGGGTTGCGTGGCTACTTGAAGAGCAGCAAGAGCTTTTGGTCCTGGCCCCTTTGCGGTGGGAGGAATCCCTGGATGTTCGCAATTGCTGAGCCTGCCACAGGGTGTCCTCAGCGGCCCACGCAAGCAGTGTTCTCTTCTGGGAGGCTCTAGAAAGAGACAGTGCCAGTGTTCGTGGGGCTATGAATGGGGTTTGCCTCGCTTCTTGAAGAGCAGCAAGAGCTTTTGGTCCTGGCCCCTTTGGGGTGGGAGGAATCCCTGGACATTCGCAATTGCTGAGCCTGCCTCAGGGTGTCCTCAGCGGCCTACGCAAACAGTGCTCTCTTTTGGGAAGCTCTAGAAAGAGACAGTGCCATCATTCGTGAGGCTATGAATGGGGTTTGCCTGGCTACTTGAAGAGCAGCAAGAGCTTTTGGTCCTGGCCCCTTTGCGGTGGGAGGAATCCCTGGACGTTCTCAATTGCTGAGCCTGCCGCCGGGTGTACTCGGGTCCGCAGGCAGATAATATTGGAGTGTGGGAGGCTCTAGAAAGAGACAGCACCAGCGTTGGTGGGGCTGTGAATGGGGTTGCCTGGCTACTTGAAGAGCAGCAAGAGCTTTTGGTCCTGGCCCCTTTGCGGTGGGAGGAATCCCTGGACGTTCACAGTTGCTGAGCTGGGCTTCGGGTGTACTCGGCTCCGCAGGCAGATAATATTGGAGTTTGGGAGGCTCTAGAAAGAGACAGCGCCAGCGTTGGTGGGGCTGTGAATGGGGTTGCCTGGCTACTTGAAGAGCAGCAAGAGCTTTTGGTCCTGGCCCCTTTGCGGTGGGAGGAATCCCTGGATGTTCGCAATTGCTGAGCCTGCCTCAGGGTGTCCTCAGCTGCCCACGCAACCAGTGTTCTCTTTTGGGAGGCTCTAGAAAGAGACACTGCCAGCGTTCGTGGGGCTATGAATGGGGTTTGCCTGGCTACTTGAAGAGCAGCAAGAGCTTTTGGTCCTGGCCCCTTTGCGGTGGGAGGAATCCCTGGACGTTCGCAATTGCTGAGCCTGCTGCCGGGTGTTCTCAGCAGCCCACGCAAATAGTGTTCAATTTTGGGAGGCTCTAGAAAGAGACAGCGCCAGCGTTGGTGGGTCTGTGAATGGGATTGCCTGGCTACTTGAAGAGCAGTAAGAGCTTTTGGTCCTGGCCCCTTTGCGGTGGGAGGAATCCCTGGACGTTCGCAATTGCTGAGCCTGCCGCCGGGTGTCCTCAGCGGCCCAGGCAAACAGTGTTCTCTTTTGGGAGGCTCTAGAAAGAGACAGCACCAGCGTTGGTGGGGCTGTGAATGGGGTGTCCTGACTACTTGAAGAGCAGCAAGAGCTTTTGGTCGAGGCCCCTTTGGGGTGGGAGGAATCCCTGGACATTCGCAATTGCTGAGCCTGCCGCCGGGTGTCCTCGGCTCCGCAGGCAGAGAATATTGGAGTTTGGGAGGCTCTAGAAAGAGACAGCACCAGCGTTGGTGGGGCTGTGAATGGGGTTGCGTGGCTACTTGAAGAGCAGCAAGAGCTTTTGGTCCTGGCCTCTTTGCGGTGGGAGGAATCCCTGGATGTTCGCAATTGCTGAGCCTGCCACAGGGTGTCCTCAGCGGCCCACGCAAGCAGTGTTCTCTTCTGGGAGGCTCTAGAAAGAGACAGTGCCAGTGTTCGTGGGGCTATGAATGGGGTTTGCCTCGCTACTTGAAGAGCAGCAAGAGCTTTTGGTCCTGGCCCCTTTGGGGTGGGAGGAATCCCTGGACATTCGCAATTGCTGAGCCTGCCTCAGGGTGTCCTCAGCGGCCTACGCAAACAGTGCTCTCTTTTGGGAAGCTCTAGAAAGAGACAGTGCCATCATTCGTGAGGCTATGAATGGGGTTTGCCTGGCTACTTGAAGAGCAGCAAGAGCTTTTGGTCCTGGCCCCTTTGCGGTGGGAGGAATCCCTGGACGTTCTCAATTGCTGAGCCTGCCGCCGGGTGTACTCGGGTCCGCAGGCAGATAATATTGGAGTGTGGGAGGCTCTAGAAAGAGACAGCACCAGCGTTGGTGGGGCTGTGAATGGGGTTGCCTGGCTACTTGAAGAGCAGCAAGAGCTTTTGGTCCTGGCCCCTTTGCGGTGGGAGGAATCCCTGGACGTTCACAGTTGCTGAGCTGGGCTTCGGGTGTACTCGGCTCCGCAGGCAGATAATATTGGAGTTTGGGAGGCTCTAGAAAGAGACAGCGCCAGCGTTGGTGGGGCTGTGAATGGGGTTGCCTGGCTACTTGAAGAGCAGCAAGAGCTTTTGGTCCTGGCCCCTTTGCGGTGGGAGGAATCCCTGGATGTTCGCAATTGCTGAGCCTGCCTCAGGGTGTCCTCAGCTGCCCACGCAACCAGTGTTCTCTTTTGGGAGGCTCTAGAAAGAGACACTGCCAGCGTTCGTGGGGCTATGAATGGGGTTTGCCTCGCTACTTGAAGAGCAGCAAGAGCTTTTGGTCCTGGCCCCTTTGTGGTGGGAGGAATCCCTGGACGTTCGCAATTGCTGAGCCTGCCGCCGGGTGTTCTCAGCAGCCCACGCAAATAGTGTTCAATTTTGGGAGGCTCTAGAAAGAGACAGCGCCAGCGTTGGTGGGTCTGTGAATGGGATTGCCTGGCTACTTGAAGAGCAGTAAGAGCTTTTGGTCCTGGCCCCTTTGCGGTGGGAGGAATCCCTGGACGTTCGCAATTGCTGAGCCTGCCGCCGGGTGTCCTCAGCGGCCCAGGCAAACATTGTTCTCTTTTGGGAGGCTCTAGAAAGAGACAGCACCAGCGTTGGTGGGGCTGTGAATGGGGTGTCCTGACTACTTGAAGAGCAGCAAGAGCTTTTGGTCGAGGCCCCTTTGCGGTGGGAGGAATCCCTGGACATTCGCAATTGCTGAGCCTGCCGCCGGGTGTACTCGGCTCCGCAGGCAGAGAATATTGGAGTTTGGGAGGCTCTAGAAAGAGACAGAGCCAGCGTTGGTGGGTCTGTTAATGGGGTTGCCTGGCTACCTGAAGAGCAGTAAGAGCTTTTGGTCCTGGCCCCTTTGCGGTGGGAGGAATCCCTGGATGTTCGCAATTGCTGAGCCTGCCTCAGGGTGTCCTCAGCTGCCCACGCAACCAGTGTTCTCTTTTGGGAGGCTCTAGAAAGAGACAGTGCCAGTGTTCGTGGGGCTATGAATGGGGTTTGCCTGGCTACTTGAAGAGCAGCAAGAGCTTTTGGTCCTGGCCCCTTTGTGGTGGGAGGAATCCCTGGACGTTCGCAATTGCTGAGCCTGCTGCCGGGTGTTCTCAGCAGCCCACGCAAATAGTGTTCAATTTTGGGAGGCTCTAGAAAGAGACAGCGCCAGCGTTGGTGGGTCTGTGAATGGGATTGCCTGGCTACTTGAAGAGCAGTAAGAGCTTTTGGTCCTGGCCCCTTTGCGGTGGGAGGAATCCCTGGACGTTCGCAATTGCTGAGCCTGCCGCCGGGTGTCCTCAGCGGCCCAGGCAAACAGTGTTCTCTTTTGGGAGGCTCTAGAAAGAGACAGCACCAGCGTTGGTGGGGCTGTGAATGGGGTGTCCTGACTACTTGAAGAGCAGCAAGAGCTTTTGGTCGAGGCCCCTTTGGGGTGGGAGGAATCCCTGGACATTCGCAATTGCTGAGCCTGCCGCCGGGTGTCCTCGGCTCCGCAGGCAGAGAATATTGGAGTTTGGGAGGCTCTAGAAAGAGACAGCACCAGCGTTGGTGGGGCTGTGAATGGGGTTGCGTGGCTACTTGAAGAGCAGCAAGAGCTTTTGGTCCTGGCCCCTTTGCGGTGGGAGGAATCCCTGGATGTTCGCAATTGCTGAGCCTGCCACAGGGTGTCCTCAGCGGCCCACGCAAGCAGTGTTCTCTTCTGGGAGGCTCTAGAAAGAGACAGTGCCAGTGTTCGTGGGGCTATGAATGGGGTTTGCCTCGCTACTTGAAGAGCAGCAAGAGCTTTTGGTCCTGGCCCCTTTGGGGTGGGAGGAATCCCTGGACATTCGCAATTGCTGAGCCTGCCTCAGGGTGTCCTCAGCGGCCTACGCAAACAGTGCTCTCTTTTGGGAAGCTCTAGAAAGAGACAGTGCCATCATTCGTGAGGCTATGAATGGGGTTTGCCTGGCTACTTGAAGAGCAGCAAGAGCTTTTGGTCCTGGCCCCTTTGCGGTGGGAGGAATCCCTGGACGTTCTCAATTGCTGAGCCTGCCGCCGGGTGTACTCGGGTCCGCAGGCAGATAATATTGGAGTGTGGGAGGCTCTAGAAAGAGACAGCACCAGCGTTGGTGGGGCTGTGAATGGGGTTGCCTGGCTACTTGAAGAGCAGCAAGAGCTTTTGGTCCTGGCCCCTTTGCGGTGGGAGGAATCCCTGGACGTTCACAGTTGCTGAGCTGGGCTTCGGGTGTACTCGGCTCCGCAGGCAGATAATATTGGAGTTTGGGAGGCTCTAGAAAGAGACAGCGCCAGCGTTGGTGGGGCTGTGAATGGGGTTGCCTGGCTACTTGAAGAGCAGCAAGAGCTTTTGGTCCTGGCCCCTTTGCGGTGGGAGGAATCCCTGGATGTTCGCAATTGCTGAGCCTGCCTCAGGGTGTCCTCAGCTGCCCACGCAACCAGTGTTCTCTTTTGGGAGGCTCTAGAAAGAGACACTGCCAGCGTTCGTGGGGCTATGAATGGGGTTTGCCTCGCTACTTGAAGAGCAGCAAGAGCTTTTGGTCCTGGCCCCTTTGTGGTGGGAGGAATCCCTGGACGTTCGCAATTGCTGAGCCTGCCGCCGGGTGTTCTCAGCAGCCCACGCAAATAGTGTTCAATTTTGGGAGGCTCTAGAAAGAGACAGCGCCAGCGTTGGTGGGTCTGTGAATGGGATTGCCTGGCTACTTGAAGAGCAGTAAGAGCTTTTGGTCCTGGCCCCTTTGCGGTGGGAGGAATCCCTGGACGTTCGCAATTGCTGAGCCTGCCGCCGGGTGTCCTCAGCGGCCCAGGCAAACATTGTTCTCTTTTGGGAGGCTCTAGAAAGAGACAGCACCAGCGTTGGTGGGGCTGTGAATGGGGTGTCCTGACTACTTGAAGAGCAGCAAGAGCTTTTGGTCGAGGCCCCTTTGCGGTGGGAGGAATCCCTGGACATTCGCAATTGCTGAGCCTGCCGCCGGGTGTACTCGGCTCCGCAGGCAGAGAATATTGGAGTTTGGGAGGCTCTAGAAAGAGACAGAGCCAGCGTTGGTGGGGCTGTGAATGGGGTGTCCTGGCTACTTGAAGAGCAGCAAGAGCTTTTGGTCCTGGCCCCTTTGCGGTGGGAGGAATCCCTGGATGTTCGCAATTGCTGAGCCTGCCTCAGGGTGTCCTCAGCTGCCCAGGCAACCAGTGTTCTCTTTTGGGAGGCTCTAGAAAGAGACAGTGCCAGTGTTCGTGGGGCTATGAATGGGGTTTGCCTGGCTACTTGAAGAGCAGCAAGAGCTTTTGGTCCTGGCCCCTTTGCGGTGGGAGGAATCCCTGGATGTTCGCAATTGCTGAGCCTGCCGCCGGGTGTCCTCAGCGGCCCACGCAAAGAGTGTTCTCTTTTGGGAGGCTCTAGAAAGAGACAGTGCCAGTGTTCGTGGGGCTATGAATGGGGTTTGCCTCGCTACTTGAAGAGCAGCAAGAGCTTTTGGTCCTGGCCCCTTTGTGGTGGGAGGAATCCCTGGACGTTCGCAATTGCTGAGCCTGCCTCCGGGTGTTCTCAGCAGCCCACGCAAATAGTGTTCAATTTTGGGAGGCTCTAGAAAGAGACAGCGCCAGCGTTGGTGGGTCTGTGAATGGGATTGCCTGGCTACTTGAAGAGCAGTAAGAGCTTTTGGTCCTGGCCCCTTTGCGGTGGGAGGAATCCCTGGACGTTTGCAATTGCTGATCCTGCCTCAGGGTGTACTCGGTGGCCCACGCAGATAATATTGGGCTTTGGGAGGCACTAGAAAGAGGCAGCGCCAGCGTTGGTGGGTCTGTGAATGGGGTGTCCTGACTACTTGAAGAGCAGTAAGAGCTTTTGGTCCTGGCCCCTTTGTGGTGGGAGGAATCCCTGGACGTTCGCAATTGCTGAGCCTGCCGCCGGGTGTCCTCAGCAGCGCACGCAAACAGTGCTCTCTTTTGGGAGGCTCTAGAAAGAGACAGCACCAGCGTTGGTGGGTCTGTGAATGGGGTGTCCTGACTACTTGAAGAGCAGCAAGAGCTTTTGGTCCTGGCCCCTTTGCAGTGGGAGGAATTCCTGGACGTTCGCAATTGCTGAGCCTGCCTCAGTGTGTCCTTAGCGGCCCACACAAACAGTGCTCTCTTTTGGGAGGCTCTAGAAAGAGACAGCACCAGCGTTGGTGGGTCTGTGAATGGGGTGTCCTGACTACTTGAAGAGCAGCAAGAGCTTTTGGTCCTGGCCCCTTTGCGGTGGGAGGAATCCCTGGACATTCGCAATTGCTGAGCTGGGCTTCGGGTGTACTCGGGTCCGCAGGCAGAGAATATTGGAGTTTGGGAGGCTCTAGAAAGAGACAGCACCAGCGTTGGTGGGGCTGTGAATGGGGTGTCCTGGCTACTTGAAGAGCAGCAAGAGCTTTTGGTCCTGGCCCCTTTGCGGTGGGAGGAATCCCTGGACGTTCGCAATTGCTGAGCCTGCCGCCGGGTGTCCTCAGCGGCCCACGCAACCAGTGTTCTCTTTTGGGAGGCTCTAGAAAGAGACAGTGCCAGTGTTCGTGGGGCTATGAATGGGGTTTGCCTCGCTACTTGAAGAGCAGCAAGAGCTTTTGGTCCTGGCCCCTTTGTGGTGGGAGGAATCCCTGGACGTTCGCAATTGCTGAGCCTGCCGCCGGGTGTTCTCAGCAGCCCACGCAAATAGTGTTCAATTTTGGGAGGCTCTAGAAAGAGACAGCGCCAGCGTTGGTGGGTCTGTGAATGGGATTGCCTGGCTACTTGAAGAGCAGTAAGAGCTTTTGGTCCTGGCCCCTTTGCGGTGGGAGGAATCCCTGGACGTTCGCAATTGCTGAGCCTGCCGCCGGGTGTCCTCAGCGGCCCAGGCAAACAGTGTTCTCTTTTGGGAGGCTCTAGAAAGAGACAGCACCAGCGTTGGTGGGGCTGTGAATGGGGTGTCCTGACTACTTGAAGAGCAGCAAGAGCTTTTGGTCGAGGCCCCTTTGCGGTGGGAGGAATCCCTGGACGTTCGCAATTGCTGAGCCTGCCGCCGGGTGTCCTCAGCGGCCAACGCAAATAGTGTTCTCTTTTGGGAGGCTCTAGAAAGAGACAGCACCAGCGTTGGTGGGGCTGTGAATGGGGTTGTGTGGCTACTTGAAGAGCAGCAAGAGCTTTTGGTCCTGGCCCCTTTGCGGTGGGAGGAATTCCTGGACGTTCGCAATTACTGAGCCTGCCGCCGGGTGTCCTCAGCGGCCCACGCAAACAGTGTTCTCTTTTGGGAGGCTCTAGAAAGAGACAGAACCAGCGTTGGTGGGTCTGTGAATGGGGTGTCCTGACTACTTGAAGAGCAGCAAGAGCTTTTGGTCCTGGCCCCTTTGCGGTGGGAGGAATCCCTGGACATTCGCAATTGCTGAGCTGGGCTCCGGGTGTACTCGGCTCCGCAGGCAGAGAATATTGGAGTTTGGGAGTCTCTAGAAAGAGACAGCACCAGCGTTGGTGGGGCTGTGAATGGGGTGTCCTGGCTACTTGAAGAGCAGCAAGAGCTTTTGGTCCTGGCCCCTTTGCGGTGGGAGGAATCCCTGGACGTTCGCAATTGCTGAGCCTGCCTCAGGGTGTCCTTAGCGTCGCACGCAAACACTGATCTCTTTTGGGAGGCTCTAGAAAGAGACAGCGCCAGCGTTGGTGGCTCTGTGAATGGTGTGTCCTGAGTACTTGAAGAGCAGCAAGAGCTTTTGGTCCTGGCCCCTTTGGGGTGGGAGGAATCCCTGGACGTTCGCAATTACTGAGCTGGGCTCCGGGTGTACTCGGCTCCGCAGGCAGATAATATTGGAGTTTGGGAGGCTCTAGAAAGAGACAGCACCAGCGTTGGTGGGGCTGTGAATGGGGTGTCCTGGCTACTTGAAGAGCAGCAAGAGCTTTTGGTCCTGGCCCCTTTGCGGTGGGAGGAATCCCTGGACGTTCGCAATTGCTGAGCCTGCCTCCGGGTGTCCTCAGTGGCCTACGCAAACAGTGTTCTCTTTTGGGAGGCTCTGGAAAGAGACAGTGACATTGTTCGTGGGGCTATGAATGGGGTTTGCCTGGCTACTTGAAGAGCAGCAAGAGCTTTTGGTCCTGGCCCCTTTGCAGTGGGAGGAATTCCTGGACGTTCGCAATTGCTGAGCCTGCCTCAGGGTGTCCTTAGCGTCCCACACAAACAGTGCTCTCTTTTGGGAGGCTCTAGAAAGAGACAGCACCAGCGTTGGTGGGTCTGTGAATGGGGTGTCCTGACTACTTGAAGAGCAGCAAGAGCTTTTGGTCGAGGCCCCTTTGCGGTGGGAGGAATCCCTGGACATTCGCAATTGCTGAGCTGGGCTCCGGGTGTACTCGGCTCCGCAGGCAGAGAATATTGGAGTTTGGGAGGCTCTAGAAAGAGACAGAGCCAGCGTTGGTGGGTCTGTTAATGGGGTTGCCTGGCTACCTGAAGAGCAGTAAGAGCTTTTGGTCCTGGCCCCTTTGCGGTGGGAGGAATCCCTGGATGTTCGCAATTGCTGAGCCTGCCTCAGGGTGTCCTCAGCTGCCCACGCAACCAGTGTTCTCTTTTGGGAGGCTCTAGAAAGAGACAGTGCCAGTGTTCGTGGGGCTATGAATGGGGTTTGCCTGGCTACTTGAAGAGCAGCAAGAGCTTTTGGTCCTGGCCCCTTTGTGGTGGGAGGAATCCCTGGACGTTCGCAATTGCTGAGCCTGCTGCCGGGTGTTCTCAGCAGCCCACGCAAATAGTGTTCAATTTTGGGAGGCTCTAGAAAGAGACAGCGCCAGCGTTGGTGGGTCTGTGAATGGGATTGCCTGGCTACTTGAAGAGCAGTAAGAGCTTTTGGTCCTGGCCCCTTTGCGGTGGGAGGAATCCCTGGACGTTCGCAATTGCTGAGCCTGCCGCCGGGTGTCCTCAGCGGCCCAGGCAAACAGTGTTCTCTTTTGGGAGGCTCTAGAAAGAGACAGCACCAGCGTTGGTGGGGCTGTGAATGGGGTGTCCTGACTACTTGAAGAGCAGCAAGAGCTTTTGGTCGAGGCCCCTTTGGGGTGGGAGGAATCCCTGGACATTCGCAATTGCTGAGCCTGCCGCCGGGTGTCCTCGGCTCCGCAGGCAGAGAATATTGGAGTTTGGGAGGCTCTAGAAAGAGACAGCACCAGCGTTGGTGGGGCTGTGAATGGGGTTGCGTGGCTACTTGAAGAGCAGCAAGAGCTTTTGGTCCTGGCCCCTTTGCGGTGGGAGGAATCCCTGGATGTTCGCAATTGCTGAGCCTGCCACAGGGTGTCCTCAGCGGCCCACGCAAGCAGTGTTCTCTTCTGGGAGGCTCTAGAAAGAGACAGTGCCAGTGTTCGTGGGGCTATGAATGGGGTTTGCCTCGCTACTTGAAGAGCAGCAAGAGCTTTTGGTCCTGGCCCCTTTGGGGTGGGAGGAATCCCTGGACATTCGCAATTGCTGAGCCTGCCTCAGGGTGTCCTCAGCGGCCTACGCAAACAGTGCTCTCTTTTGGGAAGCTCTAGAAAGAGACAGTGCCATCATTCGTGAGGCTATGAATGGGGTTTGCCTGGCTACTTGAAGAGCAGCAAGAGCTTTTGGTCCTGGCCCCTTTGCGGTGGGAGGAATCCCTGGACGTTCTCAATTGCTGAGCCTGCCGCCGGGTGTACTCGGGTCCGCAGGCAGATAATATTGGAGTGTGGGAGGCTCTAGAAAGAGACAGCACCAGCGTTGGTGGGGCTGTGAATGGGGTTGCCTGGCTACTTGAAGAGCAGCAAGAGCTTTTGGTCCTGGCCCCTTTGCGGTGGGAGGAATCCCTGGACGTTCACAGTTGCTGAGCTGGGCTTCGGGTGTACTCGGCTCCGCAGGCAGATAATATTGGAGTTTGGGAGGCTCTAGAAAGAGACAGCGCCAGCGTTGGTGGGGCTGTGAATGGGGTTGCCTGGCTACTTGAAGAGCAGCAAGAGCTTTTGGTCCTGGCCCCTTTGCGGTGGGAGGAATCCCTGGATGTTCGCAATTGCTGAGCCTGCCTCAGGGTGTCCTCAGCTGCCCACGCAACCAGTGTTCTCTTTTGGGAGGCTCTAGAAAGAGACACTGCCAGCGTTCGTGGGGCTATGAATGGGGTTTGCCTCGCTACTTGAAGAGCAGCAAGAGCTTTTGGTCCTGGCCCCTTTGTGGTGGGAGGAATCCCTGGACGTTCGCAATTGCTGAGCCTGCCGCCGGGTGTTCTCAGCAGCCCACGCAAATAGTGTTCAATTTTGGGAGGCTCTAGAAAGAGACAGCGCCAGCGTTGGTGGGTCTGTGAATGGGATTGCCTGGCTACTTGAAGAGCAGTAAGAGCTTTTGGTCCTGGCCCCTTTGCGGTGGGAGGAATCCCTGGACGTTCGCAATTGCTGAGCCTGCCGCCGGGTGTCCTCAGCGGCCCAGGCAAACATTGTTCTCTTTTGGGAGGCTCTAGAAAGAGACAGCACCAGCGTTGGTGGGGCTGTGAATGGGGTGTCCTGACTACTTGAAGAGCAGCAAGAGCTTTTGGTCGAGGCCCCTTTGCGGTGGGAGGAATCCCTGGACATTCGCAATTGCTGAGCCTGCCGCCGGGTGTACTCGGCTCCGCAGGCAGAGAATATTGGAGTTTGGGAGGCTCTAGAAAGAGACAGAGCCAGCGTTGGTGGGGCTGTGAATGGGGTGTCCTGGCTACTTGAAGAGCAGCAAGAGCTTTTGGTCCTGGCCCCTTTGCGGTGGGAGGAATCCCTGGATGTTCGCAATTGCTGAGCCTGCCTCAGGGTGTCCTCAGCTGCCCAGGCAACCAGTGTTCTCTTTTGGGAGGCTCTAGAAAGAGACAGTGCCAGTGTTCGTGGGGCTATGAATGGGGTTTGCCTGGCTACTTGAAGAGCAGCAAGAGCTTTTGGTCCTGGCCCCTTTGCGGTGGGAGGAATCCCTGGATGTTCGCAATTGCTGAGCCTGCCGCCGGGTGTCCTCAGCGGCCCACGCAAAGAGTGTTCTCTTTTGGGAGGCTCTAGAAAGAGACAGTGCCAGTGTTCGTGGGGCTATGAATGGGGTTTGCCTCGCTACTTGAAGAGCAGCAAGAGCTTTTGGTCCTGGCCCCTTTGTGGTGGGAGGAATCCCTGGACGTTCGCAATTGCTGAGCCTGCCTCCGGGTGTTCTCAGCAGCCCACGCAAATAGTGTTCAATTTTGGGAGGCTCTAGAAAGAGACAGCGCCAGCGTTGGTGGGTCTGTGAATGGGATTGCCTGGCTACTTGAAGAGCAGTAAGAGCTTTTGGTCCTGGCCCCTTTGCGGTGGGAGGAATCCCTGGACGTTCGCAATTGCTGATCCTGCCTCAGGGTGTACTCGGTGGCCCACGCAGATAGTATTGGGCTTTGGGAGGCACTAGAAAGAGGCAGCGCCAGCGTTGGTGGGTCTGTGAATGGGGTGTCCTGACTACTTGAAGAGCAGTAAGAGCTTTTGGTCCTGGCCCCTTTGTGGTGGGAGGAATCCCTGGACGTTCGCAATTGCTGAGCCTGCCGCCGGGTGTCCTCAGCAGCGCACGCAAACAGTGTTCTCTTTTGGGAGGCTCTAGAAAGAGACAGCACCAGCGTTGGTGGGTCTGTGAATGGGGTGTCCTGACTACTTGAAGAGCAGCAAGAGCTTTTGGTCCTGGCGCCTTTGGGGTGGGAGGAATCCCTGGACGTTCGCAATTGCTGAGCCTGCCTCAGTGTGTCCTTAGCGGCCCACACAAACAGTGCTCTCTTTTGGGAGGCTCTAGAAAGAGACAGCACCAGCGTTGGTGGGTCTGTGAATGGGGTGTCCTGACTACTTGAAGAGCAGCAAGAGCTTTTGGTCCTGGCCCCTTTGCGGTGGGAGGAATCCCTGGACATTCGCAATTGCTGAGCTGGGCTTCGGGTGTACTCGGGTCCGCAGGCAGAGAATATTGGAGTTTGGGAGGCTCTAGAAAGAGACAGCACCAGCGTTGGTGGGGCTGTGAATGGGGTGTCCTGGCTACTTGAAGAGCAGCAAGAGCTTTTGGTCCTGGCCCCTTTGCGGTGGGAGGAATCCCTGGATGTTCGCAATTGCTGAGCCTGCCGCCGGGTGTCCTCAGCTGCCCACGCAACCAGTGTTCTCTTTTCGGAGGCTCTAGAAAGAGACAGTGCCAGTGTTCGTGGGGCTATGAATGGGGTTTGCCTCGCTACTTGAAGAGCAGCAAGAGCTTTTGGTCCTGGCCCCTTTGTGGTGGGAGGAATCCCTGGACGTTCGCAATTGCTGAGCCTGCCGCCGGGTGTTCTCAGCAGCCCACGCAAATAGTGTTCAATTTTGGGATGCTCTAGAAAGAGACAGCGCCAGCGTTGGTGGGTCTGTGAATGGGATTGCCTGGCTACTTGAAGAGCAGTAAGAGCTTTTGGTCCTGGCCCCTTTGCGGTGGGAGGAATCCCTGGACGTTCGCAATTGCTGAGCCTGCCGCCGGGTGTCCTCAGCGGCCCAGGCAAACAGTGTTCTCTTTTGGGAGGCTCTAGAAAGAGACAGCGCCAGCGTTGGTGGGGCTGTGAATGGGGTGTCCTGACTACTTGAAGAGCAGCAAGAGCTTTTGGTCGAGGCCCCTTTGCGGTGGGAGGAATCCCTGGACGTTCGCAATTGCTGAGCCTGCCGCCGGGTGTCCTCAGCGGCCAACGCAAATAGTGTTCTCTTTTGGGAGGCTCTAGAAAGAGACAGCACCAGCGTTGGTGGGGCTGTGAATGGGGTTGTGTGGCTACTTGAAGAGCAGCAAGAGCTTTTGGTCCTGGCCCCTTTGCGGTGGGAGGAATTCCTGGACGTTCGCAATTACTGAGCCTGCCGCCGGGTGTCCTCAGCAGCGCACGCAAACAGTGTTCTCTTTTGGGAGGCTCTAGAAAGAGACAGCACCAGCGTTGGTGGGTCTGTGAATGGGGTGTCCTGACTACTTGAAGAGCAGCAAGAGCTTTTGGTCCTGGCCCCTTTGCGGTGGGAGGAATCCCTGGACATTCGCAATTGCTGAGCTGGGCTCCGGGTGTACTCGGCTCCGCAGGCAGAGAATATTGGAGTTTGGGAGTCTCTAGAAAGAGACAGCACCAGCGTTGGTGGGGCTGTGAATGGGGTGTCCTGGCTACTTGAAGAGCAGCAAGAGCTTTTGGTCCTGGCCCCTTTGCGGTGGGAGGAATCCCTGGATGTTCGCAATTGCTGAGCCTGCCGCCGGGTGTCCTCAGCGGCCCACGCAACCAGTGTTCTCTTTTGGGAGGCTCTAGAAAGAGACAGCGCCAGTGTTCGTGGGGCTATGAATGGGGTTTGCCTCTCTACTTGAGGAGCAGCAAGAGCTTTTGGTCCTGGCCCCTTTGCGGTGGGAGGAATCCCTGGACGTTCGCAATTGCTGAGCCTGCCGCCGGGTGTCCTCAGCAGCCCACGCAAATAGTGTTCAATTTTGGGAGGCTCTAGAAAGAGACAGCACCAGCGTTTGTAGGGCTGTGAATGGGGTTGTGTGGCTACTTGAAGAGCAGCAAGAGCTTTTGGTCGAGGCCCCTTTGCGGTGGGAGGAATCCCTGGACATTCGCAATTACTGAGCTGGGCTCCGGGTGTACTCGGCTCCGCAGGCAGAGAATATTGGAGTTTGGGAGGCTCTAGAAAGAGACAGCACCAGCGTTGGTGGGGCTGTGAATGGGGTGTCCTGGCTACTTGAAGAGCAGCAAGAGCTTTTGGTCCTGGCCCCTTTGGGGTGGGAGGAATCCCTGGACGTTCGCAATTGCTGAGCCTGCCTCCGGGTGTCCTCAGCGGCCCAACAAACAGTGTTCTCTTTTGGGAGGCTCTAGAAAGAGACAGCACCAGTGTTCGTGGGGCTATGAATGGGGTTTGCCTGGCTACTTGAAGAGCAGCAAGAGCTTTTGGTCCTGGCCCCTTTGCGGTGGGAGGAATCCCTGGACGTTCGCAATTGCTGATCCTGCCTCAGGGTGTACTCGGTGGCCCACGCAGAAAGTATTGGGCTTTGGGAGGCACTAGAAAGAGGCAGCACCAGCGTTGGTGGGTCTGTGAATGGGGTGTCCTGACTACTTGAAGAGCAGCAAGAGCTTTTGGTCGAGGCCCCTTTGCGGTGGGAGGAATCCCTGGACATTCGCAATTACTGAGCTGGGCTCCGGGTGTACTCGGCTCCGCAGGCAGAGAATATTGGAGTTTGGGAGGCTCTAGAAAGAGACAGCACCAGCGTTGGTGGGGCTGTGAATGGGGTGTCCTGACTACTTGAAGAGCAGCAAGAGCTTTTGGTCGAGGCCCCTTTGCGGTGGGAGGAATCCCTGGACGTTCGCAATTGCTGAGCCTGCCGCCGGGTGTCCTCAGCGGCCAACGCAAATAGTGTTCTCTTTTGGGAGGCTCTAGAAAGAGACAGCACCAGCGTTGGTGGGGCTGTGAATGGGGTTGTGTGGCTACTTGAAGAGCAGCAAGAGCTTTTGGTCCTGGCCCCTTTGCGGTGGGAGGAATTCCTGGACGTTCGCAATTACTGAGCCTGCCGCCGGGTGTCCTCAGCAGCGCACGCAAACAGTGTTCTCTTTTGGGAGGCTCTAGAAAGAGACAGCACCAGCGTTCGTGGGTCTGTGAATGGGGTGTCCTGACTACTTGAAGAGCAGCAAGAGCTTTTGGTCCTGGCCCCTTTGCGGTGGGAGGAATCCCTGGACATTCGCAATTGCTGAGCTGGGCTCCGGGTGTACTCGGCTCCGCAGGCAGAGAATATTGGAGTTTGGGAGTCTCTAGAAAGAGACAGCACCAGCGTTGGTGGGGCTGTGAATGGGGTGTCCTGGCTACTTGAAGAGCAGCAAGAGCTTTTGGTCCTGGCCCCTTTGCGGTGGGAGGAATCCCTGGATGTTCGCAATTGCTGAGCCTGCCGCCGGGTGTCCTCAGCGGCCCACGCAACCAGTGTTCTCTTTTGGGAGGCTCTAGAAAGA
The DNA here is from genome assembly GCF_965183815.1 of Platalea leucorodia. NCBI lineage: Eukaryota > Metazoa > Chordata > Aves > Pelecaniformes > Threskiornithidae > Platalea > Platalea leucorodia. The sequence continues at coordinate 21,233,420 of NC_138828.1, forward strand.
GACAGCGCCAGTGTTCGTGGGGCTATGAATGGGGTTTGCCTCTCTACTTGAGGAGCAGCAAGAGCTTTTGGTCCTGGCCCCTTTGCGGTGGGAGGAATCCCTGGACGTTCGCAATTGCTGAGCCTGCCGCCGGGTGTCCTCAGCAGCCCACGCAAATAGTGTTCAATTTTGGGAGGCTCTAGAAAGAGACAGCACCAGCGTTTGTAGGGCTGTGAATGGGGTTGTGTGGCTACTTGAAGAGCAGCAAGAGCTTTTGGTCGAGGCCCCTTTGCGGTGGGAGGAATCCCTGGACATTCGCAATTACTGAGCTGGGCTCCGGGTGTACTCGGCTCCGCAGGCAGAGAATATTGGAGTTTGGGAGGCTCTAGAAAGAGACAGCACCAGCGTTGGTGGGGCTGTGAATGGGGTGTCCTGGCTACTTGAAGAGCAGCAAGAGCTTTTGGTCCTGGCCCCTTTGGGGTGGGAGGAATCCCTGGACGTTCGCAATTGCTGAGCCTGCCTCCGGGTGTCCTCAGCGGCCCAACAAACAGTGTTCTCTTTTGGGAGGCTCTAGAAAGAGACAGCACCAGTGTTCGTGGGGCTATGAATGGGGTTTGCCTGGCTACTTGAAGAGCAGCAAGAGCTTTTGGTCCTGGCCCCTTTGGGGTGGGAGGAATCCCTGGACGTTCGCAATTGCTGATCCTGCCTCAGGGTGTACTCGGTGGCCCACGCAGAAAGTATTGGGCTTTGGGAGGCACTAGAAAGAGGCAGCACCAGCGTTGGTGGGTCTGTGAATGGGGTGTCCTGACTACTTGAAGAGCAGCAAGAGCTTTTGGTCGAGGCCCCTTTGCGGTGGGAGGAATCCCTGGACATTCGCAATTACTGAGCTGGGCTCCGGGTGTACTCGGCTCCGCAGGCAGATAATATTGGAGTTTGGGAGGCTCTAGAAAGAGACAGCACCAGCGTTGGTGGGGCTGTGAATGGGGTGTCCTGGCTACTTGAAGAGCAGCAAGAGCTTTTGGTCCTGGCCCCTTTGGGGTGGGAGGAATCCCTGGACGTTCGCAATTGCTGAGCCTGCCTCAGGGTGTCCTCAGCGGCCTACGCAAACAGTGTTCTCTTTTGGGAGGCTCTAGAAAGAGACAGCACCAGTGTTCGTGGGGCTATGAATGGGGTTTGCCTGGCTACTTGAAGAGCAGCAAGAGCTTTTGGTCCTGGCCCCTTTGCGGTGGGAGGAATCCCTGGACGTTCGCAATTGCTGATCCTGCCTCAGGGTGTACTCGGTGGCCCACGCAGAAAGTATTGGGCTTTGGGAGGCACTAGAAAGAGGCAGCGCCAGCGTTGGTGGGTCTGTGAATGGGGTGTCCTGACTACTTGAAGAGCAGCAAGAGCTTTTGGTCGAGGCCCCTTTGCGGTGGGAGGAATCCCTGGACATACGCAATTGCTGAGCTGGGCTCCGGGTGTACTCGGCTCCGCAGGCAGATAATATTGGAGTTTGGGAGGCTATAGAAAGAGACAGCACCAGCGTTGGTGGGGCTGTGAATGGGGTGTCCTGGCTACTTGAAGAGCAGCAAGAGCTTTTGGTCGTGGCCCCTTTGCGGTGGGAGGAACTCCTGGACGTTCGCAATTGCTGAGCCTGCCGCCGGGTGTCCTCAGCAGCGCACGCCAACAGTGTTCTCTTTTGGGAGGCTCTAGAAAGAGACAGCACCAGCGTTGGTGGGTCTGTGAATGGGGTGTCCTGACTACTTGAAGAGCAGCAAGAGCTTTTGGTCCTGGTCCCTTTGCAGTGGGAGGAATCCCTGGACGTTCGCAATTGCTGAGCCTGCCGCCGGGTGTACTCGGGTCCGCAGGCAGATAATATTGGAGTGTGGGAGGCTCTAGAAAGAGACAGCGCCAGCGTATGTAGGGCTGAGAATGGGGTTGCGTGGCTACTTCAAGAGCAGCAAGAGCTTTTGGTCCTGGCCCCTTTGCGGTGGGAGGAATTCCTGGACGTTCGCAATTACTGAGCCTGCCGCCGGGTGTCCTCAGCAGCGCACGCAAACAGTGTTCTCTTTTGGGAGGCTCTAGAAAGAGACAGCACCAGCGTTGGTGGGTCTGTGAATGGGGTGTCCTGACTACTTGAAGAGCAGCAAGAGCTTTTGGTCCTGGCCCCTTTGCGGTGGGAGGAATCCCTGGACATTCGCAATTGCTGAGCTGGGCTCCGGGTGTACTCGGCTCCGCAGGCAGAGAATATTGGAGTTTGGGAGTCTCTAGAAAGAGACAGCACCAGCGTTGGTGGGGCTGTGAATGGGGTGTCCTGGCTACTTGAAGAGCAGCAAGAGCTTTTGGTCCTGGCCCCTTTGCGGTGGGAGGAATCCCTGGATGTTCGCAATTGCTGAGCCTGCCGCCGGGTGTCCTCAGCGGCCCACGCAACCAGTGTTCTCTTTTGGGAGGCTCTAGAAAGAGACAGTGCCAGTGTTCGTGGGGCTATGAATGGGGTTTGCCTCTCTACTTGAGGAGCAGCAAGAGCTTTTGGTCCTGGCCCCTTTGCGGTGGGAGGAATCCCTGGACGTTCGCAATTGCTGAGCCTGCCGCCGGGTGTCCTCAGCAGCCCACGCAAATAGTGTTCAATTTTGGGAGGCTCTAGAAAGAGACAGCACCAGCGTTTGTAGGGCTGTGAATGGGGTTGTGTGGCTACTTGAAGAGCAGCAAGAGCTTTTGGTCGAGGCCCCTTTGCGGTGGGAGGAATCCCTGGACATTCGCAATTACTGAGCTGGGCTCCGGGTGTACTCGGCTCCGCAGGCAGAGAATATTGGAGTTTGGGAGGCTCTAGAAAGAGACAGCACCAGCGTTGGTGGGGCTGTGAATGGGGTGTCCTGGCTACTTGAAGAGCAGCAAGAGCTTTTGGTCCTGGCCCCTTTGGGGTGGGAGGAATCCCTGGACGTTCGCAATTGCTGAGCCTGCCTCCGGGTGTCCTCAGCGGCCCAACAAACAGTGTTCTCTTTTGGGAGGCTCTAGAAAGAGACAGCACCAGTGTTCGTGGGGCTATGAATGGGGTTTGCCTGGCTACTTGAAGAGCAGCAAGAGCTTTTGGTCCTGGCCCCTTTGCGGTGGGAGGAATCCCTGGACGTTCGCAATTGCTGATCCTGCCTCAGGGTGTACTCGGTGGCCCACGCAGAAAGTATTGGGCTTTGGGAGGCACTAGAAAGAGGCAGCGCCAGCGTTGGTGGGTCTGTGAATGGGGTGTCCTGACTACTTGAAGAGCAGCAAGAGCTTTTGGTCGAGGCCCCTTTGCGGTGGGAGGAATCCCTGGACATTCGCAATTACTGAGCTGGGCTCCGGGTGTACTCGGCTCCGCAGGCAGATAATATTGGAGTTTGGGAGGCTCTAGAAAGAGACAGCACCAGCGTTGGTGGGGCTGTGAATGGGGTGTCCTGGCTACTTGAAGAGCAGCAAGAGCTTTTGGTCCTGGCCCCTTTGGGGTGGGAGGAATCCCTGGACGTTCGCAATTGCTGAGCCTGCCTCAGGGTGTCCTCAGCGGCCTACGCAAACAGTGTTCTCTTTTGGGAGGCTCTAGAAAGAGACAGCACCAGTGTTCGTGGGGCTATGAATGGGGTTTGCCTGGCTACTTGAAGAGCAGCAAGAGCTTTTGGTCCTGGCCCCTTTGCGGTGGGAGGAATCCCTGGACGTTCGCAATTGCTGATCCTGCCTCAGGGTGTACTCGGTGGCCCACGCAGAAAGTATTGGGCTTTGGGAGGCACTAGAAAGAGGCAGCGCCAGCGTTGGTGGGTCTGTGAATGGGGTGTCCTGACTACTTGAAGAGCAGCAAGAGCTTTTGGTCGAGGCCCCTTTGCGGTGGGAGGAATCCCTGGACATACGCAATTGCTGAGCTGGGCTCCGGGTGTACTCGGCTCCGCAGGCAGATAATATTGGAGTTTGGGAGGCTATAGAAAGAGACAGCACCAGCGTTGGTGGGGCTGTGAATGGGGTGTCCTGGCTACTTGAAGAGCAGCAAGAGCTTTTGGTCCTGGCCCCTTTGCGGTGGGAGGAATCCCTGGATGTTCGCAATTGCTGAGCCTGCCGCCGGGTGTCCTCAGCAGCGCACGCAACCAGTGTTCTCTTTTGGGAGGCTCTAGAAAGAGACAGTGCCAGTGTTCGTGGGGCTATGAATGGGGTTTGCCTCTCTACTTGAGGAGCAGCAAGAGCTTTTGGTCCTGGCCCCTTTGCGGTGGGAGGAATCCCTGGACGTTCGCAATTACTGAGCTGGGCTCCGGGTGTACTCGGCTCCGCAGGCAGAGAATATTGGAGTTTGGGAGGCTCTAGAAAGAGACAGCACCAGCGTTGGTGGGGCTGTGAATGGGGTGTCCTGGCTACTTGAAGAGCAGCAAGAGCTTTTGGTCCTGGTCCCTTTGCGGTGGGAGGAATCCCTGGACGTTCGCAATTGCTGAGCCTGCCTCCGGGTGTCCTCAGCGGCCCAACAAACAGTGTTCTCTTTTGGGAGGCTCTAGAAAGAGACAGCACCAGTGTTCGTGGGGCTATGAATGGGGTTTGCCTGGCTACTTGAAGAGCAGCAAGAGCTTTTGGTCCTGGCCCCTTTGCGGTGGGAGGAATCCCTGGACGTTCGCAATTGCTGATCCTGCCTCAGGGTGTACTCGGTGGCCCACGCAGAAAGTATTGGGCTTTGGGAGGCACTAGAAAGAGGCAGCGCCAGCGTTGGTGGGTCTGTGAATGGGGTGTCCTGACTACTTGAAGAGCAGCAAGAGCTTTTGGTCGAGGCCCCTTTGCGGTGGGAGGAATCCCTGGACATTCGCAATTACTGAGCTGGGCTCCGGGTGTACTCGGCTCCGCAGGCAGATAATATTGGAGTTTGGGAGGCTCTAGAAAGAGACAGCACCAGCGTTGGTGGGGCTGTGAATGGGGTGTCCTGGCTACTTGAAGAGCAGCAAGAGCTTTTGGTCCTGGCCCCTTTGGGGTGGGAGGAATCCCTGGACGTTCGCAATTGCTGAGCCTGCCTCAGGGTGTCCTCAGCGGCCTACGCAAACAGTGTTCTCTTTTGGGAGGCTCTAGAAAGAGACAGCACCAGTGTTCGTGGGGCTATGAATGGGGTTTGCCTGGCTACTTGAAGAGCAGCAAGAGCTTTTGGTCCTGGCCCCTTTGCGGTGGGAGGAATCCCTGGACGTTCGCAATTGCTGATCCTGCCTCCGAGTGTACTCGGTGGCCCACGCAGAAAGTATTGGGCTTTGGGAGGCACTAGAAAGAGACAGCACCAGCGTTGGTGGGTCTGTGAATGGGGTGTCCTGACTACTTGAAGAGCAGCAAGAGCTTTTGGTCGAGGCCCCTTTGCGGTGGGAGGAATCCCTGGACATACGCAATTGCTGAGCTGGGCTCCGGGTGTACTCGGCTCCGCAGGCAGATAATATTGGAGTTTGGGAGGCTATAGAAAGAGACAGCACCAGCGTTGGTGGGGCTGTGAATGGGGTGTCCTGGCTACTTGAAGAGCAGCAAGAGCTTTTGGTCGTGGCCCCTTTGCGGTGGGAGGAACTCCTGGACGTTCGCAATTGCTGAGCCTGCCGCCGGGTGTCCTCAGCAGCGCACGCCAACAGTGTTCTCTTTTGGGAGGCTCTAGAAAGAGACAGCACCAGCGTTGGTGGGTCTGTGAATGGGGTGTCCTGACTACTTGAAGAGCAGCAAGAGCTTTTGGTCCTGGTCCCTTTGGGGTGGGAGGAATCCCTGGACGTTCGCAATTGCTGAGCCTGCCGCCGGGTGTACTCGGGTCCGCAGGCAGATAATATTGGAGTGTGGGAGGCTCTAGAAAGAGACAGCGCCAGCGTATGTAGGGCTGAGAATGGGGTTGCGTGGCTACTTCAAGAGCAGCAAGAGCTTTTGGTCCTGGCCCCTTTGGGGTGTGAGGAATCCCTGGACGTTCGCAATTGCTGAGCCTGCCTCCGGGTGTCCTCAGCGGCCCACGCAAAGAGTGTTCTCTTTTGGGAGGCTCTAGAAAGAGATAGTGACATTGTTCGTGGGGCTATAAATGGGGTTTGCCTGGCTACTTGAAGAGCAGCAAGAGCTTTTGGTCCTGGCCCCTTTGCGGTGGGAGGAATTCCTGGATGTTCGCAATTGCTGAGCCTGCCGACGGGTGTCCTTAGCGTCCCACGCAAACACTGATCTCTTTTGGGAGGCTCTAGAAAGAGACAGCACCAGCGTTGGTGGGGCTGTGAATGGGGTGTCCTGACTACTTGAAGAGCAGCAAGAGCTTTTGGTCCTGGCCCCTCTGGGGTGGGAGGAATCCCTGGACGTTCGCAATTGCTGAGCCTGCCGCCGGGTGTACTCGGCTCCGCAGGCAGATTATATTGGAGTGTGGGAGGCTCTAGAAAGAGACAGCACCAGCGTTGGTGGGGCTGTGAATGGGGTTTGCCTCGCTACTTGAAGAGCAGCAAGAGCTTTTGGTCCTGGCCCCTTTGTGGTGGGAGGAATCCCTGGACGTTCGCAATTGCTGAGCCTGCCGCCGGGTGTTCTCAGCAGCCCACGCAAATAGTGTTCAATTTTGGGAGGCTCTAGAAAGAGACAGCGCCAGCGTTGGTGGGTCTGTGAATGGGATTGCCTGGCTACTTGAAGAGCAGTAAGAGCTTTTGGTCCTGGCCCCTTTGCTGTGGGAGGAATCCCTGGACGTTCGCAATTGCTGAGCCTGCCTCAGGGTGTCCTCAGCAGCGCACGCAAACAGTGCTCTCTTTTGGGAGGCTCTAGAAAGAGACAGTGCCAGCGTTCGTGGGGCTATGAATGGGGTTTGCCTCGCTACTTGAAGAGCAGCAAGAGCTTTTGGTCCTGGCCCCTTTGGGGTGGGAGGAATCCCTGGACGTTCGCAATTGCTGAGCCTGCCTCAGGGTGTCCTCAGCGGCCCACACAAACAGTGTTCTCTTTTGGGAGGCTCTAGAAAGAGACAGAGCCAGCGTTCGTGTGGCTATGAATGGGGTTTGCCTCGCTACTTGAAGAGCAGCAAGAGCTTTTGGTCCTGGTCCCTTTGGGGTGGGAGGAATCCCTGGACGTTCGCAATTGCTGAGCCTGCCGCCGGGTGTACTCGGGTCCGCAGGCAGATAATATTGGAGTGTGGGAGGCTCTAGAAAGAGACAGCGCCAGCGTATGTAGGGCTGAGAATAGGGTTGCGTGGCTACTTCAAGAGCAGCAAGAGCTTTTGGTCCTGGCCCCTTTGGGGTGGGAGGAATCCCTGGACGTTCGCAATTGCTGAGCCTGCCTCCGGGTGTCCTCAGCGGCCCACGCAAAGAGTGTTCTCTTTTGGGAGGCTCTAGAAAGAGATAGTGACATTGTTCGTGGGGCTATAAATGGGGTTTGCCTGGCTACTTGAAGAGCAGCAAGAGCTTTTGGTCCTGGCCCCTTTGCGGTGGGAGGAATTCCTGGATGTTCGCAATTGCTGAGCCTGCCGACGGGTGTCCTTAGCGTCCCACGCAAACACTGATATCTTTTGGGAGGCTCTAGAAAGAGACAGCACCAGCGTTGGTGGGGCTGTGAATGGGGTGTCCTGACTACTTGAAGAGCAGCAAGAGCTTTTGGTCCTGGCCCCTCTGGGGTGGGAGGAATCCCTGGACGTTCGCAATTGCTGAGCCTGCCGCCGGGTGTTCTCAGCAGCCCACGCAAATAGTGTTCAATTTTGGGAGGCTCTAGAAAGAGACAGCGCCAGCGTTGGTGGGGTTGTGAATGGGGTTTGCCTCGCTACTTGAAGAGCAGCAAGAGCTTTTGGTCCTGGCCCCTTTGTGGTGGGAGGAATCCCTGGACGTTCGCAATTGCTGAGCCTGCCGCCGGGTGTTCTCAGCAGCCCACGCAAATAGTGTTCAATTTTGGGAGGCTCTAGAAAGAGACAGCGCCAGCGTTGGTGGGTCTGTGAATGGGATTGCCTGGCTACTTGAAGAGCAGTAAGAGCTTTTGGTCCTGGCCCCTTTGCTGTGGGAGGAATCCCTGGACGTTCGCAATTGCTGAGCCTGCCGCCGGGTGTCCTCAGCGGCCTACGCAAACAGTGTTCTCTTTTGGGAGGCTCTAGAAAGAGACAGTGACATTGTTCGTGGGGCTATGAATGGGGTTTGCCTGGCTACTTGAAGAGCAGCAAGAGCTTTTGGTCCTGGCCCCTTTGCGGTGGGAGGAATCCCTGGACGTTCGCAATTGCTGAGCCTGCCGACGGGTGTCCTTAGCGTCCCACACAAACAGTGCTCTCTTTTGGGAGGCTCTAGAAAGAGACAGCACCAGCGTTGGTGAGTCTGTGAATGGGGTGTCCTGACTACTTGAAGAGCAGCAAGAGCTTTTGGTCGAGGCCCCTTTGCGGTGGGAGGAATCCCTGGACTTTCGCAATTGCTGAGCTGGGCTCCGGGTGTACTCGGCTCCGCAGGCAGAGAATATTGGAGTTTGGGAGGCTCTAGAAAGAGACAGAGCCAGCGTTGGTGGGGCTGTGAATGGGGTGTCCTGGCTACTTGAAGAGCAGCAAGAGCTTTTGGTCCTGGCCCCTTTGCGGTGGGAGGAATCCCTGGATGTTCGCAAATGCTGAGCCTGCCTCAGGGTGTCCTCAGCGGCCCACGCAACCAGTGTTCTCTTTTGGGAGGCTCTAGAAAGAGACAGTGCCAGTGTTCATGGGGCTATGAATGGGGTTTGCCTCGCTACTTGAAGAGCAGCAAGAGCTTTTGGTCCTGGCCCCTTTGTGGTGGGAGGAATCCCTGGACGTTCGCAATTGCTGAGCCTGCCGCCGGGTGTTCTCAGCAGCCCACGCAAATAGTGTTAAATTTTGGGAGGCTCTAGAAAGAGACAGCGCCAGCGTTGGTGGGTCTGTGAATGGGATTGCCTGGCTACTTGAAAAGCAGTAAGAGCTTTTGGTCCTGGCCCCTTTGTGGTGGGAGGAATCCCTGGACGTTCGCAATTGCTGAGCCTGCCGCCGGGTGTCCTCAGCGGCCGACGCAAACAGTGATCTCTTTAGGGAGGCTCTAGAAAGAGACAGCACCAGCGTTGGTGGGGCTGTGAATGGGGTGTCCTGACTACTTGAAGAGCAGCAAGAGCTTTTGGTCGAGGCCCCTTTGCGGTGGGAGGAATCCCTGGACGTTCGCAATTGCTGAGCCTGCCTCAGGGTGTACTCGGTGGCCCACGCAGATAGTATTGGGCTTTGGGAGGCACTAGAAAGAGGCAGCGCCAGCGTTGGTGGGTCTGTGAATGGGGTGTCCTGACTACTTGAAGAGCAGCAAGAGCTTTTGGTCGAGGCCCCTTTGCGGTGGGAGGAATCCCTGGACATTCGCAATTACTGAGCTGGGCTCCGGGTGTACTCGGCTCCGCAGGCAGATAATATTGGAGTTTGGGAGGCTCTAGAAAGAGACAGCACCAGCGTTGGTGGGGCTGTGAATGGGGTGTCCTGGCTACTTGAAGAGCAGCAAGAGCTTTTGGTCCTGGCCCCTTTGGGGTGGGAGGAATCCCTGGACGTTCGCAATTGCTGAGCCTGCCTCAGGGTGTCCTCAGCGGCCTACGCAAACAGTGTTCTCTTTTGGGAGGCTCTAGAAAGAGACAGCACCAGTGTTCGTGGGGCTATGAATGGGGTTTGCCTCGCTACTTGAAGAGCAGCAAGAGCTTTTGGTCCTGGCCCCTTTGCGGTGGGAGGAATCCCTGGACGTTCGCAATTGCTGATCCTGCCTCAGGGTGTACTCGGTGGCCCACGCAGAAAGTATTGGGCTTTGGGAGGCACTAGAAAGAGGCAGCGCCAGCGTTGGTGGGTCTGTGAATGGGGTGTCCTGACTACTTGAAGAGCAGCAAGAGCTTTTGGTCGAGGCCCCTTTGCGGTGGGAGGAATCCCTGGACATACGCAATTGCTGAGCTGGGCTCCGGGTGTACTCGGCTCCGCAGGCAGATAATATTGGAGTTTGGGAGGCTATAGAAAGAGACAGCACCAGCGTTGGTGGGGCTGTGAATGGGGTGTCCTGGCTACTTGAAGAGCAGCAAGAGCTTTTGGTCGTGGCCCCTTTGCGGTGGGAGGAACTCCTGGACGTTCGCAATTGCTGAGCCTGCCGCCGGGTGTCCTCAGCAGCGCACGCCAACAGTGTTCTCTTTTGGGAGGCTCTAGAAAGAGACAGCACCAGCGTTGGTGGGTCTGTGAATGGGGTGTCCTGACTACTTGAAGAGCAGCAAGAGCTTTTGGTCCTGGTCCCTTTGGGGTGGGAGGAATCCCTGGACGTTCGCAATTGCTGAGCCTGCCGCCGGGTGTACTCGGGTCCGCAGGCAGATAATATTGGAGTGTGGGAGGCTCTAGAAAGAGACAGCGCCAGCGTATGTAGGGCTGAGAATGGGGTTGCGTGGCTACTTCAAGAGCAGCAAGAGCTTTTGGTCCTGGCCCCTTTGGGGTGTGAGGAATCCCTGGACGTTCGCAATTGCTGAGCCTGCCTCCGGGTGTCCTCAGCGGCCCACGCAAAGAGTGTTCTCTTTTGGGAGGCTCTAGAAAGAGATAGTGACATTGTTCGTGGGGCTATAAATGGGGTTTGCCTGGCTACTTGAAGAGCAGCAAGAGCTTTTGGTCCTGGCCCCTTTGCGGTGGGAGGAATTCCTGGATGTTCGCAATTGCTGAGCCTGCCGACGGGTGTCCTTAGCGTCCCACGCAAACACTGATCTCTTTTGGGAGGCTCTAGAAAGAGACAGCATCAGCGTTGGTGGGGCTGTGAATGGGGTGTCCTGACTACTTGAAGAGCAGCAAGAGCTTTTGGTCCTGGCCCCTCTGGGGTGGGAGGAATCCCTGGACGTTCGCAATTGCTGAGCCTGCCGCCGGGTGTACTCGGCTCCGCAGGCAGATTATATTGGAGTGTGGGAGGCTCTAGAAAGAGACAGCACCAGCGTTGGTGGGGCTGTGAATGGGGTTTGCCTCGCTACTTGAAGAGCAGCAAGAGCTTTTGGTCCTGGCCCCTTTGTGGTGGGAGGAATCCCTGGACGTTCGCAATTGCTGAGCCTGCCGCCGGGTGTTCTCAGCAGCCCACGCAAATAGTGTTCAATTTTGGGAGGCTCTAGAAAGAGACAGCGCCAGCGTTGGTGGGTCTGTGAATGGGATTGCCTGGCTACTTGAAGAGCAGTAAGAGCTTTTGGTCCTGGCCCCTTTGCTGTGGGAGGAATCCCTGGACGTTCGCAATTGCTGAGCCTGCCGCCGGGTGTCCTCAGCAGCGCACGCAAACAGTGCTCTCTTTTGGGAGGCTCTAGAAAGAGACAGTGCCAGCGTTCGTGGGGCTATGAATGGGGTTTGCCTCGCTACTTGAAGAGCAGCAAGAGCTTTTGGTCCTGGCCCCTTTGGGGTGGGAGGAATCCCTGGACGTTCGCAATTGCTGAGCCTGCCTCAGGGTGTCCTCAGCGGCCCACACAAACAGTGTTCTCTTTTGGGAGGCTCTAGAAAGAGACAGAGCCAGCGTTCGTGTGGCTATGAATGGGGTTTGCCTCGCTACTTGAAGAGCAGCAAGAGCTTTTGGTCCTGGTCCCTTTGGGGTGGGAGGAATCCCTGGACGTTCGCAATTGCTGAGCCTGCCGCCGGGTGTACTCGGGTCCGCAGGCAGATAATATTGGAGTGTGGGAGGCTCTAGAAAGAGACAGCGCCAGCGTATGTAGGGCTGAGAATAGGGTTGCGTGGCTACTTCAAGAGCAGCAAGAGCTTTTGGTCCTGGCCCCTTTGGGGTGGGAGGAATCCCTGGACGTTCGCAATTGCTGAGCCTGCCTCCGGGTGTCCTCAGCGGCCCACGCAAAGAGTGTTCTCTTTTGGGAGGCTCTAGAAAGAGATAGTGACATTGTTCGTGGGGCTATAAATGGGGTTTGCCTGGCTACTTGAAGAGCAGCAAGAGCTTTTGGTCCTGGCCCCTTTGCGGTGGGAGGAATTCCTGGATGTTCGCAATTGCTGAGCCTGCCGACGGGTGTCCTTAGCGTCCCACGCAAACACTGATATCTTTTGGGAGGCTCTAGAAAGAGACAGCACCAGCGTTGGTGGGGCTGTGAATGGGGTGTCCTGACTACTTGAAGAGCAGCAAGAGCTTTTGGTCCTGGCCCCTCTGGGGTGGGAGGAATCCCTGGACGTTCGCAATTGCTGAGCCTGCCGCCGGGTGTTCTCAGCAGCCCACGCAAATAGTGTTCAATTTTGGGAGGCTCTAGAAAGAGACAGCGCCAGCGTTGGTGGGTCTGTGAATGGGATTGCCTGGCTACTTGAAGAGCAGTAAGAGCTTTTGGTCCTGGCCCCTTTGCTGTGGGAGGAATCCCTGGACGTTCGCAATTGCTGAGCCTGCCGCCGGGTGTCCTCAGCGGCCTACGCAAACAGTGTTCTCTTTTGGGAGGCTCTAGAAAGAGACAGTGACATTGTTCGTGGGGCTATGAATGGGGTTTGCCTGGCTACTTGAAGAGCAGCAAGAGCTTTTGGTCCTGGCCCCTTTGCGGTGGGAGGAATCCCTGGACGTTCGCAATTGCTGAGCCTGCCGACGGGTGTCCTTAGCGTCCCACACAAACAGTGCTCTCTTTTGGGAGGCTCTAGAAAGAGACAGCACCAGCGTTGGTGAGTCTGTGAATGGGGTGTCCTGACTACTTGAAGAGCAGCAAGAGCTTTTGGTCGAGGCCCCTTTGCGGTGGGAGGAATCCCTGGACTTTCGCAATTGCTGAGCTGGGCTCCGGGTGTACTCGGCTCCGCAGGCAGAGAATATTGGAGTTTGGGAGGCTCTAGAAAGAGACAGAGCCAGCGTTGGTGGGGCTGTGAATGGGGTGTCCTGGCTACTTGAAGAGCAGCAAGAGCTTTTGGTCCTGGCCCCTTTGCGGTGGGAGGAATCCCTGGATGTTCGCAAATGCTGAGCCTGCCTCAGGGTGTCCTCAGCGGCCCACGCAACCAGTGTTCTCTTTTGGGAGGCTCTAGAAAGAGACAGTGCCAGTGTTCATGGGGCTATGAATGGGGTTTGCCTCGCTACTTGAAGAGCAGCAAGAGCTTTTGGTCCTGGCCCCTTTGTGGTGGGAGGAATCCCTGGACGTTCGCAATTGCTGAGCCTGCCACAGGGTGTTCTCAGCAGCCCACGCAAATAGTGTTAAATTTTGGGAGGCTCTAGAAAGAGACAGCGCCAGCGTTGGTGGGTCTGTGAATGGGATTGCCTGGCTACTTGAAAAGCAGTAAGAGCTTTTGGTCCTGGCCCCTTTGTGGTGGGAGGAATCCCTGGACGTTCGCAATTGCTGAGCCTGCCGCCGGGTGTCCTCAGCGGCCGACGCAAACAGTGATCTCTTTTGGGAGGCTCTAGAAAGAGACAGCACCAGCGTTGGTGGGGCTGTGAATGGGGTGTCCTGACTACTTGAAGAGCAGCAAGAGCTTTTGGTCGAGGCCCCTTTGCGGTGGGAGGAATCCCTGGACGTTCGCAATTGCTGAGCCTGCCTCAGGGTGTACTCGGTGGCCCACGCAGATAGTATTGGGCTTTGGGAGGCACTAGAAAGAGGCAGCGCCAGCGTTGGTGGGTCTGTGAATGGGGTGTCCTGACTACTTGAAGAGCAGCAAGAGCTTTTGGTCCTGGCCCCTTTGTGGTGGGAAGAATCCCTGGACATTCGCAATTGCTGAGCTGGGCTCCGGGTGTACTCGGCTCCGCAGGGAGATAATATTGGAGTTTGGGAGGCTCTAGAAAGAGACAGCACCAGCGTTGGTGGGGCTGTGAATGGGGTTGCCTGGCTACTTGAAGAGCAGCAAGAGCTTTTGGTCCTGGCCCCTTTGCGGTGGGAGGAATCCCTGGACGTTCGCAATTGCTGAGCCTGCCGCCGGGTGTCCTCAGCAGCGCACGCAAACAGTGCTCTCTTTTGGGAGGCTCTAGAAAGAGACAGTGCCAGCGTTCGTGGGGCTATGAATGGGGTTTGCCTCGCTACTTGAAGAGCAGCAAGAGCTTTTGGTCCTGGTCCCTTTGCGGTGGGAGGAATCCCTGGACGTTCGCAATTGCTGAGCCTGCCTCAGGGTGTCCTCAGCGGCCCACACAAACAGTGTTCTCTTTTGGGAGGCTCTAGAAAGAGACAGCGCCAGCGTTCGTGGGGCTATGAATGGGGTTTGCCTCGCTACTTGAAGAGCAGCAAGAGCTTTTGGTCCTGGCCCCTTTGGGGTGGGAGGAATCCCTGGACGTTCGCAATTGCTGAGCCTGCCGCCGGGTGTACTCGGGTCCGCAGGCAGATAATATTGGAGTGTGGGATGCTCTAGAAAGAGACAGCACCAGCGTTGGTGGGGCTGTGAATGGGGTGTCCTGGCTACTTGAAGAGCAGCAAGAGCTTTTGGTCCTGGCCCCTTTGCGGTGGGAGGAATCCCTGGACGTTCGCAATTGCTGAGCCTGCCTCCGGGTGTCCTCAGCGGCCCACGCAAAGAGTGTTCTCTTTTGGGAGGCTCTAGAAAGAGATAGTGACATTGTTCGTGGGGCTATGAATGGGGTTAGCCTGGCTACTTGAAGAGCAGCAAGAGCTTTTGGTCCTGGCCCCTTTGGGGTGGGAGGAATCCCTGGACGTTCGCAATTGCTGAGCCTGCCGCCGGGTGTTCTTAGCAGCCCACGCAAATAGTGTTCAATTTTGGGAGGCTCTAGAAAGAGACAGCGCCAGCGTTGGTGGGTCTGTGAATGGGATTGCCTGGCTACTTGAAGAGCAGTAAGAGCTTTTGGTCCTGGCCCCTTTGCGGTGGGAGGAATCCCTGGACGTTCGCAATTGCTGAGCCTGCCGCCGGGTGTCCTCAGCAGCGCACGCAAACAGTGTTCTCTTTTGGGAGGCTCTAGAAAGAGACAGTGCCAGCGTTCGTGGGGCTATGAATGGGGTTTGCCTCGCTACTTGAAGAGCAGCAAGAGCTTTTGGTTGAGGCCCCTTTGCGGTGGGAGGAATCCCTGGACGTTCGCAATTGCTGAGCCTGCCGACGGGTGTCCTTAGCGTCCCACGGAAACACTGATCTCTTTTGGGAGGCTCTAGAAAGAGACAGCACCAGCGTTGGTGGGTCTGTGAATGGGGTGTCCTGACTACTTGAAGAGCAGCAAGAGCTTTTGGTCCTGGCCCCTTTGCGGTGGGAGGAATCCCTGGACATTCGCAATTGCTGAGCTGGGCTCCGGGTGTACTCGGCTCCGCAGGCAGATAATATTGGAGTTTGGGAGGCTCTAGAAAGAGACAGCACCAGCGTTGGTGGGGCTGTGAATGGGGTTGCCTGGCTACTTGAAGAGCAGTAAGACCTTTTGGTCCTGGCCCCTTTGGGGTGGGAGGAATCCCTGGACGTTCGCAATTGCTGAGCCTGCCTCCGGGTGTACTCGGTGGCCCACGCAGATATTACTGGGCTTTTGGAGACACTAGAAAGAGACAGCGCCAGCGTTTGTAGGGCTGTGAATGGGGTTGCGTGGCTACTTGAAGAGCAGCAAGAGCTTTTGGTCCTGGTCCCTTTGGGGTGGGAGGAATCCCTGGACGTTCGCAATTGCTGAGCCTGCCGCCGGGTGTACTCGGGTCCGCAGGCAGATAATATTGGAGTGTGGGAGGCTCTAGAAAGAGACAGCGCCAGCGTATGTAGGGCTGAGAATGGGGTTGCGTGGCTACTTCAAGAGCAGCAAGAGCTTTTGGTCCTGGCCCCTTTGGGGTGGGAGGAATCCCTGGACGTTCGCAATTGCTGAGCCTGCCTCCGGGTGTCCTCAGCGGCCTACGCAAACAGTGTTCTCTTTTGGGAGGCTCTAGAAAGAGACAGTGACATTGTTCGTGGGGCTATGAATGGGGTTTGCCTGGCTACTTGAAGAGCAGCAAGAGCTTTTGGTCCTGGCCCCTTTGTGGTGGGAGGAATTCCTGGACGTTCGCAATTGCTGAGCCTGCCGCCGGGTGTCCTTAGCGTCCCACACAAACAGTGCTCTCTTTTGGGAGGCTCTAGAAAGAGACAGCACCAGCGTTGGTGGGTCTGTGAATGGGGTGTCCTGACTACTTGAAGAGCAGCAAGAGCTTTTGGTCCTGGCCCCTTTGCGGTGGGAGGAATCCCTGGACATTCGCAATTGCTGAGCCTGCCTCCGGGTGTCCTCAGCAGCGCACGCAAACAGTGCTCTCTTTTGGGAGGCTCTAGAAAGAGACAGTGCCAGCGTTCGTGGGGCTATGAATGGGGTTTGCCTCGCTACTTGAAGAGCAGCAAGAGCTTTTGGTCCTGGCCCCTTTGGGGTGGGAGGAATCCCTGGACGTTCGCAATTGCTGAGCCTGCCTCAGGGTGTCCTCAGCGGCCCACACAAACAGTGTTCTCTTTTGGGAGGCTCTAGAAAGAGACAGAGCCAGCGTTCGTGGGGCTATGAATGGGGTTTGCCTCGCTACTTGAAGAGCAGCAAGAGCTTTTGGTCCTGGTCCCTTTGGGGTGGGAGGAATCCCTGGACGTTCGCAATTGCTGAGCCTGCCGCCGGGTGTACTCGGGTCCGCAGGCAGATAATATTGGAGTGTGGGAGGCTCTAGAAAGAGACAGCGCCAGCGTATGTAGGGCTGAGAATAGGGTTGCGTGGCTACTTCAAGAGCAGCAAGAGCTTTTGGTCCTGGCCCCTTTGGGGTGGGAGGAATCCCTGGACGTTCGCAATTGCTGAGCCTGCCTCCGGGTGTCCTCAGCGGCCCACGCAAAGAGTGTTCTCTTTTGGGAGGCTCTAGAAAGAGATAGTGACATTGTTCGTGGGGCTATAAATGGGGTTTGCCTGGCTACTTGAAGAGCAGCAAGAGCTTTTGGTCCTGGCCCCTTTGCGGTGGGAGGAATTCCTGGATGTTCGCAATTGCTGAGCCTGCCGACGGGTGTCCTTAGCGTCCCACGCAAACACTGATCTCTTTTGGGAGGCTCTAGAAAGAGACAGCACCAGCGTTGGTGGGGCTGTGAATGGGGTGTCCTGACTACTTGAAGAGCAGCAAGAGCTTTTGGTCCTGGCCCCTCTGGGGTGGGAGGAATCCCTGGACGTTCGCAATTGCTGAGCCTGCCGCCGGGTGTTCTCAGCAGCCCACGAAAATAGTGTTCAATTTTGGGAGGCTCTAGAAAGAGACAGCGCCAGCGTTGGTGGGGTTGTGAATGGGGTTTGCCTCGCTACTTGAAGAGCAGCAAGAGCTTTTGGTCCTGGCCCCTTTGTGGTGGGAGGAATCCCTGGACGTTCGCAATTGCTGAGCCTGCCGCCGGGTGTTCTCAGCAGCCCACGCAAATAGTGTTCAATTTTGGGAGGCTCTAGAAAGAGACAGCGCCAGCGTTGGTGGGTCTGTGAATGGGATTGCCTGGCTACTTGAAGAGCAGTAAGAGCTTTTGGTCCTGGCCCCTTTGCTGTGGGAGGAATCCCTGGACGTTCGCAATTGCTGAGCCTGCCGCCGGGTGTCCTCAGCGGCCTACGCAAACAGTGTTCTCTTTTGGGAGGCTCTAGAAAGAGACAGTGACATTGTTCGTGGGGCTATGAATGGGGTTTGCCTCGCTACTTGAAGAGCAGCAAGAGCTTTTGGTCCTGGCCCCTTTGCGGTGGGAGGAATCCCTGGACGTTCGCAATTGCTGAGCCTGCCGACGGGTGTCCTTAGCGTCCCACACAAACAGTGCTCTCTTTTGGGAGGCTCTAGAAAGAGACAGCGCCAGCGTTGGTGAGTCTGTGAATGGGGTGTCCTGACTACTTGAAGAGCAGCAAGAGCTTTTGGTCGAGGCCCCTTTGCGGTGGGAGGAATCCCTGGACTTTCGCAATTGCTGAGCTGGGCTCCGGGTGTACTCGGCTCCGCAGGCAGAGAATATTGGAGTTTGGGAGGCTCTAGAAAGAGACAGAGCCAGCGTTGGTGGGGCTGTGAATGGGGTGTCCTGGCTACTTGAAGAGCAGCAAGAGCTTTTGGTCCTGGCCCCTTTGCGGTGGGAGGAATCCCTGGATGTTCGCAAATGCTGAGCCTGCCTCAGGGTGTCCTCAGCGGCCCACGCAACCAGTGTTCTCTTTTGGGAGGCTCTAGAAAGAGACAGTGCCAGTGTTCATGGGGCTATGAATGGGGTTTGCCTCGCTACTTGAAGAGCAGCAAGAGCTTTTGGTCCTGGCCCCTTTGTGGTGGGAGGAATCCCTGGACGTTCGCAATTGCTGAGCCTGCCACAGGGTGTTCTCAGCAGCCCACGCAAATAGTGTTAAATTTTGGGAGGCTCTAGAAAGAGACAGCGCCAGCGTTGGTGGGTCTGTGAATGGGATTGCCTGGCTACTTGAAAAGCAGTAAGAGCTTTTGGTCCTGGCCCCTTTGTGGTGGGAGGAATCCCTGGACGTTCGCAATTGCTGAGCCTGCCGCCGGGTGTCCTCAGCGGCCGACGCAAACAGTGATCTCTTTTGGGAGGCTCTAGAAAGAGACAGCACCAGCGTTGGTGGGGCTGTGAATGGGGTGTCCTGACTACTTGAAGAGCAGCAAGAGCTTTTGGTCGAGGCCCCTTTGCGGTGGGAGGAATCCCTGGACGTTCGCAATTGCTGAGCCTGCCTCAGGGTGTACTCGGTGGCCCACGCAGATAGTATTGGGCTTTGGGAGGCACTAGAAAGAGGCAGCGCCAGCGTTGGTGGGTCTGTGAATGGGGTGTCCTGACTACTTGAAGAGCAGCAAGAGCTTTTGGTCCTGGCCCCTTTGTGGTGGGAGGAATCCCTGGACATTCGCAATTGCTGAGCTGGGCTCCGGGTGTACTCGGCTCCGCAGGGAGATAATATTGGAGTTTGGGAGGCTCTAGAAAGAGACAGCACCAGCGTTGGTGGGGCTGTGAATGGGGTTGCCTGGCTACTTGAAGAGCAGCAAGAGCTTTTGGTCCTGGCCCCTTTGCGGTGGGAGGAATCCCTGGACGTTCGCAATTGCTGAGCCTGCCGCCGGGTGTCCTCAGCAGCGCACGCAAACAGTGCTCTCTTTTGGGAGGCTCTAGAAAGAGACAGTGCCAGCGTTCGTGGGGCTATGAATGGGGTTTGCCTCGCTACTTGAAGAGCAGCAAGAGCTTTTGGTCCTGGTCCCTTTGCGGTGGGAGGAATCCCTGGACGTTCGCAATTGCTGAGCCTGCCTCAGGGTGTCCTCAGCGGCCCACACAAACAGTGTTCTCTTTTGGGAGGCTCTAGAAAGAGACAGCGCCAGCGTTCGTGGGGCTATGAATGGGGTTTGCCTCGCTACTTGAAGAGCAGCAAGAGCTTTTGGTCCTGGCCCCTTTGGGGTGGGAGGAATCCCTGGACGTTCGCAATTGCTGAGCCTGCCGCCGGGTGTACTCGGGTCCGCAGGCAGATAATATTGGAGTGTGGGATGCTCTAGAAAGAGACAGCACCAGCGTTGGTGGGGCTGTGAATGGGGTGTCCTGGCTACTTGAAGAGCAGCAAGAGCTTTTGGTCCTGGCCCCTTTGCGGTGGGAGGAATCCCTGGACGTTCGCAATTGCTGAGCCTGCCTCCGGGTGTCCTCAGCGGCCCACGCAAAGAGTGTTCTCTTTTGGGAGGCTCTAGAAAGAGATAGTGACATTGTTCGTGGGGCTATGAATGGGGTTAGCCTGGCTACTTGAAGAGCAGCAAGAGCTTTTGGTCCTGGCCCCTTTGGGGTGGGAGGAATCCCTGGACGTTCGCAATTGCTGAGCCTGCCGCCGGGTGTTCTTAGCAGCCCACGCAAATAGTGTTCAATTTTGGGAGGCTCTAGAAAGAGACAGCGCCAGCGTTGGTGGGTCTGTGAATGGGATTGCCTGGCTACTTGAAGAGCAGTAAGAGCTTTTGGTCCTGGCCCCTTTGCGGTGGGAGGAATCCCTGGACGTTCGCAATTGCTGAGCCTGCCGCCGGGTGTCCTCAGCAGCGCACGCAAACAGTGTTCTCTTTTGGGAGGCTCTAGAAAGAGACAGTGCCAGCGTTCGTGGGGCTATGAATGGGGTTTGCCTCGCTACTTGAAGAGCAGCAAGAGCTTTTGGTTGAGGCCCCTTTGCGGTGGGAGGAATCCCTGGACGTTCGCAATTGCTGAGCCTGCCGACGGGTGTCCTTAGCGTCCCACGCAAACACTGATCTCTTTTGGGAGGCTCTAGAAAGAGACAGCACCAGCGTTGGTGGGTCTGTGAATGGGGTGTCCTGACTACTTGAAGAGCAGCAAGAGCTTTTGGTCCTGGCCCCTTTGCGGTGGGAGGAATCCCTGGACATTCGCAATTGCTGAGCTGGGCTCCGGGTGTACTCGGCTCCGCAGGCAGATAATATTGGAGTTTGGGAGGCTCTAGAAAGAGACAGCACCAGCGTTGGTGGGGCTGTGAATGGGGTGTCCTGGCTACTTGAAGAGCAGCAAGAGCTTTTGGTCCTGGCCCCTTTGGGGTGGGAGGAATCCCTGGACGTTCGCAATTGCTGAGCCTGCCTCCGGGTGTACTCGGTGGCCCACGCAGATATTACTGGGCTTTTGGAGACACTAGAAAGAGACAGCGCCAGCGTTTGTAGGGCTGTGAATGGGGTTGCGTGGCTACTTGAAGAGCAGCAAGAGCTTTTGGTCCTGGTCCCTTTGGGGTGGGAGGAATCCCTGGACGTTCGCAATTGCTGAGCCTGCCGCCGGGTGTACTCGGGTCCGCAGGCAGATAATATTGGAGTGTGGGAGGCTCTAGAAAGAGACAGCGCCAGCGTATGTAGGGCTGAGAATGGGGTTGCGTGGCTACTTCAAGAGCAGCAAGAGCTTTTGGTCCTGGCCCCTTTGGGGTGGGAGGAATCCCTGGACGTTCGCAATTGCTGAGCCTGCCTCCGGGTGTCCTCAGCGGCCTACGCAAACAGTGTTCTCTTTTGGGAGGCTCTAGAAAGAGACAGTGACATTGTTCGTGGGGCTATGAATGGGGTTTGCCTGGCTACTTGAAGAGCAGCAAGAGCTTTTGGTCCTGGCCCCTTTGTGGTGGGAGGAATTCCTGGACGTTCGCAATTGCTGAGCCTGCCGACGGGTGTCCTTAGCGTCCCACACAAACAGTGCTCTCTTTTGGGAGGCTCTGGAAAGACACAGTGACATTGTTCGTGGGGCTATGAATGGGGTTTGCCTGGCTACTTGAAGAGCAGCAAGAGCTTTTGGTCCTGGCCCCTTTGCGGTGGGAGGAATCCCTGGACATTCGCAATTGCTGAGCCTGCCTCCGGGTGTCCTCAGCAGCGCACGCAAACAGTGCTCTCTTTTGGGAGGCTCTAGAAAGAGACAGTGCCAGCGTTCGTGGGGCTATGAATGGGGTTTGCCTCGCTACTTGAAGAGCAGCAAGAGCTTTTGGTCCTGGCCCCTTTGCGGTGGGAGGAATCCCTGGACGTTTGCAATTGCTGAGCCTGCCTCAGGGTGTCCTCAGCGGCCCACACAAACAGTGTTCTCTTTTGGGAGGCTCTAGAAAGAGACAGAGCCAGCGTTCGTGGGGCTATGAATGGGGTTTGCCTCGCTACTTGAAGAGCAGCAAGAGCTTTTGGTCCTGGTCCCTTTGGGGTGGGAGGAATCCCTGGACGTTCGCAATTGCTGAGCCTGCCGCCGGGTGTACTCGGGTCCGCAGGCAGATAATATTGGAGTGTGGGAGGCTCTAGAAAGAGACAGCGCCAGCGTATGTAGGGCTGAGAGTGGGGTTGCGTGGCTACTTCAAGAGCAGCAAGAGCTTTTGGTCCTGGCCCCTTTGGGGTGGGAGGAATCCCTGGACGTTCGCAATTGCTGAGCCTGCCTCCGGGTGTCCTCAGCGGCCCACGCAAAGAGTGTTCTCTTTTGGGAGGCTCTAGAAAGAGATAGTGACATTGTTCGTGGGGCTATAAATGGGGTTTGCCTGGCTACTTGAAGAGCAGCAAGAGCTTTTGGTCCTGGCCCCTTTGCGGTGGGAGGAATTCCTGGATGTTCGCAATTGCTGAGCCTGCCGACGGGTGTCCTTAGCGTCCCACGCAAACACTGATCTCTTTTGGGAGGCTCTAGAAAGAGACAGCACCAGCGTTGGTGGGGCTGTGAATGGGGTGTCCTGACTACTTGAAGAGCAGCAAGAGCTTTTGGTCCTGGCCCCTCTGGGGTGGGAGGAATCCCTGGACGTTCGCAATTGCTGAGCCTGCCGCCGGGTGTTCTCAGCAGCCCACGCAAATAGTGTTCAATTTTGGGAGGCTCTAGAAAGAGACAGCGCCAGCGTTGGTGGGGTTGTGAATGGGGTTTGCCTCGCTACTTGAAGAGCAGCAAGAGCTTTTGGTCCTGGCCCCTTTGTGGTGGGAGGAATCCCTGGACGTTCGCAATTGCTGAGCCTGCCGCCGGGTGTTCTCAGCAGCCCACGCAAATAGTGTTCAATTTTGGGAGGCTCTAGAAAGAGACAGCGCCAGCATTGGTGGGTCTGTGAATGGGATTGCCTGGCTACTTGAAGAGCAGTAAGAGCTTTTGGTCCTGGCCCCTTTGCTGTGGGAGGAATCCCTGGACGTTCGCAATTGCTGAGCCTGCCTCAGGGTGTCCTCAGCGGCCTACGCAAACAGTGTTCTCTTTTGGGAGGCTCTAGAAAGAGACAGTGACATTGTTCGTGGGGCTATGAATGGGGTTTGCCTGGCTACTTGAAGAGCAGCAAGAGCTTTTGGTCCTGGCCCCTTTGCGGTGGGAGGAATCCCTGGACGTTCGCAATTGCTGAGCCTGCCGACGGGTGTCCTTAGCGTCCCACACAAACAGTGCTCTCTTTTGGGAGGCTCTAGAAAGAGACAGCACCAGCGTTGGTGAGTCTGTGAATGGGGTGTCCTGACTACTTGAAGAGCAGCAAGAGCTTTTGGTCGAGGCCCCTTTGCTGTGGGAGGAATCCCTGGACTTTCGCAATTGCTGAGCTGGGCTCCGGGTGTACTCGGGTCCGCAGGCAGAGAATATTGGAGTTTGGGAGGCTCTAGAAAGAGACAGCACCAGCGTTGGTGGGGCTGTGAATGGGGTGTCCTGGCTACTTGAAGAGCAGCAAGAGCTTTTGGTCCTGGCCCCTTTGCGGTGGGAGGAATCCCTGGATGTTCGCAATTGCTGAGCCTGCCTCAGGGTGTCCTCAGCGGCCCACGCAACCAGTGTTCTCTTTTGGGAGGCTCTAGAAAGAGACAGTGCCAGTGTTCATGGGGCTATGAATGGGGTTTGCCTCGCTACTTGAAGAGCAGCAAGAGCTTTTGGTCCTGGCCCCTTTGCGGTGGGAGGAATCCCTGGACGTTCGCAATTGCTGAGCCTGCCGCCGGGTGTTCTCAGCAGCCCACGCAAATAGTGTTAAATTTTGGGAGGCTCTAGAAAGAGACAGCGCCAGCGTTGGTGGGTCTGTGAATGGGATTGCCTGGCTACTTGAAGAGCAGTAAGAGCTTTTGGTCCTGGCCCCTTTGCGGTGGGAGGAATCCCTGGACGTTCGCAATTGCTGAGCCTGCCGCCGGGTGTCCTCAGCGGCCCACGCAAACAGTGATCTCTTTTGGGAGGCTCTAGAAAGAGACAGCACCAGCGTTGGTGGGGCTGTGAATGGGGTGTCCTGACTACTTGAAGAGCAGCAAGAGCTTTTGGTCCTGGCCCCTTTGCGGTGGGAGGAATCCCTGGACGTTCGCAATTGCTGAGCCTGCCTCAGGGTGTACTCGGTGGCCCACGCAGATAGTATTGGGCTTTGGGAGGCACTAGAAAGAGGCAGCGCCAGCGTTGGTGGGTCTGTGAATGGGGTGTCCTGACTACTTGAAGAGCAGCAAGAGCTTTTGGTCCTGGCCCCTTTGTGGTGGGAGGAATCCCTGGACATTCGCAATTGCTGAGCTGGGCTCCGGGTGTACTCGGCTCCGCAGGCAGATAATATTGGAGTTTGGGAGGCTCTAGAAAGAGACAGCACCAGCGTTGGTGGGGCTGTGAATGGGGTTGCCTGGCTACTTGAAGAGCAGCAACAGCTTTTGGTCCTGGCCCCTTTGCGGTGGGAGGAATCCCTGGACGTTCGCAATTGCTGAGCCTGCCGCCGGGTGTCCTCAGCAGCGCACGCAAACAGTGCTCTCTTTTGGGAGGCTCTAGAAAGAGACAGTGCCAGCGTTCGTGGGGCTATGAATGGGGTTTGCCTCGCTACTTGAAGAGCAGCAAGAGCTTTTGGTCCTGGCCCCTTTGCGGTGGGAGGAATCCCTGGACGTTCGCAATTGCTGAGCCTGCCTCAGGGTGTCCTCAGCGGCCCACACAAACAGTGTTCTCTTTTGGGAGGCTCTAGAAAGAGACAGCGCCAGCGTTCGTGGGGCTATGAATGGGGTTTGCCTCGCTACTTGAAGAGCAGCAAGAGCTTTTGGTCCTGGCCCCTTTGGGGTGGGAGGAATCCCTGGACGTTCGCAATTGCTGAGCCTGCCGCCGGGTGTACTCGGGTCCGCAGGCAGATAATATTGGAGTGTGGGATGCTCTAGAAAGAGACAGCACCAGCGTTGGTGGGGCTGTGAATGGGGTGTCCTGGCTACTTGAAGAGCAGCAAGAGCTTTTGGTCCTGGCCCCTTTGCGGTGGGAGGAATCCCTGGACGTTTGCAATTGCTGAGTCTGCCTCCGGGTGTCCTCAGCGGCCCACGCAAAGAGTGTTCTCTTTTGGGAGGCTCTAGAAAGAGATAGTGACATTGTTCGTGGGGCTATGAATGGGGTTAGCCTGGCTACTTGAAGAGCAGCAAGAGCTTTTGGTCCTGGCCCCTTTGTGGTGGGAGGAATCCCTGGACGTTCGCAATTGCTGAGCCTGCCGCCGGGTGTTCTTAGCAGCCCACGCAAATAGTGCTCTCTTTTGGGAGGCTCTAGAAAGAGACAGCGCCAGCGTTGGTGGGTCTGTGAATGGGATTGCCTGGCTACTTGAAGAGCAGTAAGAGCTTTTGGTCCTGGCCCCTTTGCGGTGGGAGGAATCCCTGGACGTTCGCAATTGCTGAGCCTGCCGACGGGTGTCCTCAGCAGCGCACGCAAACAGTGTTCTCTTTTGGGAGGCTCTAGAAAGAGACAGTGCCAGCGTTCGTGGGGCTATGAATGGGGTTTGCCTGGCTACTTGAAGAGCAGCAAGAGCTTTTGGTTGAGGCCCCTTTGCGGTGGGAGGAATCCCTGGACGTTCGCAATTGCTGAGCCTGCCGACGGGTGTCCTTAGCGTCCCACGCAAACACTGATCTCTTTTGGGAGGCTCTAGAAAGAGACAGCACCAGCGTTGGTGGGTCTGTGAATGGGGTGTCCTGACTACTTGAAGAGCAGCAAGAGCTTTTGGTCCTGGCCCCTTTGCGGTGGGAGGAATCCCTGGACATTCGCAATTGCTGAGCTGGGCTCCGGGTGTACTCGGCTCCGCAGGCAGATAATATTGGAGTTTGGGAGGCTCTAGAAAGAGACAGCACCAGCGTTGGTGGGGCTGTGAATGGGGTTGCCTGGCTACTTGAAGAGCAGCAAGAGCTTTTGGTCCTGGCCCCTTTGCGGTGGGAGGAATCCCTGGACGTTCGCAATTGCTGAGCCTGCCTCAGGGTGTACTCGGTGGCCCACGCAGATAGTATTGGGCTTTGGGAGGCACTAGAAAGAGGCAGCGCCAGCGTTGGTGGGTCTGTGAATGTGGTGTCCTGACTACTTGAAGAGCAGCAAGAGCTTTTGGTCCTGGCCCCTTTGGGGTGGGAGGAATCCCTGGACATTCGCAATTGCTGAGCTGGGCTCCGGGTGTACTCGGCTCCGCAGGCAGATAATATTGGAGTTTGGGAGGCTCTAGAAAGAGACAGCACCAGCGTTGGTGGGGCTGTGAATGGGGTTGCCTGGCTACTTGAAGAGCAGCAAGAGCTTTTGGTCCTGGCCCCTTTGCGG
Source organism: Platalea leucorodia (assembly GCF_965183815.1). Classification (NCBI taxonomy): domain Eukaryota; kingdom Metazoa; phylum Chordata; class Aves; order Pelecaniformes; family Threskiornithidae; genus Platalea; species Platalea leucorodia. The sequence continues at coordinate 21,259,038 of NC_138828.1, forward strand.
TGGGAGGAATCCCTGGACGTTCGCAATTGCTGAGCCTGCCGCCGGGTGTCCTCAGCAGCGCACGCAAACAGTGCTCTCTTTTGGGAGGCTCTAGAAAGAGACAGTGCCAGCGTTCGTGGGGCTATGAATGGGGTTTGCCTCGCTACTTGAAGAGCAGCAAGAGCTTTTGGTCCTGGCCCCTTTGCGGTGGGAGGAATCCCTGGACGTTCGCAATTGCTGAGCCTGCCTCCGGGTGTACTCGGTGGCCCACGCAGATATTACTGGGCTTTTGGAGACACTAGAAAGAGACAGCGCCAGCGTTTGTAGGGCTGTGAATGGGGTTGCGTGGCTACTTGAAGAGCAGCAAGAGCTTTTGGTCCTGGCCCCTTTGCGGTGGGAGGAATCCCTGGACGTTTGCAATTGCTGAGCCTGCCTCCGGGTGTCCTCAGCGGCCCACGCAAAGAGTGTTCTCTTTTGGGAGGCTCTAGAAAGAGATAGTGACATTGTTCGTGGGGCTATGAATGGGGTTAGCCTGGCTACTTGAAGAGCAGCAAGAGCTTTTGGTCCTGGCCCCTTTGGGGTGGGAGGAATCCCTGGACGTTCGCAATTGCTGAGCCTGCCGCCGGGTGTTCTTAGCAGCCCACGCAAATAGTGTTCAATTTTGGGAGGCTCTAGAAAGAGACAGCGCCAGCGTTGGTGGGTCTGTGAATGGGATTGCCTGGCTACTTGAAGAGCAGCAAGAGCTTTTGGTCCTGGCCCCTTTGGGGTGGGAGGAATCCCTGGACATTCGCAATTGCTGAGCTGGGCTCCGGGTGTACTCGGCTCCGCAGGCAGATAATATTGGAGTTTGGGAGGCTCTAGAAAGAGACAGCACCAGCGTTGGTGGGGCTGTGAATGGGGTTGCCTGGCTACTTGAAGAGCAGCAACAGCTTTTGGTCCTGGCCCCTTTGCGGTGGGAGGAATCCCTGGACGTTCGCAATTGCTGAGCCTGCCGCCGGGTGTCCTCAGCAGCGCACGCAAACAGTGCTCTCTTTTGGGAGGCTCTAGAAAGAGACAGTGCCAGCGTTCGTGGGGCTATGAATGGGGTTTGCCTCGCTACTTGAAGAGCAGCAAGAGCTTTTGGTCCTGGCCCCTTTGCGGTGGGAGGAATCCCTGGACGTTCGCAATTGCTGAGCCTGCCTCAGGGTGTCCTCAGCGGCCCACACAAACAGTGTTCTCTTTTGGGAGGCTCTAGAAAGAGACAGCGCCAGCGTTCGTGGGGCTATGAATGGGGTTTGCCTCGCTACTTGAAGAGCAGCAAGAGCTTTTGGTCCTGGCCCCTTTGCGGTGGGAGGAATCCCTGGACGTTCGCAATTGCTGAGCCTGCCGCCGGGTGTACTCGGGTCCGCAGGCAGATAATATTGGAGTGTGGGATGCTCTAGAAAGAGACAGCACCAGCGTTGGTGGGGCTGTGAATGGGGTGTCCTGGCTACTTGAAGAGCAGCAAGAGCTTTTGGTCCTGGCCCCTTTGCGGTGGGAGGAATCCCTGGACGTTTGCAATTGCTGAGTCTGCCTCCGGGTGTCCTCAGCGGCCCACGCAAAGAGTGTTCTCTTTTGGGAGGCTCTAGAAAGAGATAGTGACATTGTTCGTGGGGCTATGAATGGGGTTAGCCTGGCTACTTGAAGAGCAGCAAGAGCTTTTGGTCCTGGCCCCTTTGTGGTGGGAGGAATCCCTGGACGTTCGCAATTGCTGAGCCTGCCGCCGGGTGTTCTTAGCAGCCCACGCAAATAGTGCTCTCTTTTGGGAGGCTCTAGAAAGAGACAGCGCCAGCGTTGGTGGGTCTGTGAATGGGATTGCCTGGCTACTTGAAGAGCAGTAAGAGCTTTTGGTCCTGGCCCCTTTGCGGTGGGAGGAATCCCTGGACGTTCGCAATTGCTGAGCCTGCCGACGGGTGTCCTCAGCAGCGCACGCAAACAGTGTTCTCTTTTGGGAGGCTCTAGAAAGAGACAGTGCCAGCGTTCGTGGGGCTATGAATGGGGTTTGCCTGGCTACTTGAAGAGCAGCAAGAGCTTTTGGTTGAGGCCCCTTTGCGGTGGGAGGAATCCCTGGACGTTCGCAATTGCTGAGCCTGCCGACGGGTGTCCTTAGCGTCCCACGCAAACACTGATCTCTTTTGGGAGGCTCTAGAAAGAGACAGCACCAGCGTTGGTGGGTCTGTGAATGGGGTGTCCTGACTACTTGAAGAGCAGCAAGAGCTTTTGGTCCTGGCCCCTTTGCGGTGGGAGGAATCCCTGGACATTCGCAATTGCTGAGCTGGGCTCCGGGTGTACTCGGCTCCGCAGGCAGATAATATTGGAGTTTGGGAGGCTCTAGAAAGAGACAGCACCAGCGTTGGTGGGGCTGTGAATGGGGTTGCCTGGCTACTTGAAGAGCAGCAAGAGCTTTTGGTCCTGGCCCCTTTGCGGTGGGAGGAATCCCTGGACGTTCGCAATTGCTGAGCCTGCCTCAGGGTGTACTCGGTGGCCCACGCAGATAGTATTGGGCTTTGGGAGGCACTAGAAAGAGGCAGCGCCAGCGTTGGTGGGTCTGTGAATGTGGTGTCCTGACTACTTGAAGAGCAGCAAGAGCTTTTGGTCCTGGCCCCTTTGGGGTGGGAGGAATCCCTGGACATTCGCAATTGCTGAGCTGGGCTCCGGGTGTACTCGGCTCCGCAGGCAGATAATATTGGAGTTTGGGAGGCTCTAGAAAGAGACAGCACCAGCGTTGGTGGGGCTGTGAATGGGGTTGCCTGGCTACTTGAAGAGCAGCAAGAGCTTTTGGTCCTGGCCCCTTTGCGGTGGGAGGAATCCCTGGACGTTCGCAATTGCTGAGCCTGCCGCCGGGTGTCCTCAGCAGCGCACGCAAACAGTGCTCTCTTTTGGGAGGCTCTAGAAAGAGACAGTGCCAGCGTTCGTGGGGCTATGAATGGGGTTTGCCTCGCTACTTGAAGAGCAGCAAGAGCTTTTGGTCCTGGCCCCTTTGCGGTGGGAGGAATCCCTGGACGTTCGCAATTGCTGAGCCTGCCTCCGGGTGTACTCGGTGGCCCACGCAGATATTACTGGGCTTTTGGAGACACTAGAAAGAGACAGCGCCAGCGTTTGTAGGGCTGTGAATGGGGTTGCGTGGCTACTTGAAGAGCAGCAAGAGCTTTTGGTCCTGGCCCCTTTGCGGTGGGAGGAATCCCTGGACGTTCGCAATTGCTGAGCCTGCCTCCGGGTGTCCTCAGCGGCCCACGCAAAGAGTGTTCTCTTTTGGGAGGCTCTAGAAAGAGATAGTGACATTGTTCGTGGGGCTATGAATGGGGTTAGCCTGGCTACTTGAAGAGCAGCAAGAGCTTTTGGTCCTGGCCCCTTTGGGGTGGGAGGAATCCCTGGACGTTCGCAATTGCTGAGCCTGCCGCCGGGTGTTCTTAGCAGCCCACGCAAATAGTGTTCAATTTTGGGAGGCTCTAGAAAGAGACAGCGCCAGCGTTGGTGGGTCTGTGAATGGGATTGCCTGGCTACTTGAAGAGCAGCAAGAGCTTTTGGTCCTGGCCCCTTTGCGGTGGGAGGAATCCCTGGACGTTCGCAATTGCTGAGCCTGCCGACGGGTGTCCTCAGCAGCGCACGCAAACAGTGTTCTCTTTTGGGAGGCTCTAGAAAGAGACAGTGCCAGCGTTCGTGGGGCTATGAATGGGGTTTGCCTCGCTACTTGAAGAGCAGCAAGAGCTTTTGGTTGAGGCCCCTTTGCGGTGGGAGGAATCCCTGGACGTTCGCAATTGCTGAGCCTGCCGACGGGTGTCCTTAGCGTCCCACGCAAACACTGATCTCTTTTGGGAGGCTCTAGAAAGAGACAGCACCAGCGTTGGTGGGTCTGTGAATGGGGTGTCCTGACTACTTGAAGAGCAGCAAGAGCTTTTGGTCCTGGCCCCTTTGCGGTGGGAGGAATCCCTGGACATTCGCAATTGCTGAGCTGGGCTCCGGGTGTACTCGGCTGCGCAGGCAGATAATATTGGAGTTTGGGAGGCTCTAGAAAGAGACAGCACCAGCGTTGGTGGGGCTGTGAATGGGGTTGCCTGGCTACTTGAAGAGCAGCAAGAGCTTTTGGTCCTGGCCCCTTTGCGGTGGGAGGAATCCCTGGACGTTCGCAATTGCTGAGCCTGCCTCCGGGTGTACTCGGTGGCCCACGCAGATATTACTGGGCTTTTGGAGACACTAGAAAGAGACAGCGCCAGCGTTTGTAGGGCTGTGAATGGGGTTGCGTGGCTACTTGAAGAGCAGCAAGAGCTTTTGGTCCTGGTCCCTTTGGGGTGGGAGGAATCCCTGGACATTCGCAATTACTGAGCTGGGCTCCGGGTGTACTCGGATCCGCAGGCAGAGAATATTGGAGTTTGGGAGGCTCTAGAAAGAGACAGAGCCAGCGTTGGTGGGGCTGTGAATGGGGTGTCCTGGCTACTTGAAGAGCAGCAAGAGCTTTTGGTCCTGGCCCCTTTGCGGTGGGAGGAATCCCTGGACGTTCGCAATTGCTGAGCCTGCCTCCGGGTGTCCTCAGCGGCCTACGCAAACAGTGTTCTCTTTTGGGAGGCTCTAGAAAGAGACAGTGACATTGTTCGTGGGGCTATGAATGGGGTTTGCCTGGCTACTTGAAGAGCAGCAAGAGCTTTTGGTCCTGGCCCCTTTGTGGTGGGAGGAATTCCTGGACGTTCGCAATTGCTGAGCCTGCCGACGGGTGTCATTAGCGTCCCACACAAACAGTGCTCTCTTTTGGGAGGCTCTAGAAAGAGACAGCACCAGCGTTGGTGGGTCTGTGAATGGGGTGTCCTGACTACTTGAAGAGCAGCAAGAGCTTTTGGTCCTGGCCCCTTTGAGGTGGGAGGAATCCCTGGACATTCGCAATTGCTGAGCTGGGCTCCGGGTGTACTCGGCTCCGCAGGCAGAGAATATTGGAGTCTGGGAGGCTCTAGAAAGAGACAGCGCCAGCGTTGGTGGGGTTGTGAATGGGGTTTGCCTCGCTACTTGAAGAGCAGCAAGAGCTTTTGGTCCTGGCCCCTTTGCGGTGGGAGGAATCCCTGGATGTTCGCAATTGCTGAGCCTGCCGCCGGGTGTCCTCAGCGGCCCACGCAAACAGTGTTCTCTTTTGGGAGGCTCTAGAAAGAGACAGTGCCAGTGTTCGTGGGGCTATGAATGGGGTTTGCCTGGCTACTTGAAGAGCAGCAAGAGCTTTTGGTCCTGGCCCCTTTGCGGTGGGAGGAATCCCTGGACGTTCGCAATTGCTGATCCTGCCTCAGGGTGTACTCGGTGGCCCACGCAGAAAGTATTGGGCTTTGGGAGGCACTAGAAAGAGGCAGCGCCAGCGTTGGTGGGTCTGTGAATGGGGTGTCCTGACTACTTGAAGAGCAGCAAGAGCTTTTGGTCGAGGCCCCTTTGCGGTGGGAGGAATCCCTGGACGTTCGCAATTGCTGAGCCTGCCGCCGGGTGTACTCGGATCCGCAGGCAGAGAATATTGGAGTTTGGGAGGCTCTAGAAAGAGACAGCACCAGCGTTGGTGGGGCTGTGAATGGGGTGTCCAGGCTATTTGAAGAGCAGCAAGAGCTTTTGGTCCTGGCCCCTTTGGGGTGGGAGGAATCCCTGGACATTCGCAATTGCTGAGCTGGGCTCCAGGTGTACTCGGCTCCGCAGGCAGAGAATATTGGAGTTTGGGAGGTTCTAGAAAGAGACAGCACCAGCGTTGGTGGGGCTGTGAATGGGGTTGCCTGGCTACTTGAAGAGCAGCAAGAGCTTTTGGTCCTGGCCCCTTTGCGGTGGGAGGAATCCCTGGACGTTCGCAATTGCTGAGCCTGCCGCCGGGTGTCCTCAGCGGCCCACGCAAATAGTGTTCAATTTTGGGAGGCTCTAGAAAGAGACAGTGCCAGTGTTCGTGGGGCTATGAATGGGGTTTGCCTCGCTACTTGAAGAGCAGCAAGAGCTTTTGGTCCTGGCCCCTTTGCGGTGGGAGGAATCCCTGGACGTTCGCAATTGCTGAGCCTGCCGCCGGGTGTCCTCAGCAGCCCACGCAAATAGTGTTCAATTTTGGGAGGCTCTAGAAAGAGACAGCGCCAGCGTTGGTGGGTCTGTGAATGGGGTTGCCTGGCTACTTGAAGAGCTGTAAGAGCTTTTGGTCCTGGCCCCTTTGCGGTGGGAGGAATCCCTGGACGTTCGCAATTGCTGAGCCTGCCTCCGGGTGTACTCGGTTGCCCACGCAGATAGTATTGGGCTTTGGGAGGCACTAGAAAGAGGCAGCGCCAGCGTTGGTGGGTCTGTGAATGGGGTGTCCTGACTACTTGATGAGCAGCAAGAGCTTTTGGTCCTGGCCCCTTTGGGGTGGAAGGAATCCCTGGACGTTCGCAATTGCTGAGCCTGCCTCAGGGTGTCCTCAGCGGCCCACGCAAACAGTGATCTCTTTTGGGAGGCTGTAGAAAGAGACAGCGCCAGCGTTGGTGGGTCTGTGAATGGGGTGTCCTGGCTACTTGAAGAGCAGCAAGAGCTTTTGGTCCTGGCCCCTTTGCGGTGGGAGGAATCCCTGGACATTCGCAATTGCTGAGCCTGCCGACGGGTGTCCTTAGCGTCCCACGCAAACACTGATCTCTTTTGGGAGGCTCTAGAAAGAGACAGCACCAGCGTTGGTGGGGCTGTGAATGGGGTGTCCTGACTACTTGAAGAGCAGCAAGAGCTTTTGGTCCTGGCCCCTTTGCGGTGGGAGGAATCCCTGGACATTCGCAATTGCTGAGCTGGGCTCCGGGTGTACTCGGCTCCGCAGGCAGATAATATTGGAGTTTGGGAGGCTCTAGAAAGAGACAGCACCAGCGTTGGTGGGGCTGTGAATGGGGTTGCCTGGCTACTTGAAGAGCAGCAAGAGCTTTTGGTCCTGGCCCCTTTGCGGTGGGAGGAATCCCTGGACGTTCGCAATTGCTGAGCCTGCCGACGGGTGTCATCAGCAGCGCACGCAAACAGTGTTCTCTTTTGGGAGGCTCTAGAAAGAGACAGTGCCAGCGTTCGTTGGGCTATGAATGGGGTTTGCCTCGCTACTTGAAGAGCAGCAAGAGCTTTTGGTCCTGGCCCCTTTGCGGTGGGAGGAATCCCTGGACGTTCGCAATTGCTGAGCCTGCCTCCGGGTGTCCTCAGCGGCCCACGCAAACAGTGTTCTCTTTGGGAGGGTCTAGAAAGAGACAGTGCCAGCGTTCGTGGGGCTGTGAATGGGGTTTGCCTGGCTACTTGAAGAGCAGCAAGAGCTTTTGGTCCTGGTCCCTTTGGGGTGGGAGGAATGCCTGGACGTTCGCAATTGCTGAGCCTGCCGCCGGGTGTACTCGGGTCCGCAGGCACATAATATTGGAGTGTGGGAGGCTCTAGAAAGAGACAGCACCAGCGTTGGTAAGTCTGTGAATGGGGTGTCCTGGCTACTTGAAGAGCAGCAAGAGCTTTTGGTCCTGGCCCCTTTGGGGTGGGAGGAATCCCTGGACGTTCGCAATTGCTGAGCCTGCCTCTGGGTGTACTCGGTGGCCCACGCAGATATTACTGGCCTTTTGGAGGCACTAGAAAGAGACAGCGCCAGCGTTTGTAGGGCTGTGAATGGGGTTGCGTGGCTACTTGAAGAGCAGCAGGAGCTTTTGGTCCTGGCCCCTTTGGGGTGGGAGGAATCCCTGGACATTCGCCATTGCTGAGCTGGGCTCCGGGTGTACTCGGCTCCGCAGGCAGAGAATATTGGAGTTTGGAAGGCTGTAGAAAGAGACAGCACCAGCGTTGGTGGGGCTGTGAATGGGGTTTCCCTCGCTACTTGAAGAGCAGCAAGAGCTTTTGGTCCTGGCCCCTTTGCGGTGGGAGGAATCCCTGGACGTTCGCAATTGCTGAGCCTGCCTCCTGGTGTCTTCAGCAGCCCACGCAAATAGTGTTCTCTTTTGGGAGGCTCTAGAAAGAGACAGCGCCAGCGTTGTTGGGTCTGTGAATGGGGTTGCCTGGCTACTTGAAGAGCAGCAAGAGCTTTTGGTCCTGGCCCCTTTGCCCTGGGAGTATCCCCTGGACGATTGCAATTGCTGAGCCTGCCTCCGGGTATAATCGGCGGACCACGCAGATAGTATTGGTCTTTGGGAGGCACCAGAAAGAGACAGCGCCAGCGTTGGTGGGTCTGTGAATGGGGTGTCCTGGCTACTTGAAGAGCAGCAAGAGCTTCCGGTCCTGGCCCCTTTGCGGTGGGAGGAATTCCTGGACGTTCGCAATTGCTGAGCCTGCCGACGGGTGTCCTCAGCGTCCCACGCAAACAGTGTTCTCTTTTGGGACGCTCTACAAAGAGACAGCACCAGCGTTGGTGGGTCTGTGAATGGGGTTGCCTGGCTACTTGAAGAGCAGCAAGAGCTTTTGGTCCTGGCCCCTTTGGGGTGGGAGGAATCCCTGGACGTTCGCAATTGCTGAGCCTGCCTCCGGGTGTCCTAAGCAGCCCACACAAATAGTGTTCAATTTTTGGAGGCACCAGAAAGAGACAGTGCCAGCGTTTGTAGGGCTGTGAATGCGGTGTCCTGGCTACTTGAAGAGCAGCAAGAGCTTTTGGTCCTGGCCCCTTTGCGGTGGGAGGAATCCCTGGACGTTCGCAATTGCTGAGCCTGCCTACTGGTGTTCTCAGCAGCCCTCGCAAATAGTGTTCAATTTTGGGAGGCTCTAGAAAGAGACAGCGCCAGCGTTGTTGGGTCTGTGAATGGGGTTGCCTGGCTACTTGAAGAGCAGCAAGAGCTTTTGGTCCTTGTCCCTTTGCCCTGGGAGTATGCCCTGGACGATTGCAATTGCTGAGCCTGCCGCCGGGTATACTCGGCGGACCGCGCAGATAGTATTGGGCTTTGGGAGGCACCAGAAAGAGACAGCGCCAGCGTTGGTGGGGCTGTGAATGGGGTTGCCTGGCTACTTGAAGAGCAGCAAGAGCTTTTGGTCCTGGTCCCTTTGGGGTGGGAGGAATGCCTGGACGTTCGCAATTGCTGAGCCTGCCGCCGGGTGTACTCGGGTCCGCAGGCACATAATATTGGAGTGTGGGAGGCTCTAGAAAGAGACAGCACCAGCGTTGGTGGGGTTGTGAATGGGGTGTCCTGGCTACTTGAAGAGCAGCAAGAGCTTTTGGTCCTGGCCCCTTTGGGGTGGGAGGAATCCCTGGACGTTCGCAATTGCTGAGCCTGCCTCTGGGTGTACTCGGTGGCCCACGCAGATATTACTGGCCTTTTGGAGGCACTAGAAAGAGACAGCGCCAGCGTTTGTAGGGCTGTGAATGGGGTTGCGTGGCTACTTGAAGAGCAGCAGGAGCTTTTGGTCCTGGCCCCTTTGGGGTGGGAGGAATCCCTGGACATTCGCCATTGCTGAGCTGGGCTCCGGGTGTACTCGGCTCCGCAGGCAGAGAATATTGGAGTTTGGAAGGCTCTAGAAAGAGACAGCACCAGCGTTGGTGGGGCTGTGAATGGGGTTTCCCTCGCTACTTGAAGAGCAGCAAGAGCTTTTGGTCCTGGCCCCTTTGCGGTGGGAGGAATCCCTGGACGTTCGCAATTGCTGAGCCTGCCTCCTGGTGTCCTCAGCAGCCCACGCAAATAGTATTCTCTTTTGGGAGGCTCTAGAAAGAGACAGCGCCAGCGTTGTTGGGTCTGTGAATGGGGTTGCCTGGCTACTTGAAGAGCAGCAAGAGCTTTTGGTCCTGGCCCCTTTGCCCTGGGAGTATCCCCTGGACGATTGCAATTGCTGAGCCTGCCTCCGGGTATAATCGGCGGACCACGCAGATAGTATTGGTCTTTGGGAGGCACCAGAAAGAGACAGCGCCAGCGTTGGTGGGTCTGTGAATGGGGTTGCCTGGCTACTTGAAGAGCAGCAAGAGCTTTTGGTCCTGGCCCCTTTGCGGTGGGAGGAATCCCTGGACATTCGCAATTGCTGAGCCTGCCGCCGGGTGTACTCGGGTCCGCAGGCAGATAATATTGGAGTGTGGGAGGCTCTAGAAAGAGACAGCACCAGCGTTGGTGTGGTTGTGAATGGGGTGTCCTGGCTACTTGAAGAGCAGCAAGAGCTTCTGGTCCTGGCCCCTTTGCGGTGGGAGGAATCCCTGGACGTTCGCAATATCTGAGCCTGCCTCCGGGTGTCCTAAGCAGCCCACACAAATAGTGTTCAATTTTTGGAGGCACCAGAAAGAGACAGTGCCAGCGTTTGTAGGGCTGTGAATGCGGTGTCCTGGCTACTTGAAGAGCAGCAAGAGCTTTTGGTCCTGGCCCCTTTGCGGTGGGAGGAATCCCTGGACGTTCGCAATTGCTGAGCCTGCCTACTGGTGTTCTCAGCAGCCCTCGCAAATAGTGTTCAATTTTGGGAGGCTCTAGAAAGAGACAGCGCCAGCGTTGGTGGGTCTGTGAATGGGGTGTCCTGACTACTTGAAGAGCAGCAAAGGTTTTGGTCCTGGCCCCTTTGCGGTGGGAGGAATCCCTGGACGTTCGCAATTGCTGAGCCTGCCTCAGAGTGTCCTCAGCGGCCCACGCAAACAGTGTTCTCTTTTGGGAGGCGCTAGAAAGAGACAGCACCAGCGTTGGTGGGTCTGTGAATGGGGTGTCCTGACTATTTGAAGAGCAGCAAAGGTTTTGGTCCTGGCCCCTTTGGGGTGGGAGGAATCCCTGGACGTTCGCAATTGCTGAGCCTGCCGCCGGGTGTCCTCAGCGGCCCACGCAAAGAGTGTTCTCTTTTGGGAGGTTCTAGAAAGAGATAGTTCCAGTGTTTTTGGGGCTGTGAATGGGGTTTGCCTGGCTACTTGAAGAGCAGCAAGAGCTTTTGGTCCTGGCCCCTTTGCGGTGGGAGGAATCCCTGGACGTTCGCAATTGCTGAGCCTGCCTCAGAGTGTCCTCAGCGGCCCACGCAAACAGTGTTCTCTTTTGGGAGGCACTAGAAAGAGACAGCGCCAGCGTTTGTAGGGCTGTGAATGGGGTGTCCTGGCCACTTGAAGAGCAGTAAGAGCTTTTGGTCCTGGCCCCTTTGTGGTGGGAGGAATCCCTGGACGTTCGCAATTGCTGAGCCTGCCGCCGGGTGTCCTCAGCGGCCCACGCAAACATTCTTCTCTTTTGGGAGGCTCTAGAAAGAGACAGTGCCAGCGTTGGTAGGTCTGTCAATGGGGTGTCCTGGCTAATTGAAGAGCAGTAAGAGCTTTTGGTCCTGCTCCCTTTGGGGTGGGAGGAATCCCTGGACGTTCGCAATTACTGAGCTGGGCTACTGGTGTACTCGGCTCCGCAGGGAGATAATATTGGAGTTTGGGAGGCTCTAGAAAGAGACAGCACCAGCGTTGGTGGGGCTGTGAATGGGGTGTCCTGGCTACTTGAAGAGCAGCAAGAGCTTTTGGTCCTGGCCCCTTTGCAGTGGGAGGAATCCCTGGACGTTCGCAATTGCTGAGCCTGCCGCCGGGTGTCCTTAGCGGTCCACGCAAACAGTCTTCTCTTTTGGGAGGCTGTAGAAAGAGACAGTGCCAGCGTTCGTGGGGCTGTGAATGGGGTTGCCTGGCTACTTGAAGAGCAGCAAGAGCTTTTGGTCCTGGCCCCTTTGGGGTGGGAGGAATCCCTGGACGTTCGCAATTGCTGAGCCTGCCGCCGGGTGTCCTCAGCAGCCCACGCAAATAGTGTTAAATTTTGGGAGGCTCTAGAAAGAGACAGCGCCAGCGTTGGTGGGTCTGTTAATGGGGTTGCCTGGCTACCTGAAGAGCAGCAAGAGCTTTTGGTCCTGTCCCCTTTGCAGTGGGAGGAATCCCTGGACGTTCGCAATTGCTGAGCCTGCCTCCGGGTGTCCTCAGCAGCCCACGCAAATAGTGTTCAATTTTGGGAGGATCTAGAAAGAGACAGCACCAGCGTTGGTGGGTCTGTCAATGGGGTGTCCTGGCTACTTGAAGAGCAGCAAGAGCTTCTGGTCCTGGCCCCTTTGGGGTGGGAGGAATCCCTGGACGTTCGCAATTGCTGAGCCTGCCTCCAGGTGTACTCCGCGGCCAACACAGATATTATTGGGCTTTGGGAGGCACCAGAAAGAGACAGCGCCAGCGTTTGTAGGGCTGTGAATGGGGTTGCCTGGCTACTTGAAGAGCAGTAAGAGCTTTTGGTCCTGGCCCTCTTGCCGTGGGAGTAATCCCTGGACGTTCGCAATTGCTGAGCCTGCCTCCGGGTGTAGTCGGCGGCCCACGCACATAGTATTGGGCTTTGGGAGGCACCAGAAAGAGACAGCGCCAGCGTTTGTAGGGCTGTCAATGTGGTTGCGTGTCTACTTGAAGAGCAGCAAGAGCTTTTGGTCCTGGCCCCTTTGGGGTGTAAGGAATCCCTAGACGTTCGCAATTGCTGAGCCTGCCTCTGGGTATACTCGGAGGCCCAGGCAGATAGCATTGGAGTTTGGGAGACTCTAGACAGAGACAGTGACATCGTTGGTGGGCCTATGAATGGGGTTAGGTGGCTAGTTGAAGAGCAGCAAGAGCTTTTGGTTCTGGCGCCTTTGGGGTGGCAGGAATCCCTGGACGTTCGCAATTGCTGAGCCTGCCGCCGGGTGTCCTCAGCAGCCTACGCAAATAGTGTTCAATTTTGGGAGGCACTAGAAAGAAACAGAGCCAGTGTTTGTAGGGCTGTGAATGGGGTTGCCTGGGTACTTGAAGAGCAGCAAGAGCTTTTGGTCCTGGCCCCTTTGCGGTGGGATGAATCCCTGGACATTCGCAATTGCTGAGCTGGGCTCCTGGTGTACTCGGCTGCGCAGGCAGATAATATTGGAGTTTGGGAGGCTCTAGAAAGAGACAGCACCAGCGTTGGTGGGTCTGTCAATGTGGTTGCCTGGCTACTTGAAGAGCAGTAAGAGCTTTTGGTCCTGGCACCTTTGCAGTGGGAGGAATCCCTGGATGTTCGCAATTGCTGAGCCTGCCGCCGGGTGTCCTCAGCAACCCACGCAAATAGTGTTCAATTTTGGGAGGCTCTAGAAAGAGACAGTGCCAGTGTTCGTGGGGCTGTGAATGGGGTGTCCTGTCTACTTGAAGAGCAGCAAGAGCTTTTGGTCCTGGCCCCTTTGCCGTGGGAGGAATCCCTGGACGTTCGCAATTGCTGAGCCTGCCTCCGGGTGTAGTCGGCGGCCCACGCACATAGTATTGGGCTTTGGGAGGCTCTAGAAAGAGACAGCGCCAGCGTTTGTAGGGCTGTGAATGGGGTTGCGTGGCTACTTGAAGAGCAGCAAGAGCTTTTGGTCCTGGCCCCTTTGCGGTGGGAGGAATCCCTGGACGTTCGCAATTGCTGAGCCTGCCTCTGGGTATACTCGGAGGCCCAGGCAGATAGCATTGGAGTTTGGGAGGCTCTAGACAGAGACAGTGACATCGTTGGTGGGCCTATGAATGGGGTTAGGTGGCTAGTTGAAGAGCAGCAAGAGCTTTTGGTCGTGGCCCCTTTGGGGTGGGAGGAATCCCTGGACGTTCGCAATTGCTGAGCCTGCCGCCGGGTGTCCTCAGCAGCCCACGCAAACAGTGTTCTCTTTTGGGAGGCTCTAGAAAGAGACAGTGCCAGCGTTCGTGGGGCTATGAATGGGGTTTGCCTGGCTACTTGAAGAGCAGCAAGAGCTTTTGGTCATGGCCCCTTTGCGGTGGGAGGAATCCCTGGACGTTCGCAATTGCTGAGCCTGCCTCAGGGTGTACTCGGTGGCCCATGCAGATATTATTGGGCTTTGGGAGGCACTAGAAAGAGACAGCGCCAGCGTTGGTGGGTCTGTGAATGGGGTGTCCTGGCGAATTGAAGAGCAGCAAGAGCTTTTGGTCCTGGCCCCTTTGCGGTGGGAGGAATCCCTGGACGTTCGCAATTGCTGATCCTGCCTCCGGGTGTACTCGGTGGCCCACGCAGATAGTATTGGGCTTTTGGAGGCACTAGAAAGAGACAGCGCCAGCGTTTGTAGGGCTGTGAATGGGGTTGCGTGGCTACTTGAAGAGCAGTAAGAGATTTTGGTCCTGGTCCCTTTGGGGTGGGAGGAATCCCTGGACATTCGCAATTACTGAGCTGGGCTCCTGGTTTACTCGGCTCCGCAGGGAGATAATATTGGAGTTTGGGAGGCTCTAGAAAGAGACAGCACCAGCGTTGGTGGGTCTGTGAATGCGGTTGCCTGGCTACTTGAAGAGCAGTAAGAGCTTTTGGTCCTGGCCCCTTTGCGGTGGGAGGAATCCCTGGACGTTCGCAATTGCTGAGCCTGCCTCCGGGTGTCCTCAGCGGCCCAACAAACAGTGTTCTCTTTTGGGAGGCTGTAGAAAGAGACAGCGCCAGCGTTCGTGGGGCTGTGAATGGGGTTGCCTGGGTACTTGAAGAGCAGCAAGACCTTTCGGTCCTGGCCCCTTTGCGGTGGGAGGAATCCCTGGACGTTCGCAATTGCTGAGCCTGCCGCCGGGTGTCCTCAGCAGCGCACGCAAACAGTGTTCTCTTTTGGGAGGCTCTAGAAAGAGACAGTGCCAGCGTTCGTGGGGCTATGAATGGGGTTTGCCTCGCTACTTGAAGAGCAGCAAGAGCTTTTGGTCCTGGCCCCTTTGCGGTGGGAGGAATCCCTGGACGTTCGCAATTGCTGAGCCTGCCTCAGGGTGTACTCGGTGGCCCATGCAGATATTATTGGGCTTTGGGAGGCATTAGAAAGAGACAGCGCCAGCGTTGGTAGGTCTGTGAATGGGGTGTCCTGGCTAATTGAAGAGCAGTAAGAGCTTTTGGACCTGCTCCCTTTGTGGTGGGAGGAATCCCTGGACATTCGCAATTACTGAGCTGGGTTCCTGGTGTACTCGGCTCCGCAGGGAGATAATATTGGAGTTTGGGAGGCTCTAGAAAGAGACAGCACCAGCGTTGTTGGGTCTGTGAATGGGGTTGCCTGGCTACTTGAAGAGCAGTAAGAGCTTTTGGTCCTGGCCCCTTTGCAGTGGGAGGAATTCCTGGACGTTCGCAATTGCTGAGCCTGCCGCCGGGTGTCCTCAGCGGCCCACGCAAACATTCTTCTCTTTTGGGAGGCTCTAGAAAGAGACAGTGCCAGTGTTCGTGGGGCTATGAATGGGGTTTGCCTCGCTACTTGAAGAGCAGCAAGAGCTTTTGGTCCTGGCCCCTTTGCGGTGGGAGGAATCCCTGGACGTTCGCAATTGCTGAGCCTGCCGCCGGGTGTCCTCAGCGGCCCAACAAACAGTGTTCTCTTTTGGGAGGCTGTAGAAAGAGACAGCGCCAGCGTTCGTGGGGCTGTGAATGGGGTTGCCTGGGTACTTGAAGAGCAGCAAGAGCTTTTGGTCCTGGCCCCTTTGCGGTGGGAGGAATTCCTGGACGTTCGCAATTGCTGAGCCTGCCGCCGGGTGTCCTCAGCAGCCCACGCAAACAGTGTTCTCTTTTGGGAGGCTCTAGAAAGAGACAGCGCCAGCGTTGGTGGGTCTGTTAATGGGGTTGCCTGGCTACCTGAAGAGCAGCAAGAGCTTTTGGTCCTGTCCCCTTTGCAGTGGGAGGAATCCCTGGACGTTCGCAATTGCTGAGCCTGCCTCCGGGTGTCCTCAGCAGCCCACGCAAATAGTGTTCAATTTTGGGAGGCTCTAGAAAGAGACAGCGCCAGCGTTGGTGGGTCTGTGAATGGGGTGTCCTGGCTACTTGAAGAGCAGCAAGAGCTTCTGGTCCTGGCCCCTTTGCGGTGGGAGGAATCCCTGGATGTTCGCAATTGCTGAGCCTGCCGCCGGGTGTACTCCGCGGCTAACACAGATAGTATTGGGCTTAGGGAGGCACCAGAAAGAGACAGCGCCAGCGTTTGTAGGGCTGTGAATGGGGTTGCCTGGCTACTTGAAGAGCAGTAAGAGCTTTTGGTCCTGGTCCCTTTGGGGTGGGAGGAATCCCTGGACATTCGCAATTACTGAGCTGGGCTCCTGGTTTACTCGGCTCCGCAGGGAGATAATATTGGAGTTTGGGAGGCTCTAGAAAGAGACAGCACTAGCGTTGTTGGGGCTGTGAATGGGGTTGCCTGGCTACTTGAAGAGCAGTAAGAGCTTTTGGTCCTGGCCCCTTTGCAGTGGGAGGAATCCCTGGACGTTCGCAATTGCTGAGCCTGCCTCAGGGTGTACTCGGTGGCCCATGCAGATATTATTGGGCTTTTGGAGGCAGTAGAAAGAGGCAGCGCCAGCGTTTGTAGGGCTGTGAATGGGGTTGCGTGGCTACTTTAAGAGCAGCAAGAGCTTTTGGTCCTGGCCCCTTTGGGGTGGGAGGAATCCCTGGACATTCGCAATTGCTGACCTGGGCTCCTGGTGTACTCGGCTGCGCAGGGAGATAATATTGGAGTTTGGGAGGCTCTAGAAAGAGACAGCACCAGCGTTGGTGGGGCTGTGAATGGGGTTGCCTGGCTACTTGAAGAGCAGCAAGAGCTTTTGGTCCTGGCCCCTTTGCAGTGGGAGGAATCCCTGGATGTTCGCAATTGCTGAGCCTGCCGCCGGGTGTCCTCAGCAGCCCACGCAAATAGTGTTCTCTTTTGGGAGGCTCTAGAAAGAGACAGTGCCAGCGTTCGTGGGGCTATGAATGGGGTTTGCCTGGCTACTTGAAGAGCAGGAAGAGCTTTTGGTCCTGGCCCCTTTGCGGTGGGAGGAATCCCTGGACGTTCGCAATTCTTGAGCCTGCCTCCGGGTGTACTCGGCGGCCCACGCAGATAGTATTGGGCTTTGGGAGGCACCAGAAAGAGACAGCGCCAGCGTTGGTGGGTCTGTGAATGGGGTTGCCTGGCTAATTGAAGAGCAGTAAGACCTTTTGGTCCTGGCCCCTCTGCGGTGGGAGGAATCCCTGGACGTTCGCAATTGCTGAGCCTGCCGCCGGGTGTACTCGGTGGCCCATGCAGATAGTATTGGGCTTTGGGAGGCTCTAGAAAGAGACAGCGCCAGCGTTGGTAGGTCTGTGAATGGGGTGTCCTGGCTAATTGAAGAGCAGTAAGAGCTTTTGGTCCTGCTCCCTTTGGGGTGGGAGGAATCCCTGGACGTTCGCAATTACTGAGCTGGGCTCCGGGTGTACTCGGATCCGCAGGCAGATAATATTGGAGTTTGGGAGGCTCTAGAAAGAGACAGCACCAGCGTTGCTGGGGCTGTGAATGGGGTTGCCTGGCTACTTGAAGAGCAGTAAGAGCTTTTGGTCCTGGCCCCTTTGCAGTGGGAGGAATCCCTGGACGTTCGCAATTGCTGAGCCTGCCGCCGGGTGTCCTTAGCGGCCCACGCAAACATTCTTCTCTTTTGGGAGGCTCTAGAAAGAGACAGTGCCAGCGTTGGTGGGGCTGTGAATGGGGTTTGCCTCGCTACTTGAAGAGCAGCAAGAGCTTTTGGTCCTGGCCCCTTTGCGGTGGGAGGAATCCCTGGACGTTCGCAATTGCTGAGCCTGCCTCCGGGTGTCCTCAGTGGCCCAACAAACAGTGTTCTCTTTTGGGAGGCTGTAGAAAGAGACAGCGCCAGCGTTCGTGGGGCTGTGAATGGGGTTGCCTGGCTACTTGAAGAGCAGCAAGAGCTTTTGGTCCTGGCCCCTTTGGGGTGGGAGGAATCCCTGGACGTTCGCAATTGCTGAGCCTGCCGCCGGGTGTCCTCAGCAGCCCACGCAAATAGTGTTAAATTTTGGGAGGCTCTAGAAAGAGACAGCACCAGCGTTGGTGGGTCTGTTAATGGGGTTGCCTGGCTACCTGAAGAGCAGCAAGAGCTTTTGGTCCTGTCCCCTTTCAGTGGGAGGAATCCCTGGACGTTCGCAATTGCTTAGCCTGCCTCCGGGTGCCCTCAGCAGCCCACGCAAATAGTGTTCAATTTTGGGAGGCTCTAGAAAGAGACAGCGCCAGCGTTGGTGGGTCTGTCAATGGGGTGTCCTGGCTACTTGAAGAGCAGCAAGAGCTTCTGGTCCTGGCCCCTTTGCGGTGGGAGGAATCCCTGGACGTTCGCAATTGCTGAGCCTGCCTCCGGGTGTACTCCGCGGCCAACACAGATATTATTGGGCTTTGGGAGGCACCAGAAAGAGACAGCGCCAGCGTTTGTAGGGCTGTGAATGGGGTTGCCTGGCTACTTGAAGAGCAGTAAGAGCTTTTGGTCCTGGCCCTCTTGCCGTGGGAGTAATCCCTGGATGTTCGCAATTGCTGAGCCTGCCTCCGAGTGTAGTCGGCGGCCCACGCACATAGTATTGGGCTTTGGGAGGCACCAGAAAGAGACAGCGCCAGCGTTTGTAGGGCTGTCAATGTGGTTGCGTGTCTACTTGAAGAGCAGCAAGAGCTTTTGGTCCTGGCCCCTTTGGGGTGTAAGGAATCCCTAGACGTTCGCAATTGCTGAGCCTGCCTCTGGGTATACTCCGAGGCCCAGGCAGATAGCATTGGAGTTTGGGAGGCTCTAGACAGAGACAGTGACATCGTTGGTGGGCCTATGAATGGGGTTAGGTGGCTAGTTGAAGAGCAGCAAGAGCTTTTGGTCCTGGCGCCTTTGGGGTGGCAGGAATCCCTGGACGTTCGCAATTGCTGAGCCTGCCGCCGGGTGTCCTCAGCAGCCTACGCAAATAGTGTTCAATTTTGGGAGGCACTAGAAAGAAACAGAGCCAGCGTTTGTAGGGCTGTGAATGGGGTTGCCTGGGTACTTGAAGAGCAGCAAGAGCTTTTGGTCCTGGCCCCTTTGCGGTGGGATGAATCCCTGGACATTCGCAATTGCTGAGCTGGGCTCCTGGTGTACTCGGCTGCGCAGGCAGATAATATTGGAGTTTGGGAGGCTCTAGAAAGAGACAGCACCAGCGTTGGTGGGTCTGTGAATGCGGTTGCCTGGCTACTTGAAGAGCAGTAAGAGCTTTTGGTCCTGGCACCTTTGCAGTGGGAGGAATCCCTGGATGTTCGCAATTGCTGAGCCTGCCGCCGGGTGTCCTCAGCAACCCACGCCAATAGTGTTCAATTTTGGGAGGCTCTAGAAAGAGACAGTGCCAGTGTTCGTGGGGCTGTGAATGGGGTGTCCTGTCTACTTGAAGAGCAGCAAGAGCTTTTGGTCCTGGCCCCTTTGCCGTGGGAGGAATCCCTGGACGTTCGCAATTGCTGAGCCTGCCTCCGGGTGTAGTCGGCGGCCCACGCACATAGTATTGGGCTTTGGGAGGCTCTAGAAAGAGACAGCGCCAGCGTTCGTGGGGCTGTGAATGGGGTTGCGTGGCTACTTGAAGAGCAGCAAGAGCTTTTGGTCCTGGCCCCTTTGCGGTGGGAGGAATCCCTGGACGTTCGCAATTGCTGAGCCTGCCTCTGGGTATACTCGGAGGCCCAGGCAGATAGCATTGGAGTTTGGGTGGCTCTAGACAGAGACAGTGACATCGTTGGTGGGCCTATGAATGGAATTAGGTGGCTAGTTGAAGAGCAGCAAGAGCTTTTGGTCGTGGCCCCTTTGGGGTGGGAGGAATCCCCAGACGTTCGCAATTGCTGAGCCTGCCGCCGGGTGTCCTCAGCGGCCCACGCAAACAGTGTTCTCTTTTGGGAGGCTCTAGAAAGAGACAGTGCCAGCGTTCGTGGGGCTATGAATGGGGTTTGCCTGGCTACTTGAAGAGCAGCAAGAGCTTTTGGTCCTGGCCCCTTTGCGGTGGGAGGAATCCCTGGACGTTCGCAATTGCTGAGCCTGCCTCCGGGTGTACTCGGTGGCCCATGCAGATATTATTGGGCTTTGGGAGGCACTAGAAAGAGACAGCGCCAGCGTTGGTGGGTCTGTGAATGAGGTGTCCTGGCTAATTGAAGAGCAGCAAGAGCTTTTGGTCCTGGCCCCTTTGCGGTGGGAGGAATCCCTGGACGTTCGCAATTGCTGATCCTGCCTCCGGGTGTACTCGGTGGCCCACGCAGATAGTATTGGGCTTTTGGAGGCACTAGAAAGAGACAGCGCCAGCGTTTGTAGGGCTGTGAATGGGGTTGCGTGGCTACTTGAAGAGCAGTAAGAGATTTTGGTCCTGGTCCCTTTGGGGTGGGAGGAATCCCTGGACATTCGCAATTACTGAGCTGGGCTCCTGGTTTACTCGGCTCCGCAGGGAGATAATATTGTAGTTTGGGAGGCTCTAGAAAGAGACAGCACCAGCGTTGTTGGGGCTGTGAATGGGGTTGCCTGGCTACTTCAAGAGCAGTAAGAGCTTTTGGTCCTGGCCCCTTTGCGGTGGGAGGAATCCCTGGACGTTCGCAATTGCTGAGCCTGCCTCCGGGTGTCCTCAGCGGCCCAACAAACAGTGTTCTCTTTTGGGAGGCTGTAGAAAGAGACAGCGCCAGCGTTCGTGGGGCTGTGAATGGGGTTGCCTGGCTACTTGAAGAGCAGCAAGACCTTTTGTTCCTGGCCCCTTTGCGGTGGGAGGAATCCCTGGACGTTCGCAATTGCTGAGCCTGCCGCCGGGTGTCCTCAGCAGCGCACGCAAACAGTGTTCTCTTTTGGGAGGCTCTAGAAAGAGACAGTGCCAGCGTTCGTGGGGCTATGAATGGGGTTTGCCTCGCTACTTGAAGAGCAGCAAGAGCTTTTGGTCCTGGCCCCTTTGCGGTGGGAGGAATCCCTAGACGTTCGCAATTGCTGAGCCTGCCTCAGGGTGTACTCGGTGGCCCATGCAGATATTATTGGGCTTTGGGAGGCATTAGAAAGAGACAGCGCCAGCGTTGGTAGGTCTGTGAATGGGGTGTCCTGGCTAATTGAAGAGCAGTAAGAGCTTTTGGACCTGCTCCCTTTGGGGTGGGAGGAATCCCTGGACATTCGCAATTACTGAGCTGGGTTCCTGGTGTACTCGGCTCCGCAGGGAGATAATATTGGAGTGTGGGAGGCTCTAGAAAGAGACAGCACCAGCGTTGGTGGGTCTGTGAATGGGGTTGCCTGGCTACTTGAAGAGCAGTAAGAGCTTTTGGTCCTGGCCCCTTTGCAGTGGGAGGAATCCCTGGACGTTCGCAATTGCTGAGCCTGCCGCCGGGTGTCCTCAGCGGCCCACGCAAACATTCTTCTCTTTTGGGAGGCTCTAGAAAGAGACAGTGCCAGTGTTCGTGGGGCTATGAATGGGGTTTGCCTCGCTACTTGAAGAGCAGCAAGAGCTTTTGGTCCTGGCCCCTTTGCGGTGGGAGGAATCCCTGGACGTTCGCAATTGCTGAGCCTGCCTCCGGGTGTCCTCAGCGGCCCAACAAACAGTGTTCTCTTTTGGGAGGCACTAGAAAGAAACAGAGCCAGCGTTTGTAGGGCTGTGAATGGGGTTGCCTGGCTACTTGAAGAGCAGCAAGAGCTTTTGGTCCTGGCCCCTTTGCGGTGGGAGGAATCCCTGGACATTCGCAATTGCTGAGCTGGGCTCCTGGTGTACTCGGCTGCGCAGGCAGATAATATTGGAGTTTGGGAGGCTCTAGAAAGAGACAGCACCAGCGTTGGTGGGTCTGTGAATGCGGTTGCCTGGCTACTTGAAGAGCAGCAAGAGCTTTTGGTCCTGGCACCTTTGCAGTGGGAGGAATCCCTGGATGTTCGCAATTGCTGAGCCTGCCGCCGGGTGTCCTCAGCAGCCCACGCAAATAGTGTTCAATTTTGGGAGGCTCTAGAAAGAGACAGTGCCAGTGTTCGTGGGGCTGTGAATGGGGTGTCCTGTCTACTTGAAGAGCAGCAAGAGCTTTTGGTCCTGGCCCCTTTGCCGTGGGAGGAATCCCTGGACGTTCGCAATTGCTGAGCCTGCCTCCGCGTGTAGTCGGCGGCCCACGCACATAGTATTGGGCTTTGGGAGGCTCTAGAAAGAGACAGCGCCAGCGTTGGTAGGGCTGTGAATGGGGTTTGCCTGGCTACTTGAAGAGCAGCAAGAGCTTTTGGTCCTGGCCCCTTTGGGGTGTAAGGAATCCCTAGACGTTCGCAATTGCTGAGCCTGCCTCTGGGTATACTCGGAGGCCCAGGCAGATAGCATTGGAGTTTGGGAGGCTCTAGACAGAGACAGTGACATCGTTGGTGGGCCTATGAATGGGGTTAGGTGGCTAGTTGAAGAGCAGCAAGAGCTTTTGATCGTGGCCCCTTTGTGGTGGCAGGAATCCCTGGACGTTCGCAATTGCTGAGCCTGCCACCGGGTGTCCTCAGCGGCCCACGCAAACAGTGTTCTCTTTTGGGAGGCTCTAGAAAGAGACAGTGCCAGTGTTCGTGGGGCTATGAATGGGGTTTGCCTCGCTACTTGAAGAGCAGCAAGAGCTTTTGGTCCTGGCCCCTTTGCGGTGGGAGGAATCCCTGGACGTTCGCAATTGCTGAGCCTGCCTCAGGGTGTACTCGGTGGCCCATGCAGATATTATTGGGCTTTGGGAGGCACTAGAAAGAGACAGCGCCAGCGTTGGTGGGTCTGTGAATGGGGTGTCCTGGCTAATTGAAGAGCAGCAAGAGCTTTTGGTCCTGGTCCCTTTGCGGTGGGAGGAATCCCTGGACGTTCGCAATTGCTGATCCTGCCGACGGGTGTACTCGGTGGCCCACGCAGATATTACTGGGCTTTTGGAGGCACTAGAAAGAGACAGCGCCAGCGTTTGTAGGGCTGTGAATGGGGTTGCCTGGCTACTTGAAGAGCAGTAAGAGCTTTTGGTCCTGGTCCCTTTGGGGTGGGAGGAATCCCTGGACATTCGCAATTACTGAGCTGGGCTCCTGGTTTACTCGGCTCCGCAGGGAGATAATATTGGAGTTTGGGAGGCTCTAGAAAGAGACAGCACTAGCGTTGGTGGGGCTGTGAATGGGGTTGCCTGGCTACTTGAAGAGCAGTAAGAGCTTTTGGTCCTGGCCCCTTTGCAGTGGGAGGAATCCCTGGACGTTCGCAATTGCTGAGCCTGCCGCCGGGTGTCCTCAGCGGCCCACGCAAACAGTCTTCTCTTTTGGAAGCTCTAGAAAGAGACAGTGCCAGCGTTCGTGGGGCTATGAATGGGGTTTGCCTCGCTACTTGAAGAGCAGCAAGAGCTTTTGGTCCTGGCCCCTTTGCAGTGGGAGGAATCCCTGGACGTTCGCAATTGCTGAGCCTGCCTCCGGGTGTCCTCAGCAGCCCACGCAAATAGTGTTCAATTTTGGGAGGATCTAGAAAGAGACAGCACCAGCGTTGGTGGGGCTGTCAATGGGGTGTCCTGGCTACTTGAAGAGCAGCAAGAGCTTCTGGTCCTGGCCCCTTTGCGGTGGGAGGAATCCCTGGACGTTCGCAATTGCTGAGCCTGCCTCCGGGTGTACTCGGCGGCCAACACAGATAGTATTGGGCTTTGGGAGGCACCAGAAAGAGACAGCGCCAGCGTTTGTAGGGCTGTGAATGGGGTTGCCTGGCTACTTGAAGAGCAGCAAGAGCTTTTGGTCCTGGCCCTCTTGCCGTGGGAGTAATCCCTGGACGTTCGCAATTGCTGAGCCTGCCGCCGGGTGTCCTCAGCGGCCCACGCAAACATTCTTCTCTTTTGGGAGGCTCTAGAAAGAGACAGTGCCAGTGTTCGTGGGGCTATGAATGGGGTTTGCCTCGCTACTTGAAGAGCAGCAAGAGCTTTTGGTCCTGGCCCCTTTGCGGTGGGAGGAATCCCTGGACGTTCGCAATTGCTGAGCCTGCCTCTGGGTATACTCGGAGGCCCAGGCAGATAGCATTGGAGTTTGGGAGGCTCTAGACAGAGACAGTGACATCGTTGGTGGGCCTATGAATGGGGTTAGGTGGCTAGTTGAAGAGCAGCAAGAGCTTTTGGTCGTGGCCCCTTTGGGGTGGGAGGAATCCCCAGACGTTCGCAATTGCTGAGCCTGCCGCCGGGTGTCCTCAGCGGCCCACGCAAACAGTGTTCTCTTTTGGGAGGCTCTAGAAAGAGACAGTGCCAGCGTTCGTGGGGCTATGAATGGGGTTTGCCTGGCTACTTGAAGAGCAGCAAGAGCTTTTGGTCCTGGCCCCTTTGCGGTGGGAGGAATCCCTGGACGTTCGCAATTGCTGAGCCTGCCTCAGGGTGTACTCGGTGGCCCATGCAGATATTATTGGGCTTTGGGAGGCACCAGAAAGAGACAGCGCCAGCGTTGGTGGGTCTGTGAATGGGGTGTCCTGGCTAATTGAAGAGCAGCAAGAGCTTTTGGTCCTGGCCCCTTTGCGGTGGGAGGAATCCCTGGACGTTCGCAATTGCTGATCCTGCCTCCGGGTGTACTCGGTGGCCCACGCAGATAGTATTGGGCTTTTGGAGGCACTAGAAAGAGACAGCGCCAGCGTTTGTAGGGCTGTGAATGGGGTTGCGTGGCTACTTGAAGAGCAGTAAGAGATTTTGGTCCTGGTCCCTTTGGGGTGGGAGGAATCCCTGGACATTCGCAATTACTGAGCTGGGCTCCTGGTTTACTCGGCTCCGCAGGGAGATAATATTGGAGTTTGGGAGGCTCTAGAAAGAGACAGCACCAGCGTTGGTGGGGCTGTGAATGGGGTTGCCTGGCTACTTCAAGAGCAGTAAGAGCTTTTGGTCCTGGCCCCTTTGCGGTGGGAGGAATCCCTGGACGTTCGCAATTGCTGAGCCTGCCGCCGGGTGTCCTCAGCAGCGCACGCAAACAGTGTTCTCTTTTGGGAGGCTCTAGAAAGAGACAGTGCCAGCGTTCGTGGGGCTATGAATGGGGTTTGCCTCGCTACTTGAAGAGCAGCAAGAGCTTTTGGTCCTGGCCCCTTTGCGGTGGGAGGAATCCCTGGACGTTCACAATTGCTGAGCCTGCCTCCGGGTGTCCTCAGCGGCCCAACAAACAGTGTTCTCTTTTGGGAGGCTGTAGAAAGAGACAGCGCCAGCGTTCGTGGGGCTGTGAATGGGGTTGCCTGGGTACTTGAAGAGCAGCAAGAGCTTTTGGTCCTGGTCCCTTTGGGGTGGGAGGAATCCCTGGACATTCGCAATTACTGAGCTGGGCTCCTGGTTTACTCGGCTCCGCAGGGAGATAATATTGGAGTTTGGGAGGCTCTAGAAAGAGACAGCACTAGCGTTGTTGGGGCTGTGAATGGGGTTGCCTGGGTACTTGAAGAGCAGTAAGAGCTTTTGGTCCTGGCCCCTTTGCAGTGGGAGGAATCCCTGGACGTTCGCAATTGCTGAGCCTGCCGCCGGGTGTCCTCAGCGGCCCACGCAAACAGTCTTCTCTTTTGGGAGGCTCTAGAAAGAGACAGTGCCAGCGTTCGTGGGGCTATGAATGGGGTTTGCCTGGCTACTTGAAGAGCAGCAAGAGCTTTTGGTCCTGGCCCCTTTGCGGTGGGAGGAATCCCTGGACGTTCGCAATTGCTGAGCCTGCCTCCGGGTGTCCTCAGCGGCCCAACAAACAGTGTTCTCTTTTGGGAGGCTGTAGAAAGAGACAGCGCCAGCGTTCGTGGGTCTGTCAATGGGGTTGCCTGGCTACTTGAAGAGCAGCAAGAGCTTCTGGTCCTGGCCCTCTTGCCGTGGGAGGAATCCCTGGACGTTTGCAATTGCTGAGCCTGCCTCCGGGTGTAGTCGGCGGCCCACGCACATATTATTGGGCTTTGGGAGGCACCAGAAAGAGACAGCGCAAGCGTTTGTAGGGCTGTCAATGTGGTTGCGTATCTACTTGAAGAGCAGCAAGAGCTTTTGGTCCTGGCCCCTTTGCGGTGTAAGGAATCCCTGGACGTTCGCAATTGCTGAGCCTGCCTCTGGGTATACTCGGAGGCCCAGGCAGATAGCATTGGAGTTTGGGAGGCTCTACACAGAGACAGTGACATCGTTGGTGGGCCTATGAATGGGGTTAGGTGGCTAGTTGAAGAGCAGCAGGAGCTTTTGGTCCTGGCCCCTTTGGGGTGGGAGGAATCCCTGGACGTTCGCAATTGCTGAGCCTGCCGCCGGGTGTCCTCAGCAGCCTACGCAAATAGTGTTCAATTTTGGGAGGCACTAGAAAGAAACAGAGCCAGCGTTTGTAGGGCTGTGAATGGGGTTGCCTGGCTACTTGAAGAGCAGCAAGAGCTTTTGGTCCTGGCCCCTTTGCGGTGGGAGGAATCCCTGGACGTTCGCAATTGCTGAGCCTGCCTCCGGGTGTCCTCAGCGGCCCAACAAACAGTGTTCTCTTTTGGGAGGCTGTAGAAAGAGACAGCACCAGCGTTCGTGGGGCTGTGAATGGGGTTGCCTGGGTACTTGAAGAGCAGCAAGAGCTTTTGGTCCTGGTCCCTTTGGGGTGGGAGGAATCCCTGGACATTCGCAATTACTGAGCTGGGCTCCTGGTTTACTCGGCTCCGCAGGGAGATAATATTGGAGTTTGGGAGGCTCTAGAAAGAGACAGCACTAGCGTTGTTGGGGCTGTGAATGGGGTTGCGTGTCTACTTGAAGAGCAGTAAGAGCTTTTGGTCCTGGCCCCTTTGCAGTGGGAGGAATCCCTGGACGTTCGCAATTGCTGAGCCTGCCGCCGGGTGTCCTCAGCGGCCCACGCAAACAGTCTTCTCTTTTGGGAGGCTCTAGAAAGAGACAGTGCCAGCGTTCGTGGGGCTATGAATGGGGTTTGCCTCGCTACTTGAAGAGCAGCAAGAGCTTTTGGTCCTGGCCCCTTTGCGGTGGGAGGAATCCCTGGACGTTCGCAATTGCTGAGCCTGCCTCTGGGTATACTCGGAGGCCCAGGCAGATAGCATTGGAGTTTGGGAGGCTCTAGACAGAGACAGTGACATCGTTGGTGGGCCTATGAATGGGGTTAGGTGGCTAGTTGAAGAGCAGCAGGAGCTTTTGGTCCTGGCCCCTTTGGGGTGGGAGGAATCCCTGGACGTTCGCAATTGCTGAGCCTGCCGCCGGGTGTCCTCAGCAGCCTACGCAAATAGTGTTCAATTTTGGGAGGCACTAGAAAGAAACAGAGCCAGCGTTTGTAGGGCTGTGAATGGGGTTGCCTGGCTACTTGAAGAGCAGCAAGAGCTTTTGGTCCTGGCCCCTTTGCGGTGGGATGAATCCCTGGACATTCGCAATTGCTGAGCTGGGCTCCTGGTGTACTCGGCTGCGCAGGCAGATAATATTGGAGATTGGGAGGCTCTAGAAAGAGACAGCACCAGCGTTGGTGGGTCTGTGAATGCGGTTGCCTGGCTACTTGAAGAGCAGCAAGAGCTTTTGGTCCTGGCACCTTTGCAGTGGGAGGAATCCCTGGATGTTCGCAATTGCTGAGCCTGCCGCCGGGTGTCCTCAGCAGCCCACGCAAATAGTGTTCAATTTTGGGAGGCTCTAGAAAGAGACAGTGCCAGTGTTCGTGGGGCTGTGAATGGGGTGTCCTGTCTACTTGAAGAGCAGCAAGAGCTTTTGGTCCTGGCCCCTTTGCCGTGGGAGGAATCCCTGGACGTTCGCAATTGCTGAGCCTGCCTCCGCGTGTAGTCGGCGGCCCACGCACATAGTATTGGGCTTTGGGAGGCTCTAGAAAGAGACAGCGCCAGCGTTGGTAGGGCTGTGAATGGGGTTTGCCTGGCTACTTGAAGAGCAGCAAGAGCTTTTGGTCCTGGCCCCTTTGGGGTGTAAGGAATCCCTGGACGTTCGCAATTGCTGAGCCTGCCTCTGGGTATACTCGGAGGCCAAGGCAGATAGCATTGGAGTTTGGGAGGCTCTAGACAGAGACAGTGACATCGTTGGTGGGCCTATGAATGGGGTTAGGTGGCTAGTTGAAGAGCACCAAGAGCTTTTGATCGTGGCCCCTTTGTGGTGGGAGGAATCCCTGGACGTTTGCAATTGCTGAGCCTGCCTCCGGGTGTACTCGGTGGCCCATGCAGATATTATTGGGCTTTGGGAGGCACTAGAAAGAGACAGCGCCAGCGTTGGTGGGTCTGTGAATGGGGTGTCCTGGCTAATTGAAGAGCAGCAAGAGCTTTTGGTCCTGGCCCCTTTGCGGTGGGAGGAATCCCTGGACGTTCGCAATTGCTGAGCCTGCCGCCGGGTGTACTCGGTGGCCCACGCAGATATTACTGGGCTTTTGGAGGCACTAGAAAGAGACAGCGCCAGCGTTTGTAGGGCTGTGAATGGGGTTGCCTGGCTACTTGAAGAGCAGTAAGAGCTTTTGGTCCTGGTCCCTTTGGGGTGGGAGGAATCCCTGGACATTCGCAATTACTGAGCTGGGCTCCTGGTTTACTCGGCTCCGCAGGGAGATAATATTGGAGTTTGGGAGGCTCTAGAAAGAGACAGCACTAGCGTTGTTGGGGCTGTGAATGGGGTTGCCTGGCTACTTGAAGAGCAGTAAGAGCTTTTGGTCCTGGCCCCTTTGCAGTGGGAGGAATTCCTGGACGTTCGCAATTGCTGAGCCTGCCTCCGGGTGTCCTCAGCAGCCCACGCAAATAGTGTTCAATTTTGGGAGGCTCTAGAAAGAGACAGCGCCAGCGTTGGTGGGTCTGTTAATGGGGTTGCCTGGCTACCTGAAGAGCAGCAAGAGCTTTTGGTCCTGTCCCCTTTGCAGTGGGAGGAATCCCTGGACGTTCGCAATTGCTGAGCCTGCCTCCGGGTGTCCTCAGCAACCCACGCAAATAGTGTTCAATTTTGGGAGGCTCTAGAAAGAGACAGCACCAGCGTTGGTGGGGCTGTCAATGGGGTGTCCTGGCTACTTGAAGAGCAGCAAGAGCTTCTGGTCCTGGCCCCTTTGCGGTGGGAGGAATCCCTGGACGTTCGCAATTGCTGAGCCTGCCTCCGGGTGTACTCGGCGGCCAACACAGATAGTATTGGGCTTTGGGAGGCACCAGAAAGAGACAGCGCCAGCGTTTGTAGGGCTGTGAATGGGGTTGCCTGGCTACTTGAAGAGCAGCAAGAGCTTTTGGTCCTGGCCCTCTTGCCGTGGGAGGAATCCCTGGACGTTTGCAATTGCTGAGCCTGCCTCCGGGTGTAGTCGGCGGCCCACGCACATATTATTGGGCTTTGGGAGGCACCAGAAAGAGACAGCGCCAGCGTTTGTAGGGCTGTCAATGTGGTTGCGTGTCTACTTGAAGAGCAGCGAGAGCTTTTGGTCCTGGCCCCTTTGCGGTGGGAGGAATCCCTGGACGTTCGCAATTGCTGAGCCTGCCTCTGGGTATACTCGGAGGCCCAGGCAGATAGCATTGGAGTTTGGGAGGCTCTAGACAGAGACAGTGACATCGTTGGTGGGCCTATGAATGGGGTTAGGTGGCTAGTTGAAGAGCAGCAAGAGCTTTTGGTCGTGGCCCCTTTGGGGTGTAAGGAATCCCTGGACGTTCGCAATTGCTGAGCCTGCTTCCGGGTGTCCTCAGCGGCCCAACAAACAGTGTTCTCTTTTGGGACGCTCTAGAAAGAGACAGCACCAGCGTTGGTGGGTCTGTCAATGGGGTGTCCTGGCTACTTGAAGAGCAGCAAGAGCTTCTGGTCCTGGCCCCTTTGCGGTGGGAGGAATCCCTGGACGTTCGCAATTGCTGAGCCTGCCTCCGGGTGTACTCGGCGGCCCACGCAGATAGAATTGGGCTTTGGGAGGCTCTAGAAAGAGACAGCACCAGCGTTTGTAGGGCTGTGAATGGGGTTGCGTGGCTACTTGAAGAGCAGCAAGAGCTTTTGGTCCTGGCCCCTTTGCGGTGGGAGGAATCCCTGGACGTTCGCAATTGCTGAGCCTGCCGCCGGGTGTCCTCAGCGGCCCAGGCAGATAGCATTGGAGTTTGGGAGGCTCTAGACAGAGACAGTGACATCGTTGGTGGGCCTATGAATGGGGTTAGGTGGCTTGCTGAAGAGCAGCAAGAGCTTTTGGTCGTGGCCCCTTTGGGGTGGGAGGAATACCTGGACGTTCGCAATTGCTGAGCCTGCCGCCGGGTGTCCTCAGCAGCCCACGCAAATAGTGTTCAATTTTGGGAGGCTCTAGAAAGAGACAACGCCAGCGTTGGTGGGTCTGTTAATGGGGTTGCCTGGCTACCTGAAGAGCAGCAAGAGCTTTTGGTCCTGTCCCCTTTGCAGTGGGAGGAATCCCTGGACGTTCGCAATTGCTGAGCCTGCCTCCGGGTGTCCTCAGCAGCCCACGCAAATAGTGTTCAATTTTGGGAGGCTCTAGAAAGAGACAGCACCAGCGTTGGTGGGTCTGTCAATGGGGTGTCCTGGCTACTTGAAGAGCAGCAAGAGCTTCTGGTCCTGGCCCCTTTGCGGTGGGAGGAATCCCTGGACGTTCGCAATTGCTGAGCCTGCCTCCGGGTGTACTCGGCAGCCCATGCAGATAGTATTGGGCTTTGGGAGGCACCAGAAAGAGACAGCGCCAGCGTTTGTAGGGCTGTGAATGGGGTTGCGTGTCTACTTGAAGAGCAGTAAGAGCTTTTGGTCCTGGCCCTCTTGCCGTGGGAGGAATCCCTGGACGTTTGCAATTGCTGAGCCTGCCTCCGGGTGTACTCGGCGGCCAACGCAGATAGTATTGGGCTTTGGGAGGCTCTAGAAAGAGACAGCGCCAGCGTTTGTAGGGCTGTGAATGGGGTTGCGTGTCTACTTGAAGAGCAGCAAGAGCTTTTGGTCCTGGTCCCTTTGGGGTGGGAGGAATCCCTGGACGTTCGCAATTACTGAGCTGGGCTCCCGGTGTACTCGGCTCCGCAGGGAGATAATATTGGAGTTTGGGAGGCTCTAGAAAGAGACAGCACCAGCGTTGGTGGGGCTGTGAATGGGGTTGCCTGGCTACTTGAAGAGCAGCAAGAGCTTTTGGTCCTGGCCCCTTTGCAGTGGGAGGAATCCCTGGACGTTCGCAATTGCTGAGCCTGCCGCAGGGTGTCCTCAGTGGCCCACGCAAACAGTGTTCTCTTTTGGGAGGGTCTAGAAAGAGACAGTGGCAGTGTTTTTGGGGCTGTGAATGGGTTTTTCCACGGTATTGAAGAGCAGCAAGAGCTTTTGGTCCTGGCCCCTTTGCGGTGGGAGGAATCCCTGGACGTTCGCAATTGCTGAGCCTGCCTCAGGGTGTCCTCAGCAGCCCACGCAAATAGTGTTCAATTTTGGGAGGCTCTAGAAAGAGACAGCGCCAGCGTTTTTAGGGCTGTGAATGGGGTGTCCTGGCTAATTAAAGAGCAGCAAGAGCTTTTGGTCCTGGCCCCTTTGTGGTGGGAGGAATCCCTGGACGTTCGCAATTGCTGAGCCTGCCGCCGGGTGTCCTCAGCGGCCCACGCAAACAACGTTCTCTTTTGGGAGGCTCTAGAAAGAGACAGTGCCAGTGTTCGTGGGGCTATGAATGGGGTTTGCCTCGCTACTTGAAGAGCAGCAAGAGCTTTTGGTCCTGGCCCCTTTGCGGTGGGAGGAATCCCTGGACGTTCGCAATTGCTGAGCCTGCCGCCGGGTGTACTCGGTGGACCATGCAGATAGTATTGGGCTTTGGGAGGCATTAGAAAGAGACAGCGCCAGCGTTTGTAGGGCTGTGAATGGGGTTGCCTGGCTAATTGAAGAGCAGTAAGAGCTTTTGGTCCTGCTCCCTTTGGGGTGGGAGGAATCCCTGGACGTTCGCAATTACTGAGCTGGGCTCCTGGTGTACTCGGCTCTGCCGGGAGATAATATTGGAGTTTGGGAGGCTCTAGAAAGAGACAGCACCAGCGTTGGTGGGGCTGTGAATGGGGTTGCCTGGCTACTTGAAGAGCAGTAAGAGCTTTTGGTCCTGGCCCCTTTGCAGTGGGAGGAATCCCTGGACGTTCGCAATTGCTGAGCCTGCGTCCGACTGTCCTCAGCGGCCCACGCAAACAGTGTTCTCTTTTGGGAGGCTCTAGAAAGAGACAGTGCCAGCGTTCGTGGGGCTGTGAATGCGGTTTGCCTCGCTACTTGAAGAGCAGCAAGAGCTTTTGGTCCTGGCCCCTTTGGGGTGGGAGGAATCCCTGGACGTTCGCAATTGCTGAGCCTGCCTCCGGGTGTCCTCAGTGGCCCAACAAACAGTGTTCTCTTTTGGGAGGCTGTAGAAAGAGACAGCGCCAGCGTTCGTGGGGCTGTGAATGGGGTTGCCTGGGTACTTGAAGAGCAGCAAGAGCTTTTGGTCCTGGCCCCTTTGCGGTGGGAGGAATTCCTGGACGTTCGCAATTGCTGAGCCTGCCGCCGGGTGTCCTCAGCGGCCCACGCAAATAGTGTTCAATTTTGGGAGGCTCTAGAAAGAGACAGCGCCAGCGTTGGTGGGTCTGTGAATGGGGTGTCCTGACTACTTGAAGAGCAGCAAGAGCTTCTGGTCCTGGCCCCTTTGCGGTGGGAGGAATCCCTGGACGTTCGCAATTGCTGAGCCTGCCTCCGGGTGTACTCCGCGGCCAACACAGATATTATTGGGCTTTGGGAGGCACCAGAAAGAGACAGCGCCAGCGTTTGTAGGGCTGTCAATGTGGTTGCGTGTCTACTTGAAGAGCAGCAAGAGCTTTTGGTCCTGGCCCCTTTGGGGTGTAAGGAATCCCTAGACGTTCGCAATTGCTGAGCCTGCCTATGGGTATACTCCGAGGCCCAGGCAGATAGCATTGGAGTTTGGGAGGCTCTACACAGAGACAGTGACATCGTTGGTGGGCCTATGAATGGGGTTAGGTGGCTAGTTGAAGAGCAGCAAGAGCTTTTGGTCCTGGCGCCTTTGGGGTGGCAGGAATCCCTGGACGTTCGCAATTGCTGAGCCTGCCGCCGGGTGTCCTCAGCAGCCTACGCAAATAGTGTTCAATTTTGGGAGGCACTAGAAAGAAACAGAGATAGCGTTTGTAGGGCTGTGAATGGGGTTGCCTGGGTACTTGAAGAGCAGCAAGAGCTTTTGGTCCTGGCCCCTTTGCGGTGGGAGGAATCCCCGGACATTCGCAATTGCTGAGCTGGGCTCCTGGTGTACTCGGCTGCGCAGGCAGATAATATTGGAGTTTGGGAGGCTCTAGAAAGAGTCAGCACCAGCGTTGGTGGGTCTGTGAATGCGGTTGCCTGGCTACTTGAAGAGCAGTAAGAGCTTTTGGTCCTGGCACCTTTGCAGTGGGAGGAATCCCTGGATGTTCGCAATTGCTGAGCCTGCCGCCGGGTGTCCTCAGCAACCCACGCAAATAGTGTTCAATTTTGGGAGGCTCTAGAAAGAGACAGTGCCAGTGTTCGTGGGGCTGTGAATGGGGTGTCCTGTCTACTTGAAGAGCAGCAAGAGCTTTTGGTCCTGGCCCCTTTGCCGTGGGAGGAATCCCTGGACGTTCGCAATTGCTGAGCCTGCCTCCGGGTGTAGTCGGCGGCCCACGCACATAGTATTGGGCTTTGGGAGGCTCTAGAAAGAGACAGCGCCAGCGTTTGTAGGGCTGTGAATGGGGTTGCCTGGCTACTTGAAGAGCAGCAAGAGCTTTTGGTCCTGGCCCCTTTGCGGTGGGAGGAATCCCTGGACGTTCGCAATTGCTGAGCCTGCCTCTGGGTATACTCGGAGGCCCAGGCAGATAGCATTGGAGTTTGGGAGGCTCTAGACAGAGACAGTGACATCGTTGGTGGGCCTATGAATGGGGTTAGGTGGCTAGTTGAAGAGCAGCAAGAGCTTTTGGTCGTGGCCCCTTTGTGGTGGGAGGAATCCCTGGATGTTCGCAATTGCTGAGCCTGCCGCCGGGTGTCCTCAGCGGCCCACGCAAACAGTGTTCTCTTTTGGGAGGCTCTAGAAAGAGACAGTGCCAGCGTTCGTGGGGCTATGAATGGGGTTTGCCTGGCTACTTGAAGAGCAGCAAGAGCTTTTGGTCCTGGCCCCTTTGCGGTGGGAGGAATCCCTGGACATTCGCAATTGCTGAGCCTGCCTCAGGGTGTACTCGGTGGCCCATGCAGATATTATTGGGCTTTGGGAGGCACTAGAAAGAGACAGCGCCAGCGTTGGTGGGTCTGTGAATGGGGTGTCCTGGCTAATTGAAGAGCAGCAAGAGCTTTTGGTCCTGGCCCCTTTGCGGTGGGAGGAATCCCTGGACGTTCGCAATTGCTGATCCTGCCTCCGGGTGTACTCGGTGGCCCACGCAGATAGTATTGGGCTTTTGGAGGCACTAGAAAGAGACAGCGCCAGCGTTTGTAGGGCTGTGAATGGGGTTGCGTGGCTACTTGAAGAGCAGTAAGAGCTTTTGGTCCTGGTCCCTTTGGGGTGGGAGGAATCCCTGGACATTCGCAATTACTGAGCTGGGCTCCTGGTTTACTCAGCTCCGCAGGGAGATAATATTGGAGTTTGGGAGGCTCTAGAAAGAGACAGCACCAGCGTTGGTGGGTCTGTGAATGGGGTTGCCTGGCTACTTGAAGAGCAGTAAGAGCTTTTGGTCCTGGCCCCTTTGCGGTGGGAGGAATCCCTGGACGTTCGCAATTGCTGAGCCTGCCTCCGGGTGTCCTCAGCGGCCCAACAAACAGTGTTCTCTTTTGGGAGGCTGTAGAAAGAGACAGCGCCAGCGTTCGTGGGGCTGTGAATGGGGTTGCCTGGGTACTTG
The DNA here is from genome assembly GCF_965183815.1 of Platalea leucorodia. NCBI lineage: Eukaryota > Metazoa > Chordata > Aves > Pelecaniformes > Threskiornithidae > Platalea > Platalea leucorodia. The sequence continues at coordinate 21,293,246 of NC_138828.1, forward strand.
AAGAGCAGCAAGACCTTTTGGTCCTGGCCCCTTTGCGGTGGGAGGAATCCCTGGACGTTCGCAATTGCTGAGCCTGCCGCCGGGTGTCCTCAGCAGCGCACGCAAACAGTGTTCTCTTTTGGGAGGCTCTAGAAAGAGACAGTGCCAGTGTTCGTCGGGCTATGAATGGCGTTTGCCTGGCTACTTGAAGAGCAGCAAGAGCTTTTGGTCCTGGCCCCTTTGCGGTGGGAGGAATCCCTGGACGTTCGCAATTGCTGAGCCTGCCTCAGGGTGTACTCGGTGGCCCATGCAGATATTATTGGGCTTTGGGAGGCATTAGAAAGAGACAGCGCCAGCGTTGGTAGGTCTGTGAATGGGGTGTCCTGGGTACTTGAAGAGCAGCAAGAGCTTTTGGACCTGCTCCCTTTGGGGTGGGAGGAATCCCTGGACATTCGCAATTACTGAGCTGGGTTCCTGGTGTACTCGGCTCCGCAGGGAGATAATATTGGAGTTTGGGAGGCTCTAGAAAGAGACAGCACCAGCGTTGGTGGGTCTGTGAATGGGGTGTCCTGGCTACTTGAAGAGCAGTAAGAGCTTTTGGTCCTGGCCCCTTTGCAGTGGGAGGAATCCCTGGACGTTCGCAATTGCTGAGCCTGCCGCCGGGTGTCCTCAGCAGCCCACGCAAACATTCTTCGCTTTTGGGAGGCTCTAGAAAGAGACAGTGCCAGCGTTCGTGGGGCTGTGAATGGGGTTTGCCTGGCTACTTGAAGAGCAGCAAGAGCTTTTGGTCCTGGCCCCTTTGCGGTGGGAGGAATCCCTGGACGTTCGCAATTGCTGAGCCTGCCTCCGGGTGTCCTCAGCGGCCCAACAAACAGTGTTCTCTTTTGGGAGGCTGTAGAAAGAGACAGCGCCAGCGTTCGTGGGGCTGTGAATGGGGTTGCCTGGGTACTTGAAGAGCAGCAAGAGCTTTTGGTCCTGGCCCCTTTGCAGTGGGAGGAATTCCTGGACGTTCGCAATTGCTGAGCCTGCCGCCGGGTGTCCTCAGCAGCCCACGCAAATAGTGTTCAATTTTGGGAGGCTTTAGAAAGAGACAGCGCCAGCGTTGGTGGGTCTGTGAATGGGGTTGCCTGGCTACCTGAAGAGCAGCAAGAGCTTTTGGTCCTGTCCCCTTTGCAGTGGGAGGAATCCCTGGACGTTCGCAATTGCTGAGCCTGCCGCCGGGTGTCCACAGCAGCCCACGCAAATAGTGTTCTCTTTTGGGAGGCTCTAGAAAGAGACAGCGCCAGCGTTGGTGGGTCTGTCAATGGGGTGTCCTGGCTACTTGAAGAGCAGCAAGAGCTTCTGGTCCTGGTCCCTTTGCGGTGGGAGGAATACCTGGACGTTCGCAATTGCTGAGCCTGCCTCTGGGTATACTCGGAGGCCCAGGCAGATAACATTGGAGTTTGGGAGGCTCTAGACAGAGACAGTGACATCGTTGGTGGGCCTATGAATGGGGTTAGGTGGCTAGTTGAAGAGCAGCAAGAGCTTTTTGTCGTGGCCCCTTTGTGGTGGGAGGAATCCCTGGACGTTCGCAATTGCTGAGCCTGCCTCCGGGTGTAGTCGGCGGCCCACGCACATAGTATTGGGCTTTGGGAGGCACCAGAAAGAGACAGCGCCAGCGTTTGTAGGGCTGTCAATGTGGTTGCGTGTCTACTTGAAGAGCAGCAAGAGCTTTTGGTCCTGGCCCCTTTGGGGTGTAAGGAATCCCTAGACGTTCGCAATTGCTGAGCCTGCCTCTGGGTATACTCGGAGGCCCAGGCAGATAGCATTGGAGTTTGGGAGGCTCTAGACAGAGACAGTGACATCGTTGGTGGGCCTATGAATGGGGTTAGGTGGCTAGTTGAAGAGCAGCAAGAGCTTTTGGTCCTGGCGCCTTTGGGGTGGCAGGAATCCCTGGACGTTCGCAATTGCTGAGCCTGCCGCCGGGTGTCCTCAGCAGCCTACGCAAATAGTGTTCAATTTTGGGAGGCACTAGAAAGAAACAGAGCCAGCGTTTGTAGGGCTGTGAATGGGGTTGCCTGGGTACTTGAAGAGCAGCAAGAGCTTTTGGTCCTGGCCCCTTTGCGGTGGGAGGAATCCCTGGACATTCGCAATTGCTGAGCTGGGCTCCTGGTGTACTCGGCTGCGCAGGCAGATAATATTGGAGTTTGGGAGGCTCTAGAAAGAGACAGCACCAGCGTTGGTGGGTCTGTGAATGCAGTTGCCTGGCTACTTGAAGAGCAGTAAGAGCTTTTGGTCCTGGCACCTTTGCAGTGGGAGGAATCCCTGGATGTTCGCAATTGCTGAGCCTGCCGCCGGGTGTCCTCAGCAACCCACGCAAATAGTGTTCAATTTTGGGAGGCTCTAGAAAGAGACAGTGCCAGTGTTCGTGGGGCTGTGAATGGGGTGTCCTGTCTACTTGAAGAGCAGCAAGAGCTTTTGGTCCTGGCCCCTTTGCCGTGGGAGGAATCCCTGGACGTTCGCAATTGCTGAGCCTGCCTCCGGGTGTACTCGGCGGCCCACGCAGATAGTATTGGTCTTTGGGAGGCTCTAGAAAGAGACAGCGCCAGCGTTTGTAGGGCTGTGAATGGGGTTGCGTGGCTACTTGAAGAGCAGCAAGAGCTTTTGGTCCTGGCCCCTTTGCGGTGGGAGGAATCCCTGGACGTTCGCAATTGCTGAGCCTGCCTCTGGGTATACTCGGTGGCCCACGCAGATAGCATTGGAGTTTGGGAGGCTCTAGACAGAGACAGTGACATCGTTGGTGGGCCTATGAATGGGGTTAGGTGGCTAGTTGAAGAGCAGCAAGAGCTTTTGGTCGTGGCCCCTTTGTGGTGGGAGGAATCCCTGGACGTTCGCAATTGCTGAGCCTGCCGCCGGGTGTACTCGGTGGCCCACGCAAATAGTGTTCAATTTTGGGAGGCTCTAGAAAGAGACAGTGCCAGCGTTCGTGGGGCTATGAATGGGGTTTGCCTGGCTACTTGAAGAGCAGCAAGAGCTTTTGGTCCTGGCCCCTTTGCGGTGGGAGGAATCCCTGGACGTTCGCAATTGCTGAGCCTGCCTCAGGGTGTACTCGGTGGCCCATGCAGATAGTATTGGGCTTTGGGAGGCACTAGAAAGAGACAGCGCCAGCGTTGGTGGGTCTGTGAATGGGGTGTCCTGGCTAATTGAAGAGCAGCAAGAGCTTTTGGTCCTGGCCCCTTTGCGGTGGGAGGAATCCCTGGACGTTCGCAATTGCTGATCCTGCCTCAGGGTGTACTCGGTGGCCCATGCAGATAGTATTGGGCTTTTGGAGACACTAGAAAGAGACAGCGCCAGCGTTGGTGGGTCTGTCAATGGGGTGTCCTGGCTACTTGAAGAGCAGCAAGAGCTTCTGGTCCTGGTCCCTTTGCGGTGGGAGGAATCCCTGGACGTTCGCAATTGCTGAGCCTGCCTCTGGGTATACTCGGAGGCCCAGGCAGATAACATTGGAGTTTGGGAGGCTCTAGACAGAGACAGTGACATCGTTGGTGGGCCTATGAATGGGGTTAGGTGGCTAGTTGAAGAGCAGCAAGAGCTTTTGGTCGTGGCCCCTTTGTGGTGGGAGGAATCCCTGGACGTTCGCAATTGCTGAGCCTGCCTCCGGGTGTAGTCGGCGGCCCACGCACATAGTATTGGGCTTTGGGAGGCACCAGAAAGAGACAGCGCCAGCGTTTGTAGGGCTGTCAATGTGGTTGCGTGTCTACTTGAAGAGCAGCAAGAGCTTTTGGTCCTGGCCCCTTTGGGGTGTAAGGAATCCCTAGACGTTCGCAATTGCTGAGCCTGCCTCTGGGTATACTCGGAGGCCCAGGCAGATAGCATTGGAGTTTGGGAGGCTCTAGACAGAGACAGTGACATCGTTGGTGGGCCTATGAATGGGGTTAGGTGGCTAGTTGAAGAGCAGCAAGAGCTTTTGGTCCTGGCGCCTTTGGGGTGGCAGGAATCCCTGGACGTTCGCAATTGCTGAGCCTGCCGCCGGGTGTCCTCAGCAGCCTACGCAAATAGTGTTCAATTTTGGGAGGCACTAGAAAGAAACAGAGCCAGCGTTTGTAGGGCTGTGAATGGGGTTGCCTGGCTACTTGAAGAGCAGCAAGAGCTTTTGTTCCTGGCCCCTTTGCGGTGGGAGGAATCCCTGGACATTCGCAATTGCTGAGCTGGGCTCCTGGTGTACTCGGCTGCGCAGGCAGATAATATTGGAGTTTGGGAGGCACTAGAAAGAGACAGCACCAGCGTTGGTGGGTCTGTGAATGCAGTTGCCTGGCTACTTGAAGAGCAGTAAGAGCTTTTGGTCCTGGCACCTTTGCAGTGGGAGGAATCCCTGGATGTTCGCAATTGCTGAGCCTGCCGCCGGGTGTCCTCAGCAGCCCACGCAAATAGTGTTCAATTTTGGGAGGCTCTAGAAAGAGACAGTGCCAGTGTTCGTGGGGCTGTGAATGGGGTGTCCTGTCTACTTGAAGAGCAGCAAGAGCTTTTGGTCCTGGCCCCTTTGCCGTGGGAGGAATCCCTGGACGTTCGCAATTGCTGAGCCTGCCGCCGGGTGTAGTCGGCGGCCCACGCTGATAGTATTGGTCTTTGGGAGGCTCTAGAAAGAGACAGCGCCAGCGTTTGTAGGGCTGTGAATGGGGTTGCGTGGCTACTTGAAGAGCAGCAAGAGCTTTTGGTCCTGGCCCCTTTGCGGTGGGAGGAATCCCTGGACGTTCGCAATTGCTGAGCCTGCCTCTGGGTATACTCGGTGGCCCACGCAGATAGCATTGGAGTTTGGGAGGCTCTAGACAGAGACAGTGACATCGTTGGTGGGCCTATGAATGGGGTTAGGTGGCTAGTTGAAGAGCAGCAAGAGCTTTTGGTCGTGGCCCCTTTGTGGTGGGAGGAATCCCTGGACGTTCGCAATTGCTGAGCTTCCTCCGGGTGTCCTCAGCGGCCCACGCAAACAGTGTTCTCTTTTGGGAGGCTCTAGAAAGAGACAGTGCCAGCGTTCGTGGGGCTATGAATGGGGTTTGCCTGGCTACTTGAAGAGCAGCAAGAGCTTTTGGTCCTGGCCCCTTTGCGGTGGGAGGAATCCCTGGACGTTCGCAATTGCTGAGCCTGCCTCAGGGTGTACTCGGTGGCCCATGCAGATATTATTGGGCTTTGGGAGGCACTAGAAAGAGACAGCGCCAGCGTTGGTGGGTCTGTGAATGGGGTGTCCTGGCTAATTGAAGAGCAGCAAGAGCTTTTGGTCCTGGCCCCTTTGCGGTGGGAGGAATCCCTGGACGTTCGCAATTGCTGATCCTGCCTCAGGGTGTACTCGGTGGCCCACGCAGATAGTATTGGGCTTTGGTAGGCACCAGAAAGAGACAGCACCAGCGTTTGTAGGGCTGTGAATGGGGTTGCGTGGCTACTTGAAGAGCAGTAAGAGCTTTTGGTCCTGGTCCCTTTGGGGTGGGAGGAATCCCTGGACATTCGCAATTACTGAGCTGGGCTCCTGGTTTACTCGGCTCCGCAGGGAGATAATATTGGAGTTTGGGAGGCTCTAGAAAGAGACAGCACCAGCGTTGCTGGGGCTGTGAATGGGGTTGCCTGGCTACTTGAAGAGCAGTAAGAGCTTTTGGTCCTGGCCCCTTTGCGGTGGGAGGAATCCCTGGACGTTCGCAATTGCTGAGCCTGCCTCCGGGTGTCCTCAGCGGCCCAACAAACTGTTCTCTTTTGGGAGGCTGTAGAAAGAGACAGCGCCAGCGTTCGTGGGGCTGTGAATGGGGTTGCCTGGCTACTTGAAGAGCAGCAAGAGCTTTTGGTCCTGGCCCCTTTGCGGTGGGAGGAATCCCTGGACGTTCGCAATTGCTGAGCCTGCCGCCGGGTGTCCTCAGCAGCGCACGCAAACAGTGTTCTCTTTTGGGAGGCTCTAGAAAGAGACAGTGCCAGTGTTCGTCGGGCTATGAATGGGGTTTGCCTGGCTACTTGAAGAGCAGCAAGAGCTTTTGGTCCTGGCCCCTTTGCGGTGGGAGGAATCCCTGGACGTTCGCAATTGCTGAGCCTGCCTCAGGGTGTACTCGGTGGCCCATGCAGATATTATTGGGCTTTGGGAGGCATTAGAAAGAGACAGCGCCAGCGTTGGTAGGTCTGTGAATGGGGTGTCCTGGCTAATTGAAGAGCAGTAAGAGCTTTTGGACCTGCTCCCTTTGGGGTGGGAGGAATCCCTGGACATTCGCAATTACTGAGCTGGGTTCCTGGTGTACACGGCTCCGCAGGGAGATAATATTGGAGTTTGGGAGGCTCTAGAAAGAGACAGCACCAGCGTTGGTGGGTCTGTGAATGGGGTTGCCTGGCTACTTGAAGAGCAGTAAGAGCTTTTGGTCCTGGCCCCTTTGCAGTGGGAGGAATCCCTGGACGTTCGCAATTGCTGAGCCTGCCGCCGGGTGTCCTCAGCGGCCCACGCAAACAGTCTTCTCTTTTGGGAGGCTCTAGAAAGAGACAGTGCCAGCGTTCGTGGGGCTGTGAATGCGGTTTGCCTCGCTACTTGAAGAGCAGCAAGAGCTTTTGGTCCTGGCCCCTTTGCGGTGGGAGGAATCCCTGGACGTTCGCAATTGCTGAGCCTGCCTCCGGGTGTCCTCAGCGGCCCAACAAACAGTGTTCTCTTTTGGGAGGCTGTAGAAAGAGACAGCGCCAGCGTTCGTGGGGCTGTGAATGGGGTTGCCTGGGTACTTGAAGAGCAGCAAGAGCTTTTGGTCCTGGCCCCTTTGGGGTGGGAGGAATCCCTGGACGTTCGCAATTGCTGAGCCTGCCGCCGGGTGTCCTCAGCAGCCCACGCAAATAGTGTTCAATTTTGGGAGGCTCTAGAAAGAGACAGCGCCAGCGTTGGTGGGTCTGTGAATGGGGTTGCCTGGCTACCTGAAGAGCAGCAAGAGCTTCTGGTCCTGGTCCCTTTGCGGTGGGAGGAATCCCTGGACGTTCGCAATTGCTGAGCCTGCCTCCGGGTGTACTCCGCGGCTAACACAGATAGTATTGGGCTTTGGGAGGCACCAGAAAGAGACAGCGCCAGCGTTTGTAGGGCTGTGAATGGGGTTGCCTGGCTACTTGAAGAGCAGTAAGAGCTTTTGGTCCTGGTCCCTTTGGGGTGGGAGGAATCCCTGGACATTCGCAATTACTGAGCTGGGCTCCTGGTTTACTCGGCTCCGCAGGGAGATAATATTGGAGTTTGGGAGGCTCTAGAAAGAGACAGCACCAGCGTTGCTGGGGCTGTGAATGGGGTTGCCTGGCTACTTGAAGAGCAGTAAGAGCTTTTGGTCCTGGCCCCTTTGCGGTGGGAGGAATCCCTGGACGTTCGCAATTGCTGAGCCTGCCTCCGGGTGTCCTCAGCGGCCCAACAAACAGTGTTCTCTTTTGGGAGGCTGTAGAAAGAGACAGCGCCAGCGTTCGTGGGGCTGTGAATGGGGTTGCCTGGCTACTTGAAGAGCAGCAAGAGCTTTTGGTCCTGGCCCCTTTGCGGTGGGAGGAATCCCTGGACGTTCGCAATTGCTGAGCCTGCCTCAGGGTGTACTCGGTGGCCCATGCAGATATTATTGGGCTTTGGGAGGCACTAGAAAGAGACAGCGCCAGCGTTGGTGGGTCTGTGAATGGGGTGTCCTGGCTAATTGAAGAGCAGCAAGAGCTTTTGGTCCTGGCCCCTTTGCGGTGGGAGGAATCCCTGGACGTTCACAATTGCTGATCCTGCCTCAGGGTGTACTCGGTGGCCCACGCAGATAGTATTGGGCTTTTGGAGGCACTAGAAAGAGACAGCGCCAGCGTTTGTAGGGCTGTGAATGGGGTTGCGTGGCTACTTGAAGAGCAGTAAGAGCTTTTGGTCCTGGTCCCTTTGGGGTGGGAGGAATCCCTGGACATTCGCAATTACTGAGCTGGGCTCCTGGTTTACTCGGCTCCGCAGGGAGATAATATTGGAGTTTGGGAGGCTCTAGAAAGAGACAGCACCAGCGTTGCTGGGGCTGTGAATGGGGTTGCCTGGCTACTTGAAGAGCAGTAAGAGCTTTTGGTCCTGGCCCCTTTGCGGTGGGAGGAATCCCTGGACGTTCGCAATTGCTGAGCCTGCCTCCGGGTGTCCTCAGCGGCCCAACAAACAGTGTTCTCTTTTGGGAGGCTGTAGAAAGAGACAGCGCCAGCGTTCGTGGGGCTGTGAATGGGGTTGCCTGGCTACTTGAAGAGCAGCAAGAGCTTTTGGTCCTGGCCCCTTTGCGGTGGGAGGAATCCCTGGACGTTCGCAATTGCTGAGCCTGCCGCCGGGTGTCCTCAGCAGCGCACGCAAACAGTGTTCTCTTTTGGGAGGCTCTAGAAAGAGACAGTGCCAGTGTTCGTCGGGCTATGAATGGGGTTTGCCTGGCTACTTGAAGAGCAGCAAGAGCTTTTGGTCCTGGCCCCTTTGCGGTGGGAGGAATCCCTGGACGTTCGCAATTGCTGAGCCTGCCTCAGGGTGTACTCGGTGGCCCATGCAGATATTATTGGGCTTTGGGAGGCATTAGAAAGAGACAGCGCCAGCGTTGGTAGGTCTGTGAATGGGGTGTCCTGGCTAATTGAAGAGCAGTAAGAGCTTTTGGACCTGCTCCCTTTGGGGTGGGAGGAATCCCTGGACATTCGCAATTACTGAGCTGGGTTCCTGGTGTACACGGCTCCGCAGGGAGATAATATTGGAGTTTGGGAGGCTCTAGAAAGAGACAGCACCAGCGTTGGTGGGTCTGTGAATGGGGTTGCCTGGCTACTTGAAGAGCAGTAAGAGCTTTTGGTCCTGGCCCCTTTGCAGTGGGAGGAATCCCTGGACGTTCGCAATTGCTGAGCCTGCCGCCGGGTGTCCTCAGCGGCCCACGCAAACAGTCTTCTCTTTTGGGAGGCTCTAGAAAGAGACAGTGCCAGCGTTCGTGGGGCTGTGAATGCGGTTTGCCTCGCTACTTGAAGAGCAGCAAGAGCTTTTGGTCCTGGCCCCTTTGCGGTGGGAGGAATCCCTGGACGTTCGCAATTGCTGAGCCTGCCTCCGGGTGTCCTCAGCGGCCCAACAAACAGTGTTCTCTTTTGGGAGGCTGTAGAAAGAGACAGCGCCAGCGTTCGTGGGGCTGTGAATGGGGTTGCCTGGGTACTTGAAGAGCAGCAAGAGCTTTTGGTCCTGGCCCCTTTGGGGTGGGAGGAATTCCTGGACGTTCGCAATTGCTGAGCCTGCCGCCGGGTGTCCTCAGCAGCCCACGCAAATAGTGTTCAATTTTGGGAGGCTCTAGAAAGAGACAGCGCCAGCGTTGGTGGGTCTGTGAATGGGGTTGCCTGGCTACCTGAAGAGCAGCAAGAGCTTTTGGTCCTGGCCCCTTTGCGGTGGGAGGAATCCCTGGACGTTCGCAATTGCTGAGCCTGCCTCAGGGTGTACTCGGTGGCCCATGCAGATATTATTGGGCTTTGGGAGGCATTAGAAAGAGACAGCGCCAGCGTTGGTAGGTCTGTGAATGGGGTGTCCTGGCTAATTGAAGAGCAGTAAGAGCTTTTGGACCTGCTCCCTTTGGGGTGGGAGGAATCCCTGGACATTCGCAATTACTGAGCTGGGTTCCTGGTGTACACGGCTCCGCAGGGAGATAATATTGGAGTTTGGGAGGCTCTAGAAAGAGACAGCACCAGCGTTGGTGGGTCTGTGAATGGGGTTGCCTGGCTACTTGAAGAGCAGTAAGAGCTTTTGGTCCTGGCCCCTTTGCAGTGGGAGGAATCCCTGGACGTTCGCAATTGCTGAGCCTGCCGCCGGGTGTCCTCAGCGGCCCACGCAAACAGTCTTCTCTTTTGGGAGGCTCTAGAAAGAGACAGTGCCAGCGTTCGTGGGGCTGTGAATGCGGTTTGCCTCGCTACTTGAAGAGCAGCAAGAGCTTTTGGTCCTGGCCCCTTTGCGGTGGGAGGAATCCCTGGACGTTCGCAATTGCTGAGCCTGCCTCCGGGTGTCCTCAGCGGCCCAACAAACAGTGTTCTCTTTTGGGAGGCTGTAGAAAGAGACAGCGCCAGCGTTCGTGGGGCTGTGAATGGGGTTGCCTGGGTACTTGAAGAGCAGCAAGAGCTTTTGGTCCTGGCCCCTTTGGGGTGGGAGGAATTCCTGGACGTTCGCAATTGCTGAGCCTGCCGCCGGGTGTCCTCAGCAGCCCACGCAAATAGTGTTCAATTTTGGGAGGCTCTAGAAAGAGACAGCGCCAGCGTTGGTGGGTCTGTGAATGGGGTTGCCTGGCTACCTGAAGAGCAGCAAGAGCTTCTGGTCCTGGTCCCTTTGCGGTGGGAGGAATCCCTGGACGTTCGCAATTGCTGAGCCTGCCTCCGGGTGTACTCCGCGGCTAACACAGATAGTATTGGGCTTTGGGAGGCACCAGAAAGAGACAGCGCCAGCGTTTGTAGGGCTGTGAATGGGGTTGCCTGGCTACTTGAAGAGCAGTAAGAGCTTTTGGTCCTGGTCCCTTTGGGGTGGGAGGAATCCCTGGACATTCGCAATTACTGAGCTGGGCTCCTGGTTTACTCGGCTCCGCAGGGAGATAATATTGGAGTTTGGGAGGCTCTAGAAAGAGACAGCACTAGCGTTGTTGGGGCTGTGAATGGGGTTGCCTGGCTACTTGAAGAGCAGTAAGAGCTTTTGGTCCTGGCCCCTTTGCAGTGGGAGGAATCCCTGGACGTTCGCAATTGCTGAGCCTGCCGCCGGGTGTCCTCAGCAGCCCACGCAAATAGTGTTCAATTTTGGGAGGCTCTAGAAAGAGACAGTGCCAGCGTTCGTGGGGCTATGAATGGGGTTTGCCTGGCTACTTGAAGAGCAGCAAGAGCTTTTGGTCCTGGCCCCTTTGCGGTGGGAGGAATCCCTGGACGTTCGCAATTGCTGAGCCTGCCTCAGGGTGTCCTCAGCGGCCCAACAAGCAGTGTTCTCTTTTGGGAGGCTGTAGAAAGAGACAGCGCCAGCGTTCGTGGGGCTGTGAATGGGGTTGCCTGGGTACTTGAAGAGCAGCAAGAGCTTTTGGTCCTGGCCCCTTTGCAGTGGGAGGAATCCCTGGACGTTCGCAATTGCTGAGCCTGCCGCCGGGTGTCCTCAGCAGCCCACGCAAATAGTGTTCAATTTTGGGAGGCTGTAGAAAGAGACAGCGCCAGCGTTGGTGGGTCTGTTAATGGGGTTGCCTGACTACCTGAAGAGCAGCAAGAGCTTTTGGTCCTGTCCCCTTTGCAGTGGGAGGAATCCCTGGACGTTCGCAATTGCTGAGCCTGCCGCCGGGTGTCCTCAGCAGCCCACGCAAATAGTGTTCAATTTTGGGAGGCTCTAGAAAGAGACAGCACCAGCGTTGGTGGGTCTGTCAATGGGGTGTCCTGGCTACTTGAAGAGCAGCAAGAGCTTCTGGTCCTGGCCCCTTTGCGGTGGGAGGAATCCCTGGACGTTCGCAATTGCTGAGCCTGCCTCCGGGTGTACTCGGCGGCCAACACAGATAGTATTGGGCTTTGGGAGGCACCTGAAAGAGACAGCGCCAGCGTTTGTAGGGCTGTGAATGGGTTTGCGTGGCTACTTGAAGAGCAGCAAGAGCTTTTGGTCCTGGCCCCTTTGCGGTGGGAGGAATCCGTGGACGTTCGCAATTGCTGAGCCTGCCTCCGGGTGTAGTCGGCGGCCCACGCACATAGTATTGGGCTTTGGGAGGCACCAGAAAGAGACAGCGCCAGCGTTTGTAGGGCTGTCAATGTGGTTGCGTGTCTACTTGAAGAGCAGCAAGAGCTTTTGGTCCTGGCCCCTTTGGGGTGTAAGGAATCCCTAGACGTTCGCAATTGCTGAGCCTGCCTCTGGGTATACTCGGAGGCCCAGGCAGATAGCATTGGAGTTTGGGAGGCTCTAGACAGAGACAGTGACATCGTTGGTGGGCCTATGAATGGGGTTAGGTGGCTAGTTGAAGAGCAGCAAGAGCTTTTGTTCCTGGCCCCTTTGGGGTGGCAGGAATCCCTGGACGTTCGCAATTGCTGAGCCTGCCGCCGGGTGTCCTCAGCAGCCTACGCAAATAGTGTTCAATTTTGGGAGGCACTAGAAAGAAACAGAGCCAGCGTTTGTAGGGCTGTGAATGGGGTTGCCTGGCTACTTGAAGAGCAGCAAGAGCTTTTGGTCCTGGCCCCTTTGCGGTGGGAGGAATCCCTGGACATTCGCAATTACTGAGCTGGGCTCCTGGTGTACTCGGCTGCGCAGGCAGATAATATTGGAGTTTGGGAGGCTCTAGAAAGAGACAGCACCAGCGTTGGTGGGTCTGTGAATGCGGTTGCCTGGCTACTTGAAGAGCAGCAAGAGCTTTTGGTCCTGGCACCTTTGCAGTGGGAGGAATCCCTGGACGTTCGCAATTGCTGAGCCTGCTGCCGGGTGTCCTCAGCAGCCCACGCAAATAGTGTTCAATTTTGGGAGGCTCTAGAAAGAGACAGTGCCAGTGTTCGTGGGGCTGTGAATGGGGTGTCCTGTCTACTTGAAGAGCAGCAAGAGCTTTTGGTCCTGGCCCCTTTGCGGTGGGAGGAATCCCTGGACGTTCGCAATTGCTGAGCCTGCCGCCGGGTGTAGTCGGCGGCCCACGCACGTAGTATTGGCCTTTGGGAGGCTCTAGAAAGAGACAGCGCCAGCGTTTGTAGGGCTGTGAATGGGGTTGCGTGGCTACTTGAAGAGCAGCAAGAGCTTTTGGTCCTGGCCCCTTTGGGGTGGGAGGAATCCCTGGACGTTCGCAATTGCTGAGCCTGCCTCTGGGTATACTCGGAGGCCCAGGCAGATAGCATTGGAGTTTGGGAGGCTCTACACAGAGACAGTGACATCGTTGGTGGGCCTATGAATGGGGTTAGGTGGCTAGTTGAAGAGCAGCAAGAGCTTTTGATCGTGGCCCCTTTGTGGTGGGAGGAATCCCTGGACGTTCGCAATTGCTGAGCCTGCCGCCGGGTGTCCTCAGCGGCCCACGCAAACAGTGTTCAATTTTGGGAGGCACTAGAAAGAAACAGAGCCAGCGTTTGTAGGGCTGTGAATGGGGTTGCCTGGCTACTTGAAGAGCAGCAAGAGCTTTTGGTCCTGGCCCCTTTGCGGTGGGAGGAATCCCTGGACATTCGCAATTACTGAGCTGGGCTCCTGGTGTACTCGGCTGCGCAGGCAGATAATATTGGAGTTTGGGAGGCTCTAGAAAGAGACAGCACCAGCGTTGGTGGGTCTGTGAATGCGGTTGCCTGGCTACTTGAAGAGCAGCAAGAGCTTTTGGTCCTGGCACCTTTGCAGTGGGAGGAATCCCTGGATGTTCGCAATTGCTGAGCCTGCCGCCGGGTGTCCTCAGCAGCCCACGCAAATAGTGTTCAATTTTGGGAGGCTCTAGAAAGAGACAGTGCCAGTGTTCGTGGGGCTGTGAATGGGGTGTCCTGTCTACTTGAAGAGCAGCAAGAGCTTTTGGTCCTGGCCCCTTTGCGGTGGGAGGAATCCCTGGACGTTCGCAATTGCTGAGCCTGCCTCCGGGTGTAGTCGGCGGCCCACGCACGTAGTATTGGCCTTTGGGAGGCTCTAGAAAGAGACAGCGCCAGCGTTTGTAGGGCTGTGAATGGGGTTGCGTGGCTACTTGAAGAGCAGCAAGAGCTTTTGGTCCTGGCCCCTTTGGGGTGGGAGGAATCCCTGGACGTTCGCAATTGCTGAGCCTGCCTCTGGGTATACTCGGAGGCCCAGGCAGATAGCATTGGAGTTTGGGAGGCTCTACACAGAGACAGTGACATCGTTGGTGGGCCTATGAATGGGGTTAGGTGGCTAGTTGAAGAGCAGCAAGAGCTTTTGATCGTGGCCCCTTTGTGGTGGGAGGAATCCCTGGACGTTCGCAATTGCTGAGCCTGCCGCCGGGTGTCCTCAGCGGCCCACGCAAACAGTGTTCTCTTTTGGGAGGCTCTAGAAAGAGACAGTGCCAGTGTTCGTGGGGCTATGAATGGGGTTTGCCTCGCTACTTGAAGAGCAGCAAGAGCTTTTGGTCCTGGTCCCTTTGCGGTGGGAGGAATCCCTGGACGTTCGCAATTGCTGAGCCTGCCTCAGGGTGTACTCGGTGGCCCATGCAGATATTATTGGGCTTTGGGAGGCACTAGAAAGAGACAGCGCCAGCGTTGGTGGGTCTGTGAATGGGGTGTCCTGGCTAATTGAAGAGCAGCAAGAGCTTTTGGTCCTGGCCCCTTTGCGGTGGGAGGAATCCCTGGACGTTCGCAATTGATGAGCCTGCCTCCGGGTGTACTCGGTGGCCCACGCAGATATTACTGGGCTTTTGGAGGCACTAGAAAGAGACAGCGCCAGCGTTTGTAGGGCTGTGAATGGGGTTGCCTGGCTACTTGAAGAGCAGTAAGAGCTTTTGGTCCTGGTCCCTTTGGGGTGGGAGGAATCCCTGGACATTCGCAATTACTGAGCTGGGCTCCTGGTTTACTCGGCTCCGCAGGGAGATAATATTGGAGTTTGGGAGGCTCTAGAAAGAGACAGCACTAGCGTTGTTGGGGCTGTGAATGGGGTTGCCTGGCTACTTGAAGAGCAGTAAGAGCTTTTGGTCCTGGCCCCTTTGCAGTGGGAGGAATCCCTGGACGTTCGCAATTGCTGAGCCTGCCGCCGGGTGTCCTCAGCGGCCCACGCAAACAGTCTTCTCTTTTGGGAGGCTCTAGAAAGAGACAGTGCCAGCGTTCGTGGGGCTATGAATGGGGTTTGCCTGGCTACTTGAAGAGCAGTAAGAGCTTTTGGTCCTGGCCCCTTTGCAGTGGGAGGAATCCCTGGACGTTCGCAATTGCTGAGCCTGCCGCCGGGTGTCCTCAGCAGCCCACGCAAATAGTGTTCAATTTTGGGAGGATCTAGAAAGAGACAGCACCAGCGTTGGTGGGTCTGTCAATGGGGTGTCCTGGCTACTTGAAGAGCAGCAAGAGCTTCTGGTCCTGTCCCCTTTGCGGTGGGAGGAATCCCTGGACGTTCGCAATTGCTGAGCCTGCCGCCGGGTGTACTCGGCGGCCAACACAGATAGTATTGGGCTTTGGGAGGCACCAGAAAGAGACAGCGCCAGCGTTTGTAGGGCTGTGAATGGGGTTGCCTGGGTACTTGAAGAGCAGCAAGAGCTTTTGGTCCTGGCCCTCTTGCCGTGGGAGTAATCCCTGGATGTTTGCAATTGCTGAGCCTGCCTCCGGGTGTAGTCGGCGGCCCACGCACATATTATTGGGCTTTGGGAGGCACCAGAAAGAGACAGCGCCAGCGTTTGTACGACTGTCAATGCGGTTGAGTGTCTACTTGAAGAGCAGCGAGAGCTTTTGGTCCTGGCCCCTTTGCGGTTTAAGGAATCCCTGGACGTTCGCAATTGCTGAGCCTGCCTCTGGGTATACTCGGAGGCCCAGGCAGATAGCATTGGAGTTTGGGAGGCTCTAGACAGAGACAGTGACATCGCTGGTGGGCCTATGAATGGGGTTAGGTGGCTAGCTGAAGAGCAGCAGGAGCTTTTGGTCCTGGCCCCTTTGGGGTGGGAGGAATCCCTGGATGTTCGCAATTGCTGAGCCTGCCGCCGGGTGTCCTCAGCAGCCTACGCAAATATTGTTCAATTTTGGGAGGCACTAGAAAGAAACAGAGCCAGCGTTTGTAGGGCTGTGAATGGGGTTGCCTGGCTACCTGAAGAGCAGCAAGAGCTTTTGGTCCTGGCCCCTTTGCGGTGGGAGGAATCCCTGGACATTCGCAATTGCTGAGCTGGGCTCCTGGTGTACTCGGCTGCGCAGGCAGATAATATTGGAGTTTGGGAGGCTCTAGAAAGAGACAGCACCAGCGTTGGTGGGTCTGTGAATGCAGTTGCCTGGCTACTTGAAGAGCAGTAAGAGCTTTTGGTCCTGGCACCTTTGCAGTGGGAGGAATCCCTTGACGTTCGCAATTGCTGAGCCTGCCGCCGGGTGTCCTCAGCAACCCACGCAAATAGTGTTCAATTTTGGGAGGCTCTAGAAAGAGACAGCACCAGCGTTGGTGGGTCTGTCAATGGGGTGTCCTGGCTACTTGAAGAGCAGCAAGAGCTTTTGGTCCTGGCCCCTTTGCGGTGGGAGGAATCCCTGGACGTTCGCAATTGCTGAGCCTGCCTCCGGGTGTACTCGGCGGCCCACGCAGATAGTATTGGGCTTTGGGAGGCTCTAGAAAGAGACAGCGCCAGCGTTTGTAGGGCTGTGAATGGGGTTGCCTGGCTACCTGAAGAGCAGCAAGAGCTTTTGGTCCTGGCCCCTTTGGGGTGGGAGGAATCCCTGGACTTTCGCAATTGCTGAGCCTGCCTCTGGGTATACTCGGAGGCGCAGGCAGATAGCATTGGAGTTTGGGAGGCTCTAGACAGAGACAGTGACATCGTTGGTGGGCCTATGAATGGGGTTAGGTGGCTAGTTGAAGAGCAGCAAGAGCTTTTGGTCGTGGCCCCTTTGTGGTGGGAGGAATCCCTGGACGTTCGCAATTGCTGAGCCTGCCGCCGGGTGTCCTCAGCGGCCCACGCAAACAGTGTTCTCTTTTGGGAGGCTCTAGAAAGAGACAGTGCCAGTGTTCGTGGGGCTATGAATGGGGTTTGCCTGGCTACTTGAAGAGCAGCAAGAGCTTTTGGTCCTGGCCCCTTTGCGGTGGGAGGAATCCCTGGACGTTCGCAATTGCTGAGCTGGGCTCTGGGTGTACTCGGCGCCCCACGTAGAGAGTATTGGGCTTTGGGGGGCACCAGGAAGAGACAGCGGCAGTGTTTTTGGGGCTGTGAATGGGATTTGCCTGGCTACTTGAAGAGCAGCAAGAGCTTTTGGTCCTGGCCCCTTTTGGGTGGGACGAAACCCTGGACGTTCGCAATTGCTGAGCCTGCCTCCGGGTGTACTCGGTGGCCCACGCAGATAGTATTGGGCTTTGGGAGGCTCTAGAAAGAGACAGTGCCAGCGTTCGTGGGGCTATGAATGGGGTTGCCTGGCTACATGAAGAGCAGCAAGAGCTTTTGGTCCTGGCCCCTTTGCGGTGGGAGGAATCCCTGGACGTTCGCAGTTGTTGATCCTGCCTCAGGGTATCCTCAGCGGCCTACGCAAACAGTGTTCTCTTTTGGGAGGCTCTAGAAAGAGACAGTGACAGTGTTCGTGGGGCTATGAATGGGGTTTGCCTCGCTACTTGAAGAGCAGCAAGAGCTTTTGGTCCTGGCCCCTTTGCAGTGGGAGGAATCCCTGGACGTTCGCAATTGCTGAGCCTGCCGCCGGGTGTCCTCAGCAGCCCACGCAAATAGTGTTCTCTTTTGGGAGGCTCTAGAAAGAGACAGCGCCAGCGTTGGTGGGTCTGTGAATGGTGTTGCCTGGCTACTTGAAGAGCAGCAAGAGCTTTTGGTCCTGGCCCCTTTGGGGTGTAAGGAATCCCTGGACGTTCGCAATTGCTGAGCCTGCCTCCGGGTGTCCTCAGCGGCCCAACAAACAGTGTTCAATTTTGGGAGGCTCTAGAAAGAGACAGCACCAGCGTTGGTGGGTCTGTCAATGGGGTGTCCTGGCTACTTGAAGAGCAGCAAGAGCTTTTGGTCCTGTCCCCTTTGCGGTGGGAGGAATCCCTGGACGTTTGCAATTGCTGAGCCTGCCTCCGGGTGTACTCGGCGGCCCACGCAGATAATATTGGGCTTTGGGAGGCTCTAGAAAGAGACAGCGCCAGCGTTTGTAGGGCTGTGAATGGGGTTGCCTGGCTACTTGAAGAGCAGCAAGAGCTTTTGGTCCTGGCCCCTTTGCGGTGGGAGGAATCCCTGGACGTTCGTAATTGCTGAGCCTGCCTCTGGGTATACTCCGAGGCCCAGGCAGATAGCATTGGAGTTTGGGAGGCTCTAGACAGAGACAGTGACATCGTTGGTGGGCCTATGAATGGGGTTAGGTGGCTAGCTGAAGAGCAGCAAGAGCTTTTGGTCGTGGCCCCTTTGGGGTGGGAGGAATCCCTGGACGTTCGCAATTGCTGAGCCTGCCGCCGGGTGTCCTCAGCAGCCCACGCAAATAGTGTTCAATTTTGGGAGGCTCTAGAAAGAGACAGCACCAGCGTTGGTGGGGCTGTGAATGGGGTTGCCTGGCTACCTGAAGAGCAGCAAGAGCTTTTGGTCCTGTCCCCTTTGCAGTGGGAGGAATCCCTGGACGTTCGCAATTGCTGAGCCTGCCTCCGGGTGTCGTCAGCAGCCCACGCAAATAGTGTTCAATTTTGGGAGGCTCTAGAAAGAGACAGCACCAGCGTTGGTGGGTCTGTTAATGGGGTGTCCTGGCTACTTGAAGAGCAGCAAGAGCTTCTGGTCCTGGCCCCTTTGCGGTGGGAGGAATCCCTGGACGTTCGCAATTGCTGAGCCTGCCTCCGGGTGTACTCGGCGGCCCACGCAGATAGTATTGGGCTTTGGGAGGCACCAGAAAGAGACAGCGCCAGCGTTTGTAGGGCTGTGAATGGGGTTGCCTGGCTACTTGAAGAGCAGTAAGAGCTTTTGGTCCTGGCCCTCTTGCCGTGGGAGGAATCCCTGGACGTTTGCAATTGCTGAGCCTGCCTCCGGGTGTACTCGGCGGCCCACGCAGATAGTATTGGGCTTTGGGAGGCACCAGAAAGAGACAGCGCCAGCGTTTGTAGGGCTATGAATGGGGTTGCCTGGCTACTTGAAGAGCAGCAAGAGCTTTTGGTCCTGGCCCCGTTGCGGTGGGAGGAATCCCTGGACGTTCGCAATTGCTGAGCCTGCCTCTGGGTATACTCCGAGGCCCAGGCAGATAGCATTGGAGTTTGGGAGGCTCTAGACAGAGACAGTGACATCGTTGGTGGGCCTATGAATGGGGTTAGGTGGCTAGTTGAAGAGCAGCAAGAGCTTTTGGTCGTGACCCCTTTGTGGTGGGAGGAATCCCTGGACGTTCGCAATTGCTGAGCCTGCCGCCGGGTGTCCTCAGCAGCCCACGCAAATAGTGTTCAATTTTGGGAGGCTCTAGAAAGAGACAGCACCAGCGTTGGTGGGTCTGTTAATGGGGTTGCCTGGCTACCTGAAGAGCAGCAAGAGCTTCTGGTCCTGGCCCCTTTGCGGTGGGAGGAATCCCTGGACGTTCGCAATTGCTGAGCCTGCTGCCGGGTGTACTCGGCGGCCAACACAGATAGTATTGGGCTTTGGGAGGCACCAGAAAGAGACAGCGCCAGCGTTTGTAGGGCTGTGAATGGGGTTGCCTGGCTACTTGAAGAGCAGCAAGAGCTTTTGGTCCTGGCCCCTTTGGGGTGGGAGTAATCCCTGGACGTTTGCAATTGCTGAGCCTGCCTCCGGGTGTAGTCGGCGGCCCACGCACATATTATTGGGCTTTGGGAGGCACCAGAAATAGACAGCGCCAGCGTTTGTAGGGCTGTCAGTGTGGTTGCGTGTCTACTTGAAGAGCAGCGAGAGCTTTTGGTCCTGGCCCCTTTGCGGTGGGAGGAATCCCTGGACGTTCGCAATTGCTGAGCCTGCCTCTGGGTATACTCGGAGGCCCAGGCAGATAGCATTGGAGTTTGGGAGGCTCTAGACAGAGACAGTGACATCGTTGGTGGGCCTATGAATGGGGTTAGGTGGCTAGCTGAAGAGCAGCAGGAGCTTTTGGTCCTGGCCCCTTTGGGGTGGGAGGAATTCCTGGATGTTCGCAATTGCTGAGCCTGCCGCCGGGTGTCCTCAGCAGCCTACGCAAATAGTGTTCAATTTTGGGAGGCACTAGAAAGAAACAGAGCCAGCGTTTGTAGGGCTGTGAATGGGGTTGCCTGGCTACTTGAAGAGCAGCAAGAGCTTTTGGTCCTGGCCCCTTTGCCGTGGGAGGAATCCCTGGACGTTCGCAATTGCTGAGCCTGCCTCCAGGTGTACTCGACGGCCCACGCAGATAGTATTGGGCTTTGGGAGGCTCTAGAAAGAGACAGCGCCAGCGTTTGTAGGGCTGTGAATGGGGTTGCGTAGCTACTTGAAGAGCAGCAAGAGCTTTTGGTCCTGGCCCCTTTGGGGTGGGAGGAATCCCTGGACGTTCGCAATTGCTGAGCCTGCCTCTGGGTATACTCGGAGGCCCAGGCAGATAGCATTGGAGTTTGGGAGGCTCTAGACAGAGACAGTGACATCGTTGGTGGGCCTATGAATGGGGTTAGGTGGCTAGCTGAAGAGCAGCAGGAGCTTTTGGTCCTGGCCCCTTTGGGGTGGGAGGAATCCCTGGATGTTCGCAATTGCTGAGCCTGCCGCCGGGTGTCCTCAGCAGCCTACGCAAATAGTGTTCAATTTTGGGAGGCACTAGAAAGAAAAAGAGCCAGCGTTTGTAGGGCTGTGAATGGGGTTGCCTGGCTACCTGAAGAGCAGCAAGAGCTTTTGGTCCTGGCCCCTTTGCGGTGGGAGGAATCCCTGGACATTCGCAATTGCTGAGCTGGGCTCCTGGTGTACTCGGCTGCGCAGGCAGATAATATTGGAGTTTGGGAGGCTCTAGAAAGAGACAGCACCAGCGTTGGTGGGTCTGTGAATGCAGTTGCCTGGCTACTTGAAGAGCAGTAAGAGCTTTTGGTCCTGGCCCCTTTGCCGTGGGAGGAATCCCTGGACGTTCGCAATTGCTGAGCCTGCCTCCGGGTGTACTCGGCGGCCCACGCAGATAGTATTGGGCTTTGGGAGGCTCTAGAAAGAGACAGCGCCAGCGTTTGTAGGGCTGTGAATGGGGTTGCCTGGCTACTTGAAGAGCAGCAAGAGCTTTTGGTCCTGGCCCCTTTGGGGTGGGAGGAATCCCTGGACGTTCGCAATTGCTGAGCCTGCCTCTGGGTATACTCGGAGGCCCAGGCAGATAGCATTGGAGTTTGGGAGGCTCTAGACAGAGACAGTGACATCGTTGGTGGGCCTATGAATGGGGTTAGGTGGCTAGTTGAAGAGCAGCAAGAGCTTTTGGTCGTGGCCCCTTTGCGGTGGGAGGAATCCCTGGACGTTCGCAATTGCTGAGCCTGCCGCCGGGTGTCCTCAGCAGCCCACGCAAATAGTGTTCTATTTTGGGAGGCTCTAGAAAGAGACAGCGCCAGCGTTGGTGGGTCTGTGAATGGGGTTTGCCTCGCTACTTGAAGAGCAGCAAGAGCTTTTGGTCCTGGCCCCTTTGCGGTGGGAGGAATCCCTGGACGTTCGCAATTGATGAGCTGGGCTCTGGGTGTACTCGGCGCCCCACGCAGAGAGTATTGGGCTTTGGGGGGCACCAGGAAGAGACAGCGGCAGTGTTTTTGGGGCTGTGAATGGGGTTGCCTGGCTACTTGAAGAGCAGCAAGAGCTTTTGGTCCTGGCCCCTTTGCGGTGGGACGAAACCCTGGACGTTCGCAATTGCTGAGCCTGCCTCCGGGTGTACTCGGTGGCCCACGCAGATAGTATTGGGCTTTGGGAGGCTCTAGAAAGAGACAGTGCCAGCGTTCGTGGGGCTATGAATGGGGTTGCCTGGCTACATGAAGAGCAGCAAGAGCTTTTGGTCCTGGCCCCTTTGCGGTGGGAGGAATCCCTGGACGTTCGCAGTTGTTGATCCTGCCTCAGGGTATCCTCAGCGGCCTACGCAAACAGTGTTCTCTTTTGGGAGGCTCTAGAAAGAGACAGTGACAGTGTTCGTGGGGCTATGAATGGGGTTTGCCTCGCTACTTGAAGAGCAGCAAGAGCTTTTGGTCCTGGCCCCTTTGCAGTGGGAGGAATCCCTGGACGTTCGCAATTGCTGAGCCTGCCGCCGGGTGTCCTCAGCAGCCCACGCAAATAGTGTTAAATTTTGGGAGGCTCTAGAAAGAGACAGCGCCAGCGTTGGTAGGGCTGTGAATGGGGTTTGCCTGGCTACTTGAAGAGCAGCAAGAGCTTTTGGTCGTGGCCCCTTTGGGGTGTAAGGAATCCCTGGACGTTCGCAATTGCTGAGCCTGCCTCCGGGTGTCCTCAGCGGCCCAACAAACAGTGTTCAATTTTGGGAGGCTCTAGAAAGAGACAGCGCCAGCGTTGGTGGGTCTGTCAATGGGGTGTCTAGGCTACTTGAAGAGCAGCAAGAGCTTTTGGTCCTGGCCCCTTTGCGGTGGGAGGAATCCCTGGACGTTCGCAATTGCTGAGCCTGCCTCCGGGTGTACTCGGCGGCCCACGCAGATAATATTGGGCTTTGGGAGGCTCTAGAAAGAGACAGCGCCAGCGTTTGTAGGGCTGTGAATGGGGTTGCCTGGCTACATGAAGAGCAGCAAGAGCTTTTGGTCCTGGCCCCTTTGCGGTGGGAGGAATCCCTGGACGTTCGCAATTGCTGAGCCTGCCTCTGGGTATACTCCGAGGCCCAGGCAGATAGCATTGGAGTTTGGGAGGCTCTAGACAGAGACAGTGACATCGTTGGTGGGCCTATGAATGGGGTTAGGTGGCTAGCTGAAGAGCAGCAAGAGCTTTTGGTCGTGGCCCCTTTGGGGTGGGAGGAATCCCTGGACGTTCGCAATTGCTGAGCCTGCCGCCGGGTGTCCTCAGCAGCCCACGCAAATAGTGTTCAATTTTGGGAGGCTCTAGAAAGAGACAGCGCCAGCGTTGGTGGGTCTGTGAATGGGGTTGCCTGGCTACCTGAAGAGCAGCAAGAGCTTTTGGTCCTGTCCCCTTTGCAGTGGGAGGAATCCCTGGACGTTCGCAATTGCTGAGCCTGCCTCCGGGTGTCGTCAGCAGCCCACGCAAATAGTGTTCAATTTTGGGAGGCTCTAGAAAGAGACAGCACCAGCGTTGGTGGGTCTGTTAATGGGGTGTCCTGGCTACTTGAAGAGCAGCAAGAGCTTCTGGTCCTGGCCCCTTTGCGGTGGGAGGAATCCCTGGACGTTCGCAATTGCTGAGCCTGCCTCCGGGTGTACTCGGCAGCCCACGCAGATAGTATTGGGCTTTGGGAGGCACCAGAAAGAGACAGCGCCAGCGTTTGTAGGGCTGTGAATGGGGTTGCCTGGCTACTTGAAGAGCAGTAAGAGCTTTTGGTCCTGGCCCTCTTGCCGTGGGAGGAATCCCTGGACGTTTGCAATTGCTGAGCCTGCCTCCGGGTGTACTCGGCGGCCCACGCAGATAGTATTGGGCTTTGGGAGGCTCTAGAAAGAGACAGCACCAGTGTTGGTGGGGCTGTGAATGGGGTTGCCTGGCTACTTGAAGAGCAGCAAGAGCTTTTGGTCCTGGCCCCTTTGCGGTGGGAGGAATCCCTGGACGTTCGCAATTGCTGAGCCTGCCTCTGGGTATACTCCGAGGCCCAGGCAGATAGCATTGGAGTTTGGGAGGCTCTAGACAGAGACAGTGACATCGTTGGTGGGCCTATGAATGGGGTTAGGTGGCTAGTTGAAGAGCAGCAAGAGCTTTTGGTCGTGGCCCCTTTGTGGTGGGAGGAATCCCTGGACGTTCGCAATTGCTGAGCCTGCCGCCGGGTGTCCTCAGCAGCCCACGCAAATAGTGTTCAATTTTGGGAGGCTCTAGAAAGAGACAGCGCCAGCGTTGGTGGGTCTGTGAATGGGGTTGCCTGGCTACCTGAAGAGCAGCAAGAGCTTCTGGTCCTGGCCCCTTTGCGGTGGGAGGAATCCCTGGACGTTCGCAATTGCTGAGCCTGCCTCCGGGTGTACTCGGTGGCCCATGCAGATATTATTGGGCTTTGGGAGGCACCAGAAAGAGACAGCGCCAGCGTTTGTAGGGCTGTGAATGGGGTTGCCTGGCTACTTGAAGAGCAGCAAGAGCTTCTGGTCCTGGCCCCTTTGCGGTGGGAGTAATCCCTGGACGTTTGCAATTGCTGAGCCTGCCTCCGGGTGTAGTCGGCGGCCCACGCACATAGTATTGGGCTTTGGGAGGCACCAGAAAGAGACAGCGCCAGCGTTTGTAGGGCTGTCAATGTGGTTGCGTGTCTACTTGAAGAGCAGCAAGAGCTTTTGGTCCTGGCCCCTTTGCGGTGTAAGGAATCCCTGGACGTTCGCAATTGCTGAGCCTGCCTCTGGGTATACTCGGAGGCCCAGGCAGATAGCATTGGAGTTTGGGAGGCTCTAGACAGAGACAGTGACATCGTTGGTGGGCCTATGAATGGGGTTAGGTGGCTAGCTGAAGAGCAGCAGGAGCTTTTGGTCCTGGCCCCTTTGGGGTGGGAGGAATCCCTGGATGTTCGCAATTGCTGAGCCTGCCGCCGGGTGTCCTCAGCAGCCTACGCAAATAGTGTTCAATTTTGGGAGGCACTAGAAAGAAACAGAGCCAGCGTTTGTAGGGCTGTGAATGGGGTGTCCTGGCTACTTGAAGAGCAGCAAGAGCTTTTGGTCCTGGCCCCTTTGCGGTGGGAGGAATCCCTGGACATTCGCAATTGCTGAGCTGGGCTCCTGGTGTACTCGGCTCCGCAGGCAGATAATATTGGAGTTTGGGAGGCTCTAGAAAGAGACAGCACCAGCGTTGGTGGGTCTGTGAATGCAGTTGCCTGGCTACTTGAAGAGCAGTAAGAGCTTTTGGTCCTGGCACCTTTGCAGTGGGAGGAATCCCTGGACGTTCGCAATTGCTGAGCCTGCCGCCGGGTGTCCTCAGCAGCCCACGCAAATAGTGTTCAATTTTGGGAGGCTCTAGAAAGAGACAGCACCAGCGTTGGTGGGTCTGTCAATGGGGTGTCCTGGCTACTTGAAGAGCAGCAAGAGCTTTTGGTCCTGGCCCCTTTGCCGTGGGAGGAATCCCTGGACGTTCGCAATTGCTGAGCCTGCCTCCGGGTGTACTCGACGGCCCACGCAGATAGTATTGGGCTTTGGGAGGCTCTAGAAAGAGACAGCGCCAGCGTTTGTAGGGCTGTGAATGGGGTTGCGTAGCTACTTGAAGAGCAGCAAGAGCTTTTGGTCCTGGCCCCTTTGGGGTGGGAGGAATCCCTGGACGTTCGCAATTGCTGAGCCTGCCTCTGGGTATACTCGGAGGCCCAGGCAGATAGCATTGGAGTTTGGGAGGCTCTAGACAGAGACAGTGACATCGTTGGTGGGCCTATGAATGGGGTTAGGTGGCTAGTTGAAGAGCAGCAAGAGCTTTTGGTCGTGGCCCCTTTGTGGTGGGAGGAATCCCTGGACGTTCGCAATTGCTGAGCCTGCCGCCGGGTGTCCTCAGCGGCCCACGCAAACAGTGTTCTCTTTTGGGAGGCTCTAGAAAGAGACAGTGCCAGTGTTCGTGGGGCTATGAATGGGGTTTGCCTCGCTACTTGAAGAGCAGCAAGAGCTTTTGGTCCTGGCCCCTTTGCGGTGGGAGGAATCCCTGGACGTTCGCAATTGCTGAGCCTGCCTCAGGGTGTACTCGGTGGCCCATGCAGATATTATTGGGCTTTGGGAGGCACTAGAAAGAGACAGCGCCAGCGTTGGTGGGTCTGTGAATGAGGTGTCCTGGCTAATTGAAGAGCAGCAAGAGCTTTTGGTCCTGGCCCCTTTGCGGTGGGAGGAATCCCTGGACGTTCGCAATTGCTGAGCCTGCCTCTGGGTATACTCCGAGGCCCAGGCAGATAGCATTGGAGTTTGGGAGGCTCTAGACAGAGACAGTGACATCGTTGGTGGGCCTATGAATGGGGTTAGGTGGCTAGCTGAAGAGCAGCAAGAGCTTTTGGTCGTGGCCCCTTTGGGGTGGGAGGAATCCCTGGACGTTCGCAATTGCTGAGCCTGCCGCCGGGTGTCCTCAGCAGCCCACGCAAATAGTGTTCAATTTTGGGAGGCTCTAGAAAGAGACAGCGCCAGCGTTGGTGGGTCTGTGAATGGGGTTGCCTGGCTACCTGAAGAGCAGCAAGAGCTTTTGGTCCTGTCCCCTTTGCAGTGGGAGGAATCCCTGGACGTTCGCAATTGCTGAGCCTGCCTCCGGGTGTCGTCAGCAGCCCACGCAAATAGTGTTCAATTTTGGGAGGCTCTAGAAAGAGACAGCACCAGCGTTGGTGGGTCTGTTAATGGGGTGTCCTGGCTACTTGAAGAGCAGCAAGAGCTTCTGGTCCTGGCCCCTTTGCGGTGGGAGGAATCCCTGGACGTTCGCAATTGCTGAGCCTGCCTCCGGGTGTACTCGGCAGCCCACGCAGATAGTATTGGGCTTTGGGAGGCACCAGAAAGAGACAGCGCCAGCGTTTGTAGGGCTGTGAATGGGGTTGCCTGGCTACTTGAAGAGCAGTAAGAGCTTTTGGTCCTGGCCCTCTTGCCGTGGGAGGAATCCCTGGACGTTTGCAATTGCTGAGCCTGCCTCCGGGTGTACTCGGCGGCCCACGCAGATAGTATTGGGCTTTGGGAGGCTCTAGAAAGAGACAGCACCAGTGTTGGTGGGGCTGTGAATGGGGTTGCCTGGCTACTTGAAGAGCAGCAAGAGCTTTTGGTCCTGGCCCCTTTGGGGTGGGAGGAATCCCTGGACGTTCGCAATTGCTGAGCCTGCCTCTGGGTATACTCCGAGGCCCAGGCAGATAGCATTGGAGTTTGGGAGGCTCTAGACAGAGACAGTGACATCGTTGGTGGGCCTATGAATGGGGTTAGGTGGCTAGTTGAAGAGCAGCAAGAGCTTTTGGTCGTGGCCCCTTTGTGGTGGGAGGAATCCCTGGACGTTCGCAATTGCTGAGCCTGCCGCCGGGTGTCCTCAGCAGCCCACGCAAATAGTGTTCAATTTTGGGAGGCTCTAGAAAGAGACAGCGCCAGCGTTGGTGGGTCTGTGAATGGGGTTGCCTGGCTACCTGAAGAGCAGCAAGAGCTTCTGGTCCTGGCCCCTTTGCGGTGGGAGGAATCCCTGGACGTTCGCAATTGCTGAGCCTGCCTCCGGGTGTACTCGGCGGCCAACACAGATAGTATTGGGCTTTGGGAGGCACCAGAAAGAGACAGCGCCAGCGTTTGTAGGGCTGTGAATGGGGTTGCCTGGCTACTTGAAGAGCAGCAAGAGCTTCTGGTCCTGGCCCCTTTGCGGTGGGAGTAATCCCTGGACGTTTGCAATTGCTGAGCCTGCCTCCGGGTGTAGTCGGCGGCCCACGCACATATTATTGGGCTTTGGGAGGCACCAGAAAGAGACAGCGCCAGCGTTTGTAGGGCTGTCAATGTGGTTGCGTGTCTACTTGAAGAGCAGCAAGAGCTTTTGGTCCTGGCCCCTTTGCGGTGTAAGGAATCCCTGGACGTTCGCAATTGCTGAGCCTGCCTCTGGGTATACTCGGAGGCCCAGGCAGATAGCATTGGAGTTTGGGAGGCTCTAGACAGAGACAGTGACATCGTTGGTGGGCCTATGAATGGGGTTAGGTGGCTAGCTGAAGAGCAGCAGGAGCTTTTGGTCCTGGCCCCTTTGGGGTGGGAGGAATCCCTGGATGTTCGCAATTGCTGAGCCTGCCGCCGGGTGTCCTCAGCAGCCTACGCAAATAGTGTTCAATTTTTGGGAGGCACTAGAAAGAAACAGAGCCAGCGTTTGTAGGGCTGTGAATGGGGTTGCCTGGCTACTTGAAGAGCAGCAAGAGCTTTTGGTCCTGGCCCCTTTGCGGTGGGAGGAATCCCTGGACATTCGCAATTGCTGAGCTGGGCTCCTGGTGTACTCGGCTGCGCAGGCAGATAATATTGGAGTTTGGGAGGCTCTAGAAAGAGACAGCACCAGCGTTGGTGGGTCTGTGAATGCAGTTGCCTGGCTACTTGAAGAGCAGTAAGAGCTTTTGGTCCTGGCACCTTTGCAGTGGGAGGAATCCCTGGACGTTCGCAATTGCTGAGCCTGCCGCCGGGTGTCCTCAGCAGCCCACGCAAATAGTGTTCAATTTTGGGAGGCTCTAGAAAGAGACAGCACCAGCGTTGGTGGGTCTGTCAATGGGGTGTCCTGGCTACTTGAAGAGCAGCAAGAGCTTTTGGTCCTGGCCCCTTTGCCGTGGGAGGAATCCCTGGACGTTCGCAATTGCTGAGCCTGCCTCCGGGTGTACTCGACGGCCCACGCAGATAGTATTGGGCTTTGGGAGGCTCTAGAAAGAGACAGCGCCAGCGTTTGTAGGGCTGTGAATGGGGTTGCGTAGCTACTTGAAGAGCAGCAAGAGCTTTTGGTCCTGGCCCCTTTGGGGTGGGAGGAATCCCTGGACGTTCGCAATTGCTGAGCCTGCCTCTGGGTATACTCGGAGGCCCAGGCAGATAGCATTGGAGTTTGGGAGGCTCTAGACAGAGACAGTGACATCGTTGGTGGGCCTATGAATGGGGTTAGGTGGCTAGTTGAAGAGCAGCAAGAGCTTTTGGTCGTGGCCCCTTTGTGGTGGGAGGAATCCCTGGACGTTCGCAATTGCTGAGCCTGCCGCCGGGTGTCCTCAGCGGCCCACGCAAACAGTGTTCTCTTTTGGGAGGCTCTAGAAAGAGACAGTGCCAGTGTTCGTGGGGCTATGAATGGGGTTTGCCTCGCTACTTGAAGAGCAGCAAGAGCTTTTGGTCCTGGCCCCTTTGGGGTGGGAGGAATCCCTAGACGTTCGCAATTGCTGAGCCTGCCTCAGGGTGTACTCGGTGGCCCATGCAGATATTATTGGGCTTTGGGAGGCACTAGAAAGAGACAGCGCCAGCGTTGGTGGGTCTGTGAATGAGGTGTCCTGGCTAATTGAAGAGCAGCAAGAGCTTTTGGTCCTGGCCCCTTTGCCGTGGGAGGAATCCCTGGACGTTCGCAATTGCTGAGCTGGGCTCTGGGTGTACTCGGCGCCCCACGCAGATAGTATTGGGCTTTGGGGGGCACCAGGAAGAGACAGCGGCAGTGTTTTTGGGGCTGTGAATGGGGTTTGCCTGTCTACTTGAAGAGCAGCAAGAGCTTTTGGTCCTGGCCCCTTTTGGGTGGGACGAAACCCTGGACGTTCGCAATTGCTGAGCCTGCCTCCGGGTGTACTCGGTGGCCCACGCAGATAGTATTGGGCTTTGGGAGGCTCTAGAAAGAGACAGTGCCAGCGTTCGTGGGGCTATGAATGGGGTTGCCTGGCTAGATGAAGAGCAGCAAGAGCTTTTGGTCCTGGCCCCTTTGCAGTGGGAGGAATCCCTGGACGTTCGCAATTGCTGAGCCTGCCGCCGGGTGTCCTCAGCGGCCCACGCAAACAGTGTTCTCTTTTGGGAGGCTCTAGAAAGAGACAGTGCCAGCGTTCGTGGGGCTATGAATGGGGTTTGCCTGGCTACTTGAAGAGCAGTAAGAGCTTTTGGTCCTGGCCCCTTTGCGGTGGGAGGAATCCCTGGATGTTCGCAATTGCTGAGCCTGCCTCAGGGTATACTCCGAGGCCCAGGCAGATAGCATTGGAGTTTGGGAGGCTCTAGACAGAGACAGTGACATCGTTGGTGGGCCTATGAATGGGGTTAGGTGGCTAGTTGAAGAGCAGCAAGAGCTTTTGGTCCTGGCCCCTTTGCGGTGTAAGGAATCCCTGGACGTTCGCAATTGCTGAGCCTGCCTCTGGGTATACTCGGAGGCCCAGGCAGATAGCATTGGAGTTTGGGAGGCTCTAGACAGAGACAGTGACATCGTTGGTGGGCCTATGAATGGGGTTAGGTGGCTAGCTGAAGAGCAGCAGGAGCTTTTGGTCCTGGCCCCTTTGGGGTGGGAGGAATCCCTGGATGTTCGCAATTGCTGAGCCTGCCGCCGGGTGTCCTCAGCAGCCTACGCAAATAGTGTTCAATTTTTGGGAGGCACTAGAAAGAAACAGAGCCAGCGTTTGTAGGGCTGTGAATGGGGTTCCTGGCTACTTGAAGAGCAGCAAGAGCTTTTGGTCCTGGCCCCTTTGCGGTGGGAGGAATCCCTGGACATTCGCAATTGCTGAGCTGGGCTCCTGGTGTACTCGGCTGCGCAGGCAGATAATATTGGAGTTTCGGAGGCTCTAGAAAGAGACAGCACCAGCGTTGGTGGGTCTGTGAATGCAGTTGCCTGGCTACTTGAAGAGCAGTAAGAGCTTTTGGTCCTGGCACCTTTGCAGTGGGAGGAATCCCTGGACGTTCGCAATTGCTGAGCCTGCCGCCGGGTGTCCTCAGCAGCCCACGCAAATAGTGTTCAATTTTGGGAGGCTCTAGAAAGAGACAGCACCAGCGTTGGTGGGTCTGTCAATGGGGTGTCCTGGCTACTTGAAGAGCAGCAAGAGCTTTTGGTCCTGGCCCCTTTTGGGTGGGACGAAACCCTGGACGTTCGCAATTGCTGAGCCTGCCTCCGGGTGTACTCGGTGGCCCACGCAGATAGTATTGGGCTTTGGGAGGCTCTAGAAAGAGACAGTGCCAGCGTTCGTGGGGCTATGAATGGGGTTGCCTGGCTAGATGAAGAGCAGCAAGAGCTTTTGGTCCTGGCCCCTTTGCAGTGGGAGGAATCCCTGGACGTTCGCAATTGCTGAGCCTGCCGCCGGGTGTCCTCAGCGGCCCACGCAAACAGTGTTCTCTTTTGGGAGGCTCTAGAAAGAGACAGTGCCAGCGTTCGTGGGGCTATGAATGGGGTTTGCCTGGCTACTTGAAGAGCAGTAAGAGCTTTTGGTCCTGGCCCCTTTGCGGTGGGAGGAATCCCTGGATGTTCGCAATTGCTGAGCCTGCCTCAGGGTATACTCGGAGGCCCAGGCAGATAGCATTGGAGTTTGGGAGGCTCTAGACAGAGACAGTGACATCGTTGGTGGGCCTATGAATGGGGTTAGGTGGCTAGTTGAAGAGCAGCAAGAGCTTTTGGTCGTGGCCCCTTTGTGGTGGGAGGAATCCCTGGACGTTCGCAATTGCTGAGCCTGCCGCCGGGTGTCCTCAGCGGCCCACGCAAACAGTGTTCTCTTTTGGGAGGCTCTAGAAAGAGACAGTGCCAGTGTTCGTGGGGCTATGAATGGGGTTTGCCTCGCTACTTGAAGAGCAGCAAGAGCTTTTGGTCCTGGCCCCTTTGGGGTGGGAGGAATCCCTAGACGTTCGCAATTGCTGAGCCTGCCTCAGGGTGTACTCGGTGGCCCATGCAGATATTATTGGGCTTTGGGAGGCACTAGAAAGAGACAGCGCCAGCGTTGGTGGGTCTGTGAATGAGGTGTCCTGGCTAATTGAAGAGCAGCAAGAGCTTTTGGTCCTGGCCCCTTTGCCGTGGGAGGAATCCCTGGACGTTCGCAATTGCTGAGCTGGGCTCTGGGTGTACTCGGCGCCCCACGCAGATAGTATTGGGCTTTGGGGGGCACCAGGAAGAGACAGCGGCAGTG
Organism: Platalea leucorodia; assembly: GCF_965183815.1. NCBI lineage: Eukaryota > Metazoa > Chordata > Aves > Pelecaniformes > Threskiornithidae > Platalea > Platalea leucorodia. The sequence goes on from NC_138828.1 coordinate 21,324,284, forward strand.
TTTTTGGGGCTGTGAATGGGGTTTGCCTGTCTACTTGAAGAGCAGCAAGAGCTTTTGGTCCTGGCCCCTTTTGGGTGGGACGAAACCCTGGACGTTCGCAATTGCTGAGCCTGCCTCCGGGTGTACTCGGTGGCCCACGCAGATAGTATTGGGCTTTGGGAGGCTCTAGAAAGAGACAGTGCCAGCGTTCGTGGGGCTATGAATGGGGTTGCCTGGCTAGATGAAGAGCAGCAAGAGCTTTTGGTCCTGGCCCCTTTGCAGTGGGAGGAATCCCTGGACGTTCGCAATTGCTGAGCCTGCCGCCGGGTGTCCTCAGCGGCCCACGCAAACAGTGTTCTCTTTTGGGAGGCTCTAGAAAGAGACAGTGCCAGCGTTCGTGGGGCTATGAATGGGGTTTGCCTGGCTACTTGAAGAGCAGTAAGAGCTTTTGGTCCTGGCCCCTTTGCGGTGGGAGGAATCCCTGGATGTTCGCAATTGCTGAGCCTGCCTCAGGGTATACTCCGAGGCCCAGGCAGATAGCATTGGAGTTTGGGAGGCTCTAGACAGAGACAGTGACATCGTTGGTGGGCCTATGAATGGGGTTAGGTGGCTAGTTGAAGAGCAGCAAGAGCTTTTGGTCCTGGCCCCTTTGCGGTGTAAGGAATCCCTGGACGTTCGCAATTGCTGAGCCTGCCTCTGGGTATACTCGGAGGCCCAGGCAGATAGCATTGGAGTTTGGGAGGCTCTAGACAGAGACAGTGACATCGTTGGTGGGCCTATGAATGGGGTTAGGTGGCTAGCTGAAGAGCAGCAGGAGCTTTTGGTCCTGGCCCCTTTGGGGTGGGAGGAATCCCTGGATGTTCGCAATTGCTGAGCCTGCCGCCGGGTGTCCTCAGCAGCCTACGCAAATAGTGTTCAATTTTTGGGAGGCACTAGAAAGAAACAGAGCCAGCGTTTGTAGGGCTGTGAATGGGGTTCCTGGCTACTTGAAGAGCAGCAAGAGCTTTTGGTCCTGGCCCCTTTGCGGTGGGAGGAATCCCTGGACATTCGCAATTGCTGAGCTGGGCTCCTGGTGTACTCGGCTGCGCAGGCAGATAATATTGGAGTTTCGGAGGCTCTAGAAAGAGACAGCACCAGCGTTGGTGGGTCTGTGAATGCAGTTGCCTGGCTACTTGAAGAGCAGTAAGAGCTTTTGGTCCTGGCACCTTTGCAGTGGGAGGAATCCCTGGACGTTCGCAATTGCTGAGCCTGCCGCCGGGTGTCCTCAGCAGCCCACGCAAATAGTGTTCAATTTTGGGAGGCTCTAGAAAGAGACAGCACCAGCGTTGGTGGGTCTGTCAATGGGGTGTCCTGGCTACTTGAAGAGCAGCAAGAGCTTTTGGTCCTGGCCCCTTTTGGGTGGGACGAAACCCTGGACGTTCGCAATTGCTGAGCCTGCCTCCGGGTGTACTCGGTGGCCCACGCAGATAGTATTGGGCTTTGGGAGGCTCTAGAAAGAGACAGTGCCAGCGTTCGTGGGGCTATGAATGGGGTTGCCTGGCTAGATGAAGAGCAGCAAGAGCTTTTGGTCCTGGCCCCTTTGCAGTGGGAGGAATCCCTGGACGTTCGCAATTGCTGAGCCTGCCGCCGGGTGTCCTCAGCGGCCCACGCAAACAGTGTTCTCTTTTGGGAGGCTCTAGAAAGAGACAGTGCCAGCGTTCGTGGGGCTATGAATGGGGTTTGCCTGGCTACTTGAAGAGCAGTAAGAGCTTTTGGTCCTGGCCCCTTTGCGGTGGGAGGAATCCCTGGATGTTCGCAATTGCTGAGCCTGCCTCAGGGTATACTCCGAGGCCCAGGCAGATAGCATTGGAGTTTGGGAGGCTCTAGACAGAGACAGTGACATCGTTGGTGGGCCTATGAATGGGGTTAGGTGGCTAGTTGAAGAGCAGCAAGAGCTTTTGGTCCTGGCCCCTTTGCGGTGTAAGGAATCCCTGGACGTTCGCAATTGCTGAGCCTGCCTCTGGGTATACTCGGAGGCCCAGGCACATAGCATTGGAGTTTGGGAGGCTCTAGACAGAGACAGTGACATCGTTGGTGGGCCTATGAATGGGGTTAGGTGGCTAGCTGAAGAGCAGCAGGAGCTTTTGGTCCTGGCCCCTTTGGGGTGGGAGGAATCCCTGGATGTTCGCAATTGCTGAGCCTGCCGCCGGGTGTCCTCAGCAGCCTACGCAAATAGTGTTCAATTTTTGGGAGGCACTAGAAAGAAACAGAGCCAGCGTTTGTAGGGCTGTGAATGGGGTTGCCTGGCTACTTGAAGAGCAGCAAGAGCTTTTGGTCCTGGCCCCTTTGCGGTGGGAGGAATCCCTGGACATTCGCAATTGCTGAGCTGGGCTCCTGGTGTACTCGGCTGCGCAGGCAGATAATATTGGAGTTTGGGAGGCTCTAGAAAGAGACAGCACCAGCGTTGGTGGGTCTGTGAATGCAGTTGCCTGGCTACTTGAAGAGCAGTAAGAGCTTTTGGTCCTGGCACCTTTGCAGTGGGAGGAATCCCTGGACGTTCGCAATTGCTGAGCCTGCCGCCGGGTGTCCTCAGCAGCCTACGCAAATAGTGTTCAATTTTTGGGAGGCTCTAGAAAGAGACAGTGCCAGTGTTCGTGGGGCTATGAATGGGGTTTGCCTCGCTACTTGAAGAGCAGCAAGAGCTTTTGGTCCTGGCCCCTTTGCGGTGGGAGGAATCCCTAGACGTTCGCAATTGCTGAGCCTGCCTCAGGGTGTACTCGGTGGCCCATGCAGATATTATTGGGCTTTGGGAGGCACTAGAAAGAGACAGCGCCAGCGTTGGTGGGTCTGTGAATGAGGTGTCCTGGCTAATTGAAGAGCAGCAAGAGCTTTTGGTCCTGGCCCCTTTGCCGTGGGAGGAATCCCTGGACGTTCGCAATTGCTGAGCTGGGCTCTGGGTGTACTCGGCGCCCCACGCAGATAGTATTGGGCTTTGGGGGGCACCAGGAAGAGACAGCGGCAGTGTTTTTGGGGCTGTGAATGGGGTTTGCCTGTCTACTTGAAGAGCAGCAAGAGCTTTTGGTCCTGGCCCCTTTTGGGTGGGACGAAACCCTGGACGTTCGCAATTGCTGAGCCTGCCTCCGGGTGTACTCGGTGGCCCACGCAGATAGTATTGGGCTTTGGGAGGCTCTAGAAAGAGACAGTGCCAGCGTTCGTGGGGCTATGAATGGGGTTGCCTGGCTAGATGAAGAGCAGCAAGAGCTTTTGGTCCTGGCCCCTTTGCAGTGGGAGGAATCCCTGGACGTTCGCAATTGCTGAGCCTGCCGCCGGGTGTCCTCAGCGGCCCACGCAAACAGTGTTCTCTTTTGGGAGGCTCTAGAAAGAGACAGTGCCAGCGTTCGTGGGGCTATGAATGGGGTTTGCCTGGCTACTTGAAGAGCAGTAAGAGCTTTTGGTCCTGGCCCCTTTGCGGTGGGAGGAATCCCTGGATGTTCGCAATTGCTGAGCCTGCCTCAGGGTATACTCCGAGGCCCAGGCAGATAGCATTGGAGTTTGGGAGGCTCTAGACAGAGACAGTGACATCGTTGGTGGGCCTATGAATGGGGTTAGGTGGCTAGTTGAAGAGCAGCAAGAGCTTTTGGTCCTGGCCCCTTTGGGGTGGGAGGAATCCCTGGACGTTCGCAATTGCTGAGCCTGCCGCCGGGTGTACTCGGTGGCCCACGCAAATAGTGTTCAATTTTGGGAGGCACTAGAAAGAAACAGAGCCAGCGTTTGTAGGGCTGTGAATGGGGTTGCCTGGCTACTTGAAGAGCAGCAAGAGCTTTTGGTCCTGGCCCCTTTGCGGTGGGAGGAATCCCTGGACATTCGCAATTGCTGAGCTGGGCTCCTGGTGTACTCGGCTGCGCAGGCAGATAATATTGGAGTTTGGGAGGCTCTAGAAAGAGACAGCACCAGCGTTGGTGGGTCTGTGAATGCGGTTGCCTGGCTACTTGAAGAGCAGTAAGAGCTTTTGGTCCTGGCACCTTTGCAGTGGGAGGAATCCCTGGACGTTCGCAATTGCTGAGCCTGCTGCCGGGTGTCCTCAGCAACCCACGCAAATAGTGTTCAATTTTGGGAGGCTCTAGAAAGAGACAGCACCAGCGTTTGTAGGGCTGTGAATGGGGTTGCCTGGCTACTTGAAGAGCAGCAAGAGCTTTTGGTCCTGGCCCCTTTGGGGTGTAAGGAATCCCTGGACGTTTGCAATTGCTGAGCCTGCCTCTGGGTATACTCGGAGGCCCAGGCAGATAGCATTGGAGTTTGGGAGGCTCTAGACAGAGACAGTGACATCGTTGGTGGGCCTATGAATGGGGTTAGGTGGCTAGTTGAAGAGCAGCAAGAGCTTTTGGTCCTGGCCCCTTTGCAGTGGGAGGAATCCCTGGACGTTTGCAATTGCTGAGCCTGCCTCCGGGTGTCGTCAGCAGCCCACGCAAATAGTGTTCAATTTTGGGAGGCTCTAGAAAGAGACAGCACCAGCGTTGGTGGGTCTGTTAATGGGGTGTCCTGGCTACTTGAAGAGCAGCAAGAGCTTCTGGTCCTGGCCCCTTTGCGGTGGGAGGAATCCCTGGACGTTCGCAATTGCTGAGCCTGCCTCCGGGTGTACTCGGCAGCCCACGCAGATAGTATTGGGCTTTGGGAGGCACCAGAAAGAGACAGCGCCAGCGTTTGTAGGGCTGTGAATGGGGTTGCCTGGCTACTTGAAGAGCAGTAAGAGCTTTTGGTCCTGGCCCTCTTGCCGTGGGAGGAATCCCTGGACGTTTGCAATTGCTGAGCCTGCCTCCGGGTGTACTCGGCGGCCCACGCAGATAGTATTGGGCTTTGGGAGGCTCTAGAAAGAGACAGCACCAGTGTTGGTGGGGCTGTGAATGGGGTTGCCTGGCTACTTGAAGAGCAGCAAGAGCTTTTGGTCCTGGCCCCTTTGCGGTGGGAGGAATCCCTGGACGTTCGCAATTGCTGAGCCTGCCTCTGGGTATACTCCGAGGCCCAGGCAGATAGCATTGGAGTTTGGGAGGCTCTAGACAGAGACAGTGACATCGTTGGTGGGCCTATGAATGGGGTTAGGTGGCTAGTTGAAGAGCAGCAAGAGCTTTTGGTCGTGGCCCCTTTGTGGTGGGAGGAATCCCTGGACGTTCGCAATTGCTGAGCCTGCCGCCGTGTGTCCTCAGCAGCCCACGCAAATAGTGTTCAATTTTGGGAGGCTCTAGAAAGAGACAGCGCCAGCGTTGGTGGGTCTGTGAATGGGGTTGCCTGGCTACCTGAAGAGCAGCAAGAGCTTCTGGTCCTGGCCCCTTTGCGGTGGGAGGAATCCCTGGACGTTCGCAATTGCTGAGCCTGCCTCCGGGTGTACTCGGCGGCCAACACAGATAGTATTGAGCTTTGGGAGGCACCAGAAAGAGACAGCGCCAGCGTTTGTAGGGCTGTGAATGGGGTTGCCTGGCTACTTGAAGAGCAGCAAGAGCTTCTGGTCCTGGCCCCTTTGCGGTGGGAGTAATCCCTGGACGTTTGCAATTGCTGAGCCTGCCTCCGGGTGTAGTCGGCGGCCCACGCACATATTATTGGGCTTTGGGAGGCACCAGAAAGAGACAGCGCCAGCGTTTGTAGGGCTGTCAATGTGGTTGCGTGTCTACTTGAAGAGCAGCAAGAGCTTTTGGTCCTGGCCCCTTTGCGGTGTAAGGAATCCCTGGACGTTCGCAATTGCTGAGCCTGCCTCTGGGTATACTCGGAGGCCCAGGCAGATAGCATTGGAGTTTGGGAGGCTCTAGACAGAGACAGTGACATCGTTGGTGGGCCTATGAATGGGGTTAGGTGGCTAGCTGAAGAGCAGCAGGAGCTTTTGGTCCTGGCCCCTTTGGGGTGGGAGGAATCCCTGGATGTTCGCAATTGCTGAGCCTGCCGCCGGGTGTCCTCAGCAGCCTACGCAAATAGTGTTCAATTTTTGGGAGGCACTAGAAAGAAACAGAGCCAGCGTTTGTAGGGCTGTGAATGGGGTTGCCTGGCTACTTGAAGAGCAGCAAGAGCTTTTGGTCCTGGCCCCTTTGCGGTGGGAGGAATCCCTGGACATTCGCAATTGCTGAGCTGGGCTCCTGGTGTACTCGGCTGCGCAGGCAGATAATATTGGAGTTTGGGAGGCTCTAGAAAGAGACAGCACCAGCGTTGGTGGGTCTGTGAATGCAGTTGCCTGGCTACTTGAAGAGCAGTAAGAGCTTTTGGTCCTGGCACCTTTGCAGTGGGAGGAATCCCTGGACGTTCGCAATTGCTGAGCCTGCCGCCGGGTGTCCTCAGCAGCCCACGCAAATAGTGTTCAATTTTGGGAGGCTCTAGAAAGAGACAGCACCAGCGTTGGTGGGTCTGTCAATGGGGTGTCCTGGCTACTTGAAGAGCAGCAAGAGCTTTTGGTCCTGGCCCCTTTGCCGTGGGAGGAATCCCTGGACGTTCGCAATTGCTGAGCCTGCCTCCGGGTGTACTCGACGGCCCACGCAGATAGTATTGGGCTTTGGGAGGCTCTAGAAAGAGACAGCGCCAGCGTTTGTAGGGCTGTGAATGGGGTTGCGTAGCTACTTGAAGAGCAGCAAGAGCTTTTGGTCCTGGCCCCTTTGGGGTGGGAGGAATCCCTGGACGTTCGCAATTGCTGAGCCTGCCTCTGGGTATACTCGGAGGCCCAGGCAGATAGCATTGGAGTTTGGGAGGCTCTAGACAGAGACAGTGACATCGTTGGTGGGCCTATGAATGGGGTTAGGTGGCTAGTTGAAGAGCAGCAAGAGCTTTTGGTCGTGGCCCCTTTGTGGTGGGAGGAATCCCTGGACGTTCGCAATTGCTGAGCCTGCCGCCGGGTGTCCTCAGCGGCCCACGCAAACAGTGTTCTCTTTTGGGAGGCTCTAGAAAGAGACAGTGCCAGTGTTCGTGGGGCTATGAATGGGGTTTGCCTCGCTACTTGAAGAGCAGCAAGAGCTTTTGGTCCTGGCCCCTTTGCGGTTGGAGGAATCCCTAGACGTTCGCAATTGCTGAGCCTGCCTCAGGGTGTACTCGGTGGCCCATGCAGATATTATTGGGCTTTGGGAGGCACTAGAAAGAGACAACGCCAGCGTTGGTGGGTCTGTGAATGAGGTGTCCTGGCTAATTGAAGAGCAGCAAGAGCTTTTGGTCCTGGCCCCTTTGCCGTGGGAGGAATCCCTGGACGTTCGCAATTGCTGAGCTGGGCTCTGGGTGTACTCGGCGCCCCACGCAGATAGTATTGGGCTTTGGGGGGCACCAGGAAGAGACAGCGGCAGTGTTTTTGGGGCTGTGAATGGGGTTTGCCTGTCTACTTGAAGAGCAGCAAGAGCTTTTGGTCCTGGCCCCTTTTGGGTGGGACGAAACCCTGGACGTTCGCAATTGCTGAGCCTGCCTCCGGGTGTACTCGGTGGCCCACGCAGATAGTATTGGGCTTTGGGAGGCTCTAGAAAGAGACAGTGCCAGCGTTCGTGGGGCTATGAATGGGGTTGCCTGGCTAGATGAAGAGCAGCAAGAGCTTTTGGTCCTGGCCCCTTTGCAGTGGGAGGAATCCCTGGACGTTCGCAATTGCTGAGCCTGCCGCCGGGTGTCCTCAGCGGCCCACGCAAACAGTGTTCTCTTTTGGGAGGCTCTAGAAAGAGACAGTGCCAGCGTTCGTGGGGCTATGAATGGGGTTTGCCTGGCTACTTGAAGAGCAGTAAGAGCTTTTGGTCCTGGCCCCTTTGCGGTGGGAGGAATCCCTGGATGTTCGCAATTGCTGAGCCTGCCTCAGGGTATACTCCGAGGCCCAGGCAGATAGCATTGGAGTTTGGGAGGCTCTAGACAGAGACAGTGACATCGTTGGTGGGCCTATGAATGGGGTTAGGTGGCTAGTTGAAGAGCAGCAAGAGCTTTTGGTCGTGGCCCCTTTGCGGTGTAAGGAATCCCTGGACGTTCGCAATTGCTGAGCCTGCCTCTGGGTATACTCGGAGGCCCAGGCAGATAGCATTGGAGTTTGGGAGGCTCTAGACAGAGACAGTGACATCGTTGGTGGGCCTATGAATGGGGTTAGGTGGCTAGCTGAAGAGCAGCAGGAGCTTTTGGTCCTGGCCCCTTTGGGGTGGGAGGAATCCCTGGATGTTCGCAATTGCTGAGCCTGCCGCCGGGTGTCCTCAGCAGCCTACGCAAATAGTGTTCAATTTTTGGGAGGCACTAGAAAGAAACAGAGCCAGCGTTTGTAGGGCTGTGAATGGGGTTGCCTGGCTACTTGAAGAGCAGCAAGAGCTTTTGGTCCTGGCCCCTTTGCGGTGGGAGGAATCCCTGGACATTCGCAATTGCTGAGCTGGGCTCCTGGTGTACTCGGCTCCGCAGGCAGATAATATTGGAGTTTGGGAGGCTCTAGAAAGAGACAGCACCAGCGTTGGTGGGTCTGTGAATGCAGTTGCCTGGCTACTTGAAGAGCAGCAAGAGCTTTTGGTCCTGGCCCCTTTGCCGTGGGAGGAATCCCTGGACGTTCGCAATTGCTGAGCCTGCCTCCGGGTGTACTCGACGGCCCACGCAGATAGTATTGGGCTTTGGGAGGCTCTAGAAAGAGACAGCGCCAGCGTTTGTAGGGCTGTGAATGGGGTTGCCTGCCTACTTGAAGAGCAGCAAGAGCTTTTGGTCGTGGCCCCTTTGGGGTGGGAGGAATCCCTGGACGTTCGCAATTGCTGAGCCTGCCTCTGGGTATACTCGGAGGCCCAGGCAGATAGCATTGGAGTTTGGGAGGCTCTAGACAGAGACAGTGACATCGTTGGTGGGCCTATGAATGGGGTTAGGTGGCTAGTTGAAGAGCAGCAAGAGCTTTTGGTCGTGGCCCCTTTGTGGTGGGAGGAATCCCTGGACGTTCGCAATTGCTGAGCCTGCCGCCGGGTGTCCTCAGCGGCCCACGCAAACAGTGTTCTCTTTTGGGAGGCTCTAGAAAGAGACAGTGCCAGTGTTCGTGGGGCTATGAATGGGGTTTGCCTCGCTACTTGAAGAGCAGCAAGAGCTTTTGGTCCTGGCCCCTTTGCGGTGGGAGGAATCCCTAGACGTTCGCAATTGCTGAGCCTGCCTCAGGGTGTACTCGGTGGCCCATGCAGATATTATTGGGCTTTGGGAGGCACTAGAAAGAGACAGCGCCAGCGTTGGTGGGTCTGTGAATGAGGTGTCCTGGCTAATTGAAGAGCAGCAAGAGCTTTTGGTCCTGGCCCCTTTGCCGTGGGAGGAATCCCTGGACGTTCGCAATTGCTGAGCTGGGCTCTGGGTGTACTCGGCGCCCCACGCAGATAGTATTGGGCTTTGGGGGGCACCAGGAAGAGACAGCGGCAGTGTTTTTGGGGCTGTGAATGGGGTTTGCCTGTCTACTTGAAGAGCAGCAAGAGCTTTTGGTCCTGGCCCCTTTTGGGTGGGACGAAACCCTGGACGTTCGCAATTGCTGAGCCTGCCTCCGGGTGTACTCGGTGGCCCACGCAGATAGTATTGGGCTTTGGGAGGCTCTAGAAAGAGACAGTGCCAGCGTTCGTGGGGCTATGAATGGGGTTGCCTGGCTAGATGAAGAGCAGCAAGAGCTTTTGGTCCTGGCCCCTTTGCAGTGGGAGGAATCCCTGGACGTTCGCAATTGCTGAGCCTGCCGCCGGGTGTCCTCAGCGGCCCACGCAAACAGTGTTCTCTTTTGGGAGGCTCTAGAAAGAGACAGTGCCAGCGTTCGTGGGGCTATGAATGGGGTTTGCCTGGCTACTTGAAGAGCAGTAAGAGCTTTTGGTCCTGGCCCCTTTGCGGTGGGAGGAATCCCTGGACATTCGCAATTACTGAGCCTGCCTCAGGGTATACTCCGAGGCCCAGGCAGATAGCATTGGAGTTTGGGAGGCTCTAGACAGAGACAGTGACATCGTTGGTGGGCCTATGAATGGGGTTAGGTGGCTAGTTGAAGAGCAGCAAGAGCTTTTGGTCCTGGCCCCTTTGCAGTGGGAGGAATCCCTGGACGTTTGCAATTGCTGAGCCTGCCTCCGGGTGTCCTCAGCAGCCCACGCAAATAGTGTTCAATTTTGGGAGGCACTAGAAAGAAACAGAGCCAGCGTTTGTAGGGCTGTGAATGGGGTGTCCTGGCTAATTGAAGAGCAGCAAGAGCTTTTGGTCCTGGCCCCGTTGCGGTGGGAGGAATCCCTGGACGTTCGCAATTGCTGAGCCTGCCTCTGGGTATACTCCGAGGCCCAGGCAGATAGCATTGGAGTTTGGGAGGCTCTAGACAGAGACAGTGACATCGTTGGTGGGCCTATGAATGGGGTTAGGTGGCTAGTTGAAGAGCAGCAAGAGCTTTTGATCGTGGCCCCTTTGTGGTGGGAGGAATCCCTGGACGTTCGCAATTGCTGAGCCTGCCGCCGGGTGTCCTCAGCAGCCCACGCAAATAGTGTTCAATTTTGGGAGGCTCTAGAAAGAGACAGCGCCAGCGTTGGTGGGTCTGTGAATGGGGTTGCCTGGCTACCTGAAGAGCAGCAAGAGCTTTTGGTCCTGTCCCCTTTGCAGTGGGAGGAATCCCTGGACGTTCGCAATTGCTGAGCCTGCCTCCGGGTGTCGTCAGCAGCCCACGCAAATAGTGTTCAATTTTGGGAGGCTCTAGAAAGAGACAGCACCAGCGTTGGTGGGTCTGTCAATGGGGTGTCCTGGCTACTTGAAGAGCAGCAAGAGCTTCTGGTCCTGGCCCCTTTGCGGTGGGAGGAATCCCTGGACGTTCGCAATTGCTGAGCCTGCCTCTGGGTATACTCGGAGGCCCAGGCAGATAGCATTGGAGTTTGGGAGGCTCTAGACAGAGACAGTGACATCGTTGGTGGGCCTATGAATGGGGTTAGGTGGCTAGTTGAAGAGCAGCAAGAGCTTTTGGTCCTGGCCCCTTTGCAGTGGGAGGAATCCCTGGACGTTTGCAATTGCTGAGCCTGCCTCCGGGTGTCCTCAGCAGCCCACGCAAATAGTGTTCAATTTTGGGAGGCACTAGAAAGAAACAGAGCCAGCGTTTGTAGGGCTGTGAATGGGGTGTCCTGGCTAATTGAAGAGCAGCAAGAGCTTTTGGTCCTGGCCCCGTTGCGGTGGGAGGAATCCCTGGACGTTCGCAATTGCTGAGCCTGCCTCTGGGTATACTCCGAGGCCCAGGCAGATAGCATTGGAGTTTGGGAGGCTCTAGACAGAGACAGTGACATCGTTGGTGGGCCTATGAATGGGGTTAGGTGGCTAGTTGAAGAGCAGCAAGAGCTTTTGATCGTGGCCCCTTTGTGGTGGGAGGAATCCCTGGACGTTCGCAATTGCTGAGCCTGCCGCCGGGTGTCCTCAGCAGCCCACGCAAATAGTGTTCAATTTTGGGAGGCTCTAGAAAGAGACAGCGCCAGCGTTGGTGGGTCTGTGAATGGGGTTGCCTGGCTACCTGAAGAGCAGCAAGAGCTTTTGGTCCTGTCCCCTTTGCAGTGGGAGGAATCCCTGGACGTTCGCAATTGCTGAGCCTGCCTCCGGGTGTCCTCAGCAGCCCACGCAAATAGTGTTCAATTTTGGGAGGCTCTAGAAAGAGACAGCACCAGCGTTGGTGGGTCTGTCAATGGGGTGTCCTGGCTACTTGAAGAGCAGCAAGAGCTTCTGGTCCTGGCCCCTTTGCGGTGGGAGGAATCCCTGGACGTTCGCAATTGCTGAGCCTGCCTCCGGGTGTACTCGGCGGCCCACGCAGATAGTATTGGGCTTTGGGAGGCACCAGAAAGAGACAGCGCCAGCGTTTGTAGGGCTGTGAATGGGTTTGCCTGGCTATTGAAGAGCAGTAAGAGCTTTTGGTCCTGGCCCTCTTGCCGTGGGAGGAATCCCTGGACGTTTGCAATTGCTGAGCCTGCCTCCGGGTGTACTCGGCGGCCCACGCAGATAGTATTGGGCTTTGGGAGGCTCTAGAAAGAGACAGCGCCAGCGTTTGTAGGGCTGTGAATGGGGTTGCCTGGCTACTTGAAGAGCAGCAAGAGCTTTTGGTCGTGGCCCCTTTGGGGTGGGAGGAATCCCTGGACGTTCGCAATTGCTGAGCCTGCCTCTGGGTATACTCCGAGGCCCAGGCAGATAGCATTGGAGTTTGGGAGGCTCTAGACAGAGACAGTGACATCGTTGGTGGGCCTATGAATGGGGTTAGGTGGCTAGTTGAAGAGCAGCAAGAGCTTTTGGTCGTGGCCCCTTTGTGGTGGGAGGAATCCCTGGACGTTCGCAATTGCTGAGCCTGCCGCCGGGTGTCCTCAGCAGCCCACGCAAATAGTGTTCAATTTTGGGAGGCTCTAGAAAGAGACAGCACCAGCGTTGGTGGGTCTGTTAATGGGGTTGCCTGGCTACCTGAAGAGCAGCAAGAGCTTCTGGTCCTGGCCCCTTTGCGGTGGGAGGAATCCCTGGACGTTCGCAATTGCTGAGCCTGCCTCCGGGTGTACTCGGCGGCCAACACAGATAGTATTGGGCTTTGGGAGGCACCAGAAAGAGACAGCGCCAGCGTTTGTAGGGCTGTGAATGGGGTTGCCTGGCTACTTGAAGAGCAGCAAGAGCTTTTGGTCCTGGCCCTCTTGCGGTGGGAGGAATCCCTGGACGTTTGCAATTGCTGAGCCTGCCTCCGGGTGTAGTCGGCGGCCCACGCAGATATTATTGGGCTTTGGGAGGCACCAGAAAGAGACAGCGCCAGCGTTTGTAGGGCTGTCAATGTGGTTGCGTGTCTACTTGAAGAGCAGCGAGAGCTTTTGGTCCTGGCCCCTTTGCGGTGTAAGGAATCCCTGGACGTTCGCAATTGCTGAGCCTGCCTCTGGGTATACTCGGAGGCCCAGGCAGATAGCATTGGAGTTTGGGAGGCTCTAGACAGAGACAGTGACATCGTTGGTGGGCCTATGAATGGGGTTAGGTGGCTAGCTGAAGAGCAGCAGGAGCTTTTGGTCCTGGCCCCTTTGGGGTGGGAGGAATCCCTGGATGTTCGCAATTGCTGAGCCTGCCGCCGGGTGTCCTCAGCAGCCTACGCAAATAGTGTTCAATTTTGGGAGGCACTAGAAAGAAACAGAGCCAGCGTTTGTAGGGCTGTGAATGGGGTTGCCTGGCTACTTGAAGAGCAGCAAGAGCTTTTGGTCCTGGCCCCTTTGCGGTGGGAGGAATCCCTGGACGTTCGCAATTGCTGAGCCTGCCTCCGGGTGTACTCGGCGGCCCACGCAGATAGTATTGGGCTTTGGGAGGCTCTAGAAAGAGACAGCGCCAGCGTTTGTAGGGCTGTGAATGGGGTTGCGTGGCTACTTGAAGAGCAGCAAGAGCTTTTGGTCCTGGCCCCTTTGGGGTGGGAGGAATCCCTGGACGTTCGCAATTGCTGAGCCTGCCTCTGGGTATACTCGGAGGCCCAGGCAGATAGCATTGGAGTTTGGGAGGCTCTAGACAGAGACAGTGACATCGTTGGTGGGCCTATGAATGGGGTTAGGTGGCTAGTTGAAGAGCAGCAAGAGCTTTTGGTCCTGGCCCCTTTGTGGTGGGAGGAATCCCTGGACGTTCGCAATTGCTGAGCCTGCCGCCGGGTGTCCTCAGCGGCCCATGCAAACAGTGTTCTCTTTTGGGAGGCTCTAGAAAGAGACAGTGCCAGTGTTCGTGGGGCTATGAATGGGGTTTGCCTCGCTACTTGAAGAGCAGCAAGAGCTTTTGGTCCTGGCCCCTTTGCGGTGGGAGGAATCCCTGGACGTTCGCAATTGCTGAGCCTGCCTCAGGGTGTACTCGGTGGCCCATGCAGATATTATTGGGCTTTGGGAGGCACTAGAAAGAGACAGCACCAGCGTTGGTGGGTCTGTGAATGAGGTGTCCTGGCTAATTGAAGAGCAGCAAGAGCTTTTGGTCCTGGCCCCTTTGCGGTGGGAGGAATCCCTGGACGTTCGCAATTGCTTAGCTGGGCTCTGGGTGTACTCGGCGCCCCACGCAGATAGTATTGGGCTTTGGGGGGCACCAGGAAGAGACAGCGGCAGTGTTTTTGGGGCTGTGAATGGGGTTGCCTGGCTACTTGAAGAGCAGCAAGAGCTTTTGGTCCTGGCCCCTTTTGGGTGGGACGAAACCCTGGACGTTCGCAATTGCTGAGCCTGCCTCCGGGTGTACTCGGTGGCCCACGCAGATAGTATTGGGCTTTGGGAGGCTCTAGAAAGAGACAGTGCCAGCGTTCGTGGGGCTATGAATGGGGTTGCCTGGCTACATGAAGAGCAGCAAGAGCTTTTGGTCCTGGCCCCTTTGCGGTGGGAGGAATCCCTGGACGTTCGCAGTTGTTGATCCTGCCTCAGGGTATCCTCAGCGGCCTACGCAAACAGTGTTCTCTTTTGGGAGGCTCTAGAAAGAGACAGTGACAGTGTTCGTGGGGCTATGAATGGGGTTTGCCTGGCTACTTGAAGAGCAGCAAGAGCTTTTGGTCCTGGCCCCTTTGCAGTGGGAGGAATCCCTGGACGTTCGCAATTGCTGAGCCTGCCGCCGGGTGTCCTCAGCAGCCCACGCAAATAGTGTTAAATTTTGGGAGGCTCTAGAAAGAGACAGCGCCAGCGTTGGTAGGGCTGTGAATGGGGTTTGCCTGGCTACTTGAAGAGCAGCAAGAGCTTTTGGTCCTGGCCCCTTTGGGGTGTAAGGAATCCCTGGACGTTCGCAATTGCTGAGCCTGCCTCCGGGTGTCCTCAGCGGCCCAACAAACAGTGTTCTCTTTTGGGAGGCTCTAGAAAGAGACAGCACCAGCGTTGGTGGGTCTGTCAATGGGGTGTCCTGGCTAATTGAAGAGCAGCAAGAGCTTCTGGTCCTGGCCCCTTTGGGGTGGGAGGAATCCCTGGACGTTCGCAATTGCTGAGCCTGCCTCCGGGTGTACTCGGCGGCCCACGCAGATAGTATTGGGCTTTGGGAGGCTCTAGAAAGAGACAGCGCCAGCGTTTGTAGGGCTGTGAATGGGGTTGCCTGGCTACTTGAAGAGCAGCAAGAGCTTTTGGTCCTGGCCCCTTTGCGGTGGGAGGAATCCCTGGACGTTCGCAATTGCTGAGCCTGCCTCTGGGTATACTCCGAGGCCCAGGCAGATAGCATTGGAGTTTGGGAGGCTCTAGACAGAGACAGTGACATCGTTGGTGGGCCTATGAATGGGGTTAGGTGGCTAGCTGAAGAGCAGCAAGAGCTTTTGGTCGTGGCCCCTTTGGGGTGGGAGGAATCCCTGGACGTTCGCAATTGCTGAGCCTGCCGCCGGGTGTCCTCAGCAGCCCACGCAAATAGTGTTCAATTTTGGGAGGCTCTAGAAAGAGACAGCGCCAGCGTTGGTGGGTCTGTGAATGGGGTTGCCTGGCTACCTGAAGAGCAGCAAGAGCTTTTGGTCCTGTCCCCTTTGCAGTGGGAGGAATCCCTGGACGTTCGCAATTGCTGAGCCTGCCTCCGGGTGTCGTCAGCAGCCCACGCAAATAATGTTCAATTTTGGGAGGCTCTAGAAAGAGACAGCACCAGCGTTGGTGGGTCTGTCAATGGGGTGTCCTGGCTACTTGAAGAGCAGCAAGAGCTTCTGGTCCTGGCCCCTTTGCGGTGGGAGGAATCCCTGGACGTTCGCAATTGCTGAGCCTGCCTCCGGGTGTACTCGGCGGCCAACACAGATAGTATTGGGCTTTGGGAGGCACCAGAAAGAGACAGCGCCAGCGTTTGTAGGGCTGTGAATGGGGTTGCCTGGCTACTTGAAGAGCAGCAAGAGCTTTTGGTCCTGGCCCCTTTGCGGTGGGAGTAATCCCTGGACGTTTGCAATTGCTGAGCCTGCCTCCGGGTGTAGTCGGCGGCCCACGCAGATAGTATTGGGCTTTGGGAGGCACCAGAAAGAGACAGCGCCAGCGTTTGTAGGGCTGTCAATGTGGTTGCGTGTCTACTTGAAGAGCAGCGAGAGCTTTTGGTCCTGGCCCCTTTGCGGTGTAAGGAATCCCTGGACGTTCGCAATTGCTGAGCCTGCCTCTGGGTATACTCGGAGGCCCAGGCAGATAGCATTGGAGTTTGGGAGGCTCTAGACAGAGACAGTGACATCGTTGGTGGGCCTATGAATGGGGTTAGGTGGCTAGCTGAAGAGCAGCAGGAGCTTTTGGTCCTGGCCCCTTTGGGGTGGGAGGAATCCCTGGATGTTCGCAATTGCTGAGCCTGCCGCCGGGTGTCCTCAGCAGCCTACGCAAATAGTGTTCAATTTTGGGAGGCACTAGAAAGAAACAGAGCCAGCGTTTGTAGGGCTGTGAATGGGGTTGCCTGGCTACATGAAGAGCAGCAAGAGCTTTTGGTCCTGGCCCCTTTGCGGTGGGAGGAATCCCTGGACGTTCGCAGTTGTTGATCCTGCCTCAGGGTATCCTCAGCGGCCTACGCAAACAGTGTTCTCTTTTGGGAGGCTCTAGAAAGAGACAGTGACAGTGTTCGTGGGGCTATGAATGGGGTTTGCCTCGCTACTTGAAGAGCAGCAAGAGCTTTTGGTCCTGGCCCCTTTGCAGTGGGAGGAATCCCTGGACGTTCGCAATTGCTGAGCCTGCCGCCGGGTGTCCTCAGCAGCCCACGCAAATAGTGTTAAATTTTGGGAGGCTCTAGAAAGAGACAGCGCCAGCGTTGGTAGGGCTGTGAATGGGGTTTGCCTGGCTACTTGAAGAGCAGCAAGAGCTTTTGGTCCTGGCCCCTTTGGGGTGTAAGGAATCCCTGGACGTTCGCAATTGCTGAGCCTGCCTCCGGGTGTCCTCAGCGGCCCAACAAACAGTGTTCTCTTTTGGGACGCTCTAGAAAGAGACAGCACCAGCGTTGGTGGGTCTGTCAATGGGGTGTCCTGGCTAATTGAAGAGCAGCAAGAGCTTCTGGTCCTGGCCCCTTTGCGGTGGGAGGAATCCCTGGACGTTCGCAATTGCTGAGCCTGCCTCCGGGTGTACTCGGCGGCCCACGCAGATAGTATTGGGCTTTGGGAGGCTCTAGAAAGAGACAGCGCCAGCGTTTGTAGGGCTGTGAATGGGGTTGCGTGGCTACTTGAAGAGCAGCAAGAGCTTTTGGTCCTGGCCCCTTTGGGGTGGGAGGAATCCCTGGACGTTCGCAATTGCTGAGCCTGCCTCTGGGTATACTCGGAGGCCCAGGCAGATAGCATTGGAGTTTGGGAGGCTCTAGACAGAGACAGTGACATCGTTGGTGGGCCTATGAATGGGGTTAGGTGGCTAGTTGAAGAGCAGCAAGAGCTTTTGGTCCTGGCCCCTTTGTGGTGGGAGGAATCCCTGGACGTTCGCAATTGCTGAGCCTGCCGCCGGGTGTCCTCAGCGGCCCATGCAAACAGTGTTCTCTTTTGGGAGGCTCTAGAAAGAGACAGTGCCAGTGTTCGTGGGGCTATGAATGGGGTTTGCCTCGCTACTTGAAGAGCAGCAAGAGCTTTTGGTCCTGGCCCCTTTGCGGTGGGAGGAATCCCTGGACGTTCGCAATTGCTGAGCCTGCCTCAGGGTGTACTCGGTGGCCCATGCAGATATTATTGGGCTTTGGGAGGCACTAGAAAGAGACAGCACCAGCGTTGGTGGGTCTGTGAATGAGGTGTCCTGGCTAATTGAAGAGCAGCAAGAGCTTTTGGTCCTGGCCCCTTTGCGGTGGGAGGAATCCCTGGACGTTCGCAATTGCTTAGCTGGGCTCTGGGTGTACTCGGCGCCCCACGCAGATAGTATTGGGCTTTGGGGGGCACCAGGAAGAGACAGCGGCAGTGTTTTTGGGGCTGTGAATGGGGTTGCCTGGCTACTTGAAGAGCAGCAAGAGCTTTTGGTCCTGGCCCCTTTTGGGTGGGACGAAACCCTGGACGTTCGCAATTGCTGAGCCTGCCTCCGGGTGTACTCGGTGGCCCACGCAGATAGTATTGGGCTTTGGGAGGCTCTAGAAAGAGACAGTGCCAGCGTTCGTGGGGCTATGAATGGGGTTGCCTGGCTACATGAAGAGCAGCAAGAGCTTTTGGTCCTGGCCCCTTTGCGGTGGGAGGAATCCCTGGACGTTCGCAGTTGTTGATCCTGCCTCAGGGTATCCTCAGCGGCCTACGCAAACAGTGTTCTCTTTTGGGAGGCTCTAGAAAGAGACAGTGACAGTGTTCGTGGGGCTATGAATGGGGTTTGCCTGGCTACTTGAAGAGCAGCAAGAGCTTTTGGTCCTGGCCCCTTTGCAGTGGGAGGAATCCCTGGACGTTCGCAATTGCTGAGCCTGCCGCCGGGTGTCCTCAGCAGCCCACGCAAATAGTGTTAAATTTTGGGAGGCTCTAGAAAGAGACAGCGCCAGCGTTGGTAGGGCTGTGAATGGGGTTTGCCTGGCTACTTGAAGAGCAGCAAGAGCTTTTGGTCCTGGCCCCTTTGGGGTGTAAGGAATCCCTGGACGTTCGCAATTGCTGAGCCTGCCTCCGGGTGTCCTCAGCGGCCCAACAAACAGTGTTCTCTTTTGGGAGGCTCTAGAAAGAGACAGCACCAGCGTTGGTGGGTCTGTCAATGGGGTGTCCTGGCTAATTGAAGAGCAGCAAGAGCTTCTGGTCCTGGCCCCTTTGGGGTGGGAGGAATCCCTGGACGTTCGCAATTGCTGAGCCTGCCTCCGGGTGTACTCGGCGGCCCACGCAGATAGTATTGGGCTTTGGGAGGCTCTAGAAAGAGACAGCGCCAGCGTTTGTAGGGCTGTGAATGGGGTTGCCTGGCTACTTGAAGAGCAGCAAGAGCTTTTGGTCCTGGCCCCTTTGCGGTGGGAGGAATCCCTGGACGTTCGCAATTGCTGAGCCTGCCTCTGGGTATACTCCGAGGCCCAGGCAGATAGCATTGGAGTTTGGGAGGCTCTAGACAGAGACAGTGACATCGTTGGTGGGCCTATGAATGGGGTTAGGTGGCTAGCTGAAGAGCAGCAAGAGCTTTTGGTCGTGGCCCCTTTGGGGTGGGAGGAATCCCTGGACGTTCGCAATTGCTGAGCCTGCCGCCGGGTGTCCTCAGCAGCCCACGCAAATAGTGTTCAATTTTGGGAGGCTCTAGAAAGAGACAGCGCCAGCGTTGGTGGGTCTGTGAATGGGGTTGCCTGGCTACCTGAAGAGCAGCAAGAGCTTTTGGTCCTGTCCCCTTTGCAGTGGGAGGAATCCCTGGACGTTCGCAATTGCTGAGCCTGCCTCCGGGTGTCGTCAGCAGCCCACGCAAATAATGTTCAATTTTGGGAGGCTCTAGAAAGAGACAGCACCAGCGTTGGTGGGTCTGTCAATGGGGTGTCCTGGCTACTTGAAGAGCAGCAAGAGCTTCTGGTCCTGGCCCCTTTGCGGTGGGAGGAATCCCTGGACGTTCGCAATTGCTGAGCCTGCCTCCGGGTGTACTCGGCGGCCAACACAGATAGTATTGGGCTTTGGGAGGCACCAGAAAGAGACAGCGCCAGCGTTTGTAGGGCTGTGAATGGGGTTGCCTGGCTACTTGAAGAGCAGCAAGAGCTTTTGGTCCTGGCCCCTTTGCGGTGGGAGTAATCCCTGGACGTTTGCAATTGCTGAGCCTGCCTCCGGGTGTAGTCGGCGGCCCACGCAGATAGTATTGGGCTTTGGGAGGCACCAGAAAGAGACAGCGCCAGCGTTTGTAGGGCTGTCAATGTGGTTGCGTGTCTACTTGAAGAGCAGCGAGAGCTTTTGGTCCTGGCCCCTTTGCGGTGTAAGGAATCCCTGGACGTTCGCAATTGCTGAGCCTGCCTCTGGGTATACTCGGAGGCCCAGGCAGATAGCATTGGAGTTTGGGAGGCTCTAGACAGAGACAGTGACATCGTTGGTGGGCCTATGAATGGGGTTAGGTGGCTAGCTGAAGAGCAGCAGGAGCTTTTGGTCCTGGCCCCTTTGGGGTGGGAGGAATCCCTGGATGTTCGCAATTGCTGAGCCTGCCGCCGGGTGTCCTCAGCAGCCTACGCAAATAGTGTTCAATTTTGGGAGGCACTAGAAAGAAACAGAGCCAGCGTTTGTAGGGCTGTGAATGGGGTTGCCTGGCTACATGAAGAGCAGCAAGAGCTTTTGGTCCTGGCCCCTTTGCGGTGGGAGGAATCCCTGGACGTTCGCAGTTGTTGATCCTGCCTCAGGGTATCCTCAGCGGCCTACGCAAACAGTGTTCTCTTTTGGGAGGCTCTAGAAAGAGACAGTGACAGTGTTCGTGGGGCTATGAATGGGGTTTGCCTCGCTACTTGAAGAGCAGCAAGAGCTTTTGGTCCTGGCCCCTTTGCAGTGGGAGGAATCCCTGGACGTTCGCAATTGCTGAGCCTGCCGCCGGGTGTCCTCAGCAGCCCACGCAAATAGTGTTAAATTTTGGGAGGCTCTAGAAAGAGACAGCGCCAGCGTTGGTAGGGCTGTGAATGGGGTTTGCCTGGCTACTTGAAGAGCAGCAAGAGCTTTTGGTCCTGGCCCCTTTGGGGTGTAAGGAATCCCTGGACGTTCGCAATTGCTGAGCCTGCCTCCGGGTGTCCTCAGCGGCCCAACAAACAGTGTTCTCTTTTGGGACGCTCTAGAAAGAGACAGCACCAGCGTTGGTGGGTCTGTCAATGGGGTGTCCTGGCTAATTGAAGAGCAGCAAGAGCTTCTGGTCCTGGCCCCTTTGCGGTGGGAGGAATCCCTGGACGTTCGCAATTGCTGAGCCTGCCTCCGGGTGTACTCGGCGGCCCACGCAGATAGTATTGGGCTTTGGGAGGCTCTAGAAAGAGACAGCGCCAGCGTTTGTAGGGCTGTGAATGGGGTTGCGTGGCTACTTGAAGAGCAGCAAGAGCTTTTGGTCCTGGCCCCTTTGCGGTGGGAGGAATCCCTGGACGTTCGCAATTGCTGAGCCTGCCTATGGGTATACTCCGAGGCCCAGGCAGATAGCATTGGAGTTTGGGAGGCTCTAGACAGAGACAGTGACATCGTTGGTGGGCCTATGAATGGGGTTAGGTGGCTAGCTGAAGAGCAGCAAGAGCTTTTGGTCGTGGCCCCTTTGGGGTGGGAGGAATCCCTGGACGTTCGCAATTGCTGAGCCTGCCGCCGGGTGTCCTCAGCAGCCCACGCAAATAGTGTTCAATTTTGGGAGGCTCTAGAAAGAGACAGCGCCAGCGTTGGTGGGTCTGTGAATGGGGTTGCCTGGCTACCTGAAGAGCAGCAAGAGCTTTTGGTCCTGGCCCCTTTGCGGTGGGAGGAATCCCTGGACGTTCACAATTGCTGAGCTGGGCTCCTGGTGTACTCGGCTGCGCAGGCAGATAATATTGGAGTTTGGGAGGCTCTAGAAAGAGACAGCGCCAGCGTTGGTGGGTCTGTGAATGCAGTTGCCTGGCTACTTGAAGAGCAGTAAGAGCTTTTGGTCCTGGCACCTTTGCAGTGGGAGGAATTCCTGGACGTTCGCAATTGCTGAGCCTGCCGCCGGGTGTCCTCAGCAACCCACGCAAATAGTGTTCAATTTTGGGAGGCTCTAGAAAGAGACAGCACCAGCGTTGGTGGGTCTGTCAATGGGGTGTCCTGGCTACTTGAAGAGCAGCAAGAGCTTTTGGTCCTGGCCCCTTTGCCGTGGGAGGAATCCCTGGACGTTCGTAATTGCTGAGCCTGCCTCTGGGTATACTCCGAGGCCCAGGCAGATAGCATTGGAGTTTGGGAGGCTCTAGACAGAGACATTGACATCGTTGGTGGGCCTATGAATGGGGTTAGGTGGCTAGTTGAAGAGCAGCAAGAGCTTTTGGTCGTGGCCCCTTTGCAGTGGGAGGAATCCCTGGACGTTCGCAATTGCTGAGCCTGCCGCCGGGTGTCCTCAGCGGCCCACGCAAATAGTGTTCTCTTTTGGGAGGCTCTAGAAAGAGACAGTGCCAGTGTTCGTGGGGCTATGAATGGGGTTTGCCTCGCTACTTGAAGAGCAGCAAGAGCTTTTGGTCCTGGCCCCTTTGCGGTGGGAGGAATCCCTGGACGTTCGCAATTGCTGAGCCTGCCTCAGGGTGTACTTGGTGGCCCATGCAGATATTATTGGGCTTTGGGAGGCTCTAGAAAGAGACAGCGCCAGCGTTGGTGGGTCTGTGAATGAGGTGTCCTGGCTAGTTGAAGAGCAGCAAGAGCTTTTGGTCCTGGCCCCTTTGCGGTGGGAGGAATCCCTGGACGTTCGCAATTGCTGAGCTGGGCTCTGGGTGTACTCGGCGCCCCACGCAGATAGTATTGGGCTTTGGGGGGCACCAGGAAGAGACAGCGGCAGTGTTTTTGGGGCTGTGAATGGGGTTGCCTGGCTACTTGAAGAGCAGCAAGAGCTTTTGGTCCTGGCCCCTTTTGGGTGGGACGAAACCCTGGACGTTCGCAATTGCTGAGCCTGCCTCCGGGTGTACTCGGTGGCCCACGCAGATAGTATTGGGCTTTGGGAGGCTCTAGAAAGAGACAGTGCCAGCGTTCGTGGGGCTATGAATGGGGTTGCCTGGCTACATGAAGAGCAGCAAGAGCTTTTGGTCCTGGCCCCTTTGCAGTGGGAGGAATCCCTGGACGTTCGCAATTGCTGAGCCTGCCGCCGGGTGTACTCGGCGGCCCACGCACATAGTATTGGGCTTTGGGAGGCTCTAGAAAGAGACAGTGCCAGCGTTCGTGGGGCTATGAATGGGGTTTGCCTGGCTACTTGAAGAGCAGTAAGAGCTTTTGGTCCTGGCCCCTTTGCGGTGGGAGGAATCCCTGGATGTTCGCAATTGCTGAGCCTGCCTCAGGGTATACTCGGAGGCCCAGGCAGATAGCATTGGAGTTTGGGAGGCTCTAGACAGAGACAGTGACATCGTTGGTGGGCCTATGAATGGGGTTAGGTGGCTACTTGAAGAGCAGCAAGAGCTTTTGGTCCTGGCCCCTTTGGGGTGGGAGGAATCCCTGGACGTTCGCAATTGCTGAGCCTGCCGCCGGGTGTACTCGGTGGCCCACGCAAATAGTGTTCAATTTTGGGAGGCACTAGAAAGAAACAGAGCCAGCGTTTGTAGGGCTGTGAATGGGGTTGCCTGGCTACTTGAAGAGCAGCAAGAGCTTTTGGTCCTGGCCCCTTTGCGGTGGGAGGAATCCCTGGACATTCGCAATTGCTGAGCTGGGCTCCTGGTGTACTCGGCTGCGCAGGCAGATAATATTGGAGTTTGGGAGGCTCTAGAAAGAGACAGCACCAGCGTTGGTGGGGCTGTGAATGGGGTGTCCTGGCTACTTGAAGAGCAGCAAGAGCTTTTGGTCCTGGCTCCTTTGCGGTGGGAGGAATCCCTGGACGTTCGCAATTGCTGAGCCTGCCTCCGGGTGTACTCGGCGGCCCACGCAGATAGTATTGGGCTTTGGGAGGCACCAGAAAGAGACAGCGCCAGCGTTTGTAGGGCTGTGAATGGGGTTGCCTGGCTACTTGAAGAGCAGCAAGAGCTTTTGGTCCTGGCCCTCTTGCCGTGGGAGGAATACCTGGACGTTTGCAATTGCTGAGCCTGCCTCCGGGTGTACTCGGCGGCCCACGCAGATAGTATTGGGCTTTGGGAGGCTCTAGAAAGAGACAGCGCCAGCGTTTGTAGGGCTGTGAATGGGGTTGCCTGGCTACTTGAAGAGCAGCAAGAGCTTTTGGTCCTGGCCCCTTTGCGGTGGGAGGAATCCCTGGACGTTCGCAATTGCTGAGCCTGCCTCTGGGTATACTCCGAGGCCCAGGCAGATAGCATTGGAGTTTGGGAGGCTCTAGACAGAGACAGTGACATCGTTGGTGGGCCTATGAATGGGGTTAGGTGGCTAGTTGAAGAGCAGCAAGAGCTTTTGGTCGTGGCCCCTTTGTGGTGGGAGGAATCCCTGGACGTTCGCAATTGCTGAGCCTGCCGCCGGGTGTCCTCAGCAGCCCACGCAAATAGTGTTCAATTTTGGGAGGCTCTAGAAAGAGACAGCGCCAGCGTTGGTGGGTCTGTTAATGGGGTTGCCTGGCTACCTGAAGAGCAGCAAGAGCTTCTGGTCCTGGCCCCTTTGCGGTGGGAGGAATCCCTGGACATTCGCAATTGCTGAGCCTGCCTCCGGGTGTACTCGGCGGCCAACACAGATAGTATTGGGCTTTGGGAGGCACCAGAAAGAGACAGCGCCAGCGTTTGTAGGGCTGTGAATGGGGTTGCCTGGCTACTTGAAGAGCAGCAAGAGCTTTTGGTCCTGGCCCTCTTGCCGTGGGAGGAATCCCTGGACGTTTGCAATTGCTGAGCCTGCCTCCGGGTGTAGTCGGCGGCCCACGCACATAGTATTGGGCTTTGGGAGGCACCAGAAAGAGACAGCGCCAGCGTTTGTAGGGCTGTCAATGTGGTGGCGTGTCTACTTGAAGAGCAGCGAGAGCTTTTGGTCCTGGCCCCTTTGCGGTGGGAGGAATCCCTGGATGTTCGCAATTGCTGAGCCTGCCTCAGGGTATACTCGGAGGCCCAGGCAGATAGCATTGGAGTTTGGGAGGCTCTAGACAGAGACAGTGACATCGTTGGTGGGCCTATGAATGGGGTTAGGTGGCTAGTTGAAGAGCAGCAAGAGCTTTTGGTCCTGGCCCCTTTGCGGTGGGAGGAATCCCTGGACGTTCGCAATTGATGAGCTTGCCGCCGGGTGTACTCGGTGGCCCACGCAAATAGTGTTCAATTTTGGGAGGCACTAGAAAGAAACAGAGCCAGCGTTTGTAGGGCTGTGAATGGGGTTGCCTGGGTACTTGAAGAGCAGCAAGAGCTTTTGGTCCTGGCCCCTTTGCGGTGGGAGGAATCCCTGGACATTCGCAATTGCTGAGCTGGGCTCCTGGTGTACTCGGCTGCGCAGGCAGATAATATTGGAGTTTGGGAGGCTCTAGAAAGAGACAGCACCAGCGTTGGTGGGTCTGTGAATGCAGTTGCCTGGCTACTTGAAGAGCAGCAAGAGCTTTTGGTCCTGGCACCTTTGCAGTGGGAGGAATCCCTGGACGTTCGCAATTGCTGAGCCTGCCGCCGGGTGTCCTCAGCGGCCCACGCAAATAGTGTTCAATTTTGGGAGGCTCTAGAAAGAGACAGCACCAGCGTTGGTGGGTCTGTCAATGGGGTGTCCTGGCTACTTGAAGACCAGCAAGAGCTTTTGGTCCTGGCCCCTTTGCCGTGGGAGGAATCCCTGGACGTTCGCAATTGCTGAGCCTGCCTCTGGGTATACTCGGAGGCCCAGGCAGATATCATTGGAGTTTGGGAGGCTCTAGACAGAGACAGTGACATCGTTGGTGGGCCTATGAATGGGGTTAGGTGGCTAGTTGAAGAGCAGCAAGAGCTTTTGGTCGTGGCCCCTTTGTGGTGGGAGGAATCCCTGGACGTTCGCAATTGCTGAGCCTGCCGCCGGGTGTCCTCAGCGGCCCACGCAAACAGTGTTCTCTTTTGGGAGGCTCTAGAAAGAGACAGTGCCAGTGTTCGTGGGGCTATGAATGGGGTTTGCCTCGCTACTTGAAGAGCAGCAAGAGCTTCTGGTCATGGCCCCTTTGCGGTGGGAGGAATCCCTGGACGTTCGCAATTGCTGAGCCTGCCTCAGGGTGTACTCGGTGGCCCATGAAGATATTATTGGGCTTTGGGAGGCACTAGAAAGAGACAGCGCCAGCGTTGGTGGGTCTGTGAATGAGGTGTCCTGGCTAATTGAAGAGCAGCAAGAGCTTTTGGTCCTGGCCCCTTTGCAGTGGGAGGAATCCCTGGACGTTCGCAATTGCTGAGCTGGGCTCTGGGTGTACTCGGCGCCCCACGCAGATAGTATTGGGCTTTGGGGGGCACCAGGAAGAGACAGCGGCAGTGTTTTTGGAGCTGTGAATGGGGTTGCCTGGCTACTTGAAGAGCAGCAAGAGCTTCTGGTCCTGGCCCCTTTTGGGTGGGACGAAACCCTGGACGTTCGCAATTGCTGAGCCTGCCTCCGGGTGTACTCGGTGGCCCACGCAGATAGTATTGGGCTTTGGGAGGCTCTAGAAAGAGACAGTGCCAGCGTTCGTGGGGCTATGAATGGGGTTGCCTGGCTACATGAAGAGCAGCAAGAGCTTTTCGTCCTGGCCCCTTTGCAGTGGGAGGAATCCCTGGACGTTCGCAATTGCTGAGCCTGCCGCCGGGTGTCCTCAGCGGCCCACGCAAACAGTGTTCTTTTTTGGGAGGCTCTAGAAAGAGACAGTGCCAGCGTTCGTGGGGCTATGAATGGGGTTTGCCTGGCTACTTGAAGAGCAGTAAGAGCTTTTGGTCCTGGCCCCTTTGCGGTGGGAGGAATCCCTGGATGTTCGCAATTGCTGAGCCTGCCTCAGGGTATACTCGGAGGCCCAGGCAGATAGCATTGGAGTTTGGGAGGCTCTAGACAGAGACAGTGACATCGTTGGTGGGCCTATGAATGGGGTTAGGTGGCTAGTTGAAGAGCAGCAAGAGCTTTTGGTCGTGGCCCCTTTGGGGTGGGAGGAATCCCTGGACGTTCGCAATTGCTGAGCCTGCCGCCGGGTGTACTCGGTGGCCCACGCAAATAGTGTTCAATTTTGGGAGGCACTAGAAAGAAACAGAGCCAGCGTTTGTAGGGCTGTGAATGGGGTTGCCTGGCTACTTGAAGAGCAGCAAGAGCTTTTGGTCCTGGCCCCTTTGCGGTGGGAGGAATCCCTGGACATTCGCAATTGCTGAGCTGGGCTCCTGGTGTACTCGGCTGCGCAGGCAGATAATATTGGAGTTTGGGAGGCTCTAGAAAGAGACAGCACCAGCGTTGGTGGGTCTGTGAATGCGGTTGCCTGGTTACTTGAAGAGCAGTAAGAGCTTTTGGTCCTGGCACCTTTGCAGTGGGAGGAATCCCTGGACGTTCGCAATTGCTGAGCCTGCTGCCGGGTGTCCTCAGCGACCCACGCAAATAGTGTTCAATTTTGGGAGGCTCTAGAAAGAGACAGCACCAGCGTTGGTGGGGCTGTGAATGGGGTGTCCTGTCTACTTGAAGAGCAGCAAGAGCTTTTGGTCCTGGCCCCTTTGCCGTGGGAGGAATCCCTGGACGTTCGCAATTGCTGAGCCTGCCTCCGGGTGTACTCGGCGGCCCACGCAGATAGTATTGAGCTTTGGGAGGCTCTAGAAAGAGACAGCACCAGCGTTTGTAGGGCTGTGAATGGGGTTGCCTGGCTACTTGAAGAGCAGCAAGAGCTTTTGGTCCTGGCCCCTTTGGGGTGTAAGGAATCCCTGGACGTTTGCAATTGCTGAGCCTGCCTCTGGGTATACTCCGAGGCCCAGGCAGATAGCATTGGAGTTTGGGAGGCTCTAGACAGAGACAGTGACATCGTTGGTGGGCCTATGAATGGGGTTAGGTGGCTAGTTGAAGAGCAGCAAGAGCTTTTGATCGTGGCCTCTTTGTGGTGGGAGGAATCCCTGGACGTTCGCAATTGCTGAGCCTGCCGCCGGGTGTCCTCAGCAGCCCACGCAAATAGTGTTCAATTTTGGGAGGCTCTAGAAAGAGACAGCGCCAGCGTTGGTGGGTCTGTGAATGGGGTTGCCTGGCTACCTGAAGAGCAGCAAGAGCTTTTGGTCCTGTCCCCTTTGCAGTGGGAGGAATCCCTGGACGTTCGCAATTGCTGAGCCTGCCGCCGGGTGTCCTCAGCAGCCCACGCAAATAGTGTTCAATTTTGGGAGGCTCTAGAAAGAGACAGCACCAGCGTTGGTGGGTCTGTGAATGGGGTGTCCTGGCTACTTGAAGAGCAGCAAGAGCTTCTGGTCCTGGCCCCTTTGCGGTGGGAGGAATCCCTGGACGTTCGCAATTGCTGAGCCTGCCTCCGGGTGTACTCGGCGGCCCACGCACATATTATTGGGCTTTGGGAGGCACCAGAAAGAGACAGCGCCAGCGTTTGTAGGGCTGTGAATGGGGTTGCCTGGCTACTTGAAGAGCAGTAAGAGCTTTTGGTCCTGGCCCTCTTGCCGTGGGAGGAATCCCTGGACGTTTGCAATTGCTGAGCCTGCCTCCGGGTGTAGTCGGCGGCCCACGCACATAATATTGGGCTTTGGGAGGCACCAGAAAGAGACAGCGCCAGCGTTTGTAGGGCTGTGAATGGGGTTGCCTGGCTACTTGAAGAGCAGCAAGAGCTTTTGGTCCTGGCCCCTTTGCGGTGGGAGGAATCCCTGGACGTTCGCAATTGCTGAGCCTGCCTCTGGGTATACTCGGAGGCCCAGGCAGATAGCATTGGAGTTTGGGAGGCTCTAGACAGAGACAGTGACATCGTTGGTGGGCCTATGAATGGGGTTAGGTGGCTAGTTGAAGAGCAGCAAGAGCTTTTGATTGTGGCCCCTTTGCAGTGGGAGGAATCCCTGGACGTTCGCAATTGCTGAGCCTGCCGCCGGGTGTCCTCAGCAGCCCACGCAAATAGTGTTCAATTTTGGGAGGCTCTAGAAAGAGACAGCGCCAGCGTTTGTAGGGCTGTGAATGGGGTTTGCCTCGCTACTTGAAGAGCAGCAAGAGCTTTTGGTCCTGGCCCCTTTGCGGTGGGAGGAATCCCTGGACGTTCGCAATTGCTGAGCCTGCCTCCGGGTGTACTCGGTGGCCCACGCAGATAGTATTGGGCTTTGGGAGGCACTAGAAAGAGACAGTGCCAGCGTTCGTGGGGCTATGAATGGGGTTGCCTGGCTACATGAAGAGCAGCAAGAGCTTTTGGTCCTGGCCCCTTTGCGGTGGAAGGAATCCCTGGACGTTCGCAGTTGTTGATCCTGCCTCAGGGTATCCTCAGCGGCCTACGCAAACAGTGTTCTCTTTTGGGAGGCTCTAGAAAGAGACAGTGACAGTGTTCGTGGGGCTATGAATGGGGTTTGCCTCGCTACTTGAAGAGCAGCAAGAGCTTTTGGTCCTGGCCCCTTTGCAGTGGGAGGAATCCCTGGACGTTCGCAATTGCTGAGCCTGCCGCCGGGTGTCCTCAGCAGCCCACGCAAATAGTGTTAAATTTTGGGAGGCTCTAGAAAGAGACAGCGCCAGCGTTGGTAGGGCTGTGAATGGGGTTTGCCTGGCTACTTGAAGAGCAGCAAGAGCTTTTGGTCCTGGCCCCTTTGGGGTGTAAGGAATCCCTGGACGTTCGCAATTGCTGAGCCTGCCTCTGGGTGTCCTCAGCGGCCCAACAAACAGTGTTCTCTTTTGGGAGGCTCTAGAAAGAGACAGCACCAGCGTTGGTGGGTCTGTGAATGGTGTGTCCTGGCTACTTGAAGAGCAGCAAGAGCTTCTGGTCCTGGCCCCTTTGCGGTGGCAGGAATCCCTGGACGTTCGCAATTGCTGAGCCTGCCTCCGGGTGTACTCGGCGGCCAACACAGATAGTATTGGGCTTTGGGAGGCTCTAGAAAGAGACAGCGCCAGCGTTTGTAGGGCTGTGAATGGGGTTGCCTGGCTACTTGAAGAGCAGCAAGAGCTTTTGTCCTGGCCCCTTTTGGGTGGGACGAAACCCTGGACGTTCGCAATTGCTGAGCCTGCCTCCGGGTGTACTCGGTGGCCCACGCAGATAGTATTGGGCTTTGGGAGGCTCTAGAAAGAGACAGTGCCAGCGTTCGTGGGGCTATGAATGGGGTTGCCTGGCTACATGAAGAGCAGCAAGAGCTTTTGGTCCTGGCCCCTTTGCAGTGGGAGGAATCCCTGGACGTTCGCAATTGCTGAGCCTGCCGCCGGGTGTCATCAGCGGCCCACGCAAAAAGTCTTCTCTTTTGGGAGGCTCTAGAAAGAGACAGTGCCAGCGTTCGTGGGGCTATGAATGGGGTTTGCCTGGCTACTTGAAGAGCAGTAAGAGCTTTTGGTCCTGGCCCCTTTGCGGTGGGAGGAATCCCTGGATGTTCGCAATTGCTGAGCCTGCCTCAGGGTATACTCGGAGGCCCAGGCAGATAGCATTGGAGTTTGGGAGGCTCTAGACAGAGACAGTGACATCGTTGGTGGGCCTATGAATGGGGTTAGGTGGCTACTTGAAGAGCAGCAAGAGCTTTTGGTCCTGGCCCCTTTGCGGTGGGAGGAATCCCTGGACGTTCGCAATTGCTGATCCTGCCTCAGGGTGTACTCGGTGGCCCACGCAAATAGTGTTCAATTTTGGGAGGCACTAGAAAGAAACAGAGCCAGCGTTTGTAGGGCTGTGAATGGGGTTGCCTGGCTACTTGAAGAGCAGCAAGAGCTTTTGGTCCTGGCCCCTTTGCGGTGGGAGGAATCCCTGGACATTCGCAATTGCTGAGCTGGGCTCCTGGTGTACTCGGCTGCGCAGGCAGATAATATTGGAGTTTGGGAGGCTCTAGAAAGAGACAGCACCAGCGTTGGTGGGTCTGTGAATGGGGTTGCCTGGCTACTTGAAGAGCAGTAAGAGCTTTTGGTCCTGGCCCCTTTGCAGTGGGAGGAATCCCTGGACGTTCGCAATTGCTGAGCCTGCTGCCGGGTGTCCTCAGCGACCCACGCAAATAGTGTTCAATTTTGAGAGGCTCTAGAAAGAGACAGCACCAGCGTTGGTGGGGCTGTGAATGGGGTGTCCTGTCTACTTGAAGAGCAGCAAGAGCTTTTGGTCCTGGCCCCTTTGCGGTGTAAGGAATCCCTGGACGTTCGCAATTGCTGAGCCTGCCTCCGGGTGTCCTCAGCAGCCCACGCAAATAGTGTTCAATTTTGGGAGGCTCTAGAAAGAGACAGCACCAGCGTTGGTGGGTCTGTCAATGGGGTGTCCTGGCTACTTGAAGAGCAGCAAGAGCTTCTGGTCCTGGCCCCTTTGCGGTGGGAGGAATCCCTGGACGTTTGCAATTGCTGAGCCTGCCTCTGGGTATACTCGGAGGCCCAGGCAGATAGCATTGGAGTTTGGGAGGCTCTAGACAGAGACAGTGACATCGTTGGTGGGCCTATGAATGGGGTTAGGTGGCTAGTTGAAGAGCAGCAAGAGCTTTTGATCGTGGCCTCTTTGTGGTGGGAGGAATCCCTGGACGTTCGCAATTGCTGAGCCTGCCGCCGGGTGTCCTCAGCAGGCCACGCAAATAGTGTTCAATTTTGGGAGGCTCTAGAAAGAGACAGCGCCAGCGTTGGTGGGTCTGTGAATGGGGTTGCCTGGCTACCTGAAGAGCAGCAAGAGCTTTTGGTCCTGTCCCCTTTGCAGTGGGAGGAATCCCTGGACGTTCGCAATTGCTGAGCCTGCCTCCGGGTGTCCTCAGCAGCCCACGCAAATAGTGTTCAATTTTGGGAGGCTCTAGAAAGAGACAGCACCAGCGTTGGTGGGTCTGTCAATGGGGTGTCCTGGCTACTTGAAGAGCAGCAAGAGCTTCTGGTCCTGGCCCCTTTGCGGTGGGAGGAATCCCTGGACGTTCGCAATTGCTGAGCCTGCCTCCGGGTGTACGCGGCGGCCCACGCAGATAGTATTGGGCTTTGGAAGCACCAGAAAGAGACAGCGCCAGCGTTTGTAGGGCTGTGAATGGGGTTGCCTGGCTACTTGAAGAGCAGTAAGAGCTTTTGGTCCTGGCCCTCTTGCCGTGGGAGGAATCCCTGGACGTTTGCAATTGCTGAGCCTGCCTCCGGGTGTAGTCGGCGGCCCACGCACATAGTATTGGGCTTTGGGAGGCACCAGAAAGAGACAGCGCCAGCGTTTGTAGGGCTGTCAATGTGGTTGCGTGTCTACTTGAAGAGCAGCAAGAGGTTTTGGTCCTGGCCCCTTTGCGGTGGGAGGAATCCCTGGATGTTCGCAATTGCTGAGCCTGCCTCAGGGTATACTCGGAGGCCCAGGCAGATAGCATTGGAGTTTGGGAGGCTCTAGACAGAGACAGTGACATCGTTGGTGGGCCTATGAATGGGGTTAGGTGGCTAGTTGAAGAGCAGCAAGAGCTTTTGGTCGTGGCCCCTTTGCAGTGGGAGGAATCCCTGGACGTTCGCAATTGCTGAGCCTGCCGCCGGGTGTCCTCAGCAGCCCACGCAAATAGTGTTCAATTTTGGGAGGCTCTAGAAAGAGACAGCGCCAGCGTTTGTAGGGCTGTGAATGGGGTTTGCCTGGCTACTTGAAGAGCAGCAAGAGCTTTTGGTCCTGGCCCCTTTGCGGTGGGAGGAATCCCTGGACGTTCTCAATTGCTGAGCTGGGCTCTGGGTGTCCTCAGCGGCCCAACAAACAGTGTTCTCTTTTGGGAGGCTCTAGAAAGAGACAGCACCAGCGTTGGTGGGTCTGTCAATGGGGTGTCCTGGCTACTTGAAGAGCAGCAAGAGCTTCTGGTCCTGGCCCCTTTGCGGTGGGAGGAATCCCTGGACGTTCGCAATTGCTGAGCCTGCCTCCGGGTGTACTCGGCGGCCCACGCAGATAGTATTGGGCTTTGGGAGGCTCTAGAAAGACACAGCGCCAGCGTTTGTAGGGCTGTCAATGGGGTTGCCTGGCTACTTGAAGAGCAGCAAGAGCTTTTGGTCCTGGCCCCTTTGCGGTGGGAGGAATCCCTGGACGTTCGCAATTGCTGAGCCTGCCTCTGGGTATACTCCGAGGCCCAGGCAGATAGCATTGGAGTTTGGGAGGCTCTAGACAGAGACAGTGACATCGTTGGTGGGCCTATGAATGGGGTTAGGTGGCTAGTTGAAGAGCAGCAAGAGCTTTTGGTCGTGGCCCCTTTGTGGTGGGAGGAATCCCTGGACGTTCGCAATTGCTGAGCCTGCCGCCGGGTGTCCTCAGCAGCCCACGCAAATAGTGTTCAATTTTGGGAGGCTCTAGAAAGAGACAGCGCCAGCGTTGGTGGGTCTGTGAATGGGGTTGCCTGGCTACCTGAAGAGCAGCAAGAGCTTTTGGTCCTGTCCCCTTTGCAGTGGGAGGAATCCCTGGACGTTCGCAATTGCTGAGCCTGCCTCCGGGTGTCCTCAGCAGCCCACGCAAATAGTGTTCAATTTTGGGAGGCTCTAGAAAGAGACAGCACCAGCGTTGGTGGGTCTGTCAATGGGGTGTCCTGGCTACTTGAAGAGCAGCAAGAGCTTCTGGTCCTGGCCCCTTTGCGGTGGGAGGAATCCCTGGACGTTCGCAATTGCTGAGCCTGCCTCCGGGTGTACTCGGCGGCCCACGCAGATAGTATTGGGCTTTGGGAGGCACCAGAAAGAGACAGCGCCAGCGTTTGTAGGGCTGTGAATGGGGTTGCCTGGCTACTTGAAGAGCAGTAAGAGCTTTTGGTCCTGGCCCTCTTGCCGTGGGAGGAATCCCTGGACGTTTGCAATTGCTGAGCCTGCCTCCGGGTGTACTCGGCGGCCCACGCACATAGTATTGGGCTTTGGGAGGCACCAGAAAGAGACAGCGCCAGCGTTTGTAGGGCTGTCAATGTGGTGGCGTGTCTACTTGAAGAGCAGCAAGAGCTTTTGGTCCTGGCCCCTTTGCTGTGGGAGGAATCCCTGGATGTTCGCAATTGCTGAGCCTGCCTCAGGGTATACTCGGAGGCCCAGGCAGATAGCATTGGAGTTTGGGAGGCTCTAGACAGAGACAGTGACATCGTTGGTGGGCCTATGAATGGGGTTAGGTGGCTAGTTGAAGAGCAGCAAGAGCTTTTGGTCCTGGCCCCTTTGGGGTGGGAGGAATCCCTGGACGTTCGCAATTGCTGAGCCTGCCGCCGGGTGTACTCGGTGGCCCACGCAAATAGTGTTCAATTTTCGGAGGCACTAGAAAGAAACAGAGCCAGCGTTTGTAGGGCTGTGAATGGGGTTGCCTGGCTACTTGAAGAGCAGCAAGAGCTTTTGGTCCTGGCCCCTTTGCGGTGGGAGGAATCCCTGGACATTCGCAATTGCTGAGCTGGGCTCCTTGTGTACTCGGCTGTGCAGGCAGATAATATTGGAGTTTGGGAGGCTCTAGAAAGAGACAGCACCAGCGTTGGTGGGTCTGTGAATGCGGTTGCCTGGCTACTTGAAGAGCAGTAAGAGCTTTTGGTCCTGGCCCCTTTGCAGTGGGAGGAATCCCTGGACATTCGCAATTGCTGAGCCTGCTGCCGGGTGTCGTCAGCAGCCCACGCAAATAGTGTTCAATTTTGGGAGGCTCTAGAAAGAGACAGCACCAGCGTTGGTGGGGCTGTGAATGGGGTTGCCTGGCTACTTGAAGAGCAGCAAGAGCTTTTGGTCCTGGCCCCTTTGCCGTGGGAGGAATCCCTGGACGTTCGCAATTGCTGAGCCTGCCTCCGGGTGTACTCAGCGGCCCACGGAGATAGTATTGGGCTTTGGGAGGCTCTAGAAAGAGACAGCACCAGCGTTTGTAGGGCTGTGAATGGGGTTGCGTGGCTACTTGAAGAGCAGCAAGAGCTTTTGGTCCTGGCCCCTTTGGGGTGTAAGGAATCCCTGGACGTTCGCAATTGCTGAGCCTGCCTCTGGGTATACTCGGAGGCGCAGGCAGATAGCATTGGAGTTTGGGAGGCTCTAGACAGAGACAGTGACATCGTTGGTGGGCCTATGAATGGGGTTAGGTGGCTAGTTGAAGAGCAGCAAGAGCTTTTGATCGTGGCCCCTTTGCAGTGGGAGGAATCCCTGGACGTTTGCAATTGCTGAGCCTGCCTCCGGGTGTCCTCAGCAGCCCACGCAAATAGTGTTCAATTTTGGGAGGCACTAGAAAGAAACAGAGCCAGCGTTTGTAGGGCTGTGAATGGGGTGTCCTGGCTAATTGAAGAGCAGTAAGAGCTTTTGGTCCTGGCCCCTTTGCAGTGGGAGGAATCCCTGGACGTTCGCAATTGCTGAGCCTGCCGCCGGGTGTCCTCAGCAACCCACGCAAATAGTGTTCAATTTTGGGAGGCTCTAGAAAGAGACAGCACCAGCGTTGGTGGGGCTGTGAATGGGGTGTCCTGGCTACTTGAAGAGCAGCAAGAGCTTTTGGTCCTGGCCCCTTTGGGGTGGGAGGAATCCCTGGACGTTCGCAATTGCTGAGCCTGCCTCCGGGTGTACTCGGCGGCCCACGCAGATAGTATTGGGCTTTGGGAGGCTCTAGAAAGAGACAGCGCCAGCGTTTGTAGAGCTGTGAATGGGGTTGCGTGGCTACTTGAAGAGCAGCAAGAGCTTTTGGTCCTGGCCCCTTTGGGGTGGGAGGAATCCCTGGACGTTCACAATTGCTGAGCCTGCCTCTGGGTATACTCGGAGGCCCAGGCAGATAGCATTGGAGTTTGGGAGGCTCTAGACAGAGACAGTGACATCGTTGGTGGGCCTATGAATGGGGTTAGGTGGCTAGCTGAAGAGCAGCAAGAGCTTTTGGTCGTGGCCCCTTTGTGGTGGGAGGAATCCCTGGACGTTCGCAATTGCTGAGCCTGCCGCCGGGTGTCCTCAGCGGCCCACGCAAACAGTGTTCTCTTTTGGGAGGCTCTAGAAAGAGACAGTGCCAGTGTTCGTGGGGCTATGAATGGGGTTTGCCTCGCTACTTGAAGAGCAGCAAGAGCTTTTGGTCCTGGCCCCTTTGCGGTGGGAGGAATCCCTGGACGTTCGCAATTGCTGAGCCTGCCTCAGGGTGTACTCGGTGGCCCATGAAGATATTATTGGGCTTTGGGAGGCACTAGAAAGAGACAGCGCCAGCGTTGGTGGGTCTGTGAATGAGGTGTCCTGGCTAATTGAAGAGCAGCAAGAGCTTTTGGTCCTGGCCCCTTTGCGGTGGGAGGAATCCCTGGACGTTCGCAATTGTTGAGCTGGGTTCTGGGTGTACTCGGCGCCCCACGCAGATAGTATTGGGCTTTGGGGGGCACCAGGAAGAGACAGCGGCAGTGTTTTTGGGGCTGTCAATGGGGTTGCCTGGCTACTTGAAGAGCAGCAAGAGCTTTTGGTCCTGGCCCCTTTTGGGTGGGAGGAAAGCCTGGACGTTCGCAATTGCTGAGCCTGCCTCCGGGTGTACTCGGTGGCCCACGCAGATAGTATTGGGCTTTGGGAGGCTCTAGTAAGAGACAGTGCCAGCGTTCGTGGGGCTATGAATGGGGTTGCCTGGCTACATGAAGAGCAGCAAGAGCTTTTGGTCCTGGCCCCTTTGCGGTGGGAGGAATCCCTGGACGTTCGCAATTGCTGAGCCTGCCTCAGGGTGTCCTCAGCAGCCCACGCAAATAGTGTTCAATTTTGGGAGGCTCTAGAAAGAGACAGCACCAGCGTTGGTGGGTCTGTCAATGGGGTGTCCTGGCTACTTGAAGAGCAGCAAGAGCTTCTGGTCCTGGCCCCTTTGCGGTGGGAGGAATCCCTGGACGTTCGCAATTGCTGAGCCTGCCTCCGGGTGTACTCGGCGGCCCACGCAGATAGTATTGGGCTTTGGGAGGCACCAGAAAGAGACAGCGCCAGCGTTTGTAGGGCTGTGAATGGGGTTGCCTGGCTACTTGAAGAGCAGTAAGAGCTTTTGGTCCTGGCCCTCTTGCCGTGGGAGGAATCCCTGGACGTTTGCAATTGCTGAGCCTGCCTCCGGGTGTACTCGGCGGCCCACGCACATAGTATTGGGCTTTGGGAGGCACCAGAAAGAGACAGCGCCAGCGTTTGTAAGGCTGTGAATGGGGTTGCCTGGCTACTTGAAGAGCAGCAAGAGCTTTTGGTCCTGGCCCCTTTGCGGTGGGAGGAATCCCTGGACGTTCGCAATTGCTGAGCCTGCCTCTGGGTATACTCCGAGGCCCAGGCAGATAGCATTGGAGTTTGGGAGGCTCTAGACAGAGACAGTGACATCGTTGGTGGGCCTATGAATGGGGTTAGGTGGCTAGTTGAAGAGCAGCAAGAGCTTTTGGTCCTGGCCCCTTTGCGGTGGCAGGAATCCCTGGACGTTCGCAATTGCTGAGCCTGCCGCCGGGTGTCCTCAGCAGCCCACGCAAATAGTGTTCAATTTTGGGAGGCTCTAGAAAGAGACAGCGCCAGCGTTGGTGGGTCTGTGAATGGGGTTGCCTGGCTACCTGAAGAGCAGCAAGAGCTTTTGGTCCTGTCCCCTTTGCAGTGGGAGGAAACCCTGGACGTTCGCAATTGCTGAGCCTGCCTCCGGGTGTCCTCAGCAGCCCACGCAAATAGTGTTCAATTTTGGGAGGCTCTAGAAAGAGACAGCACCAGCGTTGGTGGGGCTGTGAATGGGGTGTCCTGGCTACTTGAAGAGCAGCAAGAGCTTTTGGTCCTGGCCCCTTTGCGGTGGGAGGAATCCCTGGACGTTCGCAATTGCTGAGCCTGCCTCCGGGTGTACTCGGCGGCCCACGCACATAGTATTGGGCTTTGGGAGGCTCTAGAAAGAGACAGCACCAGCGTTTGTAGGGCTGTGAATGGAGTTGCCTGGCTACTTGAAGAGCAGTAAGAGCTTTTGGTCCTGGCCCCTTTGCAGTGGGAGGAATCCCTGGACGTTTGCAATTGCTGAGCCTGCCTCTGGGTATACTCCGAGGCCCAGGCAGATAGCATTGGAGTTTGGGAGGCTCTAGACAGAGACAGTGACATCGTTGGTGGGCCTATGAATGGGGTTAGGTGGCTAGTTGAAGAGCAGCAAGAGCTTTTGGTCCTGGCCCCTTTGCAGTGGGAGGAATCCCTGGACGTTTGCAATTGCTGAGCCTGCCTCCGGGTGTCCTCAGCAGCCCACGCAAATAGTGTTCAATTTTGGGAGGCACTAGAAAGAAACAGAGCCAGCGTTTGTAGGGCTGTGAATGGGGTGTCCTGGCTAATTGAAGAGCAGCAAGAGCTTTTGGTCGTGGCCCCTTTGTGGTGGGAGGAATCCCTGGACGTTCGCAATTGCTGAGCCTGCCGCCGGGTGTCCTCAGCAGCCCACGCAAATAGTGTTCAATTTTGGGAGGCTCTAGAAAGAGACAGCACCAGCGTTGGTGGGTCTGTCAATGGGGTGTCCTGGCTACTTGAAGAGCAGCAAGAGCTTCTGGTCCTGGCGCCTTTGGGGTGGGAGGAATCCCTGGACGTTCGCAATTGCTGAGCCTGCCTCAGGGTATACTCGGAGGCCCAGGCAGATAGCATTGGAGTTTGGGAGGCTCTAGACAGAGACAGTGACATCGTTGGTGGGCCTATGAATGGGGTTAGGTGGCTAGTTGAAGAGCAGCAAGAGCTTTTGGTCCTGGCCCCTTTGCGGTGGGAGGAATCCCTGGACGTTCGCAATTGCTGAGCCTGCCGCCGGGTGTACTCGGTGGCCCACGCAAATAGTGTTCAATTTTGGGAGGCACCAGAAAGAGACAGCGCCAGCGTTTGTAGGGCTGTGAATGGGGTTGCCTGGCTACTTGAAGAGCAGTAAGAGCTTTTGGTCCTGGCCCTCTTGCCGTGGGAGGTATCCCTGGACGTTTGCAATTGCTGAGCCTGCCTCCGGGTGTAGTCGGCGGCCCACGCACATAGTATTGGGCTTTGGGAGGCACCAGAAAGAGACAGCGCCAGCGTTTGTTGGGCTGTCAATGTGGTTGCGTGTCTACTTGAAGAGCAGCAAGAGCTTTTGGTCCTGGCCCCTTTGCGGTGGGAGGAATCCCTGGATGTTCGCAATTGCTGAGCCTGCCTCAGGGTATACTCGGAGGCCCAGGCAGATAGCATTGGAGTTTGGGAGGCTCTAGACAGAGACAGTGACATCGTTGGTGGGCCTATGAATGGGGTTAGGTGGCTAGTTGAAGAGCAGCAAGAGCTTTTGGTCGTGGCCCCTTTGCGGTGGGAGGAATCCCTGGACGTTCGCAATTGCTGAGCCTGCCGCCGGGTGTACTCGGTGGCCCACGCAAATAGTGTTCAATTTTGGGAGGCACTAGAAAGAAACAGAGCCAGCGTTTGTAGGGCTGTGAATGGGGTTGCCTGGCTACTTGAAGAGCAGCAAGAGCTTTTGGTCCTGGCCCCTTTGCGGTGGGAGGAATCCCTGGACGTTCGCAATTGCTGAGCTGGGCTCCTGGTGTACTCGGCTGCGCAGGCAGATAATATTGGAGTTTGGGAGGCTCTAGAAAGAGACAGCACCAGCGTTGGTGGGTCTGTGAATGCGGTTGCCTGGCTACTTGAAGAGCAGTAAGAGCTTTTGGTCCTGGCCCCTTTGCAGTGGGAGGAATCCCTGGACGTTCGCAATTGCTGAGCCTGCTGCCGGGTGTCCTCAGCAACCCACGCAAATAGTGTTCAATTTTGGGAGGCTCTAGAAAGAGACAGCACCAGCGTTTGTAGGGCTGTGAATGGGGTGTCCTGGCTACTTGAAGAGCAGCAAGAGCTTTTGGTCCTGGCCCCTTTGCCGTGGGAGGAATCCCTGGACGTTCGCAATTGCTGAGCCTGCCTCCGGGTGTACTCGGTGGCCCACGCACATAGTAT
This sequence comes from Platalea leucorodia, assembly GCF_965183815.1. Lineage (NCBI taxonomy): Eukaryota > Metazoa > Chordata > Aves > Pelecaniformes > Threskiornithidae > Platalea > Platalea leucorodia. Next base: position 21,363,333 of record NC_138828.1, read on the forward strand.
TGGGCTTTGGGAGGCTCTAGAAAGAGACAGCGCCAGCGTTTGTAGGGCTGTGAATGGGGTTGCCTGGCTACTTGAAGAGCAGCAAGAGCTTTTGGTCCTGGCCCCTTTGGGGTGTAAGGAATCCCTGGACGTTTGCAATTGCTGAGCCTGCCTCTGGGTATACTCGGAGGCCCAGGCAGATAGCATTGGAGTTTGGGAGGCTCTAGACAGAGACAGTGACATCGTTGGTGGGCCTATGAATGTGGTTAGGTGGCTAGTTGAAGAGCAGCAAGAGCTTTTGGTCCTGGCCCCTTTGCAGTGGGAGGAATCCCTGGACGTTTGCAATTGCTGAGCTTGCCTCCGGGTGTCCTCAGCAGCCCACGCAAATAGTGTTCAATTTTGGGAGGCTCTAGAAAGAAACAGAGCCAGCGTTTGTAGGGCTGTGAATGGGGTGTCCTGGGTAATTGAAGAGCAGCAAGAGCTTTTGGTCCTGTCCCCTTTGCGGTGGGAGGAATCCCTGGACGTTCGCAATTGCTGAGCCTGCCTCCGGGTGTCGTCAGCAGCCCACGCAAATAGTGTTCAATTTTGGGAGGCTCTAGAAAGAGACAGCACCAGCGTTGGTGGGTCTGTCAATGGGGTGTCCTGGCTACTTGAAGAGCAGCAAGAGCTTTTGGTCCTGGCCCCTTTGCGGTGGGAGGAATCCCTGGACGTTCGCAATTGCTGAGCCTGCCTCCGGGTGTACTCGGCGGCCCACGCAGATAGTATTGGGCTTTGGGAGGCTCTAGAAAGAGACAGCGCCAGCGTTTGTAGGGCTGTGAATGGGGTTGCCTGGCTACTTGAAGAGCAGCAAGAGCTTTTGGTCCTGGCCCCTTTGCGGTGGGAGGAATCCCTGGACGTTCGCAATTGCTGAGCCTGCCTATGGGTATACTCCGAGGCCCAGGCAGATAGCATTGGAGTTTGGGAGGCTCTAGACAGAGACAGTGACATCGTTGGTGGGCCTATGAATGGGGTTAGGTGGCTAGTTGAAGAGCAGCAAGAGCTTTTGGTCGTGGCCCCTTTGCGGTGGGAGGAATCCCTGGACGTTCGCAATTGCTGAGCCTGCCGCCGGGTGTCCTCAGCAGCCCACGCAAATAGTGTTCAATTTTGGGAGGCTCTAGAAAGAGACAGCGCCAGCGTTGGTGGGTCTGTTAATGGGGTTGCCTGGCTACCTGAAGAGCAGCAAGAGCTTTTGGTCCTGTCCCCTTTGCAGTGGGAGGAATCCCTGGACGTTCGCAATTGCTGAGCCTGCCTCCGGGTGTCCTCAGCAGCCCACGCAAATAGTGTTCAATTTTGGGAGGCTCTAGAAAGAGACAGCACCAGCGTTGGTGGGTCTGTCAATGGGGTTGTGTGGCTACTTGAAGAGCAGCAAGAGCTTCTGGTCCTGGCCCCTTTGCGGTGGGAGGAATCCCTGGACGTTCGCAATTGCTGAGCCTGCCTCCGGGTGTACTCGGCGGCCCACGCAGATAGTATTGGGCTTTGGGAGGCACCAGAAAGAGACAGCGCCAGTGTTTGTAGGGCTGTGAATGGGGTTGCCTGGCTACTTGAAGAGCAGTAAGAGCTTTTGGTCCTGGCCCTCTTGCCGTGGGAGGAATCCCTGGATGTTTGCAATTGCTGAGCCTGCCTCCGGGTGTAGTCGGCGGCCCACGCACATATTATTGGGCTTTGGGAGGCACCAGAAAGAGACAGCGCCAGCGTTTGTAGGGCTGTCAATGTGGTTGCGTGTCTACTTGAAGAGCAGCGAGAGCTTTTGGTCCTGGCCCCTTTGCGGTGGGAGGAATCCCTGGATGTTCGCAATTGCTGAGCCTGCCTCAGGGTATACTCGGAGGCCCAGGCAGATAGCATTGGAGTTTGGGAGGCTCTAGACAGAGACAGTGACATCGTTGGTGGGCCTATGAATGGGGTTAGGTGGCTAGTTGAAGAGCAGCAAGAGCTTTTGGTCCTGGCCCCTTTGCGGTGGGAGGAATCCCTGGACGTTCGCAATTGCTGAGCTTGCCGCCGGGTGTACTCGATGGCCCACGCAAATAGTGTTCAATTTTGGGAGGCACTAGAAAGAAACAGAGCCAGCGTTTGTAGGGCTGTGAATGGGGTTGCCTGGGTACTTGAAGAGCAGCAAGAGCTTTTGGTCCTGGCCCCTTTGCGGTGGGAGGAATCCCTGGACGTTCGCAATTGCTGAGCTGGGCTCCTGGTGTACTCGGCTGCGCAGGCAGATAATATTGGAGTTTGGGAGGCTCTAGAAAGAGACAGCACCAGCGTTGGTGGGTCTGTGAATGCGGTTGCCTGGCTACTTGAAGAGCAGTAAGAGCTTTTGGTCCTGGCCCCTTTGCAGTGGGAGGAATCCCTGGACGTTCGCAATTGCTGAGACTGCTGCCGGGTGTCCTCGGCGGCCCACGCAGATAGTATTGGGCTTTGGGAGGCTCTAGAAAGAGACAGCACCAGCGTTTGTAGGGCTGTGAATGGGGTTGCCTGGCTACTTGAAGAGCAGCAAGAGCTTTTGGTCCTGGCCCCTTTGCGGTGTAAGGAATCCCTGGACGTTTGCAATTGCTGAGCCTGCCTCTGGGTATACTCGGAGGCCCAGGCAGATAGCATTGGAGTTTGGGAGGCTCTAGACAGAGACAGTGACATCGTTGGTGGGCCTATGAATGGGGTTAGGTGGCTAGTTGAAGAGCAGCAAGAGCTTTTGGTCCTGGCCCCTTTGCAGTGGGAGGAATCCCTGGACGTTTGCAATTGCTGAGCCTGCCTGCGGGTGTCCTCAGCAGCCTACGCAAATAGTGTTCAATTTTGGGAGGCACTAGAAAGAAACAGAGCCAGCGTTTGTAGGGCTGTGAATGGGGTGTCCTGGCTAATTGAAGAGCAGCAAGAGCTTTTGGTCCTGGCCCCTTTGCGGTGGGAGGAATCCCTGGACGTTCGCAATTGCTGAGCCTGCCTCCGGGTGTCGTCAGCAGCCCACGCAAATAGTGTTCAATTTTGGGAGGCTCTAGAAAGAGACAGCACCAGCGTTGGTGGGTCTGTCAATGGGGTGTCCTGGCTACTTGAAGAGCAGCAAGAGCTTTTGGTCCTGGCCCCTTTGCGGTGGGAGGAATCCCTGGACGTTCGCAATTGCTGAGCCTGCCTCCGGGTGTACTCGGCGGCCCACGCACATAGTATTGGGATTTGGGAGGCACCAGAAAGAGACAGCGCCAGCGTTTGTAGGGCTGTCAATGTGGTTGCGTGTCTACTTGAAGAGCAGCGAGAGCTTTTGGTCCTGGCCCCTTTGCGGTGGGAGGAATCCCTGGATGTTCGCAATTGCTGAGCCTGCCTCAGGGTATACTCGGAGGCCCAGGCAGATAGCATTGGAGTTTGGGAGGCTCTAGACAGAGACAGTGACATCGTTGGTGGGCCTATGAATGGGGTTAGGTGGCTAGTTGAAGAGCAGCAAGAGCTTTTGGTCCTGGCCCCTTTGCGGTGGGAGGAATCCCTGGACGTTCGCAATTGCTGAGCTTGCCGCCGGGTGTACTCGATGGCCCACGCAAATAGTGTTCAATTTTGGGAGGCACTAGAAAGAAACAGAGCCAGCGTTTGTAGGGCTGTGAATGGGGTTGCCTGGCTACTTGAAGAGCAGCAAGAGCTTTTGGTCCTGGCCCCTTTGCGGTGGGAGGAATCCCTGGACGTTCGCAATTGCTGAGCTGGGCTCCTGGTGTACTCGGCTGCGCAGGCAGATAATATTGGAGTTTGGGAGGCTCTAGAAAGAGACAGCACCAGCGTTGGTGGGTCTGTGAATGCGGTTGCCTGGCTACTTGAAGAGCAGTAAGAGCTTTTGGTCCTGGCCCCTTTGCAGTGGGAGGAATCCCTGGACGTTCGCAATTGCTGAGACTGCTGCCGGGTGTCCTCGGCGGCCCACGCAGATAGTATTGGGCTTTGGGAGGCTCTAGAAAGAGACAGCACCAGCGTTTGTAGGGCTGTGAATGGGGTTGCCTGGCTACTTGAAGAGCAGCAAGAGCTTTTGGTCCTGGCCCCTTTGCGGTGTAAGGAATCCCTGGACGTTTGCAATTGCTGAGCCTGCCTCTGGGTATACTCGGAGGCCCAGGCAGATAGCATTGGAGTTTGGGAGGCTCTAGACAGAGACAGTGACATCGTTGGTGGGCCTATGAATGGGGTTAGGTGGCTAGTTGAAGAGCAGCAAGAGCTTTTGGTCCTGGCCCCTTTGCAGTGGGAGGAATCCCTGGACGTTTGCAATTGCTGAGCCTGCCTGCGGGTGTCCTCAGCAGCCTACGCAAATAGTGTTCAATTTTGGGAGGCACTAGAAAGAAACAGAGCCAGCGTTTGTAGGGCTGTGAATGGGGTGTCCTGGCTAATTGAAGAGCAGCAAGAGCTTTTGGTCCTGGCCCCTTTGCGGTGGGAGGAATCCCTGGACGTTCGCAATTGCTGAGCCTGCCTCCGGGTGTCGTCAGCAGCCCACGCAAATAGTGTTCAATTTTGGGAGGCTCTAGAAAGAGACAGCACCAGCGTTGGTGGGTCTGTCAATGGGGTGTCCTGGCTACTTGAAGAGCAGCAAGAGCTTTTGGTCCTGGCCCCTTTGCGGTGGGAGGAATCCCTGGACGTTCGCAATTGCTGAGCCTGCCTCCGGGTGTACTCGGCGGCCCACGCACATAGTATTGGGATTTGGGAGGCACCAGAAAGAGACAGCGCCAGCGTTTGTAGGGCTGTCAATGTGGTTGCGTGTCTACTTGAAGAGCAGCGAGAGCTTTTGGTCCTGGCCCCTTTGCGGTGGGAGGAATCCCTGGATGTTCGCAATTGCTGAGCCTGCCTCAGGGTATACTCGGAGGCCCAGGCAGATAGCATTGGAGTTTGGGAGGCTCTAGACAGAGACAGTGACATCGTTGGTGGGCCTATGAATGGGGTTAGGTGGCTAGTTGAAGAGCAGCAAGAGCTTTTGGTCCTGGCCCCTTTGCGGTGGGAGGAATCCCTGGACGTTCGCAATTGCTGAGCTTGCCGCCGGGTGTACTCGATGGCCCACGCAAATAGTGTTCAATTTTGGGAGGCACTAGAAAGAAACAGAGCCAGCGTTTGTAGGGCTGTGAATGGGGTTGCCTGGCTACTTGAAGAGCAGCAAGAGCTTTTGGTCCTGGCCCCTTTGCGGTGGGAGGAATCCCTGGACGTTCGCAATTGCTGAGCTGGGCTCCTGGTGTACTCGGCTGCGCAGGCAGATAATATTGGAGTTTGGGAGGCTCTAGAAAGAGACAGCACCAGCGTTGGTGGGTCTGTGAATGCGGTTGCCTGGCTACTTGAAGAGCAGTAAGAGCTTTTGGTCCTGGCCCCTTTGCAGTGGGAGGAATCCCTGGACGTTCGCAATTGCTGAGACTGCTGCCGGGTGTCCTCGGCGGCCCACGCAGATAGTATTGGGCTTTGGGAGGCTCTAGAAAGAGACAGCACCAGCGTTTGTAGGGCTGTGAATGGGGTTGCCTGGCTACTTGAAGAGCAGCAAGAGCTTTTGGTCCTGGCCCCTTTGGGGTGTAAGGAATCCCTGGACGTTTGCAATTGCTGAGCCTGCCTCTGGGTATACTCGGAGGCCCAGGCAGATAGCATTGGAGTTTGGGAGGCTCTAGACAGAGACAGTGACATCGTTGGTGGGCCTATGAATGGGGTTAGGTGGCTAGTTGAAGAGCAGCAAGAGCTTTTGGTCCTGGCCCCTTTGCAGTGGGAGGAATCCCTGGACGTTTGCAATTGCTGAGCCTGCCTGCGGGTGTCCTCAGCAGCCTACGCAAATAGTGTTCAATTTTGGGAGGCACTAGAAAGAAACAGAGCCAGCGTTTGTAGGGCTGTGAATGGGGTGTCCTGGCTAATTGAAGAGCAGCAAGAGCTTTTGGTCCTGGCCCCTTTGCGGTGGGAGGAATCCCTGGACGTTCGCAATTGCTGAGCCTGCCTCCGGGTGTCGTCAGCAGCCCACGCAAATAGTGTTCAATTTTGGGAGGCTCTAGAAAGAGACAGCACCAGCGTTGGTGGGTCTGTCAATGGGGTGTCCTGGCTACTTGAAGAGCAGCAAGAGCTTTTGGTCCTGGCCCCTTTGCGGTGGGAGGAATCCCTGGACGTTCGCAATTGCTGAGCCTGCCTCCGGGTGTACTCGGCGGCCCACGCACATAGTATTGGGATTTGGGAGGCTCTAGAGACAGCACCAGCGTTTGTAGGGCTGTGAATGGGGTTGCCTGGCTACTTGAAGAGCAGCAAGAGCTTTTGGTCCTGGCCCCTTTGGGGTGTAAGGAATCCCTGGACGTTCGCAATTGCTGAGCCTGCCTCTGGGTATACTCGGAGGCCCAGGCAGATAGCATTGGAGTTTGGGAGGCTCTAGACAGAGACAGTGACATCGTTAGTGGGCCTATGAATGGGGTTAGGTGGCTAGTTGAAGAGCAGCAAGAGCTTTTGGTCCTGGCCCCTTTGGGGTGGGAGGAATCCCTGGACGTTCGCAATTGCTGAGCCTGCCTCCGGGTGTACTCGGTGGCCCACGCAAATAGTGTTCTCTTTTGGGAGGCACTAGAAAGAAACAGAGCCAGCGTTTGTAGGGCTGTGAATGGGGTTGCCTGGCTACTTGAAGAGCAGCAAGAGCTTTTGGTCCTGGCCCCTTTGGGGTGTAAGGAATCCCTGGACGTTTGCAATTGCTGAGCCTGCCTCTGGGTATACTCGGAGGCCCAGGCAGATAGCATTGGAGTTTGGCAGGCTCTAGACAGAGACAGTGACATCGTTGGTGGGCCTATGAATGGGGTTAGGTGGCTAGTTGAAGAGCAGCAAGAGCTTTTGGTCCTGGCCCCTTTGCAGTGGGAGGAATCCCTGGACGTTTGCAATTGCTGAGCCTGCCTCCGGGTGTCCTCAGCAGCCCACGCAAATAGTGTTCAATTTTGGGAGGCACTAGAAAGAAACAGAGCCAGCGTTTGTAGGGCTGTGAATGGGGTGTCCTGGCTAATTGAAGAGCAGCAAGAGCTTTTGGTCCTGTCCCCTTTGCGGTGGGAGGAATCCCTGGACGTTCGCAATTGCTGAGCCTGCCTCCGGGTGTCGTCAGCAGCCCACGCAAATAGTGTTCAATTTTGGGAGGCTCTAGAAAGAGACAGCACCAGCGTTGGTGGGTCTGTCAATGGGGTGTCCTGGCTACTTGAAGAGCAGCAAGAGCTTCTGGTCCTGGCCCCTTTGCGGTGGGAGGAATCCCTGGACGTTCGCAATTGCTGAGCCTGCCTCCGGGTGTACTCGGCGGCCCACGCAGATAGTATTGGGCTTTGGGAGGCTCTAGAAAGAGACAGCGCCAGCGTTTGTAGGGCTGTGAATGGGGTTGCCTGGCTACTTGAAGAGCAGCAAGAGCTTTTGGTCCTGGCCCCTTTGCGGTGGGAGGAATCCCTGGACGTTCGCAATTGCTGAGCCTGCCTATGGGTATACTCCGAGGCCCAGGCAGATAGCATTGGAGTTTGGGAGGCTCTAGACAGAGACAGTGACATCGTTGGTGGGCCTATGAATGGGGTTAGGTGGCTAGTTGAAGAGCAGCAAGAGCTTTTGGTCGTGGCCCCTTTGCGGTGGGAGGAATCCCTGGACGTTCGCAATTGCTGAGCCTGCCGCCGGGTGTCCTCAGCAGCCCACGCAAATAGTGTTCAATTTTGGGAGGCTCTAGAAAGAGACAGCGCCAGCGTTGGTGGGTCTGTTAATGGGGTTGCCTGGCTACCTGAAGAGTAGCAAGAGCTTTTGGTCCTGTCCCCTTTGCAGTGGGAGGAATCCCTGGACGTTCGCAATTGCTGAGCCTGCCGCCGGGTGTCCTCAGCAGCCCACGCAAATAGTGTTCAATTTTGGGAGGCTCTAGAAAGAGACAGCACCAGCGTTGGTGGGTCTGTCAATGGGGTTGTGTGGCTACTTGAAGAGCAGCAAGAGCTTCTGGTCCTGGCCCCTTTGCGGTGGGAGGAATCCCTGGACTTTCGCAATTGCTGAGCCTGCCTCCGGGTGTACTCGGCGGCCAACACAGATAGTATTGGGCTTTGGGAGGCACCAGAAAGAGACAGCGCCAGTGTTTGTAGGGCTGTGAATGGGGTTGCCTGGCTACTTGAAGAGCAGCAAGAGCTTTTGGTCCTGGCCCTCTTGCCGTGGGAGGAATCCCTGGATGTTTGCAATTGCTGAGCCTGCCTCCGGGTGTAGTCGGCGGCCCACGCACATAGTATTGGGCTTTGGGAGGCACCAGAAAGAGACAGCGCCAGCGTTTGTAGGGCTGTCAATGTGGTTGCGTGTCTACTTGAAGAGCAGCGAGAGCTTTTGGTCCTGGCCCCTTTGCGGTGGGAGGAATCCCTGGACATTCGCAATTGCTGAGCTGGGCTCCTGGTGTACTCGGCTGCGCAGGCAGATAATATTGGAGTTTGGGAGGCTCTAGAAAGAGACAGCACCAGCGTTGGTGGGTCTGTGAATGCGGTTGCCTGGCTACTTGAAGAGCAGTAAGAGCTTTTGGTCCTGGCCCCTTTGCAGTGGGAGGAATCCCTGGACGTTCGCAATTGCTGAGCCTGCTGCCGGGTGTCCTCGGCGGCCCACGCAGATAGTATTGGGCTTTGGGAGGCTCTAGAAAGAGACAGCGCCAGCGTTTGTAGGGCTGTGAATGGGGTTGCCTGGCTACTTGAAGAGCAGCAAGAGCTTTTGGTCCTGGCCCCTTTGGGGTGTAAGGAATCCCTGGACGTTTGCAATTGCTGAGCCTGCCTCTGGGTATACTCGGAGGCCCAGGCAGATAGCATTGGAGTTTGGGAGGCTCTAGACAGAGACAGTGACATCGTTGGTGGGCCTATGAATGGGGTTAGGTGGCTAGTTGAAGAGCAGCAAGAGCTTTTGGTCGTGGCCCCTTTGCAGTGGGAGGAATCCCTGGACGTTTGCAATTGCTGAGCCTGCCTCCGGGTGTCCTCAGCAGCCCACGCAAATAGTGTTCAATTTTGGGAGGCACTAGAAAGAAACAGAGCCAGCGTTTGTAGGGCTGTGAATGGGGTGTCCTGGCTAATTGAAGAGCAGCAAGAGCTTTTGGTCCTGGCCCCGTTGCGGTGGGAGGAATCCCTGGACGTTCGCAATTGCTGAGCCTGCCTCCGTGTGTACTCGGCGGCCCACGCAGATAGTATTGGGCTTTGGGAGGCTCTAGAAAGAGACAGCGCCAGCGTTTGTAGGGCTGTGAATGGGGTTGCCTGGCTACTTGAAGAGCAGCAAGAGCTTTTGGTCCTGGCCCCTTTGCGGTGGGAGGAATCCCTGGACGTTCGCAATTGCTGAGCCTGCCGCCGGGTGTACTCGGTGGCCCACGCAAATAGTGTTCAATTTTGGGAGGCACTAGAAAGAAACAGAGCCAGCGTTTGTAGGGCTGTGAATGGGGTGTCCCGGCTACTTGAAGAGCAGCAAGAGCTTTTGGTCCTGGCCCCTTTGCCGTGGGAGGAATCCCTGGACATTCGCAATTGCTGAGCTGGGCCCCTGGTGTACTCGGCTGCGCAGGCAGATAATATTGGAGTTTGGGAGGCTCTAGAAAGAGACAGCACCAGCGTTTGTAGGGCTGTGAATGGGGTTGCCTGGCTACTTGAAGAGCAGCAAGAGCTTTTGGTCCTGGCCCCTTTGGAGTGTAAGGAATCCCTGGACATTTGCAATTGCTGAGCCTGCCTCTGGGTATACTCGGAGGCCCAGGCAGATAGCATTGGAGTTTGGGAGGCTCTAGACAGAGACAGTGACATCGTTGGTGGGCCTATGAATGGGGTTAGGTGGCTAGTTGAAGAGCAGCAAGAGCTTTTGGTCCTGGCCCCTTTGCAGTGGGAGGAATCCCTGGACGTTTGCAATTGCTGAGCCTGCCTCCGGGTGTCCTCAGCAGCCCACGCAAATAGTGTTCAATTTTGGGAGGCACTAGAAAGAAACAGAGCCAGCGTTTGTAGGGCTGTGAATGGGGTGTCCTGGCTAATTGAAGAGCAGCAAGAGCTTTTGGTCCTGGCCCCTTTGCGGTGGCAGGAATCCCTGGACGTTCGCAATTGCTGAGCCTGCCGCCGGGTGTCCTTAGAGGGCCACTCAAACAGTGTTCTCTTTTGGGACGCTCTAGAAAGAGACAGCACCAGCGTTGGTGGGTCTGTGAATGGTGTGTCCTGACTACTTGAAGAGCAGCAAGAGCTTTTTGTCCTGGCCCCTTTGGGGTGGGAGGAATCCCTGGACGTTCGCAATTGCTGAGCCTGCCTCCGGGTGTCCTCAGCAGCCCACACAGATAGTATTGGGCTTTGGGAGGCACCAGAAAGAGACAGCGCCAGCGTTTGTAGGGCTGTCAATGTGGTTGCGTGTCTACTTGAAGAGCAGCAAGAGCTTTTGGTCCTGGCCCCTTTGCGGTGGGAGGAATCCCTGGATGTTCGCAATTGCTGAGCCTGCCTCAGGGTATACTCGGAGGCCCAGGCAGATAGCATTGGAGTTTGGGAGGCTCTAGACAGAGACAGTGACATCGTTGGTGGGCCTATGAATGGGGTTAGGTGGCTAGTTGAAGAGCAGCAAGAGCTCTTGGTCCTGGCCCCTTTGCGGTGGGAGGAATCCCTGGACGTTCGCAATTGCTGAGCCTGCCGCCGGGTGTACTCGGTGGCCCACGCAAATAGTGTTCAATTTTGGGAGGCACTAGAAAGAAACAGAGCCAGCGTTTGTAGGGCTGTGAATGGGGTTGCCTGGCTACTTGAAGAGCAGCAAGAGCTTTTGGTCCTGGCCCCTTTGCCGTGGGAGGAATCCCTGGACATTCGCAATTGCTGAGCTGGGCTCCTGGTGTACTCGGCTGCGCAGGCAGATAATATTGGAGTTTGGGAGGCTCTAGAAAGAGACAGCACCAGCGTTGGTAGGTCTGTGAATGCGGTTGCCTGGCTACTTGAAGAGCAGTAAGAGCTTTTGGTCCTGGCCCCTTTGCAGTGGGAGGAATCCCTGGACGTTCGCAATTGCTGAGCCTGCTGCCGGGTGTCCTCAGCAACCCACGCAAATAGTGTTCAATTTTGGGAGGCTCTAGAAAGAGACAGCACCAGCATTGGTGGGGCTGTGAATGGGGTGTCCTGGCTACTTGAAGAGCAGCAAGAGCTTTTGGTCCTGGCCCCTTTGCCGTGGGAGGAATCCCTGGACGTTCGCAATTGCTGAGCCTGCCTCCGGGTGTACTCGGCGGCCCACGCACATAGTATTGGGCTTTGGGAGGCTCTAGAAAGAGACAGCACCAGCGTTTGTAGGGCTGTGAATGGGGTTGCCTGGCTACTTGAAGAGCAGCAAGAGCTTTTGGTCCTGGCCCCTTTGGGGTGTAAGGAATCCCTGGACGTTTGCAATTGCTGAGCCTGCCTCTGGGTATACTCGGAGGCCCAGGCAGATAGCATTGGAGTTTGGGAGGCTCTAGACAGAGACAGTGACATCGTTGGTGGGCCTATGAATGGGGTTAGGTGGCTAGTTGAAGAGCAGCAAGAGCTTTTGGTCGTGGCCCCTTTGCAGTGGGAGGAATCCCTGGACGTTTGCAATTGCTGAGCCTGCCTCCGGGTGTCCTCAGCAGCCCACGCAAATAGTGTTCAATTTTGGGAGGCACTAGAAAGAAACAGAGCCAGCGTTTGTAGGGCTGTGAATGGGGTGTCCTGGCTAATTGAAGAGCAGCAAGAGCTTTTGGTCCTGGCCCCTTTGCGGTGGCAGGAATCCCTGGACGTTCGCAATTGCTGAGCCTGCCGCCGGGTGTCCTTAGAGGGCCACTCAAACAGTGTTCTCTTTTGGGACGCTCTAGAAAGAGACAGCACCAGCGTTGGTGGGTCTGTGAATGGTGTGTCCTGACTACTTGAAGAGCAGCAAGAGCTTTTTGTCCTGGCCCCTTTGGGGTGGGAGGAATCCCTGGACGTTCGCAATTGCTGAGCCTGCCTCCGGGTGTCCTCAGCAGCCCACACAGATAGTATTGGGCTTTGGGAGGCACCAGAAAGAGACAGCGCCAGCGTTTGTAGGGCTGTCAATGTGGTTGCGTGTCTACTTGAAGAGCAGCAAGAGCTTTTGGTCCTGGCCCCTTTGCGGTGGGAGGAATCCCTGGATGTTCGCAATTGCTGAGCCTGCCTCAGGGTATACTCGGAGGCCCAGGCAGATAGCATTGGAGTTTGGGAGGCTCTAGACAGAGACAGTGACATCGATGGTGGGCCTATGAATGGGGTTAGGTGGCTAGTTGAAGAGCAGCAAGAGCTTTTGGTCCTGGCCCCTTTGCGGTGGGAGGAATCCCTGGACGTTCGCAATTGCTGAGCCTGCCGCCGGGTGTACTCGGTGGCCCACGCAAATAGTGTTCAATTTTGGGAGGCACTAGAAAGAAACAGAGCCAGCGTTTGTAGGGCTGTGAATGGGGTTGCCTGACTACTTGAAGAGCAGCAAGAGCTTTTGGTCCTGGCCCCTTTGCGGTGGGAGGAATCCCTGGACATTCGCAATTGCTGAGCTGGGCTCCTGGTGTACTCGGCTGCGCAGGCAGATAATATTGGAGTTTGGGAGGCTCTAGAAAGAGACAGCACCAGCGTTGGTGGGGCTGTGAATGCGGTTGCCTGGCTACTTGAAGAGCAGTAAGAGCTTTTGGTCCTGGCCCCTTTGCAGTGGGAGGAATCCCTGGACGTTCGCAATTGCTGAGCCTGCTGCCGGGTGTCCTCAGCAACCCACGCAAATAGTGTTCAATTTTGGGAGGCTCTAGAAAGAGACAGCACCAGCGTTGGTGGGGCTGTGAATGGGGTGTCCTGGCTACTTGAAGAGCAGCAAGAGCTTTTGGTCCTGGCCCCTTTGCCGTGGGAGGAATCCCTGGACGTTCGCAATTGCTGAGCCTGCCTCCGGGTGTACTCGGCGGCCCACGCACATAGTATTGGGCTTTGGGAGGCTCTAGAAAGAGACAGCACCAGCGTTTGTAGGGCTGTGAATGGGGTTGCCTGGCTACTTGAAGAGCAGCAAGAGCTTTTGGTCCTGGCCCCTTTGGGGTGTAAGGAATCCCTGGACGTTTGCAATTGCTGAGCCTGCCTCTGGGTATACTCGGAGGCCCAGGCAGATAGCATTGGAGTTTGGGAGGCTCTAGACAGAGACAGTGACATCGTTGGTGGGCCTATGAATGGGGTTAGGTGGCTAGTTGAAGAGCAGCAAGAGCTTTTGGTCCTGGCCCCTTTGCAGTGGGAGGAATCCCTGGACGTTTGCAATTGCTGAGCCTGCCTCCGGGTGTCCTCAGCAGCCCACGCAAATAGTGTTCAATTTTGGGAGGCTCTAGAAAGAGACAGCGCCAGCGTTTGTAGGGCTGTGAATGGGGTGTCCTGGCTAATTGAAGAGCAGCAAGAGCTTTTGGTCCTGGCCCCTTTGCGGTGGGAGGAATCCCTGGACGTTCGCAATTGCTGAGCCTGCCGCCGGGTGTCCTTAGAGGGCCACTCAAACAGTGTTCTCTTTTGGGACGCTCTAGAAAGAGACAGCACCAGCGTTGGTGGGTCTGTGAATGGTGTGTCCTGACTACTTGAAGAGCAGCAAGAGCTTTTTGTCCTGGCCCCTTTGGGGTGGGAGGAATACCTGGACGTTCGCCATTGCTGAGCCTGCCTCCGGGTGTCCTCAGCAGCCCACACAGATAGTATTGGGCTTTGGGAGGCACCAGAAAGAGACAGCGCCAGCGTTTGTAGGGCTGTGAATGGGGTTGCGTGGCTACTTGAAGAGCAGCAAGAGCTTTTGGTCCTGGCCCCTTTGCGGTGGGAGGAATCCCTGGACGTTCGCAATTGCTGAGCCTGCCTCTGGGTATACTCGGAGGCCCAGGCAGATAGCATTGGAGTTTGGGAGGCTCTAGACAGAGACAGTGACATCGTTGGTGGGCCTATGAATGGGGTTAGGTGGCTAGTTGAAGAGCAGCAAGAGCTTTTGGTCGTGGCCCCTTTGCGGTGGGAGGAATCCCTGGACGTTCGCAATTGCTGAGCCTGCCGCCGGGTGTCCTCAGCAGCCCACGCAAATAGTGTTCAATTTTGGGAGGCTCTAGAAAGAGACAGCGCCAGCGTTGGTGGGTCTGTTAATGGGGTTGCCTGGCTACCTGAAGAGCAGCAAGAGCTTTTGGTCCTGTCCCCTTTGCAGTGGGAGGAATCCCTGGACGTTCGCAATTGCTGAGCCTGCCTCCGGGTGTCCTCAGCAGCCCACGCAAATAGTGTTCAATTTTGGGAGGCTCTAGAAAGAGACAGCACCAGCGTTGGTGGGTCTGTCAATGGGGTGTCCTGGCTACTTGAAGAGCAGCAAGAGCTTCTGGTCCTGGCCCCTTTGCGGTGGGAGGAATCCCTGGACGTTCGCAATTGCTGAGCCTGCCTCCGGGTGTACTCGGCGGCCCACGCAGATAATATTGGGCTTTGGGAGGCTCTAGAAAGAGACAGCACCAGCGTTTGTAGGGCTGTGAATGGGGTTGCCTGGCTACTTGAAGAGCAGCAAGAGCTTTTGGTCCTGGCCCCTTTGCGGTGGGAGGAATCCCTGGACGTTTGCAATTGCTGAGCCTGCCTCTGGGTATACTCGGAGGCCCAGGCAGATAGCATTGGAGTTTGGGAGGCTCTAGACAGAGACAGTGACATCGTTGGTGGGCCTATGAATGGGGTTAGGTGGCTAGTTGAAGAGCAGCAAGAGCTTTTGGTCCTGGCCCCTTTGCAGTGGGAGGAATCCCTGGACGTTTGCAATTGCTGAGCCTGCCTCCGGGTGTCCTCAGCAGCCCACGCAAATAGTGTTCAATTTTGGGAGGCACTAGAAAGAAACAGAGCCAGCGTTTGTAGGGCTGTGAATGGGGTGTACTGGCTAATTGAAGAGCAGCAAGAGCTTTTGGTCCTGGCCCCGTTGCGGTGGGAGGAATCCCTGGACGTTCGCAATTGCTGAGCCTGCCTCCGGGTGTCCTCAGCAGCCCACGCAAATAGTGTTCAATTTTGGGAGGCTCTAGAAAGAGACAGCACCAGCGTTGGTGGGTCTGTCAATGGGGTGTCCTGGCTACTTGAAGAGCAGCAAGAGCTTCTGGTCCTGGCCCCTTTGCGGTGGGAGGAATCCCTGGACGTTCGCAATTGCTGAGCCTGCCTCCGGGTGTACTCGGCGGCCCACGCAGATAGTATTGGGCTTTGGGAGGCTCTAGAAAGAGACAGCGCCAGCGTTTGTAGGGCTGTGAATGGGGTTGCCTGGCTACTTGAAGAGCAGCAAGAGCTTTTGGTCCTGGCCCCCTTGCGGTGGGAGGAATCCCTGGACGTTCGCAATTGCTGAGCCTGCCTCTGGGTATACTCGGAGGCCCAGGCAGATAGCATTGGAGTTTGGGAGGCTCTAGACAGAGACAGTGACATCGTTGGTGGGCCTATGAATGGGGTTAGGTGGCTAGTTGAAGAGCAGCAAGAGCTTTTGGTCGTGGCCCCTTTGCAGTGGGAGGAATCCCTGGACGTTCGCAATTGCTGAGCCTGCCGCCGGGTGTACTCGGTGGCCCACGCAAATAGTGTTCAATTTTGGGAGGCACTAGAAAGAAACAGAGCCAGCGTTTGTAGGGCTGTGAATGGGGTTGCCTGGCTACTTGAAGAGCAGCAAGAGCTTTTGGTCCTGGCCCCTTTGCAGTGGGAGGAATCCCTGGACATTCGCAATTGCTGAGCTGGGCTCCTGGTGTACTCGGCTGCGCAGGCAGATAATATTGGAGTTTGGGAGGCTCTAGAAAGAGACAGCACCAGCGTTTGTAGGGCTGTGAATGGGGTTGCCTGGCTACTTGAAGAGCAGCAAGAGCTTTTGGTCCTGGCCCCTTTGGGGTGTAAGGAATCCCTGGACATTTGCAATTGCTGAGCCTGCCTCTGGGTATACTCGGAGGCCCAGGCAGATAGCATTGGAGTTTGGGAGGCTCTAGACAGAGACAGTGACATCGTTGGTGGGCCTATGAATGGGGTTAGGTGGCTAGTTGAAGAGCAGCAAGAGCTTTTGGTCGTGGCCCCTTTGCAGTGGGAGGAATCCCTGGACGTTTGCAATTGCTGAGCCTGCCTCCGGGTGTCCTCAGCAGCCCACGCAAATAGTGTTCAATTTTGGGAGGCACTAGAAAGAAACAGAGCCAGCGTTTGTAGGGCTGTGAATGGGGTGTCCTGGCTAATTGAAGAGCAGCAAGAGCTTTTGGTCCTGGCCCCTTTGCGGTGGGAGGAATCCCTGGACGTTCGCAATTGCTGAGCCTGCCGCCGGGTGTCCTTAGAGGGCCACTCAAACAGTGTTCTCTTTTGGGACGCTCTAGAAAGAGACAGCACCAGCGTTGGTGGGTCTGTGAATGGTGTGTCCTGACTACTTGAAGAGCAGCAAGAGCTTTTTGTCCTGGCCCCTTTGGGGTGGGAGGAATACCTGGACGTTCGCCATTGCTGAGCCTGCCTCCGGGTGTCCTCAGCAGCCCACACAGATAGTATTGGGCTTTGGGAGGCACCAGAAAGAGACAGCGCCAGCGTTTGTAGGGCTGTGAATGGGGTTGCGTGGCTACTTGAAGAGCAGCAAGAGCTTTTGGTCCTGGCCCCTTTGCGGTGGGAGGAATCCCTGGACGTTCGCAATTGCTGAGCCTGCCTCTGGGTATACTCGGAGGCCCAGGCAGATAGCATTGGAGTTTGGGAGGCTCTAGACAGAGACAGTGACATCGTTGGTGGGCCTATGAATGGGGTTAGGTGGCTAGTTGAAGAGCAGCAAGAGCTTTTGGTCGTGGCCCCTTTGCGGTGGGAGGAATCCCTGGACGTTCGCAATTGCTGAGCCTGCCGCCGGGTGTCCTCAGCAGCCCACGCAAATAGTGTTCAATTTTGGGAGGCTCTAGAAAGAGACAGCGCCAGCGTTGGTGGGTCTGTTAATGGGGTTGCCTGGCTACCTGAAGAGCAGCAAGAGCTTTTGGTCCTGTCCCCTTTGCAGTGGGAGGAATCCCTGGACGTTCGCAATTGCTGAGCCTGCCTCCGGGTGTCCTCAGCAGCCCACGCAAATAGTGTTCAATTTTGGGAGGCTCTAGAAAGAGACAGCACCAGCGTTGGTGGGTCTGTCAATGGGGTGTCCTGGCTACTTGAAGAGCAGCAAGAGCTTCTGGTCCTGGCCCCTTTGCGGTGGGAGGAATCCCTGGACGTTCGCAATTGCTGAGCCTGCCTCCGGGTGTACTCGGCGGCCCACGCAGATAGTATTGGGCTTTGGGAGGCACCAGAAAGAGACAGCGCCAGTGTTTGTAGGGCTGTGAATGGGGTTGCCTGGCTACTTGAAGAGCAGTAAGAGCTTTTGGTCCTGGCCCTCTTGCCGTGGGAGGAATCCCTGGACGTTTGCAATTGCTGAGCCTGCCTCCGGGTGTAGTCGGCGGCCCACGCACATAGTATTGGGCTTTGGGAGGCACCAGAAAGAGAAAGCGCCAGCGTTTGTAGGGCTGTCAATGTGGTTGCGTGTCTACTTGAAGAGCAGCGAGAGCTTTTGGTCCTGGCCCCTTTGCGGTGGGAGGAATCCCTGGATGTTCGCAATTGCTGAGCCTGCCTCAGGGTATACTCGGAGGCCCAGGCAGATAGCATTGGAGTTTGGGAGGCTCTAGACAGAGACAGTGACATCGTTGGTGGGCCTATGAATGGGGTTAGGTGGCTAGTTGAAGAGCAGCAAGAGCTTTTGGTCGTGGCCCCTTTGCAGTGGGAGGAATCCCTGGACGTTCGCAATTGCTGAGCTTGCCGCCGGGTGTACTCGGTGGCCCACGCAAATAGTGTTCAATTTTGGGAGGCACTAGAAAGAAACAGAGCCAGCGTTTGTAGGGCTGTGAATGGGGTTGCCTGGCTACTTGAAGAGCAGCAAGAGCTTTTGGTCCTGGCCCCTTTGCGGTGGGAGGAATCCCTGGACATTCGCAATTGCTGAGCTGGGCTCCTGGTGTACTCGGCTGCGCAGGCAGATAATATTGGAGTTTGGGAGGCTCTAGAAAGAGACAGCACCAGCGTTGGTGGGTCTGTGAATGCGTTTGCCTGGCTACTTGAAGAGCAGTAAGAGCTTTTGGTCCTGGCCCCTTTGCAGTGGGAGGAATCCCTGGACGTTCGCAATTGCTGAGCCTGCTGCCGGGTGTACTCAGCGGCCCACGCAGATAATATTGGGCTTTGGGAGGCTCTAGAAAGAGACAGCACCAGCGTTTGTAGGGCTGTGAATGGGGTTGCCTGGCTACTTGAAGAGCAGCAAGAGCTTTTGGTCCTGGCCCCTTTGGGGTGTAAGGAATCCCTGGACGTTTGCAATTGCTGAGCCTGCCTCTGGGTATACTCGGAGGCCCAGGCAGATAGCATTGGAGTTTGGGAGGCTCTAGACAGAGACAGTGACATCGTTGGTGGGCCTATGAATGGGGTTAGGTGGCTAGTTGAAGAGCAGCAAGAGCTTTTGGTCCTGGCCCCTTTGCAGTGGGAGGAATCCCTGGACGTTCGCAATTGCTGAGCCTGCCTCCGGGTGTCCTCAGCAGCCCACGCAAATAGTGTTCAATTTTGGGAGGCACTAGAAAGAAACAGAGCCAGCGTTTGTAGGGCTGTGAATGGGGTGTACTGGCTAATTGAAGAGCAGCAAGAGCTTTTGGTCCTGGCCCCGTTGCGGTGGGAGGAATCCCTGGACGTTCGCAATTGCTGAGCCTGCCTCCGGGTGTCCTCAGCAGCCCACGCAAATAGTGTTCAATTTTGGGAGGCTCTAGAAAGAGACAGCACCAGCGTTGGTGGGTCTGTCAATGGGGTGTCCTGGCTACTTGAAGAGCAGCAAGAGCTTCTGGTCCTGGCCCCTTTGCGGTGGGAGGAATCCCTGGACGTTCGCAATTGCTGAGCCTGCCTCCGGGTGTACTCGGCGGCCCACGCAGATAGTATTGGGCTTTGGGAGGCTCTAGAAAGAGACAGCGCCAGCGTTTGTAGGGCTGTGAATGGGGTTGCCTGGCTACTTGAAGAGCAGCAAGAGCTTTTGGTCCTGGCCCCCTTGCGGTGGGAGGAATCCCTGGACGTTCGCAATTGCTGAGCCTGCCTCTGGGTATACTCGGAGGCCCAGGCAGATAGCATTGGAGTTTGGGAGGCTCTAGACAGAGACAGTGACATCGTTGGTGGGCCTATGAATGGGGTTAGGTGGCTAGTTGAAGAGCAGCAAGAGCTTTTGGTCGTGGCCCCTTTGCAGTGGGAGGAATCCCTGGACGTTCGCAATTGCTGAGCCTGCCGCCGGGTGTACTCGGTGGCCCACGCAAATAGTGTTCAATTTTGGGAGGCACTAGAAAGAAACAGAGCCAGCGTTTGTAGGGCTGTGAATGGGGTTGCCTGGCTACTTGAAGAGCAGCAAGAGCTTTTGGTCCTGGCCCCTTTGCGGTGGCAGGAATCCCTGGACATTCGCAATTGCTGAGCTGGGCTCCTGGTGTACTCGGCTGCGCAGGCAGATAATATTGGAGTTTGGGAGGCTCTAGAAAGAGACAGCACCAGCGTTTGTAGGGCTGTGAATGGGGTTGCCTGGCTAGTTGAAGAGCAGCAAGAGCTTTTGGTCGTGGCCCCTTTGGGGTGTAAGGAATCCCTGGACATTTGCAATTGCTGAGCCTGCCTCTGGGTATACTCGGAGGCCCAGGCAGATAGCATTGGAGTTTGGGAGGCTCTAGACAGAGACAGTGACATCGTTGGTGGGCCTATGAATGGGGTTAGGTGGCTAGTTGAAGAGCAGCAAGAGCTTTTGGTCCTGGCCCCTTTGCAGTGGGAGGAATCCCTGGACGTTTGCAATTGCTGAGCCTGCCTCCGGGTGTCCTCAGCAGCCCACGCAAATAGTGTTCAATTTTGGGAGGCACTAGAAAGAAACAGAGCCAGCGTTTGTAGGGCTGTGAATGGGGTGTCCTGGGTAATTGAAGAGCAGCAAGAGCTTTTGGTCCTGGCCCCTTTGCGGTGGGAGGAATCCCTGGACATTCGCAATTGCTGAGCTGGGCTCCTGGTGTACTCGGCTGCGCAGGCAGATAATATTGGAGTTTGGGAGGCTCTAGAAAGAGACAGCACCAGCGTTGGTGGGTCTGTGAATGCGTTTGCCTGGCTACTTGAAGAGCAGTAAGAGCTTTTGGTCCTGGCCCCTTTGCAGTGGGAGGAATCCCTGGACGTTCGCAATTGCTGAGCCTGCTGCCGGGTGTACTCGGCGGCCCACGCAGATAATATTGGGCTTTGGGAGGCTCTAGAAAGAGACAGCACCAGCGTTTGTAGGGCTGTGAATGGGGTTGCCTGGCTACTTGAAGAGCAGCAAGAGCTTTTGGTCCTGGCCCCTTTGGGGTGTAAGGAATCCCTGGACGTTTGCAATTGCTGAGCCTGCCTCTGGGTATACTCGGAGGCCCAGGCAGATAGCATTGGAGTTTGGGAGGCTCTAGACAGAGACAGTGACATCGTTGGTGGGCCTATGAATGGGGTTAGGTGGCTAGTTGAAGAGCAGCAAGAGCTTTTGGTCCTGGCCCCTTTGCAGTGGGAGGAATCCCTGGACGTTCGCAATTGCTGAGCCTGCCTCCGGGTGTCCTCAGCAGCCCACGCAAATAGTGTTCAATTTTGGGAGGCACTAGAAAGAAACAGAGCCAGCGTTTGTAGGGCTGTGAATGGGGTGTACTGGCTAATTGAAGAGCAGCAAGAGCTTTTGGTCCTGGCCCCGTTGCGGTGGGAGGAATCCCTGGACGTTCGCAATTGCTGAGCCTGCCTCCGGGTGTCCTCAGCAGCCCACGCAAATAGTGTTCAATTTTGGGAGGCTCTAGAAAGAGACAGCACCAGCGTTGGTGGGTCTGTCAATGGGGTGTCCTGGCTACTTGAAGAGCAGCAAGAGCTTCTGGTCCTGGCCCCTTTGCGGTGGGAGGAATCCCTGGACGTTCGCAATTGCTGAGCCTGCCTCCGGGTGTACTCGGCGGCCCACGCAGATAGTATTGGGCTTTGGGAGGCTCTAGAAAGAGACAGCGCCAGCGTTTGTAGGGCTGTGAATGGGGTTGCCTGGCTACTTGAAGAGCAGCAAGAGCTTTTGGTCCTGGCCCCCTTGCGGTGGGAGGAATCCCTGGACGTTCGCAATTGCTGAGCCTGCCTCTGGGTATACTCGGAGGCCCAGGCAGATAGCATTGGAGTTTGGGAGGCTCTAGACAGAGACAGTGACATCGTTGGTGGGCCTATGAATGGGGTTAGGTGGCTAGTTGAAGAGCAGCAAGAGCTTTTGGTCGTGGCCCCTTTGCAGTGGGAGGAATCCCTGGACGTTCGCAATTGCTGAGCCTGCCGCCGGGTGTACTCGGTGGCCCACGCAAATAGTGTTCAATTTTGGGAGGCACTAGAAAGAAACAGAGCCAGCGTTTGTAGGGCTGTGAATGGGGTTGCCTGGCTACTTGAAGAGCAGCAAGAGCTTTTGGTCCTGGCCCCTTTGCGGTGGGAGGAATCCCTGGACATTCGCAATTGCTGAGCTGGGCTCCTGGTGTACTCGGCTGCGCAGGCAGATAATATTGGAGTTTGGGAGGCTCTAGAAAGAGACAGCACCAGCGTTTGTAGGGCTGTGAATGGGGTTGCCTGGCTACTTGAAGAGCAGCAAGAGCTTTTGGTCCTGGCCCCTTTGGGGTGTAAGGAATCCCTGGACATTTGCAATTGCTGAGCCTGCCTCTGGGTATACTCGGAGGCCCAGGCAGATAGCATTGGAGTTTGGGAGGCTCTAGACAGAGACAGTGACATCGTTGGTGGGCCTATGAATGGGGTTAGGTGGCTAGTTGAAGAGCAGCAAGAGCTTTTGGTCCTGGCCCCTTTGCAGTGGGAGGAATCCCTGGACGTTTGCAATTGCTGAGCCTGCCTGCGGGTGTCCTCAGCAGCCCACGCAAATAGTGTTCAATTTTGGGAGGCACTAGAAAGAAACAGAGCCAGCGTTTGTAGGGCTGTGAATGGGGTGTCCTGGGTAATTGAAGAGCAGCAAGAGCTTTTGGTCCTGGCCCCTTTGCGGTGGGAGGAATCCCTGGACGTTCGCAATTGCTGAGCCTGCCGCCGGGTGTCCTTAGAGGGCCACTCAAACAGTGTTCTCTTTTGGGACGCTCTAGAAAGAGACAGCACCAGCGTTGGTGGGTCTGTGAATGGTGTGTCCTGACTACTTGAAGAGCAGCAAGAGCTTTTTGTCCTGGCCCCTTTGGGGTGGGAGGAATCCCTGGACGTTCGCAATTGCTGAGCCTGCCTCCGGGTGACCTCAGCAGCCCACACAGATAGTATTGGGCTTTGGGAGGCACCAGAAAGAGACAGCGCCAGCGTTTGTAGGGCTGTGAATGGGGTTGCGTGGCTACTTGAAGAGCAGCAAGAGCTTTTGGTCCTGGCCCCTTTGCGGTGGGAGGAATCCCTGGACGTTCGCAATTGCTGAGCCTGCCTATGGGTATACTCCGAGGCCCAGGCAGATAGCATTGGAGTTTGGGAGGCTCTAGACAGAGACAGTGACATCGTTGGTGGGCCTATGAATGGGGTTAGGTGGCTAGTTGAAGAGCAGCAAGAGCTTTTGGTCGTGGCCCCTTTGCGGTGGGAGGAATCCCTGGACGTTCGCAATTGCTGAGCCTGCCGCCGGGTGTCCTCAGCAGCCCACGCAAATAGTGTTCAATTTTGGGAGGCTCTAGAAAGAGACAGCGCCAGCGTTGGTGGGTCTGTTAATGGGGTTGCCTGGCTACCTGAAGAGCAGCAAGAGCTTTTGGTCCTGTCCCCTTTGCAGTGGGAGGAATCCCTGGACGTTCGCAATTGCTGAGCCTGCCTCCGGGTGTCCTCAGCAGCCCACGCAAATAGTGTTCAATTTTGGGAGGCTCTAGAAAGAGACAGCACCAGCGTTGGTGGGTCTGTCAATGGGGTGTCCTGGCTACTTGAAGAGCAGCAAGAGCTTCTGGTCCTGGCCCCTTTGCGGTGGGAGGAATCCCTGGACGTTCGCAATTGCTGAGCCTGCCTCCGGGTGTCCTCAGCAGCCCACGCAAATAGTGTTCAATTTTGGGAGGCTCTAGAAAGAGACAGCACCAGCGTTGGTGGGTCTGTCAATGGGGTGTCCTGGCTACTTGAAGAGCAGCAAGAGCTTCTGGTCCTGGCCCCTTTGCGGTGGGAGGAATCCCTGGACGTTCGCAATTGCTGAGCCTGCCTCCGGGTGTACTCGGCGGCCCACGCAGATAGTATTGGGCTTTGGGAGGCTCTAGAAAGAGACAGCGCCAGCGTTTGTAGGGCTGTGAATGGGGTTGCCTGGCTACTTGAAGAGCAGCAAGAGCTTTTGGTCCTGGCCCCCTTGCGGTGGGAGGAATCCCTGGACGTTCGCAATTGCTGAGCCTGCCTCTGGGTATACTCGGAGGCCCAGGCAGATAGCATTGGAGTTTGGGAGGCTCTAGACAGAGACAGTGACATCGTTGGTGGGCCTATGAATGGGGTTAGGTGGCTAGTTGAAGAGCAGCAAGAGCTTTTGGTTGTGGCCCCTTTGCAGTGGGAGGAATCCCTGGACGTTCGCAATTGCTGAGCCTGCCGCCGGGTGTACTCGGTGGCCCACGCAAATAGTGTTCAATTTTGGGAGGCACTAGAAAGAAACAGAGCCAGCGTTTGTAGGGCTGTGAATGGGGTTGCCTGGCTACTTGAAGAGCAGCAAGAGCTTTTGGTCCTGGCCCCTTTGCGGTGGGAGGAATCCCTGGACATTCGCAATTGCTGAGCTGGGCTCCTGGTGTACTCGGCTGCGCAGGCAGATAATATTGGAGTTTGGGAGGCTCTAGAAAGAGACAGCACCAGCGTTTGTAGGGCTGTGAATGGGGTTGCCTGGCTAGTTGAAGAGCAGCAAGAGCTTTTGGTCGTGGCCCCTTTGGGGTGTAAGGAATCCCTGGACGTTCGCAATTGCTGAGCCTGCCTCTGGGTATACTCGGAGGCCCAGGCAGATAGCATTGGAGTTTGGGAGGCTCTAGACAGAGACAGTGACATCGTTGGTGGGCCTATGAATGGGGTTAGGTGGCTAGTTGAAGAGCAGCAAGAGCTTTTGGTCGTGGCCCCTTTGCAGTGGGAGGAATCCCTGGACGTTTGCAATTGCTGAGCCTGCCTCCGGGTGTCCTCAGCAGCCCACGCAAATAGTGTTCAATTTTGGGAGGCTCTAGAAAGAGACAGCGCCAGCGTTTGTAGGGCTGTGAATGGGGTGTCCTGGCTAATTGAAGAGCAGCAAGAGCTTTTGGTCCTGGCCCCTTTGCGGTGGGAGGAATCCCTGGACGTTCGCAATTGCTGAGCCTGCCGCCGGGTGTCCTTAGAGGGCCACTCAAACAGTGTTCTCTTTTGGGACGCTCTAGAAAGAGACAGCACCAGCGTTGGTGGGTCTGTGAATGGTGTGTCCTGACTACTTGAAGAGCAGCAAGAGCTTTTTGTCCTGGCCCCTTTGGGGTGGGAGGAATACCTGGACGTTCGCCATTGCTGAGCCTGCCTCCGGGTGTCCTCAGCAGCCCACACAGATAGTATTGGGCTTTGGGAGGCACCAGAAAGAGACAGCGCCAGCGTTTGTAGGGCTGTGAATGGGGTTGCGTGGCTACTTGAAGAGCAGCAAGAGCTTTTGGTCCTGGCCCCTTTGCGGTGGGAGGAATCCCTGGACGTTCGCAATTGCTGAGCCTGCCTCTGGGTATACTCGGAGGCCCAGGCAGATAGCATTGGAGTTTGGGAGGCTCTAGACAGAGACAGTGACATCGTTGGTGGGCCTATGAATGGGGTTAGGTGGCTAGTTGAAGAGCAGCAAGAGCTTTTGGTCGTGGCCCCTTTGCGGTGGGAGGAATCCCTGGACGTTCGCAATTGCTGAGCCTGCCGCCGGGTGTCCTCAGCAGCCCACGCAAATAGTGTTCAATTTTGGGAGGCTCTAGAAAGAGACAGCGCCAGCGTTGGTGGGTCTGTTAATGGGGTTGCCTGGCTACCTGAAGAGCAGCAAGAGCTTTTGGTCCTGTCCCCTTTGCAGTGGGAGGAATCCCTGGACGTTCGCAATTGCTGAGCCTGCCTCCGGGTGTCCTCAGCAGCCCACGCAAATAGTGTTCAATTTTGGGAGGCTCTAGAAAGAGACAGCACCAGCGTTGGTGGGTCTGTCAATGGGGTGTCCTGGCTACTTGAAGAGCAGCAAGAGCTTCTGGTCCTGGCCCCTTTGCGGTGGGAGGAATCCCTGGACATTCGCAATTGCTGAGCCTGCCTCCGGGTGTACTCGGCGGCCCACGCAGATAATATTGGGCTTTGGGAGGCTCTAGAAAGAGACAGCACCAGCGTTTGTAGGGCTGTGAATGGGGTTGCCTGGCTACTTGAAGAGCAGCAAGAGCTTTTGGTCCTGGCCCCTTTGGGGTGTAAGGAATCCCTGGACATTTGCAATTGCTGAGCCTGCCTCTGGGTATACTCGGAGGCCCAGGCAGATAGCATTGGAGTTTGGGAGGCTCTAGACAGAGACAGTGACATCGTTGGTGGGCCTATGAATGGGGTTAGGTGGCTAGTTGAAGAGCAGCAAGAGCTTTTGGTCGTGGCCCCTTTGCAGTGGGAGGAATCCCTGGACGTTTGCAATTGCTGAGCCTGCCTCCGGGTGTCCTCAGCAGCCCACGCAAATAGTGTTCAATTTTGGGAGGCACTAGAAAGAAACAGAGCCAGCGTTTGTAGGGCTGTGAATGGGGTGTCCTGGCTAATTGAAGAGCAGCAAGAGCTTTTGGTCCTGGCCCCTTTGCGGTGGGAGGAATCCCTGGACGTTCGCAATTGCTGAGCCTGCCTCCGGGTGTCCTCAGCAGCCCACGCAAATAGTGTTCAATTTTGGGAGGCTCTAGAAAGAGACAGCACCAGCGTTGGTGGGTCTGTCAATGGGGTGTCCTGGCTACTTGAAGAGCAGCAAGAGCTTCTGGTCCTGGCCCCTTTGCGGTGGGAGGAATCCCTGGACGTTCGCAATTGCTGAGCCTGCCTCCGGGTGTACTCGGCGGCCCACGCAGATAGTATTGGGCTTTGGGAGGCTCTAGAAAGAGACAGCGCCAGCGTTTGTAGGGCTGTGAATGGGGTTGCCTGGCTACTTGAAGAGCAGCAAGAGCTTTTGGTCCTGGCCCCCTTGCGGTGGGAGGAATCCCTGGACGTTCGCAATTGCTGAGCCTGCCTCTGGGTATACTCGGAGGCCCAGGCAGATAGCATTGGAGTTTGGGAGGCTCTAGACAGAGACAGTGACATCGTTGGTGGGCCTATGAATGGGGTTAGGTGGCTAGTTGAAGAGCAGCAAGAGCTTTTGGTCGTGGCCCCTTTGCAGTGGGAGGAATCCCTGGACGTTCGCAATTGCTGAGCCTGCCGCCGGGTGTACTCGGTGGCCCACGCAAATAGTGTTCAATTTTGGGAGGCACTAGAAAGAAACAGAGCCAGCGTTTGTAGGGCTGTGAATGGGGTTGCCTGGCTACTTGAAGAGCAGCAAGAGCTTTTGGTCCTGGCCCCTTTGCGGTGGGAGGAATCCCTGGACATTCGCAATTGCTGAGCTGGGCTCCTGGTGTACTCGGCTGCGCAGGCAGATAATATTGGAGTTTGGGAGGCTCTAGAAAGAGACAGCACCAGCGTTTGTAGGGCTGTGAATGGGGTTGCCTGGCTACTTGAAGAGCAGCAAGAGCTTTTGGTCCTGGCCCCTTTGGGGTGTAAGGAATCCCTGGACATTTGCAATTGCTGAGCCTGCCTCTGGGTATACTCGGAGGCCCAGGCAGATAGCATTGGAGTTTGGGAGGCTCTAGACAGAGACAGTGACATCGTTGGTGGGCCTATGAATGGGGTTAGGTGGCTACTTGAAGAGCAGCAAGAGCTTTTGGTCCTGGCCCCTTTGCAGTGGGAGGAATCCCTGGACGTTCGCAATTGCTGAGCCTGCCTCCGGGTGTCCTCAGCAGCCCACGCAAATAGTGTTCAATTTTGGGAGGCACTAGAAAGAAACAGAGCCAGCGTTTGTAGGGCTGTGAATGGGGTGTCCTGGCTAATTGAAGAGCAGCAAGAGCTTTTGGTCCTGGCCCCTTTGCGGTGGGAGGAATCCCTGGACGTTCGCAATTGCTGAGCCTGCCGCCGGGTGTCCTTAGAGGGCCACTCAAACAGTGTTCTCTTTTGGGACGCTCTAGAAAGAGACAGCACCAGCGTTGGTGGGTCTGTGAATGGTGTGTCCTGACTACTTGAAGAGCAGCAAGAGCTTTTGGTCCTGGCCCCTTTGGGGTGGGAGGAATACCTGGACGTTCGCCATTGCTGAGCCTGCCTCCGGGTGTCCTCAGCAGCCCACACAGATAGTATTGGGCTTTGGGAGGCACCAGAAAGAGACAGCGCCAGCGTTTGTAGGGCTGTGAATGGGGTTGCGTGGCTACTTGAAGAGCAGCAAGAGCTTTTGGTCCTGGCCCCTTTGCGGTGGGAGGAATCCCTGGACGTTCGCAATTGCTGAGCCTGCCTCTGGGTATACTCGGAGGCCCAGGCAGATAGCATTGGAGTTTGGGAGGCTCTAGACAGAGACAGTGACATCGTTGGTGGGCCTATGAATGGGGTTAGGTGGCTAGTTGAAGAGCAGCAAGAGCTTTTGATCGTGGCCCCTTTGCGGTGGGAGGAATCCCTGGACGTTCGCAATTGCTGAGCCTGCCGCCGGGTGTCCTCAGCAGCCCACGCAAATAGTGTTCAATTTTGGGAGGCTCTAGAAAGAGACAGCGCCAGCGTTGGTGGGTCTGTTAATGGGGTTGCCTGGCTACCTGAAGAGCAGCAAGAGCTTTTGGTCCTGTCCCCTTTGCAGTGGGAGGAATCCCTGGACGTTCGCAATTGCTGAGCCTGCCTCCGGGTGTCCTCAGCAGCCCACGCAAATAGTGTTCAATTTTGGGAGGCTCTAGAAAGAGACAGCACCAGCGTTGGTGGGTCTGTCAATGGGGTGTCCTGGCTACTTGAAGAGCAGCAAGAGCTTCTGGTCCTGGCCCCTTTGCGGTGGGAGGAATCCCTGGACGTTCGCAATTGCTGAGCCTGCCTCCGGGTGTACTCGGCGGCCCACGCAGATAGTATTGGGCTTTGGGAGGCACCAGAAAGAGACAGCGCCAGTGTTTGTAGGGCTGTGAATGGGGTTGCCTGGCTACTTGAAGAGCAGTAAGAGCTTTTGGTCCTGGCCCTCTTGCCGTGGGAGGAATCCCTGGACGTTTGCAATTGCTGAGCCTGCCTCCGGGTGTAGTCGGCGGCCCACGCACATAGTATTGGGCTTTGGGAGGCACCAGAAAGAGAAAGCGCCAGCGTTTGTAGGGCTGTCAATGTGGTTGCGTGTCTACTTGAAGAGCAGCGAGAGCTTTTGGTCCTGGCCCCTTTGCGGTGGGAGGAATCCCTGGATGTTCGCAATTGCTGAGCCTGCCTATGGGTATACTCGGAGGCCCAGGCAGATAGCATTGGAGTTTGGGAGGCTCTAGACAGAGACAGTGACATCGTTGGTGGGCCTATGAATGGGGTTAGGTGGCTAGTTGAAGAGCAGCAAGAGCTTTTGGTCCTGGCCCCTTTGCGGTGGGAGGAATCCCTGGACGTTCGCAATTGCTGAGCTTGCCGCCGGGTGTACTCGGTGGCCCACGCAAATAGTGTTCAATTTTGGGAGGCACTAGAAAGAAACAGAGCCAGCGTTTGTAGGGCTGTGAATGGGGTTGCCTGGCTACTTGAAGAGCAGCAAGAGCTTTTGGTCCTGGCCCCTTTGCGGTGGGAGGAATCCCTGGACATTCGCAATTGCTGAGCTGGGCTCCTGGTGTACTCGGCTGCGCAGGCAGATAATATTGGAGTTTGGGAGGCTCTAGAAAGAGACAGCACCAGCGTTGGTGGGTCTGTGAATGCGTTTGCCTGGCTACTTGAAGAGCAGTAAGAGCTTTTGGTCCTGGCCCCTTTGCAGTGGGAGGAATCCCTGGACGTTCGCAATTGCTGAGCCTGCTGCCGGGTGTACTCGGCGGCCCACGCAGATAATATTGGGCTTTGGGAGGCTCTAGAAAGAGACAGCATTAGCGTTTGTAGGGCTGTGAATGGGGTTGCCTGGCTACTTGAAGAGCAGCAAGAGCTTTTGGTCCTGGCCCCTTTGGGGTGTAAGGAATCCCTGGACGTTTGCAATTGCTGAGCCTGCCTCTGGGTATACTCGGAGGCCCAGGCAGATAGCATTGGAGTTTGGGAGGCTCTAGACAGAGACAGTGACATCGTTGGTGGGCCTATGAATGGGGTTAGGTGGCTAGTTGAAGAGCAGCAAGAGCTTTTGGTCCTGGCCCCTTTGCAGTGGGAGGAATCCCTGGACGTTTGCAATTGCTGAGCCTGCCTCCGGGTGTCCTCAGCAGCCCACGCAAATAGTGTTCAATTTTGGGAGGCACTAGAAAGAAACAGAGCCAGCGTTTGTAGGGCTGTGAATGGGGTGTACTGGCTAATTGAAGAGCAGCAAGAGCTTTTGGTCCTGGCCCCGTTGCGGTGGGAGGAATCCCTGGACGTTCGCAATTGCTGAGCCTGCCTCCGGGTGTCCTCAGCAGCCCACGCAAATAGTGTTCAATTTTGGGAGGCTCTAGAAAGAGACAGCACCAGCGTTGGTGGGTCTGTCAATGGGGTGTCCTGGCTACTTGAAGAGCAGCAAGAGCTTCTGGTCCTGGCCCCTTTGCGGTGGGAGGAATCCCTGGACGTTCGCAATTGCTGAGCCTGCCTCCGGGTGTACTCGGCGGCCCACGCAGATAGTATTGGGCTTTGGGAGGCTCTAGAAAGAGACAGCGCCAGCGTTTGTAGGGCTGTGAATGGGGTTGCCTGGCTACTTGAAGAGCAGCAAGAGCTTTTGGTCCTGGCCCCCTTGCGGTGGGAGGAATCCCTGGACGTTCGCAATTGCTGAGCCTGCCTCTGGGTATACTCGGAGGCCCAGGCAGATAGCATTGGAGTTTGGGAGGCTCTAGACAGAGACAGTGACATCGTTGGTGGGCCTATGAATGGGGTTAGGTGGCTAGTTGAAGAGCAGCAAGAGCTTTTGGTCGTGGCCCCTTTGCAGTGGGAGGAATCCCTGGACGTTCGCAATTGCTGAGCCTGCCGCCGGGTGTACTCGGTGGCCCACGCAAATAGTGTTCAATTTTGGGAGGCACTAGAAAGAAACAGAGCCAGCGTTTGTAGGGCTGTGAATGGGGTTGCCTGGCTACTTGAAGAGCAGCAAGAGCTTTTGGTCGTGGCCCCTTTGCAGTGGGAGGAATCCCTGGACGTTTGCAATTGCTGAGCCTGCCTCCGGGTGTCCTCAGCAGCCCACGCAAATAGTGTTCAATTTTGGGAGGCACTAGAAAGAAACAGAGCCAGCGTTTGTAGGGCTGTGAATGGGGTGTCCTGGCTAATTGAAGAGCAGCAAGAGCTTTTGGTCCTGGCCCCTTTGCGGTGGGAGGAATCCCTGGACGTTCGCAATTGCTGAGCCTGCTGCCGGGTGTACTCGGCGGCCCACGCAGATAATATTGGGCTTTGGGAGGCTCTAGAAAGAGACAGCATTAGCGTTTGTAGGGCTGTGAATGGGGTTGCCTGGCTACTTGAAGAGCAGCAAGAGCTTTTGGTCCTGGCCCCTTTGGGGTGTAAGGAATCCCTGGACGTTTGCAATTGCTGAGCCTGCCTCTGGGTATACTCGGAGGCCCAGGCAGATAGCATTGGAGTTTGGGAGGCTCTAGACAGAGACAGTGACATCGTTGGTGGGCCTATGAATGGGGTTAGGTGGCTAGTTGAAGAGCAGCAAGAGCTTTTGGTCCTGGCCCCTTTGCAGTGGGAGGAATCCCTGGACGTTTGCAATTGCTGAGCCTGCCTCCGGGTGTCCTCAGCAGCCCACGCAAATAGTGTTCAATTTTGGGAGGCACTAGAAAGAAACAGAGCCAGCGTTTGTAGGGCTGTGAATGGGGTGTACTGGCTAATTGAAGAGCAGCAAGAGCTTTTGGTCCTGGCCCCGTTGCGGTGGGAGGAATCCCTGGACGTTCGCAATTGCTGAGCCTGCCTCCGGGTGTCCTCAGCAGCCCACGCAAATAGTGTTCAATTTTGGGAGGCTCTAGAAAGAGACAGCACCAGCGTTGGTGGGTCTGTCAATGGGGTGTCCTGGCTACTTGAAGAGCAGCAAGAGCTTCTGGTCCTGGCCCCTTTGCGGTGGGAGGAATCCCTGGACTTTAGCAATTGCTGAGCCTGCCTCCGGGTGTACTCGGCGGCCCACGCAGATAGTATTGGGCTTTGGGAGGCTCTAGAAAGAGACAGCGCCAGCGTTTGTAGGGCTGTGAATGGGGTTGCCTGGCTACTTGAAGAGCAGCAAGAGCTTTTGGTCCTGGCCCCCTTGCGGTGGGAGGAATCCCTGGACGTTCGCAATTGCTGAGCCTGCCTCTGGGTATACTCGGAGGCCCAGGCAGATAGCATTGGAGTTTGGGAGGCTCTAGACAGAGACAGTGACATCGTTGGTGGGCCTATGAATGGGGTTAGGTGGCTAGTTGAAGAGCAGCAAGAGCTTTTGGTCGTGGCCCCTTTGCAGTGGGAGGAATCCCTGGACGTTCGCAATTGCTGAGCCTGCCGCCGGGTGTACTCGGTGGCCCACGCAAATAGTGTTCAATTTTGGGAGGCACTAGAAAGAAACAGAGCCAGCGTTTGTAGGGCTGTGAATGGGGTTGCCTGGCTACTTGAAGAGCAGCAAGAGCTTTTGGTCGTGGCCCCTTTGCAGTGGGAGGAATCCCTGGACGTTTGCAATTGCTGAGCCTGCCTCCGGGTGTCCTCAGCAGCCCACGCAAATAGTGTTCAATTTTGGGAGGCACTAGAAAGAAACAGAGCCAGCGTTTGTAGGGCTGTGAATGGGGTGTCCTGGCTAATTGAAGAGCAGCAAGAGCTTTTGGTCCTGGCCCCTTTGCGGTGGGAGGAATCCCTGGACGTTCGCAATTGCTGAGCCTGCCTCCGGGTGTCCTCAGCAGCCCACGCAAATAGTGTTCAATTTTGGGAGGCTCTAGAAAGAGACAGCACCAGCGTTGGTGGGTCTGTCAATGGGGTGTCCTGGCTACTTGAAGAGCAGCAAGAGCTTCTGGTCCTGGCCCCTTTGCGGTGGGAGGAATCCCTGGACGTTCGCAATTGCTGAGCCTGCCTCCGGGTGTACTCGGCGGCCCACGCAGATAGTATTGGGCTTTGGGAGGCTCTAGAAAGAGACAGCGCCAGCGTTTGTAGGGCTGTGAATGGGGTTGCCTGGCTACTTGAAGAGCAGCAAGAGCTTTTGGTCCTGGCCCCCTTGCGGTGGGAGGAATCCCTGGACGTTCGCAATTGCTGAGCCTGCCTCTGGGTATACTCGGAGGCCCAGGCAGATAGCATTGGAGTTTGGGAGGCTCTAGACAGAGACAGTGACATCGTTGGTGGGCCTATGAATGGGGTTAGGTGGCTAGTTGAAGAGCAGCAAGAGCTTTTGGTCGTGGCCCCTTTGCAGTGGGAGGAATCCCTGGACGTTCGCAATTGCTGAGCCTGCCGCCGGGTGTACTCGGTGGCCCACGCAAATAGTGTTCAATTTTGGGAGGCACTAGAAAGAAACAGAGCCAGCGTTTGTAGGGCTGTGAATGGGGTTGCCTGGCTACTTGAAGAGCAGCAAGAGCTTTTGGTCCTGGCCCCTTTGCGGTGGGAGGAATCCCTGGACATTCGCAATTGCTGAGCTGGGCTCCTGGTGTACTCGGCTGCGCAGGCAGATAATATTGGAGTTTGGGAGGCTCTAGAAAGAGACAGCACCAGCGTTTGTAGGGCTGTGAATGGGGTTGCCTGGCTACTTGAAGAGCAGCAAGAGCTTTTGGTCCTGGCCCCTTTGGGGTGTAAGGAATCCCTGGACATTTGCAATTGCTGAGCCTGCCTCTGGGTATACTCGGAGGCCCAGGCAGATAGCATTGGAGTTTGGGAGGCTCTAGACAGAGACAGTGACATCGTTGGTGGGCCTATGAATGGGGTTAGGTGGCTACTTGAAGAGCAGCAAGAGCTTTTGGTCCTGGCCCCTTTGCAGTGGGAGGAATCCCTGGACGTTCGCAATTGCTGAGCCTGCCTCCGGGTGTCCTCAGCAGCCCACGCAAATAGTGTTCAATTTTGGGAGGCACTAGAAAGAAACAGAGCCAGCGTTTGTAGGGCTGTGAATGGGGTGTCCTGGCTAATTGAAGAGCAGCAAGAGCTTTTGGTCCTGGCCCCTTTGCGGTGGGAGGAATCCCTGGACGTTCGCAATTGCTGAGCCTGCCGCCGGGTGTCCTTAGAGGGCCACTCAAACAGTGTTCTCTTTTGGGACGCTCTAGAAAGAGACAGCACCAGCGTTGGTGGGTCTGTGAATGGTGTGTCCTGACTACTTGAAGAGCAGCAAGAGCTTTTGGTCCTGGCCCCTTTGGGGTGGGAGGAATACCTGGACGTTCGCCATTGCTGAGCCTGCCTCCGGGTGTCCTCAGCAGCCCACACAGATAGTATTGGGCTTTGGGAGGCACCAGAAAGAGACAGCGCCAGCGTTTGTAGGGCTGTGAATGGGGTTGCGTGGCTACTTGAAGAGCAGCAAGAGCTTTTGGTCCTGGCCCCTTTGCGGTGGGAGGAATCCCTGGACGTTCGCAATTGCTGAGCCTGCCTCTGGGTATACTCGGAGGCCCAGGCAGATAGCATTGGAGTTTGGGAGGCTCTAGACAGAGACAGTGACATCGTTGGTGGGCCTATGAATGGGGTTAGGTGGCTAGTTGAAGAGCAGCAAGAGCTTTTGATCGTGGCCCCTTTGCGGTGGGAGGAATCCCTGGACGTTCGCAATTGCTGAGCCTGCCGCCGGGTGTCCTCAGCAGCCCACGCAAATAGTGTTCAATTTTGGGAGGCTCTAGAAAGAGACAGCGCCAGCGTTGGTGGGTCTGTTAATGGGGTTGCCTGGCTACCTGAAGAGCAGCAAGAGCTTTTGGTCCTGTCCCCTTTGCAGTGGGAGGAATCCCTGGACGTTCGCAATTGCTGAGCCTGCCTCCGGGTGTCCTCAGCAGCCCACGCAAATAGTGTTCAATTTTGGGAGGCTCTAGAAAGAGACAGCACCAGCGTTGGTGGGTCTGTCAATGGGGTGTCCTGGCTACTTGAAGAGCAGCAAGAGCTTCTGGTCCTGGCCCCTTTGCGGTGGGAGGAATCCCTGGACGTTCGCAATTGCTGAGCCTGCCTCCGGGTGTACTCGGCGGCCCACGCAGATAGTATTGGGCTTTGGGAGGCACCAGAAAGAGACAGCGCCAGTGTTTGTAGGGCTGTGAATGGGGTTGCCTGGCTACTTGAAGAGCAGTAAGAGCTTTTGGTCCTGGCCCTCTTGCCGTGGGAGGAATCCCTGGACGTTTGCAATTGCTGAGCCTGCCTCCGGGTGTAGTCGGCGGCCCACGCACATAGTATTGGGCTTTGGGAGGCACCAGAAAGAGAAAGCGCCAGCGTTTGTAGGGCTGTCAATGTGGTTGCGTGTCTACTTGAAGAGCAGCGAGAGCTTTTGGTCCTGGCCCCTTTGCGGTGGGAGGAATCCCTGGATGTTCGCAATTGCTGAGCCTGCCTATGGGTATACTCGGAGGCCCAGGCAGATAGCATTGGAGTTTGGGAGGCTCTAGACAGAGACAGTGACATCGTTGGTGGGCCTATGAATGGGGTTAGGTGGCTAGTTGAAGAGCAGCAAGAGCTTTTGGTCCTGGCCCCTTTGCGGTGGGAGGAATCCCTGGACGTTCGCAATTGCTGAGCTTGCCGCCGGGTGTACTCGGTGGCCCACGCAAATAGTGTTCAATTTTGGGAGGCACTAGAAAGAAACAGAGCCAGCGTTTGTAGGGCTGTGAATGGGGTTGCCTGGCTACTTGAAGAGCAGCAAGAGCTTTTGGTCCTGGCCCCTTTGCGGTGGGAGGAATCCCTGGACATTCGCAATTGCTGAGCTGGGCTCCTGGTGTACTCGGCTGCGCAGGCAGATAATATTGGAGTTTGGGAGGCTCTAGAAAGAGACAGCACCAGCGTTGGTGGGTCTGTGAATGCGTTTGCCTGGCTACTTGAAGAGCAGTAAGAGCTTTTGGTCCTGGCCCCTTTGCAGTGGGAGGAATCCCTGGACGTTCGCAATTGCTGAGCCTGCTGCCGGGTGTACTCGGCGGCCCACGCAGATAATATTGGGCTTTGGGAGGCTCTAGAAAGAGACAGCATTAGCGTTTGTAGGGCTGTGAATGGGGTTGCCTGGCTACTTGAAGAGCAGCAAGAGCTTTTGGTCCTGGCCCCTTTGGGGTGTAAGGAATCCCTGGACGTTCGCAATTGCTGAGCCTGCCTCTGGGTATACTCGGAGGCCCAGGCAGATAGCATTGGAGTTTGGGAGGCTCTAGACAGAGACAGTGACATCGTTGGTGGGCCTATGAATGGGGTTAGGTGGCTAGTTGAAGAGCAGCAAGAGCTTTTGGTCCTGGCCCCTTTGCAGTGGGAGGAATCCCTGGACGTTTGCAATTGCTGAGCCTGCCTCCGGGTGTCCTCAGCAGCCCACGCAAATAGTGTTCAATTTTGGGAGGCACTAGAAAGAAACAGAGCCAGCGTTTGTAGGGCTGTGAATGGGGTGTACTGGCTAATTGAAGAGCAGCAAGAGCTTTTGGTCCTGGCCCCGTTGCGGTGGGAGGAATCCCTGGACGTTCGCAATTGCTGAGCCTGCCTCCGGGTGTCCTCAGCAGCCCACGCAAATAGTGTTCAATTTTGGGAGGCTCTAGAAAGAGACAGCACCAGCGTTGGTGGGTCTGTCAATGGGGTGTCCTGGCTACTTGAAGAGCAGCAAGAGCTTCTGGTCCTGGCCCCTTTGCGGTGGGAGGAATCCCTGGACGTTCGCAATTGCTGAGCCTGCCTCCGGGTGTACTCGGCGGCCCACGCAGATAGTATTGGGCTTTGGGAGGCTCTAGAAAGAGACAGCGCCAGCGTTTGTAGGGCTGTGAATGGGGTTGCCTGGCTACTTGAAGAGCAGCAAGAGCTTTTGGTCCTGGCCCCCTTGCGGTGGGAGGAATCCCTGGACGTTCGCAATTGCTGAGCCTGCCTCTGGGTATACTCGGAGGCCCAGGCAGATAGCATTGGAGTTTGGGAGGCTCTAGACAGAGACAGTGACATCGTTGGTGGGCCTATGAATGGGGTTAGGTGGCTAGTTGAAGAGCAGCAAGAGCTTTTGGTCGTGGCCCCTTTGCAGTGGGAGGAATCCCTGGACGTTCGCAATTGCTGAGCCTGCCGCCGGGTGTACTCGGTGGCCCACGCAAATAGTGTTCAATTTTGGGAGGCACTAGAAAGAAACAGAGCCAGCGTTTGTAGGGCTGTGAATGGGGTTGCCTGGCTACTTGAAGAGCAGCAAGAGCTTTTGGTCCTGGCCCCTTTGCGGTGGGAGGAATCCCTGGACATTCGCAATTGCTGAGCTGGGCTCCTGGTGTACTCGGCTGCGCAGGCAGATAATATTGGAGTTTGGGAGGCTCTAGAAAGAGACAGCACCAGCGTTTGTAGGGCTGTGAATGGGGTTGCCTGGCTACTTGAAGAGCAGCAAGAGCTTTTGGTCCTGGCCCCTTTGGGGTGTAAGGAATCCCTGGACATTTGCAATTGCTGAGCCTGCCTCTGGGTATACTCGGAGGCCCAGGCAGATAGCATTGGAGTTTGGGAGGCTCTAGACAGAGACAGTGACATCGTTGGTGGGCCTATGAATGGGGTTAGGTGGCTAGTTGAAGAGCAGCAAGAGCTTTTGGTCCTGGCCCCTTTGCAGTGGGAGGAATCCCTGGACGTTTGCAATTGCTGAGCCTGCCTCCGGGTGTCCTCAGCAGCCCACGCAAATAGTGTTCAATTTTGGGAGGCACTAGAAAGAAACAGAGCCAGCGTTTGTAGGGCTGTGAATGGGGTGTCCTGGGTAATTGAAGAGCAGCAAGAGCTTTTGGTCCTGGCCCCTTTGCGGTGGGAGGAATCCCTGGACGTTCGCAATTGCTGAGCCTGCCGCCGGGTGTCCTTAGAGGGCCACTCAAACAGTGTTCTCTTTTGGGACGCTCTAGAAAGAGACAGCACCAGCGTTGGTGGGTCTGTGAATGGTGTGTCCTGACTACTTGAAGAGCAGCAAGAGCTTTTTGTCCTGGCCCCTTTGCGGTGGGAGGAATCCCTGGACGTTCGCAATTGCTGAGCCTGCCTCCGGGTGACCTCAGCAGCCCACACAGATAGTATTGGGCTTTGGGAGGCACCAGAAAGAGACAGCGCCAGCGTTTGTAGGGCTGTGAATGGGGTTGCGTGGCTACTTGAAGAGCAGCAAGAGCTTTTGGTCCTGGCCCCTTTGCGGTGGGAGGAATCCCTGGACGTTCGCAATTGCTGAGCCTGCCTATGGGTATACTCCGAGGCCCAGGCAGATAGCATTGGAGTTTGGGAGGCTCTAGACAGAGACAGTGACATCGTTGGTGGGCCTATGAATGGGGTTAGGTGGCTAGTTGAAGAGCAGCAAGAGCTTTTGGTCGTGGCCCCTTTGCGGTGGGAGGAATCCCTGGACGTTCGCAATTGCTGAGCCTGCCGCCGGGTGTCCTCAGCAGCCCACGCAAATAGTGTTCAATTTTGGGAGGCTCTAGAAAGAGACAGCGCCAGCGTTGGTGGGTCTGTTAATGGGGTTGCCTGGCTACCTGAAGAGCAGCAAGAGCTTTTGGTCCTGTCCCCTTTGCAGTGGGAGGAATCCCTGGACGTTCGCAATTGCTGAGCCTGCCTCCGGGTGTCCTCAGCAGCCCACGCAAATAGTGTTCAATTTTGGGAGGCTCTAGAAAGAGACAGCACCAGCGTTGGTGGGTCTGTCAATGGGGTGTCCTGGCTACTTGAAGAGCAGCAAGAGCTTCTGGTCCTGGCCCCTTTGCGGTGGGAGGAATCCCTGGACGTTCGCAATTGCTGAGCCTGCCTCCGGGTGTACTCGGCGGCCCACGCAGATAGTATTGGGCTTTGGGAGGCACCAGAAAGAGACAGCGCCAGTGTTTGTAGGGCTGTGAATGGGGTTGCCTGGCTACTTGAAGAGCAGTAAGAGCTTTTGGTCCTGGCCCTCTTGCCGTGGGAGGAATCCCTGGACGTTTGCAATTGCTGAGCCTGCCTCCGGGTGTAGTCGGCGGCCCACGCACATATTATTGGGCTTTGGGAGGCACCAGAAAGAGACAGCGCCAGCGTTTGTAGGGCTGTCAATGTGGTTGCGTGTCTACTTGAAGAGCAGCGAGAGCTTTTGGTCCTGGCCCCTTTGCGGTGGGAGGAATCCCTGGATGTTCGCAATTGCTGAGCCTGCCTCAGGGTATACTCGGAGGCCCAGGCAGATAGCATTGGAGTTTGGGAGGCTCTAGACAGAGACAGTGACATCGTTGGTGGGCCTATGAATGGGGTTAGGTGGCTAGTTGAAGAGCAGCAAGAGCTTTTGGTCCTGGCCCCTTTGCGGTGGGAGGAATCCCTGGACGTTCGCAATTGCTGAGCTTGCCGCCGGGTGTACTCGGTGGCCCACGCAAATAGTGTTCAATTTTGGGAGGCACTAGAAAGAAACAGAGCCAGCGTTTGTAGGGCTGTGAATGGGGTTGCCTGGGTACTTGAAGAGCAGCAAGAGCTTTTGGTCCTGGCCCCTTTGGGGTGGGAGGAATCCCTGGACATTCGCAATTGCTGAGCTGGGCTCCTGGTGTACTCGGCTGCGCAGGCAGATAATATTGGAGTTTGGGAGGCTCTAGAAAGAGACAGCACCAGCGTTGGTGGGTCTGTGAATGCGTTTGCCTGGCTACTTGAAGAGCAGTAAGAGCTTTTGGTCCTGGCCCCTTTGCAGTGGGAGGAATCCCTGGACGTTCGCAATTGCTGAGCCTGCTGCCGGGTGTCCTCGGCGGCCCACGCAGATAATATTGGGCTTTGGGAGGCTCTAGAAAGAGACAGCACCAGCGTTTGTAGGGCTGTGAATGGGGTTGCCTGGCTACTTGAAGAGCAGCAAGAGCTTTTGGTCCTGGCCCCTTTGCGGTGGGAGGAATCCCTGGACGTTCGCAATTGCTGAGCCTGCCTCCGGGTGTAGTCGGCGGCCCACGCAGATAGTATTGGGCTTTGGGAGGCTCTAGAAAGAGACAGCGCCAGCGTTTGTAGGGCTGTGAATGGGGTTGCCTGGCTACTTGAAGAGCAGCAAGAGCTTTTGGTCCTGGCCCCCTTGCGGTGGGAGGAATCCCTGGACGTTCGCAATTGCTGAGCCTGCCTCTGGGTATACTCGGAGGCCCAGGCAGATAGCATTGGAGTTTGGGAGGCTCTAGACAGAGACAGTGACATCGTTGGTGGGCCTATGAATGGG
Source organism: Platalea leucorodia (assembly GCF_965183815.1). NCBI lineage: Eukaryota > Metazoa > Chordata > Aves > Pelecaniformes > Threskiornithidae > Platalea > Platalea leucorodia. The sequence continues at coordinate 21,402,447 of NC_138828.1, forward strand.
GTTAGGTGGCTAGTTGAAGAGCAGCAAGAGCTTTTGGTCGTGGCCCCTTTGGGGTGGGAGGAATCCCTGGACGTTTGCAATTGCTGAGCCTGCCTCCGGGTGTCCTCAGCAGCCCACGCAAATAGTGTTCAATTTTGGGAGGCACTAGAAAGAAACAGAGCCAGCGTTTGTAGGGCTGTGAATGGGGTGTCCTGGGTAATTGAAGAGCAGCAAGAGCTTTTGGTCCTGGCCCCTTTGCGGTGGCAGGAATCCCTGGACGTTCGCAATTGCTGAGCCTGCCGCCGGGTGTCCTCAGCGGCCCACGCAAACAGTGTTCTCTTTTGGGAGGCTCTAGAAAGAGACAGTGCCAGTGTTCGTGGGCCTATGAATGGGGTTGCCTGGCTACTTGAAGAGCAGCAAGAGCTTTTGGTCCTGGCCTATTGCCGTGGGAGTAATCCCTGGACGTTTGCAATTGCTGAGCCTGCCTCCGGGTGTACTCGGCGGCCCACGCAGATAGTATTGGGATTTGGGAGGCACCAGAAAGAGACAGCACCAGCGTTTGTAGGGCTGTGAATGTGGTTGCCTGGCTACTTGAAGAGCAGCGAGAGCTTTTGGTCCTGGCTCCTTTGCGGTGGGAGGAATCCCTGGACATTCGCAATTGCTGAGCCTGCCGCCGGGTGTCCTCAGCGGCCCACGCAAATAGTCTTCAATTTTGGAAGGCTCTAGAAAGAGACAGCACCAGCGTTGGTGGGTCTGTGAATGGGGTGTCCTGGCTACTTGAAGAGCAGCAAGAGCTTTTGGTCCTGGCCCCTTTGCGGTGGGAGGAATCCCTGGACATTCGCAATTGCTGAGCTGGGCTCCTGGTGTACTCGGCTGCGCAGGCAGGTAATATTGGAGTTTGGGAGGCTCTAGAAAGAGACAGCACCAGCGTTGGTGGGTCTGTGAATGCGGTTGTCTGGCTACTTGCAGAGCAGTAAGAGCTTTTGGTCCTGGCACCTTTGCAGTGGGAGGAATCCCTGGACGTTCGCAATTGCTGAGCCTGCTGCCGGGTGTCCTCAGCAACCCACGCAAATAGTGTTCAATTTTGGGAGGCTCTAGAAAGAGACAGCACCAGCGTTGGTGGGGCTGTGAATGGGGTGTCCTGGCTACTTGAAGAGCAGCAAGAGCTTTTGGTCCTGGCCCCTTTGCCGTGGGAGGAATCCCTGGACGTTCGCAATTGCTGAGCCTGCCTCCGGGTGTACTCGGCGGCCCACGCACATAGTATTGGGATTTGGGAGGCTCTAGAAAGAGACAGCACCAGCGTTTGTAGGGCTGTGAATGGGGTTGCCTGGCTACTTGAAGAGCAGCAAGAGCTTTTGGTCCTGGCCCCTTTGGGGTGTAAGGAATCCCTGGACGTTCGCAATTGCTGAGCCTGCCTATGGGTATACTCGGAGGCCCAGGCAGATAGCATTGGAGTTTGGGAGGCTCTAGACAGAGACAGTGACATCGTTGGTGGGCCTATGAATGGGGTTAGGTGGCTAGTTGAAGAGCAGCAAGAGCTTTTGGTCGTGGCCCCTTTGGGGTGGGAGGAATCCCTGGACGTTTGCAATTGCTGAGCCTGCCTCCGGGTGTCCTCAGCAGCCCACGCAAATAGTGTTCAATTTTGGGAGGCACTAGAAAGAAACAGAGCCAGCGTTTGTAGGGCTGTGAATGGGGTGTCCTGGCTAATTGAAGAGCAGCAAGAGCTTTTGGTCCTGGCCCCTTTGCGGTGGGAGGAATCCCTGGACGTTCGCAATTGCTGAGCCTGCCGCCGGGTGTCCTCAGCAGCCCACGCAAATAGTGTTCAATTTTGGGAGGCTCTAGAAAGAGACAGCGCCAGCGTTGGTGGGTCTGTTAATGGGGTTGCCTGGCTACCTGAAGAGCAGCAAGAGCTTTTGGTCCTGGCCCCTTTGCGGTGGGAGGAATCCCTGGACGTTCGCAATTGCTGAGCCTGCCTCCGGGTGTACTCGGCGGCCCACGCAGATAGTATTGGGCTTTGGGAGGCACCAGAAAGAGACAGCGCCAGCGTTTGTAGGGCTGTGAATGGGGTTGCCTGGCTACTTGAAGAGCAGCAAGAGCTTTTGGTCCTGGCCCCTTTGCGGTGGGAGGAATCCCTGGACGTTCGCAATTGCTGAGCCTGCCTCTGGGTATACTCGGAGGCCCAGGCAGATAGCATTGGAGTTTGGGAGGCTCTAGACAGAGACAGTGACATCGTTGGTGGGCCTATGAATGGGGTTAGGTGGCTATTTGAAGAGCAGCAAGAGCTTTTGTTCCTGGCCCCTTTGCGGTGGGAGGAATCCCTGGACGTTCGCAATTGCTGAGCCTGCCGCCGGGTGTCCTCAGCAGCCCACGCAAATAGTGTTCAATTTTGGGAGGCTCTAGAAAGAGACAGCGCCAGCGTTGGTGGGTCTGTTAATGGGGTTGCCTGGCTACCTGAAGAGCAGCAAGAGCTTTTGGTCCTGTCCCCTTTGCAGTGGGAGGAATCCCTGGACGTTCGCAATTGCTGAGCCTGCCTCCGGGTGTACTCGGCGGCCCACGCAGATAGTATTGGGCTTTGGGAGGCACCAGAAAGAGACAGCGCCAGCGTTTGTAGGGCTGTGAATGGGGTTGCCTGGCTACTTGAAGAGCAGTAAGAGCTTTTGGTCCTGGCCCTCTTGCCGTGGGAGGAATCCCTGGACGTTTGCAATTGCTGAGCCTGCCTCCGGGTGTAGTCGGCGGCCCACGCACATAGTATTGGGCTTTGGGAGGCACCAGAAAGAGACAGCGCCAGCGTTTGTAGGGCTGTCAATGTGGTTGCGTGTCTACTTGAAGAGCAGCGAGAGCTTTTGGTCCTGGCCCCTTTGCGGTGGGAGGAATCCCTGGATGTTCGCAATTGCTGAGCCTGCCTCAGGGTATACTCGGAGGCCCAGGCAGATAGCATTGGAGTTTGGGAGGCTCTAGACAGAGACAGTGACATCGTTGGTGGGCCTATGAATGGGGTTAGGTGGCTAGTTGAAGAGCAGCAAGAGCTTTTGGTCCTGGCCCCTTTGCGGTGGGAGGAATCCCTGGACGTTCGCAATTGCTGAGCCTGCTGCCGGGTGTCCTCAGCAACCCACGCAAATAGTGTTCAATTTTGGGAGGCTCTAGAAAGAGACAGCACCAGCGTTGGTGGGGCTGTGAATGGGGTGTCCTGGCTACTTGAAGAGCAGCAAGAGCTTTTTGTCCTGGCCCGTTTGCCGTGGGAGGAATCCCTGGACGTTCGCAATTGCTGAGCCTGCCTCCGGGTGTACTCGGCGGCCCACGCACATAGTATTGGGCTTTGGGAGGCTCTAGAAAGAGACAGCACCAGCGTTTGTAGGGCTGTGAATGGGGTTGCCTGGCTACTTGAAGAGCAGCAAGAGCTTTTGGTCCTGGCCCCTTTGGGGTGTAAGGAATCCCTGGACGTTTGCAATTGCTGAGCCTGCCTCTGGGTATACTCGGAGGCCCAGGCAGATAGCATTGGAGTTTGGGAGGCTCTAGACAGAGACAGTGACATCGTTGGTGGGCCTATGAATGGGGTTAGGTGGCTAGTTGAAGAGCAGCAAGAGCTTTTGATCGTGGCCCCTTTGCAGTGGGAGGAATCCCTGGACGTTTGCAATTGCTGAGCCTGCCTCCGGGTGTCCTCAGCAGCCCACGCAAATAGTGTTCAATTTTGGGAGGCACTAGAAAGAAACAGAGCCAGCGTTTGTAGGGCTGTGAATGGGGTGTCCTGGCTAATTGAAGAGCAGCAAGAGCTTTTGGTCCTGGCCCCGTTGCGGTGGGAGGAATCCCTGGACGTTCGCAATTGCTGAGCCTGCCGCCGGGTGTCCTCAGCGGCCCACGCAAACAGTGTTCTCTTTTGGGAGGCTCTAGAAAGAGACAGTGCCAGTGTTCGTGGGTCTATGAATGGGGTTTGCCTCGCTACTTAAAGAGCAGCAAGAGCTTTTGGTCCTGGCCCCTTTGGGGTGGGAGGAATCCCTGGACGTTCGCAATTGCTGAGCCTGCCGCCGGGTGTCCTCAGCAGCCCACGCAAATAGTGTTCAATTTTGGGAGGCTCTAGAAAGAGACAGCGCCAGCGTTGGTGGGGCTGTGAATGGGGTGTCCCGGCTACTTGAAGAGCAGCAAGAGCTTTTGGTCCTGGCCCCTTTGCCGTGGGAGGAATCCCTGGACGTTCGCAATTGCTGAGCCTGCCTCCGGGTGTCCTCAGCAGCCCACGCAAATAGTGTTCAATTTTGGGAGGCACTAGAAAGAAACAGAGCCAGCGTTTGTAGGGCTGTGAATGGGGTGTCCTGGCTACTTGAAGAGCAGCAAGAGCTTTTGGTCCTGGCCCCGTTGCGGTGGGAGGAATCCCTGGACGTTCGCAATTGCTGAGCCTGCCTCCGGGTGTCCTCAGCAGCCCACGCAAATAGTGTTCAATTTTGGGAGGCTCTAGAAAGAGACAGCACCAGCGTTGGTGGGTCTGTCAATGGGGTGTCCTGGCTACTTGAAGAGCAGCAAGAGCTTCTGGTCCTGGCCCCTTTGCGGTGGGAGGAATCCCTGGACGTTCGCAATTGCTGAGCCTGCCTCCGGGTGTACTCGGCGGCCCACGCAGATAGTATTGGGCTTTGGGAGGCTCTAGAAAGAGACAGCGCCAGCGTTTGTAGGGCTGTGAATGGGGTTGCCTGGCTACTTGAAGAGCAGCAAGAGCTTTTGGTCCTGGCCCCTTTGCGGTGGGAGGAATCCCTGGACGTTCGCAATTGCTGACCCTGCCTCTGGGTATACTCGGAGGCCCAGGCAGATAGCATTGGAGTTTGGGAGGCTCTAGACAGAGACAGTGACATCGTTGGTGGGCCTATGAATGGGGTTAGGTGGCTAGTTGAAGAGCAGCAAGAGCTTTTGGTCGTGGCCCCTTTGCGGTGGGAGGAATCCCTGGACGTTCGCAATTGCTGAGCCTGCCGCCGGGTGTCCTCAGCAGCCCACGCAAATAGTGTTCAATTTTGGGAGGCTCTAGAAAGAGACAGCACCAGCGTTGGTGGGTCTGTCAATGGGATGTCCTGGCTACTTGAAGAGCAGCAAGAGCTTCTGGTCCTGGCCTCTTTGCGCTGGGAGGAATCCCTGGACGTTCGCAATTGCTGATCCTGCCTCCGGGTGTACTCGGCGGCCCACGCAGATAGTATTGGGCTTTGGGAGGCACCAGAAAGAGACAGCGCCAGCGTTTGTAGGGCTGTGAATGGGGTTGCCTGGCTACTTGAAGAGCAGTAAGAGCTTTTGGTCCTGGCCCTCTTGCCGTGGGAGGAATCCCTGGACGTTTGCAATTGCTGAGCCTGCCTCCGGGTGTAGTCGGCGGCCCACGCACATAGTATTGGGCTTTGGGAGGCACCAGAAAGAGACAGCGCCAGCGTTTGTAGGGCTGTCAATGTGGTTGCGTGTCTACTTGAAGAGCAGCGAGAGCTTTTGGTCCTGGCCCCTTTGCGGTGGGAGGAATCCCTGGATGTTCGCAATTGCTGAGCCTGCCTCAGGGTATACTCGGAGGCCCAGGCAGATAGCATTGGAGTTTGGGAGGCTCTAGACAGAGACAGTGACATCGTTGGTGGGCCTATGAATGGGGTTAGGTGGCTAGTTGAAGAGCAGCAAGAGCTTTTGGTCCTGGCCCCTTTGCGGTGGGAGGAATCCCTGGACGTTCGCAATTGCTGAGCCTGCTGCCGGGTGTCCTCAGCAACCCACGCAAATAGTGTTCAATTTTGGGAGGCTCTAGAAAGAGACAGCGCCAGCGTTGGTGGGGTTGTGAATGGGGTGTCCTGGCTACTTGAAGAGCAGCAAGAGCTTTTGGTCCTGGCCCCTTTGCCGTGGGAGGAATCCCTGGACGTTCGCAATTGCTGAGCCTGCCTCCGGGTGTAGTCGGCGGCCCACGCACATAGTATTGGGCTTTGGGAGGCTCTAGAAAGAGACAGCACCAGCGTTTGTAGGGCTGTGAATGGGGTTGCCTGGCTACTTGAAGAACAGCAAGAGCTTTTGGTCCTGGCCCCTTTGGGGTGTAAGGAATCCCTGGACGTTCGCAATTGCTGAGCCTGCCTCTGGGTATACTCGGAGGCCCAGGCAGATAGCATTGGAGTTTGGGAGGCTCTAGACAGAGACAGTGACATCGTTGGTGGGCCTATGAATGGGGTTAGGTGGCTAGTTGAAGAGCAGCAAGAGCTTTTGGTCGTGGCCCCTTTGCAGTGGGAGGAATCCCTGGACGTTTGCAATTGCTGAGCCTGCCTCCGGGTGTCCTCAGCAGCCCACGCAAATAGTGTTCAATTTTGGGAGGCACTAGAAAGAAACAGAGCCAGCGTTCGTAGGGCTGTGAATGGGGTGTCCTGGCTAATTGAAGAGCAGCAAGAGCTTTTGGTCCTGGCCCCTTTGCGGTGGGAGGAATCCCTGGACGTTCGCAATTGCTGAGCCTGCCGCCGGGTGTCCTCAGCGGCCCACGCAAATAGTGTTCTCTTTTGGGAGGCTCTAGAAAGAGACAGTGCCAGTGTTCGTGGGTCTATGAATGGGGTTTGCCTCGCTACTTGAAGAGCAGCAAGAGCTTTTGGTCCTGGCCCCTTTGCGGTGGGAGGAATCCCTGGACGTTCGCAATTGCTGAGCCTGCCTCCGGGTGTACTCGGCGGCCCACGCACATAGTATTGGGATTTGGGAGGCTCTAGAAAGAGACAGCACCAGCGTTTGTAGGGCTGTGAATGGGGTTGCCTGGCTACTTGAAGAGCAGCAAGAGCTTTTGGTCCTGGCCCCTTTGGGGTGTAAGGAATCCCTGGACGTTCGCAATTGCTGAGCCTGCCTCTGGGTATACTCGGAGGCCCAGGCAGATAGCATTGGAGTTTGGGAGGCTCTAGACAGAGACAGTGACATCGTTGGTGGGCCTATGAATGGGGTTAGGTGGCTAGTTGAAGAGCAGCAAGAGCTTTTGGTCGTGGCCCCTTTGCAGTGGGAGGAATCCCTGGACGTTTGCAATTGCTGAGCCTGCCTCCGGGTGTCCTCAGCAGCCCACGCAAATAGTGTTCAATTTTGGGAGGCACTAGAAAGAAACAGAGCCAGCGTTTGTAGGGCTGTGAATGGGGTGTCCTGGCTAATTGAAGAGCAGCAAGAGCTTTTGGTCCTGGCCCCGTTGCGGTGGGAGGAATCCCTGGACGTTCGCAATTGCTGAGCCTGCCGCCGGGTGTCCTCAGCGGCCCACGCAAACAGTGTTCTCTTTTGGGAGGCTCTAGAAAGAGACAGTGCCAGTGTTTTTGGGGCTGTGAATGGGGTTGCGTGGCTACTTGAAGAGCAGCAAGAGCTTTTGGTCCTGGCCCCTTTGCGGTGGGAGGAATCCCTGGACTTTAGCAATTGCTGAGCCTGCTGCCGGGTGTGCTCGGCGGCCCACGCAGATAGTATTGGGCTTTTGGAGGCACTAGAAAGAGACAGCGCCAGCGTTTGTAGGGCTGTGAATGGGGTTGTGAGGCTACTTGAAGAGCAGCAAGAGCTTTTGGTCCTGGCCCCTTTGCCGTGGGAGGAATCCCTGGACGTTCGCAATTGCTGAGCCTGCCTCCGGGTGTACTGGGCGGCCCACGCACATAGTATTGGGCTTTGGGAGGCTCTAGAAAGAGACAGCACCAGCGTTTGTAGGGCTGTGAATGGGGTTGCCTGGCTACTTGAAGAGCAGCAAGAGCTTTTGGTCCTGGCCCCTTTGCGGTGGGAGGAATCCCTGGACGTTCGCAATTGCTGAGCCTGCCTCTGGGTATACTCGGAGGCCCAGGCAGATAGCATTGGAGTTTGGGAGGCTCTAGACAGAGACAGTGACATCGTTGGTGGGCCTATGAATGGGGTTAGGTGGCTAGTTGAAGAGCAGCAAGAGCTTATGGTCGTGGCCCCTTTGCAGTGGGAGGAATCCCTGGACGTTTGCAATTGCTGAGCCTGCCTCCGGGTGTCCTCAGCAGCCCACGCAAATAGTGTTCAATTTTGGGAGGCACTAGGAAGAAACAGAGCCAGCGTTTGTAGGGCTGTGAATGGGGTGTCCTGGCTAATTGAAGAGCAGCAAGAGCTTTTGGTCCTGGCCCCTTTGCGGTGGGAGGAATCCCTGGACGTTCGCAATTGCTGAGCCTGCCGCCGGGTGTCCTCAGCAGCCCACGCAAATAGTGTTCAATTTTGGGAGGCTCTAGAAAGAGACAGCGCCAGCGTTGGTGGGTCTGTTAATGGGGTTGCCTGGCTACCTGAAGAGCAGCAAGAGCTTTTGGTCCTGGCCCCTTTGCGGTGGGAGGAATCCCTGGACGTTCGCAATTGCTGAGCCTGCCTCCGGGTGTACTCGGCGGCCCACGCAGATAGTATTGGGCTTTGGGAGGCACCAGAAAGAGACAGCGCCAGCGTTTGTAGGGCTGTGAATGGGGTTGCCTGGCTACTTGAAGAGCAGCAAGAGCTTTTGGTCCTGGCCCCTTTGCGGTGGGAGGAATCCCTGGACGTTCGCAATTGCTGAGCCTGCCTCTGGGTATACTCGGAGGCCCAGGCAGATAGCATTGGAGTTTGGGAGGCTCTAGACAGAGACAGTGACATCGTTGGTGGGCCTATGAATGGGGTTAGGTGGCTATTTGAAGAGCAGCAAGAGCTTTTGTTCCTGGCCCCTTTGCGGTGGGAGGAATCCCTGGACGTTCGCAATTGCTGAGCCTGCCGCCGGGTGTCCTCAGCAGCCCACGCAAATAGTGTTCAATTTTGGGAGGCTCTAGAAAGAGACAGCGCCAGCGTTGGTGGGTCTGTTAATGGGGTTGCCTGGCTACCTGAAGAGCAGCAAGAGCTTTTGGTCCTGTCCCCTTTGCAGTGGGAGGAATCCCTGGACGTTCGCAATTGCTGAGCCTGCCTCCGGGTGTACTCGGCGGCCCACGCAGATAGTATTGGGCTTTGGGAGGCACCAGAAAGAGACAGCGCCAGCGTTTGTAGGGCTGTGAATGGGGTTGCCTGGCTACTTGAAGAGCAGTAAGAGCTTTTGGTCCTGGCCCTCTTGCCGTGGGAGGAATCCCTGGACGTTTGCAATTGCTGAGCCTGCCTCCGGGTGTAGTCGGCGGCCCACGCACATAGTATTGGGCTTTGGGAGGCACCAGAAAGAGACAGCGCCAGCGTTTGTAGGGCTGTCAATGTGGTTGCGTGTCTACTTGAAGAGCAGCGAGAGCTTTTGGTCCTGGCCCCTTTGCGGTGGGAGGAATCCCTGGATGTTCGCAATTGCTGAGCCTGCCTCAGGGTATACTCGGAGGCCCAGGCAGATAGCATTGGAGTTTGGGAGGCTCTAGACAGAGACAGTGACATCGTTGGTGGGCCTATGAATGGGGTTAGGTGGCTAGTTGAAGAGCAGCAAGAGCTTTTGGTCCTGGCCCCTTTGCGGTGGGAGGAATCCCTGGACGTTCGCAATTGCTGAGCCTGCTGCCGGGTGTCCTCAGCAACCCACGCAAATAGTGTTCAATTTTGGGAGGCTCTAGAAAGAGACAGCACCAGCGTTGGTGGGGCTGTTAATGGGGTGTCCTGGCTACTTGAAGAGCAGCAAGAGCTTTTTGTCCTGGCCCGTTTGCCGTGGGAGGAATCCCTGGACGTTCGCAATTGCTGAGCCTGCCTCCGGGTGTACTCGGCGGCCCACGCACATAGTATTGGGCTTTGGGAGGCTCTAGAAAGAGACAGCACCAGCGTTTGTAGGGCTGTGAATGGGGTTGCCTGGCTACTTGAAGAGCAGCAAGAGCTTTTGGTCCTGGCCCCTTTGGGGTGTAAGGAATCCCTGGACGTTTGCAATTGCTGAGCCTGCCTCTGGGTATACTCGGAGGCCCAGGCAGATAGCATTGGAGTTTGGGAGGCTCTAGACAGAGACAGTGACATCGTTGGTGGGCCTATGAATGGGGTTAGGTGGCTAGTTGAAGAGCAGCAAGAGCTTTTGATCGTGGCCCCTTTGCAGTGGGAGGAATCCCTGGACGTTTGCAATTGCTGAGCCTGCCTCCGGGTGTCCTCAGCAGCCCACGCAAATAGTGTTCAATTTTGGGAGGCACTAGAAAGAAACAGAGCCAGCGTTTGTAGGGCTGTGAATGGGGTGTCCTGGCTAATTGAAGAGCAGCAAGAGCTTTTGGTCCTGGCCCCGTTGCGGTGGGAGGAATCCCTGGACGTTCGCAATTGCTGAGCCTGCCGCCGGGTGTCCTCAGCGGCCCACGCAAACAGTGTTCTCTTTTGGGAGGCTCTAGAAAGAGACAGTGCCAGTGTTCGTGGGTCTATGAATGGGGTTTGCCTCGCTACTTGAAGAGCAGCAAGAGCTTTTGGTCCTGGCCCCTTTGGGGTGGGAGGAATCCCTGGACGTTCGCAATTGCTGAGCCTGCCGCCGGGTGTCCTCAGCAGCCCACGCAAATAGTGTTCAATTTTGGGAGGCTCTAGAAAGAGACAGCGCCAGCGTTGGTGGGGCTGTGAATGGGGTGTCCCGGCTACTTGAAGAGCAGCAAGAGCTTTTGGTCCTGGCCCCTTTGCCGTGGGAGGAATCCCTGGACGTTCGCAATTGCTGAGCCTGCCTCCGGGTGTCCTCAGCAGCCCACGCAAATAGTGTTCAATTTTGGGAGGCACTAGAAAGAAACAGAGCCAGCGTTTGTAGGGCTGTGAATGGGGTGTCCTGGCTACTTGAAGAGCAGCAAGAGCTTTTGGTCCTGGCCCCGTTGCGGTGGGAGGAATCCCTGGACGTTCGCAATTGCTGAGCCTGCCTCCGGGTGTCCTCAGCAGCCCACGCAAATAGTGTTCAATTTTGGGAGGCTCTAGAAAGAGACAGCACCAGCGTTGGTGGGTCTGTCAATGGGGTGTCCTGGCTACTTGAAGAGCAGCAAGAGCTTCTGGTCCTGGCCCCTTTGCGGTGGGAGGAATCCCTGGACGTTCGCAATTGCTGAGCCTGCCTCCGGGTGTACTCGGCGGCCCACGCAGATAGTATTGGGCTTTGGGAGGCTCTAGAAAGAGACAGCGCCAGCGTTTGTAGGGCTGTGAATGGGGTTGCCTGGCTACTTGAAGAGCAGCAAGAGCTTTTGGTCCTGGCCCCTTTGCGGTGGGAGGAATCCCTGGACGTTCGCAATTGCTGACCCTGCCTCTGGGTATACTCGGAGGCCCAGGCAGATAGCATTGGAGTTTGGGAGGCTCTAGACAGAGACAGTGACATCGTTGGTGGGCCTATGAATGGGGTTAGGTGGCTAGTTGAAGAGCAGCAAGAGCTTTTGGTCGTGGCCCCTTTGCGGTGGGAGGAATCCCTGGACGTTCGCAATTGCTGAGCCTGCCGCCGGGTGTCCTCAGCAGCCCACGCAAATAGTGTTCAATTTTGGGAGGCTCTAGAAAGAGACAGCACCAGCGTTGGTGGGTCTGTCAATGGGATGTCCTGGCTACTTGAAGAGCAGCAAGAGCTTCTGGTCCTGGCCTCTTTGCGCTGGGAGGAATCCCTGGACGTTCGCAATTGCTGATCCTGCCTCCGGGTGTACTCGGCGGCCCACGCAGATAGTATTGGGCTTTGGGAGGCACCAGAAAGAGACAGCGCCAGCGTTTGTAGGGCTGTGAATGGGGTTGCCTGGCTACTTGAAGAGCAGTAAGAGCTTTTGGTCCTGGCCCTCTTGCCGTGGGAGGAATCCCTGGACGTTTGCAATTGCTGAGCCTGCCTCCGGGTGTAGTCGGCGGCCCACGCACATAGTATTGGGCTTTGGGAGGCACCAGAAAGAGACAGCGCCAGCGTTTGTAGGGCTGTCAATGTGGTTGCGTGTCTACTTGAAGAGCAGCGAGAGCTTTTGGTCCTGGCCCCTTTGCGGTGGGAGGAATCCCTGGATGTTCGCAATTGCTGAGCCTGCCTCAGGGTATACTCGGAGGCCCAGGCAGATAGCATTGGAGTTTGGGAGGCTCTAGACAGAGACAGTGACATCGTTGGTGGGCCTATGAATGGGGTTAGGTGGCTAGTTGAAGAGCAGCAAGAGCTTTTGGTCCTGGCCCCTTTGCGGTGGGAGGAATCCCTGGACGTTCGCAATTGCTGAGCCTGCTGCCGGGTGTCCTCAGCAACCCACGCAAATAGTGTTCAATTTTGGGAGGCTCTAGAAAGAGACAGCGCCAGCGTTGGTGGGGTTGTGAATGGGGTGTCCTGGCTACTTGAAGAGCAGCAAGAGCTTTTGGTCCTGGCCCCTTTGCCGTGGGAGGAATCCCTGGACGTTCGCAATTGCTGAGCCTGCCTCCGGGTGTAGTCGGCGGCCCACGCACATAGTATTGGGCTTTGGGAGGCTCTAGAAAGAGACAGCACCAGCGTTTGTAGGGCTGTGAATGGGGTTGCCTGGCTACTTGAAGAACAGCAAGAGCTTTTGGTCCTGGCCCCTTTGGGGTGTAAGGAATCCCTGGACGTTCGCAATTGCTGAGCCTGCCTCTGGGTATACTCGGAGGCCCAGGCAGATAGCATTGGAGTTTGGGAGGCTCTAGACAGAGACAGTGACATCGTTGGTGGGCCTATGAATGGGGTTAGGTGGCTAGTTGAAGAGCAGCAAGAGCTTTTGGTCGTGGCCCCTTTGCAGTGGGAGGAATCCCTGGACGTTTGCAATTGCTGAGCCTGCCTCCGGGTGTCCTCAGCAGCCCACGCAAATAGTGTTCAATTTTGGGAGGCACTAGAAAGAAACAGAGCCAGCGTTTGTAGGGCTGTGAATGGGGTGTCCTGGCTAATTGAAGAGCAGCAAGAGCTTTTGGTCCTGGCCCCGTTGCGGTGGGAGGAATCCCTGGACGTTCGCAATTGCTGAGCCTGCCGCCGGGTGTCCTCAGCGGCCCACGCAAATAGTGTTCTCTTTTGGGAGGCTCTAGAAAGAGACAGTGCCAGTGTTCGTGGGTCTATGAATGGGGTTTGCCTCGCTACTTGAAGAGCAGCAAGAGCTTTTGGTCCTGGCCCCTTTGGGGTGGGAGGAATCCCTGGACGTTCGCAATTGCTGAGCCTGCCTCCGGGTGTACTCGGCGGCCCACGCACATAGTATTGGGATTTGGGAGGCTCTAGAGACAGCACCAGCGTTTGTAGGGCTGTGAATGGGGTTGCCTGGCTACTTGAAGAGCAGCAAGAGCTTTTGGTCCTGGCCCCTTTGGGGTGTAAGGAATCCCTGGACGTTCGCAATTGCTGAGCCTGCCTCTGGGTATACTCGGAGGCCCAGGCAGATAGCATTGGAGTTTGGGAGGCTCTAGACAGAGACAGTGACATCGTTGGTGGGCCTATGAATGGGGTTAGGTGGCTAGTTGAAGAGCAGCAAGAGCTTTTGGTCGTGGCCCCTTTGCAGTGGGAGGAATCCCTGGACGTTTGCAATTGCTGAGCCTGCCTCCGGGTGTCCTCAGCAGCCCACGCAAATAGTGTTCAATTTTGGGAGGCACTAGAAAGAAACAGAGCCAGCGTTTGTAGGGCTGTGAATGGGGTGTCCTGGCTAATTGAAGAGCAGCAAGAGCTTTTGGTCCTGGCCCCGTTGCGGTGGGAGGAATCCCTGGACGTTCGCAATTGCTGAGCCTGCCGCCGGGTGTCCTCAGCGGCCCACGCAAACAGTGTTCTCTTTTGGGAGGCTCTAGAAAGAGACAGTGCCAGTGTTTTTGGGGCTGTGAATGGGGTTGCGTGGCTACTTGAAGAGCAGCAAGAGCTTTTGGTCCTGGCCCCTTTGCGGTGGGAGGAATCCCTGGACTTTAGCAATTGCTGAGCCTGCTGCCGGGTGTGCTCGGCGGCCCACGCAGATAGTATTGGGCTTTTGGAGGCACTAGAAAGAGACAGCGCCAGCGTTTGTAGGGCTGTGAATGGGGTTGCCTGGCTACTTGAAGAGCAGCAAGAGCTTTTGGTCCTGGCCCCTTTGCGGTGGGAGGAATCCCTGGACTTTCGCAATTGCTGAGCCTGCCTCTGGGTATACTCGGAGGCCCAGGCAGATAGCATTGGAGTTTGGGAGGCTCTAGACAGAGACAGTGACATCGTTGGTGGGCCTATGAATGGGGTTAGGTGGCTAGTTGAAGAGCAGCAAGAGCTTATGGTCGTGGCCCCTTTGCAGTGGGAGGAATCCCTGGACGTTTGCAATTGCTGAGCCTGCCTCCGGGTGTCCTCAGCAGCCCACGCAAATAGTGTTCAATTTTGGGAGGCACTAGAAAGAAACAGAGCCAGCGTTTGTAGGGCTGTGAATGGGGTGTCCTGGCTAATTGAAGAGCAGCAAGAGCTTTTGGTCCTGGCCCCGTTGCAGTGGGAGGAATCCCTGGACGTTCGCAATTGCTGAGCCTGCCTCCGGGTGTCGTCAGCAGCCCACGCAAATAGTGTTCAATTTTGGGAGGCTCTAGAAAGAGACAGCACCAGCGTTGGTGGGTCTGTCAATGGGGTGTCCTGGCTACTTGAAGAGCAGCAAGAGCTTCTGGTCCTGGCCCCTTTGCGGTGGGAGGAATCCCTGGACGTTCGCAATTGCTGAGCCTGCCTCCGGGTGTACTCGGCGGCCCACGCAGATAGTATTGGGCTTTGGGAGGCACCAGAAAGAGACAGCGCCAGCGTTTGTAGGGCTGTGAATGGGGTTGCCTGGCTACTTGAAGAGCAGCAAGAGCTTTTGGTCCTGGCCCCTTTGCGGTGGGAGGAATCCCTGGACGTTCGCAATTGCTGAGCCTGCCTCTGGGTATACTCCGAGGCCCAGGCAGATAGCATTGGAGTTTGGGAGGCTCTAGACAGAGACAGTGACATCGTTGGTGGGCCTATGAATGGGGTTAGGTGGCTAGTTGAAGAGCAGCAAGAGCTTTTGGTCGTGGCCCCTTTGTGGTGGGAGGAATCCCTGGACGTTCGCAATTGCTGAGCCTGCCGCCGGGTGTCCTCAGCAGCCCACGCAAATAGTGTTCAATTTTGGGAGGCTCTAGAAAGAGACAGCGCCAGCGTTGGTGGGTCTGTTAATGGGGTTGCCTGGCTACCTGAAGAGCAGCAAGAGCTTTTGGTCCTGGCCCCTTTGCAGTGGGAGGAATCCCTGGACGTTCGCAATTGCTGAGCCTGCCGCCGGCTGTCCTCAGCAGCCCACGCAAATAGTGTTCAATTTTGGGAGGCTCTAGAAAGAGACAGCGCCAGCGTTGGTGGGTCTGTCAATGGGGTGTCCTGGCTACTTGAAGAGCAGCAAGAGCTTCTGGTCCTGGCCCCTTTGCGGTGCGAGGAATCCCTGGACGTTCGCAATTGCTGAGCCTGCCGCCGGGTGTACTCGGCGGCCCACGCAGAGAGTATTGGGCTTTGGGAGGCACCAGAAAGAGACAGCGCCAGCGTTTGTAGGGCTGTGAATGGGGTTGCCTGGCTACTTGAAGTGCAGTAAGAGCTTTTGGTCCTGGCCCTCTTGCCGTGGGAGGAATCCCTGGACGTTTGTAATTGCTGAGCCTGCCTCCGGGTGTAGTCGGCGGCCCACGCACATAGTATTGGGCTTTGGGAGGCACCAGAAAGAGACAGCGCCAGCGTTTGTAGGGCTGTCAATGTGGTTGCGTGTCTACTTGAAGAGCAGCGAGAGCTTTTGGTCCTGGCCCCTTTGGGGTGGGAGGAATCCCTGGATGTTCGCAATTGCTGAGCCTGCCTCAGGGTATACTCGGAGGCCCAGGCAGATAGCATTGGAGTTTGGGAGGCTCTAGACAGAGACAGTGACATCGTTGGTGGGCCTATGAATGGGGTTAGGTGGCTAGTTGAAGAGCAGCAAGAGCTTTTGGTCCTGGCCCCTTTGGGGTGGGAGGAATCCCTGGACGTTCGCAATTGCTGAGCCTGCCGCCGGGTGTCCTCAGCGGCCCACGCAAACAGTGTTCTCTTTTGGTAGGGTCTAGAAAGAGACAGTGCCAGTGTTTTTGGGGCTGTGAATGGGGTTTGCCTGGCTACTTGAAGAGCAGCAAGAGCTTTTGGTCCTGGCCCCTTTGCGGTGGGAGGAATCCCTGGACATTCGCAATTGCTGAGCCTGCCAGCGGGTGTCCTCAGCGGCCCACGCAAACAGTGTTCTCTTTTGGGAGGCTCTAGAAAGAGACAGTGCCAGTGTTCGTGGGCCTATGAATGGGGTTGCCTGGCTACTTGAAGAGCAGCAAGAGCTTTTGGTCCTGGCCCCTTTGCCGTGGGAGTAACCCCTGGACGTTTGCAATTGCTGAGCCTGCCTCCGGGTGTACTCGGCGGCCCACGCAGATAGTATTGGGCTTTGGGAGGCACCAGAAAGAGACAGCGCCAGCGTTTGTAGGGCTGTGAATGTGGTTGCGTGGCTACTTGAAGAGCAGCGAGAGCTTTTGGTCCTGGCTCCTTTGGGGTGGGAGGAATCCCTGGACGTTCGCAATTGCTGAGCCTGCCGCCGGGTGTCCTCAGCGGCCCACGCAAATAGTGTTCAATTTTGGGAGGCTCTAGAAAGAGACAGCGCCAGCGTTGGTGGGTCTGTGAATGGGGTTGCCTAACTACTTGAAGAGCAGCAAGAGCTTTTGGTCCTGGCCTATTGCCGTGGGAGTAATCCCTGGACGTTTGCAATTGCTGAGCCTGCCTCCGGGTGGACTCGGCGGCCCACGAAGATAGTATTGGGCTTTGTGAGGCACCAGAAAGAGACAGCGCCAGCGTTTGTAGGGCTGTGAATGTGGTTGCGTGGTTACTTGAAGAGCAGCGAGAGCTTTTGGTCCTGTCTCCTTTGGGGTGGGAGGAATCCCTGGATGTTCGCAATTGCTGAGCCTGCCTCCGGGTGTCCTCAGCCGCCCACGCAAATAGTATTCAATTTTGGGAGGCTCTAGAAAGAGACAGCGCCAGCGTTGGTGGGTCTGTGAATGGGGTGTCCTGGCTACTTGAAGAGCAGCAAGAGCTTTTGGTCCTGGCCCCTTTGCGGTGGGAGGAATCCCTGGACGTTCGCAATTGCTGAGCCTGCCGCCGGGTGTCCTTAGCGGCCCACGCAAACAGTGATCTCTTTTGGGAGGCTCTAGAAAGAGACAGTGCCAGCGTTCGTGGGGCTATGAATGGGGTTTGCCTCGCTACTTGAAGAGCAGCAAGAGCTTTTGGTCCTGGCCCCTTTGCGGTGGGAGGAATCCCTGGACGTTCGCAATTGCTGAGCTAGGCTCGGGGTGTACTCAGCTCCGCAGGCAGATAATATTGGAGTTTGGGAGGCACTAGAAAGAGACAGCGCCAGCGTTGGTGCGTCTGTGAATGGGCTTGCCTGGGTACTTGAAGAGCAGCAAGAGCTTTTGGTCCTGGCCCCTTTGCGGTGGGAGGAATCCCTGGACGTTCGCAATTGCTGAGGCTGCCTCCGGGTGTACTCGGCGGCCCACGCAGATAGTATTGGGCTTTGGGAGGCACTAGAAAGAGACAGCGCCAGCGTTTGTAGGGCTGTGAATGGGGTGTCCTGGCTACTTGAAGAGCAGCAAGAGCTTTTGGTCCTGGCCTCTCTGCCGTGGGAGTAACCCCTGGACGTTCGCAATTGCTGAGCCTGCCGCCGGGTGTCCTCAGCGGCCCACGCAAACAGTGTTCTCTTTTGGGAGGCACTAGAAAGAGACAGCGCCAGCGTTTGTAGGGCTGTGGATGGGGTGTCCAGGCTACTTGAAGAGCAGCAAGAGCTTTTGGTCCTGGCCCCTTTGCGGTGGGAGGAATCCCTGGACGTTCGCAATTGCTGAGCCTGCCTCAGGGTGTCCTCAGCAGCCCACGCAAATAGTGTTCAATTTTGGGAGGCACTAGAAAGAGACAGAGCCAGCGTTTGTAGGGCTGTGAATGGGGTTGCGTGGCTACTTGAAGAGCAGCAAGAGCTTTTGGTCCTGGCCCCTTTGGGGTGGGAGGAATCCCTGGACGTTCGCAATTGCTGAGCCTGCCGCCGGGTGTCCTCAGCGGCCCACGCAAACAGTGATCTATTTTGGGAGGCTGTAGAAAGAGACAGCGCCAGCGTTGGTGGGTCTGTGAATGGGGTTGCCTGGCTACTTGAAGAGCAGCAAGAGCTTTTGGTCCTGGCGCCTTTGGGGTGGGAGGAATCCCTGGACGTTCGCAATTGCTGATCCTGCCTCCGGGTGTCCTCAGCAGCCCACGCAAATAGTGTTCTCTTTTGGGAGGCTCTAGAAAGAGACAGAGCCAGCGTTTGTAGGGCTGTGAATGGGGTGTCCAGGCTACTTGAAGAGCAGTAAGAGCTTTTGGTCCTGGCCCCTTTGCGGTGGGAGGAATCCATGGACGTTCGCAATTGCTGAGCCTCCCGGCGGGTGTCCTTATCGGCTCACGCAACCAGTGTTCTCTTTTGGGAGGCTCTAGACAGAGTCAGTGACATCGTTGGTGGGCATATGAATGGGGTTACGTGGCTAATTGAAGAGCAGCAAGAGCTTTTGGTCCTGGTCCATTTGGGGTGGGAGGAATCCCTGGACATTCGCAATTGCTGAGCTGGGCTCCGGGTGTACTTGGCTCCGCAGGCAGATAATATTGGAGTTTGGGAGGCTCTAGAAAGAGACAGCGCCAGCGTTGGTGGGGCTGTGAATGGGGTTGCCTGGCTACTTGAAGAGCAGCAAGAGCTTTTGGTCCTGGCCCCTTTGCGGTGGGAGGAATCCCTGGACGTTCGCAATTGCTGAGGTGGGCTCCGGGTGTACTCGGCTCCGCAGGCAGAGAATATTGGAGTTTGGGAGGCTCTAGAAAGAGACAGCACCAGCGTTGGTGGGGCTGTGAATGGGGTTGCCTGGCTACTTGAAGAGCAGCAAGAGCTTTTGGTCCTGGCCCCTTTGCCGTGGGAACAACCCCTGGACGTTTGCAATTGCTGAGCCTGCCTCCGGGTGTCCTCAGCGGCCCACGCAGATAGTATTGGGCTTTGGGAGGCACCAGAAAGAGACAGCGCCAGCGTTTGTAGGGCTGTGAATGGGGTTGCCTGGCTACTTGAAGAGCAGCAAGAGCTTTTGGTCCTGGCCCCTTTGCGGTGGGAGGAATCCCTGGACGTTCACAATTGCTGAGCCTGCCTCTGGGTATACTCCGAGGCCCAGGCAGATAGCATTGGAGATTGGGAGGCTCTAGACAGAGACAGTGACATTGTTGGTGGGCCTATGAATGGGGTTACGTGGCTAATTGAAGAGCAGCAAGAGCTTTTGGTCCTGGCGCCTTTGGGGTGGCAGGAATCCCTGGACGTTCGCAATTGCTGAGCCTGCCTCAGGGTGTCCTCAGCGGCCCAACAAACAGTGTTCAATTTTGGGAGGCACTAGAAAGAGACAGCGCCAGCGTTTGTAGGGCTGTGAATGGGGTTGCATGGCTACTTGAAGAGCAGCAAGAGATTTTAGTCCTGGCCCCTTTGGGGTGGGAGGAATCCCTGGACGTTCGCAATTGCTGAGCCTGCCGCCGGGTGTCCTTAGCGGCCCACGCAGATAGTATTGGGCTTTGGGAGGCTCTAGAAAGAGACAGCGCCAGCGTTGCTGGGGCTGTGAATGGGGTGTCCTGGCTACTTGAAGAGCAGCAAGAGCTTTTGGTCCTGGTCCCTTTGCAGTGGGAGGAATCCCTGGACGTTCGCAATTGCTGAGCCTGCCGCTGGGTGTCCTCAGCAGCCCACGCAAACAGTGTTCTCTTTTGGGAGGCTCTAGAAAGAGACAGCACCAGCGTTGGTGGGTCTGTCAATGGGGTGTCCTGACTACTTGAAGAGCAGCAAGAGCTTTTGGTCCTGGCCCCTTTGGGGTGGGAGGAATCCCTGGACGTTCGCAATTGCTGAGCCTGCCTCCGGGTGTCCTCAGCAGCCCACACAGATAGTATTGGGCTTTGGGAGGCACCAGAAAGAGACAGCGCCAGCGTTTGTAGGGCTGTGAATGGGGTAGCGTGGCTACTTGAAGAGCAGCAAGAGCTTTTGGTCCTGGCCCCTTTGCCGTGGGAGGAATCCCTGGACGTTCGCAATTGCTGAGCTGGGCTCGGGGTGTACTCAGCTCCGCAGGCAGATAATATTGGAGTTTGGGAGGTTCTAGAAAGAGACAGCACCAGCGTTGGTGGGGCTGTGAATGGGGTTGCCTGGCTACTTGAAGAGCAGCAAGAGCTTTTGGTCCTGGCCCCTCTGCGGTGGGAGGAATCCTTGGACGTTCGCAATTGCTGAGCCTGCCTCCCGGTGTCCTCAGCAGCCCCAGCAAACAGTGTTCTCTTTTGGGAGTCTCTAGAAAGAGACAGTGCCAGTGTTCGTGGGGCTATGAATGCGGTTTGCCTCGCTACCTGAAGAGCAGCAAGAGCTTTTGGTCCTGGCCCCTTTGGGGTGGGAGGAATCCCTGGACGTTCGCAATTGCTGAGCCTGCCTCCGGGTGTCCTCAGCGGTTCACGCAAATAGTGTTCAATTTTGGGAGGCTCTAGAAAGAGACAGCGCCAGCGTTGGTGGGGCTGTGAATGGGGTTGCCTGGCTACTTGAAGAGCAGCAAGAGCTTTTGGTCCTGGCCCCTTTGCCGTGGGAACAACCCCTGGACGTTTGCAATTGCTGAGCCTGCCTCCGGGTGTCCTCAGCGGCCCACGCAGATAGTATTGGGCTTTGGGAGGCACCAGAAAGAGACAGCGCCAGCGTTTGTAGGGCTGTGAATGGGGTTGCCTGGCTACTTGAAGAGCAGCAAGAGCTTTTGGTCCTGGCCCCTTTGCGGTGGGAGGAATCCCTGGACGTTCACAATTGCTGAGCCTGCCTCTGGGTATACTCCGAGGCCCAGGCAGATAGCATTGGAGATTGGGAGGCTCTAGACAGAGACAGTGACAATGTTGGTGGGCCTATGAATGGGGTTACGTGGCTAATTGAAGAGCAGCAAGAGCTTTTGGTCCTGGCGCCTTTGGGGTGGCAGGAATCCCTGGACGTTCGCAATTGCTGAGCCTGCCTCAGGGTGTCCTCAGCGGCCCAACAAACAGTGTTCAATTTTGGGAGGCACTAGAAAGAGACAGCGCCAGCGTTTGTAGGGCTGTGAATGGGGTTGCATGGCTACTTGAAGAGGAGCAAGAGATTTTAGTCCTGGCCCCTTTGGGGTGGGAGGAATCCCTGGACGTTCGCAATTGCTGAGCCTGCCGCCGGGTGTACTCGGTGGCCCACGCAGATAGTATTGGGCTTTGGGAGGCTCTAGAAAGAGACAGCGCCAGCGTTGCTGGGGCTGTGAATGGGGTGTCCTGGCTACTTGAAGAGCAGCAAGAGCTTTTGGTCCTGGTCCCTTTGCAGTGGGAGGAATCCCTGGACGTTCGCAATTGCTGAGCCTGCCGCTGGGTGTCCTCAGCAGCCCACGCAAACAGTGTTCTCTTTTGGGAGGCTCTAGAAAGAGACAGCACCAGCGTTGGTGGGTCTGTGAATGGGGTGTCCTGACTACTTGAAGAGCAGCAAGAGCTTTTGGTCCTGGCCCCTTTGGGGTGGGAGGAATCCCTGGACGTTCGCAATTGCTGAGCCTGCCTCCGGGTGTCCTCAGCAGCCCACACAGATAGTATTGGGCTTTGGGAGGCACCAGAAAGAGACAGCGCCAGCGTTTGTAGGGCTGTGAATGGGGTAGCGTGGCTACTTGAAGAGCAGCAAGAGCTTTTGGTCCTGGCCCCTTTGCCGTGGGAGGAATCCCTGGACGTTCGCAATTGCTGAGCTGGGCTCGGGGTGTACTCAGCTCCGCAGGCAGATAATATTGGAGTTTGGGAGGTTCTAGAAAGAGACAGCACCAGCGTTGGTGGGGCTGTGAATGGGGTTGCCTGGCTACTTGAAGAGCAGCAAGAGCTTTTGGTCCTGGCCCCTCTGCGGTGGGAGGAATCCTTGGACGTTCGCAATTGCTGAGCCTGCCTCCCGGTGTCCTCAGCAGCCCCAGCAAACAGTGTTCTCTTTTGGGAGTCTCTAGAAAGAGACAGTGCCAGTGTTCGTGGGGCTATGAATGGGGTTTGCCTCGCTACCTGAAGAGCAGCAAGAGGTTTTGGTCCTGGCCCCTTTGCAGTGGGAGGAATCCCTGGACGTTCGCAATTGCTGAGCCTGCCTCCGGGTGTACTCGGTGGCCCACGCAGATATTATTGGGCTTTGGGAGGCACCAGAAAGAGACAGCGCCAGCGTTTGTAGGGCTGTGAATGTGGTTGCGTGGCTACTTGAAGAGCAGCAAGAGCTTTTGGTCCTGGCTCCTTTGGGGTGGGAGGAATCCCTGGACGTTCGCAATTGCTGAGCCTGCCTCAGGGTGTCCTCAGCGGCCCACGCAAATAGTGTTCAATTTTGGGAGGCACTAGAAAGAGACAGCGCCAGCGTTCGTGGGGCTGTGAATGGGGTTGCCTGGCTACTTGAAGAGCAGCAAGAGCTTTTGGTCCTGGCCCCTTTGCGGTGGGAGGAATCCCTGGACGTTCGCAATTGCTGAGCCTGCCTCAGGGTGTCCTCAGCAGCCCACGCAAATAGTGTTAAATTTTGGGAGGCACTAGAAAGAGACAGAGCCAGCGTTTGTAGGGCTGTGAATGGGGTGTCCAGGCTACTTGAAGAGCAGCAAGAGCTTTTGGTCCTGGCCCCTTTGCGGTGGGAGGAATCCCTGGACGTTCGCAATTGCTGAGCCTGCCTCCGGGTGTCCTCAGCAGCCCACACAGATAGTATTGGGCTTTGGGAGGCACCAGAAAGAGACAGCGCCAGCGTTTGTAGGGCTGTGAATGGGGTTGCCTGGCTACTTGAAGAGCAGCAAGAGCTTTTGGTCCTGGCCCCTTTGGGGTGGGAGGAATCCCTGGACGTTCGCAATTGCTGAGCCTGCCTCCGGGTGTACTCGGTGGCCCACGCAGATAGTATTGGGCTTTGGGAGGCTCTAGAAAGAGACAGCGCCAGCGTATGTAGGGCTGTGAATGGGGTTGCGTGGCTACTTGAAGAGCAGCAAGAGCTTTTGGTCCTGGCCCCTTTGCCGTGGGAACAACCCCTGGACGTTTGCAATTGCTGAGCCTGCCTCCGGGTGTCCTCAGCAGCCCACACAGATAGTATTGGGCTTTGGGAGGCACCAGAAAGAGACAGCGGCAGCGTTTGTAGGGCTGTGAATGGGGTTACGTGGCTACTTGAAGAGCAGCAAGAGCTTTTGGTCCTGGCCCCTTTGCGGTGGGAGGAATCCCTGGACGTTCGCAATTGCTGAGCTGGGCTCGGGGTGTACTCAGCTCCGCAGGCAGATAATATTGGAGTTTGGGAGGTTCTAGAAAGAGACAGCACCAGCGTTGGTGGGGCTGTGAATGGGGTTGCCTGGCTACTTGAAGAGCAGCAAGAGCTTTTGGTCGTGGCCCCTCTGCGGTGGGAGGAATCCTTGGACGTTCGCAATTGCTGAGCCTGCCTCCCGGTGTCCTCAGCAGCCCAAGCAAACAGTGTTCTCTTTTGGGAGGCTCTAGAAAGAGACAGTGCCAGTGTTCGTGGGGCTATGAATGGGGTTTGCCTCGCTACCTGAAGAGCAGCAAGAGCTTTTGGTCCTGGCCCCTTTGCGGTGGGAGTAATCCCTGGACGTTCGCAATTGCTGAGCCTGCCTCCGGGTGTACTCGGTGGCCCATGCAGATAGTATTGGGCTTTGGGAGGCTCTAGAATGAGACAGCGCCAGCGTTCGTGGGGCTGTGAATGGGGTGTCCTGGCTACTTGAAGAGCAGCAAGAGCTTTTGGTCCTGGCCCCTTTGGGGTGTAAGGAATCCCTGGACGTTCGCAATTGCTGAGCCTGCCGCCGGGTGTCCTCAGCGGCCCACGCAAACAGTGTTCTCTTTTGGGAGGCTCTAGAAAGAGACAGCGCCAGCGTTGATGGGTCTGTGAATGGGGTTGCCTGGCTACTTGAAGAGCAGCAAGAGCTTTTGGTCCTGGCCCCTTTGCGGTGGGAGGAATCCCTGGACGTTCGCAAATGCTGATCCTGCCTCCGGGTGTCCTTAGAGGGCCACTGAAACAGTGATATCTTTTGGGAGGCTCTAGAAAGAGACAGCAGCAGCGTTGGTGGGTCTGTGAATGGTGTGTCCTGACTACTTGAAGAGCAGCAAGAGCTTTTGGTCCTGGCCCCTTTGGGGTGGGAGGAATCCCTGGACGTTCGCAATTGCTGAGCCTGCCTCCGGGTGTCCTCAGCAGCCCACACAGATAGTATTGGGCTTTGGGAGGCACTAGAAAGAGACAGCGCCAGCGTTTGTAAGGCTGTGGATGGGGTGTCCAGGCTACTTGAAGAGCAGCAAGAGCTTTTGGTCCTGGCCCCTTTGCGGTGGGAGGAATCCCTGGACGTTCGCAATTGCTGAGCCTGCCTCAGGGTGTCCTCAGCAGCCCACGCAAATAGTGTTCAATTTTGGGA
Source organism: Platalea leucorodia (assembly GCF_965183815.1). Lineage (NCBI taxonomy): Eukaryota > Metazoa > Chordata > Aves > Pelecaniformes > Threskiornithidae > Platalea > Platalea leucorodia. The sequence goes on from NC_138828.1 coordinate 21,426,582, forward strand.
GGCACTTGAAAGAGACAGAGCCAGCGTTTGTAGGGCTGTGAATGGGGTGTCCAGGCTACTTGAAGAGCAGCAAGAGCTTTTGGTCCTGGCCCCTTTGCGGTGGGAGGAATCCCTGGACGTTCTCAATTGCTGAGGTGGGCTCCGGGTGTACTCGGCTCCGCAGGCAGAGAATATTGGAGTTTGGGAGGCTCTAGAAAGAGACAGCACCAGCGTTGGTGGGGCTGTGAATGGGGTTGCCTGGCTACTTGAAGAGCAGCAAGAGCTTTTGGTCCTGGCCCCTTTGCCGTGGGAACAACCCCTGGAGGTTTGCAATTGCTGAGCCTGCCTCCGGGTGTCCTCAGCGGCCCACGCAGATAGTATTGGGCTTTGGGAGGCACCAGAAAGAGACAGCGCCAGCGTTTGTAGGGCTGTGAATGGGGTTGCCTGGCTACTTGAAGAGCAGCAAGAGCTTTTGGTCCTGGCCCCTTTGCGGTGGGAGGAATCCCTGGACGTTCACAATTGCTGAGCCTGCCTCTGGGTATACTCCGAGGCCCAGGCAGATAGCATTGGAGATTGGGAGGCTCTAGACAGAGACAGTGACATTGTTGGTGGGCCTATGAATGGGGTTACGTGGCTAATTGAAGAGCAGCAAGAGCTTTTGGTCCTGGCGCCTTTGGGGTGGCAGGAATCCCTGGACGTTCGCAATTGCTGAGCCTGCCTCAGGGTGTCCTCAGCGGCCCAACAAACAGTGTTCAATTTTGGGAGGCACTAGAAAGAGACAGTGCCAGTGTTCATGGGTCTATGAATGGGGTGTCCAGGCTACTTGAAGAGCAGCAAGAGCTTTTGGTCCTGGCCCCTTTGGGGTGGGAGGAATCCCTGGACGTTCGCAATTGCTGAGCCTGCCGCCGGGTGTACTCGGTTGCCCACGCAGATAGTATTGGGCTTTGGGAGGCTCTAGAAAGAGACAGCGCCAGCGTTGCTGGGGCTGTGAATGGGGTGTCCTGGCTACTTGAAGAGCAGCAAGAGCTTTTGGTCCTGGTCCCTTTGCAGTGGGAGGAATCCCTGGACGTTCGCAATTGCTGAGCCTGCCGCTGGGTGTCCTCAGCAGCCCACGCAAACAGTGTTCTCTTTTGGGAGGCTCTAGAAAGAGACAGCACCAGCGTTGGTGGGTCTGTGAATGGGGTGTCCTGACTACTTGAAGAGCAGCAAGAGCTTTTGGTCCTGGCCCCTTTGGGGTGGGAGGAATCCCTGGACGTTCGCAATTGCTGAGCCTGCCTCCGGGTGTCCTCAGCAGCCCACACAGATAGTATTGGGCTTTGGGAGGCACCAGAAAGAGACAGCGCCAGCGTTTGTAGGGCTGTGAATGGGGTAGCGTGGCTACTTGAAGAGCAGCAAGAGCTTTTGGTCCTGGCCCCTTTGCCGTGGGAGGAATCCCTGGACGTTCGCAATTGCTGAGCTGGGCTCGGGGTGTACTCAGCTCCGCAGGCAGATAATATTGGAGTTTGGGAGGTTCTAGAAAGAGACAGCACCAGCGTTGGTGGGGCTGTGAATGGGGTTGCCTGGCTACTTGAAGAGCAGCAAGAGCTTTTGGTCGTGGCCCCTCTGCGGTGGGAGGAATCCTTGGACGTTCGCAATTGCTGAGCCTGCCTCCCGGTGTCCTCAGCAGCCCAAGCAAACAGTGTTCTCTTTTGGGAGGCTCTAGAAAGAGACAGTGCCAGTGTTCGTGGGGCTATGAATGGGGTTTGCCTTGCTACCTGAAGAGCAGCAAGAGCTTTTGGTCCTGGCCCCTTTGGGGTGGGAGGAATCCCTGGACGTTCGCAATTGCTGAGCCTGCCGCCGGGTGTACTCGGTGGCCCACGCAGATAGTATTGGGCTTTGGGAGGCACCAGAAAGAGACAGCGCCAGCGTTTGTAGGGCTGTGAATGTGGTTGCGTGGCTACTTGAAGAGCAGCAAGAGCTTTTGGTCCTGGCTCCTTTGGGGTGGGAGGAATCCCTGGACGTTCGCAATTGCTGAGCCTGCCTCCGGGTGTCCTCAGCGGCCCACGCAAATAGTGTTCAATTTTGGGAGGCTCTAGAAAGAGACAGCGCCAGCGTTGGTGGGGCTGTGAATGGGGTTGCCTGGCTACTTGAAGAGCAGCAAGAGCTTTTGGTCCTGGCCCCTCTGCGGTGGGAGGAATCCTTGGACGTTCGCAATTGCTGAGCCTGCCTCCGGGTGTACTCGGTGGCCCACGCAGTTAGTATTGGGCTTTGGGAGGCTCTAGAAAGAGACAGCGCCAGCGTATGTAGGGCTGTGAATGGGGTTGCGTGGCTACTTGAAGAGCAGCAAGAGCTTTTGGTCCTGGCCCCTTTGCGGTGGGAGGAATCCCTGGACGTTCGCAATTGCTGAGCCTGCCTCCGGGTGTCCTCAGCAGCCCACACAGATAGTATTGGGCTTTGGGAGGCACCAGAAAGAGACAGCGCCAGCGTTTGTAGGGCTGTGAATGGGGTTGCCTGGCTACTTGAAGAGCAGTAAGAGCTTTTGGTCCTGGCCCCTTTGGGGTGGGAGGAATCCCTGGACGTTCGCAATTGCTGAGCCTGCCTCCGGGTGTACTCGGTGGCCCACGCAAACAGTGTTCTCTTTTGGGAGGCTCTAGAAAGAGACAGCGCTCGCGTTGATGGGTCTGTGAATGGGGTTGCCTGGCTACTTGAAGAGCAGCAAGAGCTTTTGGTCCTGGCGCCTTTGGGGTGGGAGGAATCCCTGGACGTTCGCAATTGCTGATCCTGCCTCCGGGTGTCCTTAGAGAGCCACTCAAACAGTGTTCTCTTTTGGGACGCTCTAGAAAGAGACAGCACCAGCGTTGGTCGGTCTGTGAATGGTGTGTCCTGACTACTTGAAGAGCAGCAAGAGCTTTTGGTCCTGGCCCCTTTGTGGTGGGAGGAATCCCTGGACGTTCGCAATTGCTTAGCCTGCCTCCGGGTGTCCTCAGCAGCCCACACAGATAGTATTGGGCTTTGGGAGGCACCAGAAAGAGACAGCGCCAGCGTTTGTGGGCTGTGAATGGGGTTGTGTGGCTACTTGAAGAGCAGCAAGAGCTTTTGGTCCTGGCCCCTTTGCGGTGGGAGGAATCCCTGGACGTTCACAATTGCTGAGCTGGGCTCGGGGTGTACTCAGCTCCGCAGGCAGATAATATTGGAGTTTGGGAGGTTCTAGAAAGAGACAGCACCAGCGTTGGTGGGGCTGTGAATGGGGTTGCCTGGCTACTTGAAGAGCAGCAAGAGCTTTTGGTCCTGGCCCCTCTGCGGTGGGAGGAATCCTTGGACGTTCGCAATTGCTGAGCCTGCCTCCCGGTGTCCTCAGCAGCCCAAGCAAACAGTGTACTCTTTTGGGAGGCTCTAGAAAGAGACAGTGCCAGTGTTCGTGGGGCTATGAATGGGGTTTGCCTCGCTACCTGAAGAGCAGCAAGAGCTTTTGGTCCTGGCCCCTTTGGGGTGGGAGTAATCCCTGGACGTTCGCAATTGCTGAGCCTGCCTCCGGGTGTACTCGGTGGCCCACGCAGATAGTATTGGGCTTTGGGAGGCTCTAGAATGAGACAGCGCCAGCGTTCGTGGGGCTGTGAATGGGGTGTCCTGGCTACTTGAAGAGCAGCAAGAGCTTTTGGTCCTGGCCCCTTTGGGGTGTAAGGAATCCCTGGACGTTCGCAATTGCTGAGCCTGCCGCCGGGTGTCCTCAGCGGCCCATGCAAACAGTGTTCTCTTTTGGGAGGCTCTAGAAAGAGACAGCGCCAGCGTTGATGGGTCTGTGAATGGGGTTGCCTGGCTACTTGAAGAGCAGCAAGAGCTTTTGGTCCTGGCCCCTTTGCGGTGGGAGGAATCCCTGGACGTTCGCAATTGCTGATCCTGCCTCCGGGTGTCCTTAGAGGGCCACTCAAACAGTGATATCTTTTGGGAGGCTCTAGAAAGAGACAGCACCAGCGTTGGTGGGTCTGTGAATGGTGTGTCCTGACTACTTGAAGAGCAGCAAGAGCTTTTGGTCCTGGCCCCTTTGGGGTGGGAGGAATCCCTGGACGTTCGCAATTGCTGAGCCTGCCTCCGGGTGTCCTCAGCAGCCCACACAGTAGTATTGGGCTTTGGGAGGCACTAGAAAGAGACAGCGCCAGCGTTTGTAAGGCTGTGGATGGGGTGTCCAGGCTACTTGAAGAGCAGCAAGAGCTTTTGGTCCTGGCCCCGTTGCGGTGGGAGGAATCCCTGGACGTTCGCAATTGCTGAGCCTGCCTCAGGGTGTCCTCAGCAGCCCACGCAAATAGTGTTCAATTTTGGGAGGCACTTGAAAGAGACAGAGCCAGCGTTTGTAGGGCTGTGAATGGGGTGTCCAGGCTACTTGAAGAGCAGCAAGAGCTTTTGGTCCTGGCCCCTTTGCGGTGGGAGGAATCCCTGGACGTTCGCAATTGCTGAGCCTGCCGCCGGGTGTCCTCAGCGGCCCACGCAAACAGTGTTCTCTTTTGGGAGGCTGTAGAAAGAGACAGCGCCAGCGTTGGTGGGTCTGTGAATGGGGTTGCCTGGCTACTTGAAGAGCAGCAAGAGCTTTTGGTCCTGGCGCCTTTGGGGTGGGAGGAATCCCTGGACGTTCGCAATTGCTGAGCCTGCCTCCGGGTGTCCTCAGCAGCCCACGCAAATAGTGTTCTCTTTTGGGAGGGTCTAGAAAGAGACAGAGCCAGCGTTTGTAGGGCTGTGAATGGGGTGTCCAGGCTACTTGAAGAGCAGTAAGAGCTTTTGGTCCTGGCCCCTTTGCGGTGGGAGGAATCCATGGACGTTCGCAATTGCTGAGCCTGCCTCAGGGTGTCCTTATCGGCTCACGCAACCAGTGTTCTCTTTTGGGAGGCTCTAGACTGAGTCAGTGACATCGTTGGTGGGCATATGAATGGGGTTACGTGGCTAATTGAAGAGCAGCAAGAGCTTTTGGTCCTGGTCCCTTTGGGGTGGGAGGAATCCCTGGACATTCGCAATTGCTGAGCTGGGCTCCGGGTGTACTTGGCTCCGCAGGCAGATAATATTGGAGTCTGGGAGGCTCTAGAAAGAGACAGCACCAGCGTTGGTGGGGCTGTGAATGGGGTTGCCTGGAAACTTGAATAGCAGCAAGAGCTTTTGGTCCTGGCCCCTTTGGGGTGGGAGGAATCCCTGGACATACGCAATTGCTGAGCTGGGCTCCTGGTGTACTCGGCTCCGCAGGTAGATAATATTGGAGTTTGGGAGGCTCTAGAAAGAGACAGCACCAGCGTTGGTGGGGCTGTGAATGGGGTTGCCTGGCTACTTGAAGAGCAGCAAGAGCTTTTGGTCCTGGCCCCTTTGCCGTGGGAACAACCCCTGGACGTTTGCAATTGCTGAGCCTGCCTCCGGGTGTACTCAGCGGCCCACGCAGATAGTATTGGCCTTTGGGAGCCACCAGAAAGAGACAGCGCCAGCATTTGTAGGGCTGTGAATGGGGTTGCGTGGCTACTTGAAGAGCAGCAAGAGCTTTTGGTCCTGGCCCCTTTGGGGTGGGAGGAATCCTTGGACGTTCACAATTGCTGAGCCTGCCTCTGGGTATACTCCGAGGCCCAGGCAGATAGCATTGGAGATTGGGAGGCTCTAGACAGAGACAGTGACATTGTTGGTGGCTCTGTGAATGGGGTTACGTGGCTAATTGAAGAGCAGCAAGAGCTTTTGGTCCTGGCCCCTTTGGGGTGGGAGGAATCCCTGGACGTTCGCAATTGCTGATCCTGCCTCCGGGTGTACTCGGTGGCCCACGCAGATAGTATTGGGCTTTGGGAGGCTCTAGAATGAGACAGCACCAGCGTTGCTGGGGCTGTGAATGGGGTGTCCTGGCTACTTGAAGAGCAGCAAGAGCTTTTGGTCCTGGTCCCTTTGCAGTGGGAGGAATCCCTGGACGTTAGCAATTGCTGAGCCTGCCGCCGGGTGTCCTCAGCGGCCCACGCAAACAGTGTTCTCTTTTGGGAGGCTCTAGAAAGAGACAGCACCAGCGTTGGTGGGTCTGTGAATGATGTGTCCTGACTACTTGAAGAGCAGCAAGAGCTTTTGGTCCTGGCCCCTTTGGGGTGGGAGGAATCCCTGGACGTTCGCAATTGCTGAGCCTGCCGCCGGGTGTCCTCAGCAGCCCACACAGATAGTATTGGGCTTTGGGAGGCACCAGAAAGAGACAGCGCTAGCGTTTGTAGGGCTGTGAATGGGGTTGCGTGGCTACTTGAAGAGCAGCAAGAGCTTTTGGTCCTGGCCCCTTTGCGGTGGGAGGAATCCCTGGACGTTCGCAATTGCTGAGCCTGCCTCCGGGTGTACTCAGCTCCGCAGGGAGATAATATTGGAGTTTGGGAGGTTCTAGAAAGAGACAGCACCAGCGTTGGTGGGGCTGTGAATGGGGTTGCGTGGCTACTTGAAGAGCAGCAAGAGCTTTTGGTCCTGGCCCCTCTGCGGTGGGAGGAATCCTTGGACGTTCGCAATTGCTGAGCCTGCCTCCCGGTGTCCTCAGCAGCCCAAGCAAACAGTGTTCTCTTTTGGGAGGCTCTAGAAAGAGACAGTGTCAGTGTTCGTGGGGCTATGAATGGGGTTTGCCTCGCTACCTGAAGAGCAGCAAGAGCTTTTGGTCCTGGCCCCTTTGGGGTGGGAGTAATCCCTGGACGTTCGCAATTGCTGATCCTGCCTCAGGGTGTACTCGGTGGCCCACGCAGATAGTATTGGGCTTTGGGAGGCACTAGAAAGAGACAGCGCCAGCGTTTGTAGGGCTGTGAATTGGGTTGCCTGGCTACTTGAAGAGCAGCAAGAGCTTTTGGTCCTGGCCTCTTTGCCGTGGGAGTAACCCCTGGACGTTCGCAATTGCTGAGCCTGCCTACGGGTGCCCTCAGCAGCCCACGCAAATAGTGTTCAATATTGGGAGGCACTAGAAAGAGACAGCGCCAGCGTTTGTAGGGCTGTGGATGGGGTGTCCAGGCTACTTGAAGAGCCGCAAGAGCTTTTGGTCCTGGCCCCTTTGCGGTGGGAGGAATCCCTGGACGTTCGCAATTGCTGAGCCTGCCTCAGGGTGTCCTCAGCAGCCCACGCAAATAGTGTTCAATTTTGGGAGGCACTAGAAAGAGACAGAGCCAGCGTTGGTAGGGCTGTGAATGGGGTGTCCAGGCTACTTGAAGAGCAGCAAGAGCTTTTGGTCCTGGCCCCTTTGTGGTGGGAGGAATCCCTGGAAGTTCGCAATTGCTGAGCCTGCCTCCGGGTGTACTCGGTGGCCCACGCAGATAGTATTGGGCTTTGGGAGGCTCTAGAAAGAGACAGCGCCAGCGTATGTAGGGCTGTGAATGGGGTTGCGTGGCTACTTGAAGAGCAGCAAGAGCTTTTGGTCCTGGCCCCTTTGCCGTGGGAGTAACCCCTGGACGTTCGCACTTACTGAGCTGGGCTCCGGGTCTCCTCAGCAGCCCACACAGATAGTATTGGGCTTTGGGAGGCACCAGAAAGAGACAGCGCCAGCGTTTGTAGGGCTGTGAATGGGGTTGCGTGGCTACTTGAAGAGCAGCAAGAGCTTTTGGTCCTGGTCCCTTTGCGGTGGGAGGAATCCCTGGACGTTCGCAATTGCTGAGCTGGGCTCGGGTGTACTCAGCTCCGCAGGCAGATAATATTGGAGTTTGGGAGGCTCTAGAAAGAGACAGCACCAGCGTTGGTGGGGCTGTGAATGGGGTTGCGTGGCTACTTGAAGAGCAGCAAGAGCTTTTGGTCCTGGCCCCTCTGCGGTGGGAGGAATCCTTGGACGTTCGCAATTGCTGAGCCTGCCTCCTGGTGTCCTCAGCAGCCCAAGCAAACAGTGTTCTCTTTTGGGAGGCTCTAGAAAGAGACAGTGCCAGTGTTCGTGGGGCTATGAATGGGGTTTGCCTCGCTACCTGAAGAGCAGCAAGAGCTTTTTGTCCTGGCCCCTTTGGGGTGGGAGGAATCCCTGGACGTTCGCAATTGCTGAGCCTGCCTCAGGGTGTACTCGGTGGCCCACGCAGATAGTATTGGGCTTTGGGAGGCACTAGAAAGAGACAGCGCCAGCGTTGGTGGGTCTGTGAATGGGGTGTCCAGGCTACTTGAAGAGCAGCAAGAGCTTTTGGTCCTGGCCCCTTTGCGGTGGGAGGAATCCCTGGACGTTCGCAATTGCTGAGCCTGCCTCCGGGTGTACTCGGTGGCCCACGCAGATAGTATTGGGCTTTGGGAGGCTCTAGAAAGAGACAGCGCCAGCGTATGTAGGGCTGTGAATGGGGTTGCGTGGCTACTTGAAGAGCAGCAAGAGCTTTTGGTCCTGGCCCTCTTGCCGTGGGAGTAACCCCTGGACTTTTGCAATTGCTGAGCCTGCCTCAGGGTGTACTCGGCGGCCCACGCAGATAGTATTGGGCTTTGGGAAGCTCTAGAAAGAGACAGCGCCAGCGTTGGTGGGGCTGTGAATGGGGTGTCCTGGCTACTTGAAGAGCAGCAAGAGCTTTTGGTCCTGGCCCCTTTGCAGTGGGAGGAATCCCTGGTCGTTCGCAATTGCTGAGCCTACCGCCGGGTGTCCTCAGCGGCCCACGCAAACAGTGTTCTCTTTTGGGAGGCTCTAGAAAGAGACAGCACCAGCGTTGATGGATCTGTGAATGGGGTTGCCTGGCTACTTGAAGAGCAGCAAGAGCTTTTGGTCCTGGCGCCTTTGGGGTGGCAGGAATCCCTGGACGTTCGCAATTGCTGATCCTGCCTCAGGGTGTCCTTAGAGGTCCACTCAAACAGTGTTCTCTTTTGGGACGCTCTAGAAAGAGACAGCACCAGCGTTGGTGGGTCTGTGAATGGTGTGTCCTGACTACTTGAAGAGCAGCAAGAGCTTTTGCTCCTGGCCCCTTTGGGGTGAGAGGAATCCCTGGACGTTCGCAATTGCTGAGCCTGCCTCCGGGTGTCCTCAGCAGCCCACACAGATAGTATTGGGCTTTGGGATGCACCAGAAAGAGACAGCGCCAGCGTTTGTAGGGCTGTGAATGGGGTTGCGTGGCTACTTGAAGAGCAGCAAGAGCTTTTGGTCCTGGCCCCTTTGCGGTGGGAGGAATCCCTGGAGATTCGCAATTGCTGAGCTGGGCTCCGGGTGTACTCCGCTCCGCAGGCAGATAATATTGGAGTTTGGGAGGTTCTAGAAAGAGACAGCACCAGCGTTAGTAGGGCTGTGAATGGGGTTGCGTGGCTACTTGAAGAGCAGCAAGAGCTTTTGGTCCTGGCGCCTTTGGGGTGGGAGGAATCCCTGGACATTCGCAATTGCTGATCCTGCCTCCGGGTGTCCTCAGCAGCCCAAGCAAACAGTGTTCTCTTTTGGGAGGCTCTAGAAAGAGACAGTGCCAGTGTTCGTGGGGCTATGAATGGGGTTTGCCTCGCTACCTGAAGAGCAGCAAGAGCTTTTTGTCCTGGCCCCTTTGGGGTGGGAGTAATCCCTGGACGTTCGCAATTGCTGATCCTGCCTCCGGGTGTACTCGGTGGCCCACGCAGATAGTATTGGGCTTTGGGAGGCACTAGAAAGAGACAGCACCAGCGTTTGTAGGGCTGTGAATGGGGTTGCGTGGCTACTTGAAGAGCAGCAAGAGCTTTTGGTCCTGGCCTCTTTGCCGTGGGAGTAACCCCTGGATGTTCGCAATTGCTGAGCCTGCCGCCGGGTGTCCTCAGCGGCCCACGCAAACAGTGTTCTCTTTTGGGAGGCACCAGAAAGAGACAGCGCCAGCGTTTGTAGGGCTGTGAATGGGGTTGCGTGGCTACTTGAAGAGCAGCAAGAGCTTTTGGTCCTGGCCCCTTTGCGGTGGGATGAATCCCTGGACGTTCGCAATTGCTGAGCCTGCCTCAGGGTGTCCCCAGCAGCCCACGCAAATAGTGTTCAATTTTGGGAGGCACTAGAAAGAGACAGAGCCAGCGTTTGTAGGGCTGTGAATGGGGTGTCCAGGCTACTTGAAGAGCAGCAAGAGCTTTTGGTCCTGGCCCCTTTGCGGTGGGAGGAATCCCTGGACGTTCGCAATTGCTGAGCCTGCCTCCGGGTGTACTCGGTGGCCCACGCAGATAGTATTGGGCTTTGGGAGGCTCTAGAAAGAGACAGCGCCAGCGTATGTAGGGCTGTGAATGGGGTTGCGTGGCTACTTGAAGAGCAGCAAGAGCTTTTGGTCCTGGCCCCTTTGCCGTGGGAGTAACACCTGGACGTTTGCAATTGCTGAGCCTGCCTCCGGGTGTACTCGGCGGCCCACGCAGATAGTATTGGGCTTTGGGAGGCACCAGAAAGAGACAGCGCCAGCGTTTGTAGGGCTGTGAATGGGGTTGCGTGGCTACTTGAAGAGCAGCAAGAGCTTTTGGTCCTGGCGCCTTTGGGGTGGGAGGAATCCCTGGACATTCGCAATTGCTGATCCTGCCTCCGGGTGTCCTCAGCAGCCCACGCAAATAGTGTTCTCTTTTGGGAGGCACTAGAAAGAGACAGCGCCAGCGTTTGTAGGGCTGTGAATGGGGTGTCCTGGCTACTTGAAGAGCAGCAAGAGCTTTTGGTCCTGGCCCCTTTGCGGTGGGAGGAATCCCTGGACGTTTGCAATTGCTGAGCCTGCCGCCGGGTGTCCTCAGCGGCCCACGCAAACAGTGTTCTCTTTTGGGAGGAACTAGAAAGAGACAGCGCCAGCGTTTGTAGGGCTGTGGATGGGGTGTCCAGGCTACTTGAAGAGCAGCAAGAGCTTTTGGTCCTGGCCCCTTTGCGGTGGGAGGAATCCCTGGACGTTCGCAATTGCTGAGCCTGCCTCAGGGTGTCCTCAGCAGCCCACGCAAATAGTGTTCAATTTTGGGAGGCACTAGAAAGAGACAGAGCCAGCGTTTGTAGGGCTGTGAATGGGGTGTCCAGGCTACTTGAAGAGCAGCAAGAGCTTTTGGTCCTGGCCCCTTTGCGGTGGGAGGAATCCCTGGACGTTCGCAATTGCTGAGCCTGCCTCCGGGTGTACTCGGTGGCCCACGCAGATAGTATTGGGCTTTGGGAGGCTCTAGAAAGAGACAGCGCCAGCGTATGTAGGGCTGTGAATGGGGTTGCGTGGCTACTTGAAGAGCAGCAAGAGCTTTTGGTCCTGGCCCCTTTGCGGTGGGAGGAATCCCTGGACGTTTGCAATTGCTGAGCCTGCCTCCGGGTGTACTCGGCGGCCCACGCAGATAGTATTGGGCTTTGGGAGGAACCAGAAAGAGACAGCGCCAGCGTTTGTAGGGCTGTGAATGGGGTTGCGTGGCTACTTGAAGAGCAGCAAGAGCTTTTGGTCCTGGCGCCTTTGGGGTGGGAGGAATCCCTGGACATTCGCAATTGCTGATCCTGCCTCCGGGTGTCCTCAGCAGCCCACGCAAATAGTGTTCTCTTTTGGGAGGCACTAGAAAGAGACAGCGCCAGCGTTTGTAGGGCTGTGGATGGGGTGTCCAGGCTACTTGAAGAGCAGCAAGAGCTTTTGGTCCTGGCCCCTTTGCGGTGGGAGTAACCCCTGGACGTTCGCAATTGCTGAGCCTGCCGCCGGGTGTACTCGGTGGCCCACGCAAACAGTGTTCTCTTTTGGGAGGAACTAGAAAGAGACAGCGCCAGCGTATGTAGGGCTGTGAATGGGGTTGCGTGGCTACTTGAAGAGCAGCAAGAGCTTTTGGTCCTGGCCCCTTTGCCGTGGGAGTAACCCCTGGACGTTTACAATTGCTGAGCCTGCCTCCGGGTATACTCGGCGGCCCACGCAGATAGTATTGGGCTTTGGGAGGCACCAGAAAGAGACAGCGCCAGCGTTTGTAGGGCTGTGAATGGGGTTGCGTGGCTACTTGAAGAGCAGCAAGAGCTTTTGGTCCTGGCGTCTTTAGGGTGGGAGGAATCCCTGGACGTTCGCAATTGCTGATCCTGCCTCCGGGTGTCCTCAGCAGCCCACGCAAATAGTGTTCTCTTTTGGGAGGCTCTAGAAAGAGAGAGAGCCAGCGTTTGTAGGGCTGTGAATGGGGTGTCTAGGCTACTTGAAGATCAGCAAGAGCTTTTGGTCCTGGCCCCTTTGCGGTGGGAGGAATCCCTGGACGTTTGCAATTGCTGAGCCTGCCACCGGGTGTCCTTATCGGCTCACGCAACCAGTGTTCTCTTTTGGGAGGCTCTAGACAGAGTCAGTGACATCGTTGGTGGGCCTATGAATGGGGTTACGTGGCTAATTGAAGAGCAGCAAGAGCTTTTGGTCCTGGTCCCTTTGCGGTGGGAGGAATCCCTGGACATTCGCAATTGCTGAGCTGGGCTCCGGGTGTACTCGGGTCCGCAGGCAGATAATATTGGAGTTTGGGAGGCTCTAGAAAGAGACAGCACCAGCCTTGGTGGGGCTGTGAATGGGGTTGCCTGGCTACTTGAAGAGCAGCAAGAGCTTTTGGTCCTGGCCCCTTTGCCGTGGGAGCAACCCCTGGAGGTTTGCAATTGCTGAGCCTGCCTCCGGGTGTACTCAGCGGCCCACGCAGATAGTATTGGGCTTTGGGAGGCACCAGAAAGAGACAGCGCCAGCGTTTGTAGGGCTGTGAATGGGGTTGCCTGGGTACTTGAAGAGCAGCAAGAGCTTTTGGTCCTGGCCCCTTTGGTGTGGGAGAAATCCTTGGACGTTCACAATTGCTGAGCCTGCCGCCGGGTGTACTCAGCGGCCCACGCAGATAGTATTGGGCTTTGGGAGGCACCAGAAAGAGACAGCGCCAGCGTTTGTAGGGCTGTGAATGGGGTTGCGTGGCTACTTGAAGAGCAGCAAGAGCTTTTGGTCCTGGCCCCTTTGCGGTGGGAGGAATCCTTGGACGTTCACAATTGCTGAGCCTGCCTCTGGGTATTCTCCGAGGCCCAGGCAGATAGCATTGGAGATTGGGAGGCTCTAGACAGAGACAGTGACATTGTTGGTGGGCCTATGAATGGGGTTACGTGGCTAATTGAAAAGCAGCAAGAGCTTTTGGTCCTGGCGCCTTTGGGGTGGCAGGAATCCCTGGACGTTCGCAATTGCTGAGCCTGCCTCAGGGTGTCCTCAGCGGCCCACGCAAATAGTGTTAAATTTTGGGAGGCTCTAGAAAGAGACAGCGCCAGTGTTCGTGGGGCTATGAATGGGGTTTGCCTCGCTACCTGAAGAGCAGCAAGAGCTTTTGGTCCTGGCCCCTTTGGGGTGGGAGTAATCCCTGGACGTTCGCAATTGCTGAGCCTGCCTCCGGGTGTACTCGGTGGCCCACGCAGATAGTATTGGGCTTTGGGAGGCTCTAGAAAGAGACAGCGCCAGCGTATGTAGGGCTGTGAATGGGGTTGCGTGGCTACTTGAAGAGCAGCAAGAGCTTTTGGTCCTGGCCCCTTTGCCGTGGGAACAACCCCTGGACGTTTGGAATTGCTGAGCCTGCCTCCGGGTGTACTCAGCGGCCCACGCAGATAGTATTGGGCTTTGGGAGGCACCAGAAAGAGACAGCGCCAGCATTTGTAGGGCTGTGAATGGGGTTGCGTGGCTACTTGAAGAGCAGCAAGAGCTTTTGGTCCTGGTCCCTTTGGTGTAGGAGGAATCCTTGGACGTTCACAATTGCTGAGCCTGCCTCTGGGTATACTCGGAGGCCCAGGCAGATAGCATTGGAGATTGGGAGGCTCTAGACAGAGACAGTGACATTGTTGGTGGGCCTATGAATGGGGTTACGTGGCTACTTGAAGAGCAGCAAGAGCTTTTGGTCCTGGCGCCTTTGGGGTGGCAGGAATCCCTGGACGTTCGCAATTGCTGAGCCTGCCTCAGGGTGTCCTCAGCGGCCCACGCAAATAGTGTTCAATTTTGGGAGGCTGTAGAAAGAGACATGGCCAGCGTTGGTGGGTCTGTGAATGGGGTTGCCTGGGTACTTGAAGAGCAGCAAGAGCTTTTAGTCCTGGTCCCTTTGGGGTGGGAGGAATCCCTGGACGTTCGCAATTGCTGAGCCTGCCTCCGGGTGTACTCGGCGGCCCACGCAGATAGTATTGGGCTTTGGGAAGCTCTAGAAAGAGACAGCGCCAGCGTTGGTGGGGCTGTGAATGGGGTGTCCTGGCTACTTGAAGAGCAGCAAGAGCTTTTGGTCCTGGCCCCTTTGCAGTGGGAGGAATCCCTGGTCGTTCGCAATTGCTGAGCCTACCGCCGGGTGTCCTCAGCGGCCCACGCAAACAGTGTTCTCTTTTGGGAGGCTCTAGAAAGAGACAGCACCAGCGTTGATGGATCTGTGAATGGGGTTGCCTGGCTACTTGAAGAGCAGCAAGAGCTTTTGGTCCTGGCGCCTTTGGGGTGGCAGGAATCCCTGGACGTTCGCAATTGCTGATCCTGCCTCAGGGTGTCCTTAGAGGTCCACTCAAACAGTGTTCTCTTTTGGGACGCTCTAGAAAGAGACAGCACCAGCGTTGGTGGGTCTGTGAATGGTGTGTCCTGACTACTTGAAGAGCAGCAAGAGCTTTTGCTCCTGGCCCCTTTGGGGTGAGAGGAATCCCTGGACGTTCGCAATTGCTGAGCCTGCCTCCGGGTGTCCTCAGCAGCCCACACAGATAGTATTGGGCTTTGGGATGCACCAGAAAGAGACAGCGCCAGCGTTTGTAGGGCTGTGAATGGGGTTGCGTGGCTACTTGAAGAGCAGCAAGAGCTTTTGGTCCTGGCCCCTTTGCGGTGGGAGGAATCCCTGGAGATTCGCAATTGCTGAGCTGGGCTCCGGGTGTACTCCGCTCCGCAGGCAGATAATATTGGAGTTTGGGAGGTTCTAGAAAGAGACAGCACCAGCGTTAGTAGGGCTGTGAATGGGGTTGCGTGGCTACTTGAAGAGCAGCAAGAGCTTTTGGTCCTGGCGCCTTTGGGGTGGGAGGAATCCCTGGACATTCGCAATTGCTGATCCTGCCTCCGGGTGTCCTCAGCAGCCCAAGCAAACAGTGTTCTCTTTTGGGAGGCTCTAGAAAGAGACAGTGCCAGTGTTCGTGGGGCTATGAATGGGGTTTGCCTCGCTACCTGAAGAGCAGCAAGAGCTTTTTGTCCTGGCCCCTTTGGGGTGGGAGTAATCCCTGGACGTTCGCAATTGCTGATCCTGCCTCCGGGTGTACTCGGTGGCCCACGCAGATAGTATTGGGCTTTGGGAGGCACTAGAAAGAGACAGCACCAGCGTTTGTAGGGCTGTGAATGGGGTTGCGTGGCTACTTGAAGAGCAGCAAGAGCTTTTGGTCCTGGCCTCTTTGCCGTGGGAGTAACCCCTGGATGATCGCAATTGCTGAGCCTGCCGCCGGGTGTCCTCAGCGGCCCACGCAAACAGTGTTCTCTTTTGGGAGGCACCAGAAAGAGACAGCGCCAGCGTTTGTAGGGCTGTGAATGGGGTTGCGTGGCTACTTGAAGAGCAGCAAGAGCTTTTGGTCCTGGCCCCTTTGCGGTGGGAGGAATCCCTGGACGTTCGCAATTGCTGAGCCTGCCTCAGGGTGTCCCCAGCAGCCCACGCAAATAGTGTTCAATTTTGGGAGGCACTAGAAAGAGACAGAGCCAGCGTTTGTAGGGCTGTGAATGGGGTGTCCAGGCTACTTGAAGAGCAGCAAGAGCTTTTGGTCCTGGCCCCTTTGCGGTGGGAGGAATCCCTGGACGTTCGCAATTGCTGAGCCTGCCTCCGGGTGTACTCGGTGGCCCACGCAGATAGTATTGGGCTTTGGGAGGCTCTAGAAAGAGACAGCGCCAGCGTATGTAGGGCTGTGAATGGGGTTGCGTGGCTACTTGAAGAGCAGCAAGAGCTTTTGGTCCTGGCCCCTTTGCCGTGGGAGTAACCCCTGGACGTTTGCAATTGCTGAGCCTGCCTCCGGGTGTACTCGGCGGCCCACGCAGATAGTATTGGGCTTTGGGAGGCACCAGAAAGAGACAGCGCCAGCGTTTGTAGGGCTGTGAATGGGGTTGCGTGGCTACTTGAAGAGCAGCAAGAGCTTTTGGTCCTGGCGCCTTTGGGGTGGGAGGAATCCCTGGACATTCGCAATTGCTGATCCTGCCTCCGGGTGTCCTCAGCAGCCCACGCAAATAGTGTTCTCTTTTGGGAGGCACTAGAAAGAGACAGCGCCAGCGTTTGTAGGGCTGTGAATGGGGTGTCCTGGCTACTTGAAGAGCAGCAAGAGCTTTTGGTCGTGGCCCCTTTGCGGTGGGAGGAATCCCTGGACGTTTGCAATTGCTGAGCCTGCCGCCGGGTGTCCTCAGCGGCCCACGCAAACAGTGTTCTCTTTTGGGAGGAACTAGAAAGAGACAGCGCCAGCGTTTGTAGGGCTGTGGATGGGGTGTCCAGGCTACTTGAAGAGCAGCAAGAGCTTTTGGTCCTGGCCCCTTTGCGGTGGGAGGAATCCCTGGACGTTCGCAATTGCTGAGCCTGCCTCAGGGTGTCCTCAGCAGCCCACGCAAATAGTGTTCAATTTTGGGAGGCACTAGAAAGAGACAGAGCCAGCGTTTGTAGGGCTGTGAATGGGGTGTCCAGGCTACTTGAAGAGCAGCAAGAGCTTTTGGTCCTGGCCCCTTTGCGGTGGGAGGAATCCCTGGACGTTCGCAATTGCTGAGCCTGCCTCCGGGTGTACTCGGTGGCCCACGCAGATAGTATTGGGCTTTGGGAGGCTCTAGAAAGAGACAGCGCCAGCGTATGTAGGGCTGTGAATGGGGTTGCGTGGCTACTTGAAGAGCAGCAAGAGCTTTTGGTCCTGGCCCCTTTGCGGTGGGAGGAATCCCTGGACGTTTGCAATTGCTGAGCCTGCCTCCGGGTGTACTCGGCGGCCCACGCAGATAGTATTGGGCTTTGGGAGGAACCAGAAAGAGACAGCGCCAGCGTTTGTAGGGCTGTGAATGGGGTTGCGTGGCTACTTGAAGAGCAGCAAGAGCTTTTGGTCCTGGCGCCTTTGGGGTGGGAGGAATCCCTGGACATTCGCAATTGCTGATCCTGCCTCCGGGTGTCCTCAGCAGCCCACGCAAATAGTGTTCTCTTTTGGGAGGCACTAGAAAGAGACAGCGCCAGCGTTTGTAGGGCTGTGGATGGGGTGTCCAGGCTACTTGAAGAGCAGCAAGAGCTTTTGGTCCTGGCCCCTTTGCGGTGGGAGTAACCCCTGGACGTTCGCAATTGCTGAGCCTGCCGCCGGGTGTACTCGGTGGCCCACGCAAACAGTGTTCTCTTTTGGGAGGAACTAGAAAGAGACAGCGCCAGCGTATGTAGGGCTGTGAATGGGGTTGCGTGGCTACTTGAAGAGCAGCAAGAGCTTTTGGTCCTGGCCCCTTTGCCGTGGGAGTAACCCCTGGACGTTTACAATTGCTGAGCCTGCCTCCGGGTATACTCGGCGGCCCACGCAGATAGTATTGGGCTTTGGGAGGCACCAGAAAGAGACAGCGCCAGCGTTTGTAGGGCTGTGAATGGGGTTGCGTGGCTACTTGAAGAGCAGCAAGAGCTTTTGGTCCTGGCGTCTTTAGGGTGGGAGGAATCCCTGGACGTTCGCAATTGCTGATCCTGCCTCCGGGTGTCCTCAGCAGCCCACGCAAATAGTGTTCTCTTTTGGGAGGCTCTAGAAAGAGAGAGAGCCAGCGTTTGTAGGGCTGTGAATGGGGTGTCTAGGCTACTTGAAGATCAGCAAGAGCTTTTGGTCCTGGCCCCTTTGCGGTGGGAGGAATCCCTGGACGTTTGCAATTGCTGAGCCTGCCACCGGGTGTCCTTATCGGCTCACGCAACCAGTGTTCTCTTTTGGGAGGCTCTAGACAGAGTCAGTGACATCGTTGGTGGGCCTATGAATGGGGTTACGTGGCTAATTGAAGAGCAGCAAGAGCTTTTGGTCCTGGTCCCTTTGCGGTGGGAGGAATCCCTGGACATTCGCAATTGCTGAGCTGGGCTCCGGGTGTACTCGGGTCCGCAGGCAGATAATATTGGAGTTTGGGAGGCTCTAGAAAGAGACAGCACCAGCCTTGGTGGGGCTGTGAATGGGGTTGCCTGGCTACTTGAAGAGCAGCAAGAGCTTTTGGTCCTGGCCCCTTTGCCGTGGGAGCAACCCCTGGAGGTTTGCAATTGCTGAGCCTGCCTCCGGGTGTACTCAGCGGCCCACGCAGATAGTATTGGGCTTTGGGAGGCACCAGAAAGAGACAGCGCCAGCGTTTGTAGGGCTGTGAATGGGGTTGCCTGGGTACTTGAAGAGCAGCAAGAGCTTTTGGTCCTGGCCCCTTTGGTGTGGGAGAAATCCTTGGACGTTCACAATTGCTGAGCCTGCCGCCGGGTGTACTCAGCGGCCCACGCAGATAGTATTGGGCTTTGGGAGGCACCAGAAAGAGACAGCGCCAGCGTTTGTAGGGCTGTGAATGGGGTTGCGTGGCTACTTGAAGAGCAGCAAGAGCTTTTGGTCCTGGCCCCTTTGCGGTGGGAGGAATCCTTGGACGTTCACAATTGCTGAGCCTGCCTCTGGGTATTCTCCGAGGCCCAGGCAGATAGCATTGGAGATTGGGAGGCTCTAGACAGAGACAGTGACATTGTTGGTGGGCCTATGAATGGGGTTACGTGGCTAATTGAAAAGCAGCAAGAGCTTTTGGTCCTGGCGCCTTTGGGGTGGCAGGAATCCCTGGACGTTCGCAATTGCTGAGCCTGCCTCAGGGTGTCCTCAGCGGCCCACGCAAATAGTGTTAAATTTTGGGAGGCTCTAGAAAGAGACAGTGCCAGTGTTCGTGGGGCTATGAATGGGGTTTGCCTCGCTACCTGAAGAGCAGCAAGAGCTTTTGGTCCTGGCCCCTTTGGGGTGGGAGTAATCCCTGGACGTTCGCAATTGCTGAGCCTGCCTCCGGGTGTACTCGGTGGCCCACGCAGATAGTATTGGGCTTTGGGAGGCTCTAGAAAGAGACAGCGCCAGCGTATGTAGGGCTGTGAATGGGGTTGCGTGGCTACTTGAAGAGCAGCAAGAGCTTTTGGTCCTGGCCCCTTTGCCGTGGGAGTAACCCCTGGACGTTTGCAATTGCTGAGCCTGCCTCCGGGTGTACTCGGCGGCCCACGCAGATAGTATTGGGCTTTGGGAGGCACCAGAAAGAGACAGCGCCAGCGTTTGTAGGGCTGTGAATGGGGTTGCCTGGCTACTTGAATAGCAGCAAGAGCTTTTGGTCCTGGCGCCTTTGGGGTGGGAGGAATCCCTGGACATTCGCAATTGCTGATCCTGCCTCCGGGTGTCCTCAGCAGCCCACGCAAATAGTGTTCTCTTTTGGGAGGCTCTAGAAAGAGACAGCGCCAGCGTTTGTAGGGCTGTGGATGGGGTGTCCAGGCTACTTGAAGAGCAGCAAGAGCTTTTGGTCCTGGCCCCTTTGCGGTGGGAGGAATCCCTGGACGTTCGCAATTGCTGAGCTTCCTCAGGGTGTCCTCAGCAGCCCACGCAAATAGTGTTCAATTTTGGGAGGCACTAGAAAGAGACAGAGCCAGCGTTTGTAGGGCTGTGAATGGGGTGTCCAGGCTACTTGAAGAGCAGTAAGAGCTTTTGGTCCTGGCCTCTTTGCCGTGGGAGTAACCCCTGGACGTTCGCAATTGCTGAGCCTGCCGCCGGGTGTACTCGGTGGCCCACGCAAACAGTGTTCTCTTTTGGGAGGCACTAGAAAGAGACAGCGCCAGCGTTTGTAGGGCTGTGAATGGGGTGTCCTGGCTACTTGAAGAGCAGCAAGAGCTTTTGGTCCTGGCCCCTTTGCGGTGGGAGGAATCCCTGGACGTTCGCAATTGCTGAGCCTGCCTCAGGGTGTCCCCAGCAGCCCACGCAAATAGTGTTCAATTTTGGGAGGCACTAGAAAGAGACAGAGCCAGCGTTTGTAGGGCTGTGAATGGGGTGTCCAGGCTACTTGAAGAGCAGCAAGAGCTTTTGGTCCTGGCCCCTTTGCGGTGGGAGGAATCCCTGGACGTTCGCAATTGCTGAGCCTGCCTCCGGGTGTACTCGGTGGCCCACGCAGATAGTATTGGGCTTTGGGAGGCTCTAGAAAGAGACAGCGCCAGCGTATGTAGGGCTGTGAATGGGGTTGCGTGGCTACTTGAAGAGCAGCAAGAGCTTTTGGTCCTGGCCCCTTTGCCGTGGGAGTAACCCCTGGACGTTTGCAATTGCTGAGCCTGCCTCCGGGTGTACTCGGCGGCCCACGCAGATAGTATTGGGCTTTGGGAGGCACCAGAAAGAGACAGCGCCAGCGTTTGTAGGGCTGTGAATGGGGTTGCGTGGCTACTTGAAGAGCAGCAAGAGCTTTTGGTCCTGGCGCCTTTGGGGTGGGAGGAATCCCTGGACATTCGCAATTGCTGATCCTGCCTCCGGGTGTCTTCAGCAGCCCACGCAAATAGTGTTCTCTTTTGGGAGGCACTAGAAAGAGACAGCACCAGCGTTTGTAGGGCTGTGGATGGGGTGTCCAGGCTACTTGAAGAGCAGCAAGAGCTTTTGGTCCTGGCCCCTTTGCGGTGGGAGGAATCCCTGGACGTTCGCAATTGCTGAGCTTCCTCAGGGTGTCCTCAGCAGCCCACGCAAATAGTGTTCAATTTTGGGAGGCACTAGAAAGAGACAGAGCCAGCGTTTGTAGGGCTGTGAATGGGGTGTCCAGGCTACTTGAAGAGCAGCAAGAGCTTTTGGTCCTGGCCTCTTTGCCGTGGGAGTAACCCCTGGACGTTCGCAATTGCTGAGCCTGCCGCCGGGTGTACTCGGTGGCCCACGCAAACAGTGTTCTCTTTTGGGAGGAACTAGAAAGAGACAGCGCCAGCGTATGTAGGGCTGTGAATGGGGTTGCGTGGCTACTTGAAGAGCAGCAAGAGCTTTTGGTCCTGGCGTCTTTAGGGTGGGAGGAATCCCTGGACGTTCGCAATTGCTGATCCTGCCTCCGGGTGTCCTCAGCAGCCCACGCAAATAGTGTTTTCTTTTGGGAGGCTCTAGAAAGAGACAGAGCCAGCGTTTGTAGGGCTGTGAATGGGGTGTCTAGGCTACTTGAAGATCAGCAAGAGCTTTTGGTCCTGGTCCCTTTGCGGTGGGAGGAATCCCTGGACATTCGCAATTGCTGAGTTGGGCTCCGGGTGTACTCGGGTCCGCAGGCAGATAATATTGGAGTTTGGGAGGCTCTAGAAAGAGACAGCACCAGCGTTGGTGGGGCTGTGAATGGGGTTGCCTGGCTACTTGAAGAGCAGCAAGAGCTTTTGGTCCTGGCCCCTTTGCCGTGGGAGCAACCCCTGGAGGTTTGCAATTGCTGAGCCTGCCTCCGGGTGTACTCAGCGGCCCACGCAGATAGTATTGGGCTTTGGGAGGCACCAGAAAGAGACAGCGCCAGCGTTTGTAGGGCTGTGAATGGGGTTGCCTGGGTACTTGAAGAGCAGCAAGAGCTTTTGGTCCTGGCCCCTTTGCCGTGGGAGCAACCCCTGGAGGTTTGCAATTGCTGAGCCTGCCTCCGGGTGTACTCAGCGGCCCACGCAGATAGTATTGGGCTTTGGGAGGCACCAGAAAGAGACAGCGCCAGCGTTTGTAGGGCTGTGAATGGGGTTGCGTGGCTACTTGAAGAGCAGCAAGAGCTTTTGGTCCTGGCCCCTTTGCGGTGGGAGGAATCCTTGGACGTTCGCAATTCCTGAGCCTGCCTCTGGGTATTCTCCGAGGCCCAGGCAGATAGCATTGGAGATTGGGAGGCTCTAGACAGAGACAGTGACATTGTTGGTGGGCCTATGAATGGGGTTACGTGGCTAATTGAAAAGCAGCAAGAGCTTTTGGTCCTGGCGCCTTTGGGGTGGCAGGAATCCCTGGACGTTCGCAATTGCTGAGCCTGCCTCAGGGTGTCCTCAGCGGCCCACGCAAATAGTGTTAAATTTTGGGAGGCTCTAGAAAGAGACAGTGCCAGTGTTCGTGGGGCTATGAATGGGGTTTGCCTCGCTACCTGAAGAGCAGCAAGAGCTTTTGGTCCTGGCCCCTTTGGGGTGGGAGTAATCCCTGGACGTTCGCAATTGCTGAGCCTGCCTCCGGGTGTCCTCAGCAGCCCACGCAGATAGTATTGGGCTTTGGGAGGCTCTAGAAAGAGACAGCGCCAGCGTATGTAGGGCTGTGAATGGGGTAGCGTGGCTACTTGAAGAGCAGCAAGAGCTTTTGGTCCTGGCCCCTTTGCCGTGGGAGTAACCCCTGGACGTTTGCAATTGCTGAGCCTGCCTCCGGGTGTACTCGGCGGCCCACGCAGATAGTATTGGGCTTTGGGAGGCACCAGAAAGAGACAGCGCCAGCGTTTGTAGGGCTGTGAATGGGGTTGCCTGGCTACTTGAAGAGCAGCAAGAGCTTTTGGTCCTGGCGCCTTTGGGGTGGGAGGAATCCCTGGACATTCGCAATTGCTGATCCTGCCTCCGGGTGTCCTCAGCAGCCCACGCAAATAGTGTTCTCTTTTGGGAGGCTCTAGAAAGAGACAGCGCCAGCGTTTGTAGGGCTGTGGATGGGGTGTCCAGGCTACTTGAAGAGCAGCAAGAGCTTTTGGTCCTGGCCCCTTTGCGGTGGGAGGAATCCCTGGACGTTCGCAATTGCTGAGCTTCCTCAGGGTGTCCTCAGCAGCCCACGCAAATAGTGTTCAATTTTGGGAGGCACTAGAAAGAGACAGAGCCAGCGTTTGTAGGGCTGTGAATGGGGTGTCCAGGCTACTTGAAGAGCAGCAAGAGCTTTTGGTCCTGGCCCCTTTGCGGTGGGAGGAATCCCTGGACGTTCGCAATTGCTGAGCCTGCCTCCGGGTGTACTCGGTGGCCCACGCAGATAGTATTGGGCTTTGGGAGGCTCTAGAAAGAGACAGCGCCAGCGTATGTAGGGCTGTGAATGGGGTTGCGTGGCTACTTGAAGAGCAGCAAGAGCTTTTGGTCCTGGCCCCTTTGCCGTGGGAGTAACCCCTGGACGTTTGCAATTGCTGAGCCTGCCTCCGGGTGTACTCGGCGGCCCACGCAGATAGTATTGGGCTTTGGGAGGCACCAGAAAGAGACAGCGCCAGCGTTTGTAGGGCTGTGAATGGGGTTGCGTGGCTACTTGAAGAGCAGCAAGAGCTTTTGGTCCTGGCGCCTTTGGGGTGGGAGGAATCCCTGGACATTCGCAATTGCTGATCCTGCCTCCGGGTGTCCTCAGCAGCCCACGCAAATAGTGTTCTCTTTTGGGAGGCACTAGAAAGAGACAGCGCCAGCGTTTGTAGGGCTGTGAATGGGGTGTCCTGGCTACTTGAAGAGCAGCAAGAGCTTTTGGTCCTGGCCCCTTTGCGGTGGGAGGAATCCCTGGACGTTTGCAATTGCTGAGCCTGCCGCCGGGTGTCCTCAGCGGCCCACGCAAACAGTGTTCTCTTTTGGGAGGAACTAGAAAGAGACAGCGCCAGCGTTTGTAGGGCTGTGGATGGGGTGTCCAGGCTACTTGAAGAGCAGCAAGAGCTTTTGGTCCTGGCCCCTTTGCGGTGGGAGGAATCCCTGGACGTTCGCAATTGCTGAGCCTGCCTCAGGGTGTCCTCAGCAGCCCACGCAAATAGTGTTCAATTTTGGGAGGCACTAGAAAGAGACAGAGCCAGCGTTTGTAGGGCTGTGAATGGGGTGTCCAGGCTACTTGAAGAGCAGCAAGAGCTTTTGGTCCTGGCCCCTTTGCGGTGGGAGGAATCCCTGGACGTTCGCAATTGCTGAGCCTGCCTCCGGGTGTACTCGGTGGCCCACGCAGATAGTATTGGGCTTTGGGAGGCTCTAGAAAGAGACAGCGCCAGCGTATGTAGGGCTGTGAATGGGGTTGCGTGGCTACTTGAAGAGCAGCAAGAGCTTTTGGTCCTGGCCCCTTTGCCGTGGGAGTAACCCCTGGACGTTTGCAATTGCTGAGCCTGCCTCCGGGTGTACTCGGCGGCCCACGCAGATAGTATTGGGCTTTGGGAGGCACCAGAAAGAGACAGCGCCAGCGTTTGTAGGGCTGTGAATGGGGTTGCGTGGCTACTTGAAGAGCAGCAAGAGCTTTTGGTCCTGGCGCCTTTGGGGTGGGAGGAATCCCTGGACATTCGCAATTGCTGATCCTGCCTCCGGGTGTCCTCAGCAGCCCACGCAAATAGTGTTCTCTTTTGGGAGGCACTAGAAAGAGACAGCGCCAGCGTTTGTAGGGCTGTGGATGGGGTGTCCAGGCTACTTGAAGAGCAGCAAGAGCTTTTGGTCCTGGCCCCTTTGCGGTGGGAGTAACCCCTGGACGTTCGCAATTGCTGAGCCTGCCGCCGGGTGTACTCGGTGGCCCACGCAAACAGTGTTCTCTTTTGGGAGGAACTAGAAAGAGACAGCGCCAGCGTATGTAGGGCTGTGAATGGGGTTGCGTGGCTACTTGAAGAGCAGCAAGAGCTTTTGGTCCTGGCCCCTTTGCCGTGGGAGTAACCCCTGGACGTTTACAATTGCTGAGCCTGCCTCCGGGTATACTCGGCGGCCCACGCAGATAGTATTGGGCTTTGGGAGGCACCAGAAAGAGACAGCGCCAGCGTTTGTAGGGCTGTGAATGGGGTTGCGTGGCTACTTGAAGAGCAGCAAGAGCTTTTGGTCCTGGCGTCTTTAGGGTGGGAGGAATCCCTGGACGTTCGCAATTGCTGATCCTGCCTCCGGGTGTCCTCAGCAGCCCACGCAAATAGTGTTCTCTTTTGGGAGGCTCTAGAAAGAGAGAGAGCCAGCGTTTGTAGGGCTGTGAATGGGGTGTCTAGGCTACTTGAAGATCAG
Source organism: Platalea leucorodia (assembly GCF_965183815.1). Lineage (NCBI taxonomy): Eukaryota > Metazoa > Chordata > Aves > Pelecaniformes > Threskiornithidae > Platalea > Platalea leucorodia. The sequence continues at coordinate 21,451,206 of NC_138828.1, forward strand.
CAAGAGCTTTTGGTCCTGGCCCCTTTGCGGTGGGAGGAATCCCTGGACGTTTGCAATTGCTGAGCCTGCCACCGGGTGTCCTTATCGGCTCACGCAACCAGTGTTCTCTTTTGGGAGGCTCTAGACAGAGTCAGTGACATCGTTGGTGGGCCTATGAATGGGGTTACGTGGCTAATTGAAGAGCAGCAAGAGCTTTTGGTCCTGGTCCCTTTGCGGTGGGAGGAATCCCTGGACATTCGCAATTGCTGAGCTGGGCTCCGGGTGTACTCGGGTCCGCAGGCAGATAATATTGGAGTTTGGGAGGCTCTAGAAAGAGACAGCACCAGCCTTGGTGGGGCTGTGAATGGGGTTGCCTGGCTACTTGAAGAGCAGCAAGAGCTTTTGGTCCTGGCCCCTTTGCCGTGGGAGCAACCCCTGGAGGTTTGCAATTGCTGAGCTTGCCTCCGGGTGTACTCAGCGGCCCACGCAGATAGTATTGGGCTTTGGGAGGCACCAGAAAGAGACAGCGCCAGCGTTTGTAGGGCTGTGAATGGGGTTGCCTGGGTACTTGAAGAGCAGCAAGAGCTTTTGGTCCTGGCCCCTTTGGTGTGGGAGAAATCCTTGGACGTTCACAATTGCTGAGCCTGCCGCCGGGTGTACTCAGCGGCCCACGCAGATAGTATTGGGCTTTGGGAGGCACCAGAAAGAGACAGCGCCAGCGTTTGTAGGGCTGTGAATGGGGTTGCGTGGCTACTTGAAGAGCAGCAAGAGCTTTTGGTCCTGGCCCCTTTGCGGTGGGAGGAATCCTTGGACGTTCACAATTGCTGAGCCTGCCTCTGGGTATTCTCCGAGGCCCAGGCAGATAGCATTGGAGATTGGGAGGCTCTAGACAGAGACAGTGACATTGTTGGTGGGCCTATGAATGGGGTTACGTGGCTAATTGAAAAGCAGCAAGAGCTTTTGGTCCTGGCGCCTTTGGGGTGGCAGGAATCCCTGGACGTTCGCAATTGCTGAGCCTGCCTCAGGGTGTCCTCAGCGGCCCACGCAAATAGTGTTAAATTTTGGGAGGCTCTAGAAAGAGACAGTGCCAGTGTTCGTGGGGCTATGAATGGGGTTTGCCTCGCTACCTGAAGAGCAGCAAGAGCTTTTGGTCCTGGCCCCTTTGGGGTGGGAGTAATCCCTGGACGTTCGCAATTGCTGAGCCTGCCTCCGGGTGTACTCGGTGGCCCACGCAGATAGTATTGGGCTTTGGGAGGCTCTAGAAAGAGACAGCGCCAGCGTATGTAGGGCTGTGAATGGGGTTGCGTGGCTACTTGAAGAGCAGCAAGAGCTTTTGGTCCTGGCCCCTTTGCCGTGGGAGTAACCCCTGGACGTTTGCAATTGCTGAGCCTGCCTCCGGGTGTACTCGGCGGCCCACGCAGATAGTATTGGGCTTTGGGAGGCACCAGAAAGAGACAGCGCCAGCGTTTGTAGGGCTGTGAATGGGGTTGCCTGGCTACTTGAAGAGCAGCAAGAGCTTTTGGTCCTGGCGCCTTTGGGGTGGGAGGAATCCCTGGACATTCGCAATTGCTGATCCTGCCTCCGGGTGTCCTCAGCAGCCCACGCAAATAGTGTTCTCTTTTGGGAGGCTCTAGAAAGAGACAGCGCCAGCGTTTGTAGGGCTGTGGATGGGGTGTCCAGGCTACTTGAAGAGCAGCAAGAGCTTTTGGTCCTGGCCTCTTTGCCGTGGGAGTAACCCCTGGACGTTCGCAATTGCTGAGCCTGCCGCCGGGTGTACTCGGTGGCCCACGCAAACAGTGTTCTCTTTTGGGAGGAACTAGAAAGAGACAGCGCCAGCGTATGTAGGGCTGTGAATGGGGTTGCGTGGCTACTTGAAGAGCAGCAAGAGCTTTTGGTCCTGGCGTCTTTAGGGTGGGAGGAATCCCTGGACGTTCGCAATTGCTGATCCTGCCTCCGGGTGTCCTCAGCAGCCCACGCAAATAGTGTTTTCTTTTGGGAGGCTCTAGAAAGAGACAGAGCCAGCGTTTGTAGGGCTGTGAATGGGGTGTCTAGGCTACTTGAAGATCAGCAAGAGCTTTTGGTCCTGGTCCCTTTGCGGTGGGAGGAATCCCTGGACATTCGCAATTGCTGAGTTGGGCTCCGGGTGTACTCGGGTCCGCAGGCAGATAATATTGGAGTTTGGGAGGCTCTAGAAAGAGACAGCACCAGCGTTGGTGGGGCTGTGAATGGGGTTGCCTGGCTACTTGAAGAGCAGCAAGAGCTTTTGGTCCTGGCCCCTTTGCCGTGGGAGCAACCCCTGGAGGTTTGCAATTGCTGAGCCTGCCTCCGGGTGTACTCAGCGGCCCACGCAGATAGTATTGGGCTTTGGGAGGCACCAGAAAGAGACAGCGCCAGCGTTTGTAGGGCTGTGAATGGGGTTGCCTGGGTACTTGAAGAGCAGCAAGAGCTTTTGGTCCTGGCCCCTTTGCCGTGGGAGCAACCCCTGGAGGTTTGCAATTGCTGAGCCTGCCTCCGGGTGTACTCAGCGGCCCACGCAGATAGTATTGGGCTTTGGGAGGCACCAGAAAGAGACAGCGCCAGCGTTTGTAGGGCTGTGAATGGGGTTGCGTGGCTACTTGAAGAGCAGCAAGAGCTTTTGGTCCTGGCCCCTTTGCGGTGGGAGGAATCCTTGGACGTTCGCAATTCCTGAGCCTGCCTCTGGGTATTCTCCGAGGCCCAGGCAGATAGCATTGGAGATTGGGAGGCTCTAGACAGAGACAGTGACATTGTTGGTGGGCCTATGAATGGGGTTACGTGGCTAATTGAAAAGCAGCAAGAGCTTTTGGTCCTGGCGCCTTTGGGGTGGCAGGAATCCCTGGACGTTCGCAATTGCTGAGCCTGCCTCAGGGTGTCCTCAGCGGCCCACGCAAATAGTGTTCTCTTTTGGGAGGCTCTAGAAAGAGACAGTGCCAGTGTTCGTGGGGCTATGAATGGGGTTTGCCTCGCTACCTGAAGAGCAGCAAGAGCTTTTGGTCCTGGCCCCTTTGGGGTGGGAGTAATCCCTGGACGTTCGCAATTGCTGAGCCTGCCTCCGGGTGTCCTCAGCAGCCCACGCAGATAGTATTGGGCTTTGGGAGGCTCTAGAAAGAGACAGCGCCAGCGTATGTAGGGCTGTGAATGGGGTAGCGTGGCTACTTGAAGAGCAGCAAGAGCTTTTGGTCCTGGCCCCTTTGCCGTGGGAGTAACCCCTGGACGTTTGCAATTGCTGAGCCTGCCTCCGGGTGTACTCGGCGGCCCACGCAGATAGTATTGGGCTTTGGGAGGCACCAGAAAGAGACAGCGCCAGCGTTTGTAGGGCTGTGAATGGGGTTGCCTGGCTACTTGAAGAGCAGCAAGAGCTTTTGGTCCTGGCGCCTTTGGGGTGGGAGGAATCCCTGGACATTCGCAATTGCTGATCCTGCCTCCGGGTGTCCTCAGCAGCCCACGCAAATAGTGTTCTCTTTTGGGAGGCTCTAGAAAGAGACAGCGCCAGCGTTTGTAGGGCTGTGGATGGGGTGTCCAGGCTACTTGAAGAGCAGCAAGAGCTTTTGGTCCTGGCCCCTTTGCGGTGGGAGGAATCCCTGGACGTTCGCAATTGCTGAGCTTCCTCAGGGTGTCCTCAGCAGCCCACGCAAATAGTGTTCAATTTTGGGAGGCACTAGAAAGAGACAGAGCCAGCGTTTGTAGGGCTGTGAATGGGGTGTCCAGGCTACTTGAAGAGCAGCAAGAGCTTTTGGTCCTGGCCCCTTTGCGGTGGGAGGAATCCCTGGACGTTCGCAATTGCTGAGCCTGCCTCCGGGTGTACTCGGTGGCCCACGCAGATAGTATTGGGCTTTGGGAGGCTCTAGAAAGAGACAGCGCCAGCGTATGTAGGGCTGTGAATGGGGTTGCGTGGCTACTTGAAGAGCAGCAAGAGCTTTTGGTCCTGGCCCCTTTGCCGTGGGAGTAACCCCTGGACGTTTGCAATTGCTGAGCCTGCCTCCGGGTGTACTCGGCGGCCCACGCAGATAGTATTGGGCTTTGGGAGGCACCAGAAAGAGACAGCGCCAGCGTTTGTAGGGCTGTGAATGGGGTTGCGTGGCTACTTGAAGAGCAGCAAGAGCTTTTGGTCCTGGCGCCTTTGGGGTGGGAGGAATCCCTGGACATTCGCAATTGCTGATCCTGCCTCCGGGTGTCCTCAGCAGCCCACGCAAATAGTGTTCTCTTTTGGGAGGCACTAGAAAGAGACAGCGCCAGCGTTTGTAGGGCTGTGAATGGGGTGTCCTGGCTACTTGAAGAGCAGCAAGAGCTTTTGGTCCTGGCCCCTTTGCGGTGGGAGGAATCCCTGGACGTTTGCAATTGCTGAGCCTGCCGCCGGGTGTCCTCAGCGGCCCACGCAAACAGTGTTCTCTTTTGGGAGGAACTAGAAAGAGACAGCGCCAGCGTTTGTAGGGCTGTGGATGGGGTGTCCAGGCTACTTGAAGAGCAGCAAGAGCTTTTGGTCCTGGCCCCTTTGCGGTGGGAGGAATCCCTGGACGTTCGCAATTGCTGAGCCTGCCTCAGGGTGTCCTCAGCAGCCCACGCAAATAGTGTTCAATTTTGGGAGGCACTAGAAAGAGACAGAGCCAGCGTTTGTAGGGCTGTGAATGGGGTGTCCAGGCTACTTGAAGAGCAGCAAGAGCTTTTGGTCCTGGCCCCTTTGCGGTGGGAGGAATCCCTGGACGTTCGCAATTGCTGAGCCTGCCTCCGGGTGTACTCGGTGGCCCACGCAGATAGTATTGGGCTTTGGGAGGCTCTAGAAAGAGACAGCGCCAGCGTATGTAGGGCTGTGAATGGGGTTGCGTGGCTACTTGAAGAGCAGCAAGAGCTTTTGGTCCTGGCCCCTTTGCCGTGGGAGTAACCCCTGGACGTTTGCAATTGCTGAGCCTGCCTCCGGGTGTACTCGGCGGCCCACGCAGATAGTATTGGGCTTTGGGAGGCACCAGAAAGAGACAGCGCCAGCGTTTGTAGGGCTGTGAATGGGGTTGCGTGGCTACTTGAAGAGCAGCAAGAGCTTTTGGTCCTGGCGCCTTTGGGGTGGGAGGAATCCCTGGACATTCGCAATTGCTGATCCTGCCTCCGGGTGTCCTCAGCAGCCCACGCAAATAGTGTTCTCTTTTGGGAGGCACTAGAAAGAGACAGCGCCAGCGTTTGTAGGGCTGTGGATGGGGTGTCCAGGCTACTTGAAGAGCAGCAAGAGCTTTTGGTCCTGGCCCCTTTGCGGTGGGAGTAACCCCTGGACGTTCGCAATTGCTGAGCCTGCCGCCGGGTGTACTCGGTGGCCCACGCAAACAGTGTTCTCTTTTGGGAGGAACTAGAAAGAGACAGCGCCAGCGTATGTAGGGCTGTGAATGGGGTTGCGTGGCTACTTGAAGAGCAGCAAGAGCTTTTGGTCCTGGCCCCTTTGCCGTGGGAGTAACCCCTGGACGTTTACAATTGCTGAGCCTGCCTCCGGGTATACTCGGCGGCCCACGCAGATAGTATTGGGCTTTGGGAGGCACCAGAAAGAGACAGCGCCAGCGTTTGTAGGGCTGTGAATGGGGTTGCGTGGCTACTTGAAGAGCAGCAAGAGCTTTTGGTCCTGGCGTCTTTAGGGTGGGAGGAATCCCTGGACGTTCGCAATTGCTGATCCTGCCTCCGGGTGTCCTCAGCAGCCCACGCAAATAGTGTTCTCTTTTGGGAGGCTCTAGAAAGAGAGAGAGCCAGCGTTTGTAGGGCTGTGAATGGGGTGTCTAGGCTACTTGAAGATCAGCAAGAGCTTTTGGTCCTGGCCCCTTTGCGGTGGGAGGAATCCCTGGACGTTTGCAATTGCTGAGCCTGCCACCGGGTGTCCTTATCGGCTCACGCAACCAGTGTTCTCTTTTGGGAGGCTCTAGACAGAGTCAGTGACATCGTTGGTGGGCCTATGAATGGGGTTACGTGGCTAATTGAAGAGCAGCAAGAGCTTTTGGTCCTGGTCCCTTTGCGGTGGGAGGAATCCCTGGACATTCGCAATTGCTGAGCTGGGCTCCGGGTGTACTCGGGTCCGCAGGCAGATAATATTGGAGTTTGGGAGGCTCTAGAAAGAGACAGCACCAGCCTTGGTGGGGCTGTGAATGGGGTTGCCTGGCTACTTGAAGAGCAGCAAGAGCTTTTGGTCCTGGCCCCTTTGCCGTGGGAGCAACCCCTGGAGGTTTGCAATTGCTGAGCTTGCCTCCGGGTGTACTCAGCGGCCCACGCAGATAGTATTGGGCTTTGGGAGGCACCAGAAAGAGACAGCGCCAGCGTTTGTAGGGCTGTGAATGGGGTTGCCTGGGTACTTGAAGAGCAGCAAGAGCTTTTGGTCCTGGCCCCTTTGGTGTGGGAGAAATCCTTGGACGTTCACAATTGCTGAGCCTGCCGCCGGGTGTACTCAGCGGCCCACGCAGATAGTATTGGGCTTTGGGAGGCACCAGAAAGAGACAGCGCCAGCGTTTGTAGGGCTGTGAATGGGGTTGCGTGGCTACTTGAAGAGCAGCAAGAGCTTTTGGTCCTGGCCCCTTTGCGGTGGGAGGAATCCTTGGACGTTCACAATTGCTGAGCCTGCCTCTGGGTATTCTCCGAGGCCCAGGCAGATAGCATTGGAGATTGGGAGGCTCTAGACAGAGACAGTGACATTGTTGGTGGGCCTATGAATGGGGTTACGTGGCTAATTGAAAAGCAGCAAGAGCTTTTGGTCCTGGCGCCTTTGGGGTGGCAGGAATCCCTGGACGTTCGCAATTGCTGAGCCTGCCTCAGGGTGTCCTCAGCGGCCCACGCAAATAGTGTTAAATTTTGGGAGGCTCTAGAAAGAGACAGTGCCAGTGTTCGTGGGGCTATGAATGGGGTTTGCCTCGCTACCTGAAGAGCAGCAAGAGCTTTTGGTCCTGGCCCCTTTGGGGTGGGAGTAATCCCTGGACGTTCGCAATTGCTGAGCCTGCCTCCGGGTGTACTCGGTGGCCCACGCAGATAGTATTGGGCTTTGGGAGGCTCTAGAAAGAGACAGCGCCAGCGTATGTAGGGCTGTGAATGGGGTTGCGTGGCTACTTGAAGAGCAGCAAGAGCTTTTGGTCCTGGCCCCTTTGCCGTGGGAGTAACCCCTGGACGTTTGCAATTGCTGAGCCTGCCTCCGGGTGTACTCGGCGGCCCACGCAGATAGTATTGGGCTTTGGGAGGCACCAGAAAGAGACAGCGCCAGCGTTTGTAGGGCTGTGAATGGGGTTGCCTGGCTACTTGAAGAGCAGCAAGAGCTTTTGGTCCTGGCGCCTTTGGGGTGGGAGGAATCCCTGGACATTCGCAATTGCTGATCCTGCCTCCGGGTGTCCTCAGCAGCCCACGCAAATAGTGTTCTCTTTTGGGAGGCTCTAGAAAGAGACAGCGCCAGCGTTTGTAGGGCTGTGGATGGGGTGTCCAGGCTACTTGAAGAGCAGCAAGAGCTTTTGGTCCTGGCCCCTTTGCGGTGGGAGGAATCCCTGGACGTTCGCAATTGCTGAGCTTCCTCAGGGTGTCCTCAGCAGCCCACGCAAATAGTGTTCAATTTTGGGAGGCACTAGAAAGAGACAGAGCCAGCGTTTGTAGGGCTGTGAATGGGGTGTCCAGGCTACTTGAAGAGCAGCAAGAGCTTTTGGTCCTGGCCTCTTTGCCGTGGGAGTAACCCCTGGACGTTCGCAATTGCTGAGCCTGCCGCCGGGTGTACTCGGTGGCCCACGCAAACAGTGTTCTCTTTTGGGAGGCACTAGAAAGAGACAGCGCCAGCGTTTGTAGGGCTGTGAATGGCGTGTCCTGGCTACTTGAAGAGCAGCAAGAGCTTCTGGTCCTGGCCCCTTTGCGGTGGGAGGAATCCCTGGACGTTCGCAATTGCTGAGCCTGCCTCAGGGTGTCCCCAGCAGCCCACGCAAATAGTGTTCAATTTTGGGAGGCACTAGAAAGAGACAGAGCCAGCGTTTGTAGGGCTGTGAATGGGGTGTCCAGGCTACTTGAAGAGCAGCAAGAGCTTTTGGTCCTGGCCCCTTTGCGGTGGGAGGAATCCCTGGACGTTCGCAATTGCTGAGCCTGCCTCCGGGTGTACTCGGTGGCCCACGCAGATAGTATTGGGCTTTGGGAGGCTCTAGAAAGAGACAGCGCCAGCGTATGTAGGGCTGTGAATGGGGTTGCGTGGCTACTTGAAGAGCAGCAAGAGCTTTTGGTCCTGGCCCCTTTGCCGTGGGAGTAACCCCTGGACGTTTGCAATTGCTGAGCCTGCCTCCGGGTGTACTCGGCGGCCCACGCAGATAGTATTGGGCTTTGGGAGGCACCAGAAAGAGACAGCGCCAGCGTTTGTAGGGCTGTGAATGGGGTTGCGTGGCTACTTGAAGAGCAGCAAGAGCTTTTGGTCCTGGCGCCTTTGGGGTGGGAGGAATCCCTGGACATTCGCAATTGCTGATCCTGCCTCCGGGTGTCCTCAGCAGCCCACGCAAATAGTGTTCTCTTTTGGGAGGCACTAGAAAGAGACAGCACCAGCGTTTGTAGGGCTGTGGATGGGGTGTCCAGGCTACTTGAAGAGCAGCAAGAGCTTTTGGTCCTGGCCCCTTTGCGGTGGGAGGAATCCCTGGACGTTCGCAATTGCTGAGCTTCCTCAGGGTGTCCTCAGCAGCCCACGCAAATAGTGTTCAATTTTGGGAGGCACTAGAAAGAGACAGAGCCAGCGTTTGTAGGGCTGTGAATGGGGTGTCCAGGCTACTTGAAGAGCAGCAAGAGCTTTTGGTCCTGGCCTCTTTGCCGTGGGAGTAACCCCTGGACGTTCGCAATTGCTGAGCCTGCCGCCGGGTGTACTCGGTGGCCCACGCAAACAGTGTTCTCTTTTGGGAGGAACTAGAAAGAGACAGCGCCAGCGTATGTAGGGCTGTGAATGGGGTTGCGTGGCTACTTGAAGAGCAGCAAGAGCTTTTGGTCCTGGCGTCTTTAGGGTGGGAGGAATCCCTGGACGTTCGCAATTGCTGATCCTGCCTCCGGGTGTCCTCAGCAGCCCACGCAAATAGTGTTCTCTTTTGGGAGGCTCTAGAAAGAGAGAGAGCCAGCGTTTGTAGGGCTGTGAATGGGGTGTCTAGGCTACTTGAAGATCAGCAAGAGCTTTTGGTCCTGGCCCCGTTGCGGTGGGAGGAATCCCTGGACATTCGCAATTGCTGAGTTGGGCTCCGGGTGTACTCGGGTCCGCAGGCAGATAATATTGGAGTTTGGGAGGCTCTAGAAAGAGACAGCACCAGCGTTGGTGGGGCTGTGAATGGGGTTGCCTGGCTACTTGAAGAGCAGCAAGAGCTTTTGGTCCTGGCCCCTTTGCCGTGGGAGCAACCCCTGGAGGTTTGCAATTGCTGAGCCTGCCTCCGGGTGTACTCAGCGGCCCACGCAGATAGTATTGGGCTTTGGGAGGCACCAGAAAGAGACAGCGCCAGCGTTTGTAGGGCTGTGAATGGGGTTGCGTGGCTACTTGAAGAGCAGCAAGAGCTTTTGGTCCTGGCCCCTTTGGTGTGGGAGAAATCCTTGGACGTTCACAATTGCTGAGCCTGCCGCCGGGTGTACTCAGCGGCCCACGCAGATAGTATTGGGCTTTGGGAGGCACCAGAAAGAGACAGCGCCAGCGTTTGTAGGGCTGTGAATGGGGTTGCGTGGCTACTTGAAGAGCAGCAAGAGCTTTTGGTCCTGGCCCCTTTGCGGTGGGAGGAATCCTTGGACGTTCGCAATTCCTGAGCCTGCCTCTGGGTATTCTCCGAGGCCCAGGCAGATAGCATTGGAGATTGGGAGGCTCTAGACAGAGACAGTGACATTGTTGGTGGGCCTATGAATGGGGTTACGTGGCTAATTGAAAAGCAGCAAGAGCTTTTGGTCCTGGCGCCTTTGGGGTGGCAGGAATCCCTGGACGTTCGCAATTGCTGAGCCTGCCTCAGGGTGTCCTCAGCGGCCCACGCAAATAGTGTTAAATTTTGGGAGGCTCTAGAAAGAGACAGTGCCAGTGTTCGTGGGGCTATGAATGGGGTTTGCCTCGCTACCTGAAGAGCAGCAAGAGCTTTTGGTCCTGGCCCCTTTGGGGTGGGAGTAATCCCTGGACGTTCGCAATTGCTGAGCCTGCCTCCGGGTGTCCTCAGCAGCCCACGCAGATAGTATTGGGCTTTGGGAGGCTCTAGAAAGAGACAGCGCCAGCGTATGTAGGGCTGTGAATGGGGTAGCGTGGCTACTTGAAGAGCAGCAAGAGCTTTTGGTCCTGGCCCCTTTGCCGTGGGAGTAACCCCTGGACGTTTGCAATTGCTGAGCCTGCCTCCGGGTGTACTCGGCGGCCCACGCAGATAGTATTGGGCTTTGGGAGGCACCAGAAAGAGACAGCGCCAGCGTTTGTAGGGCTGTGAATGGGGTTGCCTGGCTACTTGAAGAGCAGCAAGAGCTTTTGGTCCTGGCGCCTTTGGGGTGGGAGGAATCCCTGGACATTCGCAATTGCTGATCCTGCCTCCGGGTGTCCTCAGCAGCCCACGCAAATAGTGTTCTCTTTTGGGAGGCTCTAGAAAGAGACAGCGCCAGCGTTTGTAGGGCTGTGGATGGGGTGTCCAGGCTACTTGAAGAGCAGCAAGAGCTTTTGGTCCTGGCCCCTTTGCGGTGGGAGGAATCCCTGGACGTTCGCAATTGCTGAGCTTCCTCAGGGTGTCCTCAGCAGCCCACGCAAATAGTGTTCAATTTTGGGAGGCACTAGAAAGAGACAGAGCCAGCGTTTGTAGGGCTGTGAATGGGGTGTCCAGGCTACTTGAAGAGCAGCAAGAGCTTTTGGTCCTGGCCTCTTTGCCGTGGGAGTAACCCCTGGAAGTTTCCAATTGCTGAGCCTGCCGCCGGGTGTACTCGGTGGCCCACGCAAACAGTGTTCTCTTTTGGGAGGAACTAGAAAGAGACAGCGCCAGCGTATGTAGGGCTGTGAATGGGGTTGCGTGGCTACTTGAAGAGCAGCAAGAGCTTTTGGTCCTGGCCCCTTTGCCGTGGGAGTAACCCCTGGACGTTTGCAATTGCTGATCCTGCCTCCGGGTATACTCGGCGGCCCACGCAGATAGTATTGGGCTTTGGGAGGCACCAGAAAGAGACAGCGCCAGCGTTTGTAGGGCTGTGAATGGGGTTGCGTGGCTACTTGAAGAGCAGCAAGAGCTTTTGGTCCTGGCCCCTTTGCGGTGGGAGGAATCCTTGGACGTTGACAATTGCTGAGCCTGCCTCTGGGTATTCTCCGAGGCCCTGGTAGATAGCATTGGAGATTGGGAGGCTCTGGACAGAGACAGTGACATTGTTGGTGGGCCTATGAATGGGGTTACGTGGCTAATTGAAAAGCAGCAAGAGCTTTTGGTCCTGGCGCCTTTGGGGTGGCAGGAATCCCTGGACGTTCGCAATTGCTGAGCCTGCCTCAGGGTGTCCTCAGCGGCCCACGCAAATAGTGTTCAATTTTGGGAGGCTCTAGAAAGAGACAGTGCCAGTGTTCGTGGGGCTATGAATGGGGTTTGCCTCGCTACCTGAAGAGCAGCAAGAGCTTTTGGTCCTGGCCCCTTTGGGGTGGGAGTAATCCCTGGACGTTCGCAATTGCTGAGCCTGCCTCCGGCTGTACTCGGTGGCCCACACAGATAGTATTGGGCTTTGGGAGGCACTAGAAAGAGACAGCGCCAGCGTTTGTAGGGCTGTGAATGGGGTGTCCTGGCTACTTGAAGAGCAGCAAGAGCTTTTGGTCCTGGCCTCTTTGCCGTGGGAGTAACCCCTGGACGTTCGCAATTGCTGAGCCTGCCGCCGGGTGTCCTCAGCGGCCCACGCAAACAGTGTTCTCTTTTGGGAGGAACTAGAAAGAGACAGTGCCAGCGTTTGTAGGGCTGTGGATGGGGTGTCCAGGCTACTTGAAGAGCAGCAAGAGCTTTTGGTCCTGGCCCCTTTGCGGTGGGAGGAATCCCTGGACGTTCGCAATTGCTGAGCCTGCCTCAGGGTGTCCCCAGCAGCCCACGCAAATAGTGTTCAATTTTGGGAGGCACTAGAAAGAGACAGAGCCAGCGTTTGTAGGGCTGTGAATGGGGTGTCCAGGCTAATTGAAGAGCAGCAAGAGCTTTTGGTCCTGGCCCCTTTGCGGTGGGAGGAATCCCTGGACGTTCGCAATTGCTGAGCCTGCCTCCGGGTGTACTCGGTGGCCCACGCAGATAGTATTGGGCTTTGGGAGGCTCTAGAAAGAGACAGTGCCAGCGTATGTAGGGCTGTGAATGGGGTTGCGTGGCTACTTGAAGAGCAGCAAGAGCTTTTGGTCCTGGCCCCTTTGCCGTGGGAGTAACCCCTGGACGTTTGCAATTGCTGAGCCTGCCTCCGGGTGTACTCGGCGGCCCACGCAGATAGTATTGGGCTTTGGGAGGCACCAGAAAGAGACAGCGCCAGCGTTTGTAAGGCTGTGAATGGGGTTGCGTGGCTACTTGAAGAGCAGCAAGAGCTTTTGGTCCTGGCGCCTTTGGGGTGGGAGGAATCCCTGGACATTCGCAATTGCTGATCCTGCCTCCGGGTGTCCTCAGCAGCCCACGCAAATAGTCTTCTCTTTTGGGAGGCACTAGAAAGAGACAGCGCCAGCGTTTGTAGGGCTGTGAATGGGGTGTCCAGGCTACTTGAAGAGCAGCAAGAGCTTTTGGTCCTGGCCTCTTTGCCGTGGGAGTAACCCCTGGACGTTCGCAATTGCTGAGCCTGCCGCCGGGTGTACTCGGTGGCCCACGCAAACAGTGTTCTCTTTTGGGAGGAACTAGAAAGAGACAGCGCCAGCGTATGTAGGGCTGTGAATGGGGTTGCGTGGCTACTTGAAGAGCAGCAAGAGCTTTTGGTCCTGGCCCCTTTGGGGTGGGAGTAACCCCTGGACGTTTGCAATTGCTGAGCCTGCCTCCGGGTATACTCGGCGGCCCACGCAGATAGTATTGGGCTTTGGGAGGCACCAGAAAGAGACAGCGCCAGCGTTTGTAGGGCTGTGAATGGGGTTGCGTGGCTACTTGAAGAGCAGCAAGAGCTTTTGGTCCTGGCGTCTTTAGGGTGGGAGGAATCCCTGGACGTTCGCAATTGCTGATCCTGCCTCCGGGTGTCCTCAGCAGCCCACGCAAATAGTGTTCTCTTTTGGGAGGCTCTAGAAAGAGACAGAGCCAGCGTTTGTAGGGCTGTGAATGGGGTGTCTAGGCTACTTGAAGATCAGCAAGAGCTTTTGGTCCTGGCCCCTTTGCGGTGGGAGGAATCCCTGGACGTTCGCAATTGCTGAGCCTGCCGGCGGGTGTCCTTATCGGCTCACGCAACCAGTGTTCTCTTTTGGGAGGCTCTAGACAGAGTCAGTGACATCGTTGGTGGGCCTATGAATGGGGTTACGTGGCTAATTGAAGAGCAGCAAGAGCTTTTGGTCCTGGTCCCTTTGCGGTGGGAGGAATCCCTGGACATTCGCAATTGCTGAGCTGGGCTCCGGGTGTACTCGGGTCCGCAGGCAGATAATATTGGAGTTTGGGAGGCTCTAGAAAGAGACAGCACCAGCGTTGGTGGGGCTGTGAATGGGGTTGCCTGGCTACTTGAAGAGCAGCAAGAGCTTTTGGTCCTGGCCCCTTTGGTGTGGGAGAAATCCTTGGACGTTCACAATTGCTGAGCCTGCCTCTGGGTATACCCTGAGGCCCAGGCAGATAGCATTGGAGATTGGGAGGCTCTAGACAGAGACAGTGACATTGTTGGTGGGCCTATGAATGGGGTTACGTGGCTAATTGAAGAGCAGCAAGAGCTTTTGGTCCTGGCCCCTTTGCGGTGGGAGGAATCCCTGGACGTTCGCAATTGCTGAGCCTGCCTCAGGGTGTCCTCAGCAGCCCACGCAAATAGTGTTCAATTTTGGGAGGTACTAGAAAGAGACAGAGCCAGCGTTTGTAGGGCTGTGAATGGGGTGTCCAGGCTACTTGAAGAGCAGCAAGAGCTTTTGGTCCTGGCGCCTTTGGGGTGGGAGGAATCCCTGGACGTTCGCAATTGCTGAGCCTGCCTCCGGGTGTACTCGGTGGTCCACGCAGATAGTATTGGGCTTTTGGAGGCTCTAGAAAGAGACAGCGCCAGCGTATGTAGGGCTGTGAATGGGGTTCTGTGGCTACTTGAAGAGCAGCAAGAGCTTTTGGTCCTGGCCCCTTTGGGGTGTAAGGAATCCCTGGACGTTCGCAATTGCTGAGCCTGCCTCTGGGTATACTCGGAGGCCCAGGCAGATAGCATTGGAGTTTGGGAGGCTCTAGACAGAGACAGTGACATCGTTGGTGGGCCTATGAATGGGGTTAGGTGGCTAGTTGAAGAGCAGCAAGAGCTTTTGGTCGTGGCCCCTTTGCAGTGGGAGGAATCCCTGGACGTTTGCAATTGCTGAGCCTGCCTCCGGGTGTCCTCAGCAGCCCACGCAAATAGTGTTCAATTTTGGGAGGCACTAGAAAGAAACAGAGCCAGCGTTTGTAGGGCTGTGAATGGGGTGTCCTGGGTAATTGAAGAGCAGCAAGAGCTTTTGGTCCTGGCCCCTTTGCGGTGGGAGGAATCCATGGACGTTCGCAATTGCTGAGCCTGCCGCCGGGTGTCCTTATCGGCTCACGCAACCAGTGTTCTCTTTTGGGAGGCTCTAGACAGAGTCAGTGACATCGTTGGTGGGCCTATGAATGGGGTTACGTGGCTACTTGAAGAGCAGCAAGAGCTGTTGGTCCTGGTCCCTTTGGGGTGGGAGGAATCCATGGACGTTCGCAATTGCTGAGCCTGCCGCCGGGTGTCCTTATCGGCTCACGCAACCAGTGTTCTCTTTTGGGAGGCTCTAGACAGAGTCAGTGACATCGTTGGTGGGCCTATGAATGGGGTTACGTGGCTACTTGAAGAGCAGCAAGAGCTGTTGGTCCTGGTCCCTTTGGGGTGGGAGGAATCCCTGGACATTCGCAATTGCTGAGCTGGGCTCCGGGTGTACTTGGCTCCGCAGGCAGATAATATTGGAGTTTGGGAGGCTCTAGAAAGAGACAGCACCAGCATTGGTGGGGCTGTGAATGGGGTTGCCTGGCTACTTGAAGAGCAGCAAGAGCTTTTGGTCCTGGCCCCTTTGGGGTGGGAGGAATCCCTGGACATTCGCAATTGCTGAGGTGGGCTCCGGGTGTACTCGGGTCCGCAGGCAGATAATATTGGAGTTTGGGAGGCTCTAGAAAGAGACAGCACCAGCGTTGGTGGGGCTGTGAATGGGGTTGCCTGGCTACTTGAAGCGCAGCAAGAGCTTTTGGTCCTGGCCCCTTTGCCGTGGGAGTAACCCCTGGACGTTTGCAATTGCTGAGCCTGCCTCCGGGTATACTCGGCGGCCCACGCAGATAGTATTGGGCTTTGGGAGGCACCAGAAAGAGACAGCGCCAGCGTTTGTAGGGCTGTGAATGGGGTTGCGTGGCTACTTGAAGAGCAGCAAGAGCTTTTGGTCCTGGCGTCTTTAGGGTGGGAGGAATCCCTGGACGTTCGCAATTGCTGATCCTGCCTCCGGGTGTCCTCAGCAGCCCACGCAAATAGTGTTCTCTTTTGGGAGGCTCTAGAAAGAGACAGAGCCAGCGTTTGTAGGGCTGTGAATGGGGTGTCTAGGCTACTTGAAGATCAGCAAGAGCTTTTGGTCCTGGCCCCTTTGCGGTGGGAGGAATCCCTGGACGTTCGCAATTGCTGAGCCTGCCGCCGGGTGTCCTTATCGGCTCACGCAACCAGTGTTCTCTTTTGGGAGGCTCTAGACAGAGACAGTGACATTGTTGGTGGGCCTATGAATGGGGTTACGTGGCTAATTGAAGAGCAGCAAGAGCTTTTGGTCGTGGCCCCTTTGCGGTGGGAGGAATCCCTGAACGTTCGCAATTGCTGAGCCTGCCTCAGGGTGTCCTCAGCAGCCCACGCAAATAGTGTTCAATTTTGGGAGGTACTAGAAAGAGACAGAGCCAGCGTTTGTAGGGCTGTGAATGGGGTGTCCAGGCTACTTGAAGAGCAGCAAGAGCTTTTGGTCCTGGCGCCTTTGGGGTGGGAGGAATCCCTGGACGTTCGCAATTGCTGAGCCTGCCTCCGGGTGTACTCGGTGGCCCACGCAGATAGTATTGGGCTTTTGGAGGCTCTAGAAAGAGACAGCGCCAGCGTATGTAGGGCTGTGAATGGGGTTGTGTGGCTACTTGAAGAGCAGCAAGAGCTTTTGGTCCTGGCCCCTTTGCGGTGGGAGGAACCCCTGGACGTTTGCAATTGCTGAGCCTGCCTCCGGGTGTACTCGGCGGCCCACACAGATAGTATTGGGCTTTGGGAGGCACCAGAAAGAGACAGCGCCAGCGTTTGTAGGGCTGTGAATGGGGTTGCGTGGCTACTTGAAGAGCAGCAAGAGCTTTTGGTCCTGGCGCCTTTGGGGTGGGAGGAATCCCTGGACGTTCGCAATTGCTGATCCTGCCTCCGGGTGTCCTCAGCAGCCCATGCAAATAGTGTTCTCTTTTGGGAGGCTCTAGAAAGAGACAGAGCCAGCGTTTGTAGGGCTGTGAATGGGGTTGCGTGGTTACTTGAAGAGCAGCAAGAGCTTTTGGTCCTGGCCCCTTTGCGGTGGGAGGAATCCATGGACGTTCGCAATTGCTGAGCCTGCCGCCGGGTGTCCTTATCGGCTCACGCAACCAGTGTTCTCTTTTGGGAGGCTCTAGACAGAGTCAGTGACATCGTTGGTGGGCCTATGAATGGGGTTACGTGGCTACTTGAAGAGCAGCAAGAGCTGTTGGTCCTGGTCCCTTTGGGGTGGGAGGCATCCCTGGACATTCGCAATTGCTGAGCTGGGCTCCGGGTGTACTTGGCTCCGCAGGCAGATAATATTGGAGTTTGGGAGGCTCTAGAAAGAGACAGCACCAACGTTGGTGGGGCTGTGAATGGGGTTGCCTGGCTACTTGAAGAGCAGCAAGAGCTTTTGGTCCTGGCCCCGTTGCGGTGGGAGGAATCCCTGGACATTCGCAATTGCTGAGGTGGGCTCCGGGTGTACTCGGGTCCGCAGGCAGATAATATTGGAGTTTGGGAGGCTCTAGAAAGAGACAGCACCAGCGTTGGTGGGGCTGTGAATGGGGTTGCCTGGCTACTTGAAGAGCAGCAAGAGCTTTTGGTCCTGGCCCCTTTGCCGTGGGAGCAACCCCTGGAGGTTTGCAATTGCTGAGCCTGCCTCCGGGTGTACTCAGCGGCCCACGCAGATAGTATTGGGCTTTGGGAGGCACCAGAAAGAGACAGCGCCAGCGTTTGTAGGGCTGTGAATGGGGTTGCGTGGCTACTTGAAGAGCAGCAAGAGCTTTTGGTCCTGGCCCCTTTGCGGTGGGAGGAATCCTTGGACGTTCACAATTGCTGAGCCTGCCTCTGGGTATTCTCCGAGGCCCAGGCAGATAGCATTGGAGATTGGGAGGCTCTAGACAGAGACAGTGACATTGTTGGTGGGCCTATGAATGGGGTTACGTGGCTAATTGAAAAGCAGCAAGAGCTTTTGGTCCTGGCGCCTTTGGGGTGGGAGGAATCCCTGGACGTTCGCAATTGCTGAGCCTGCCTCAGGGTGTCCTCAGCGGCCCACGCAAATAGTGTTCAATTTTGGGAGGCACTAGAAAGAGACAGTGCCAGTGTTCATGGGTCTATGAATGGGGTTGCCTGGCTACTTGAAGAGCAGCAAGAGCTTTTGGTCCTGGCCCTTCTGCGGTGGGAGGAATCCTTGGACGTTCGCAATTGCTGAGCCTGCCTCCCGGTGTCCTCAGCAGCCCAAGCAAACAGTGTTCTCTTTTGGGAGGCTCTAGAAAGAGACAGTGCCAGTGTTCGTGGGGCTATGAATGGGGTTTGCCTCGCTACCTGAAGAGCAGCAAGAGCTTTTGGTCCTGGCCCCTTTGGGGTGGGAGTAATCCCTGGACGTTCACAATTGCTGAGCCTGCCTCCGGGTGTCCTCAGCAGCCCACGCAAATAGTGTTCTCTTTTGGGAGGCACTAGAAAGAGACAGCGCCAGCGTTTGTAGGGCTGTGAATGGGGTGTCCTGGCTACTTGAAGAGCAGCAAGAGCTTTTGGTCCTGGCCCCTTTGCGGTGGGAGGAATCCCTGGACGTTCGCAATTGCTGAGCCTGCCGCCGGGTGTCCTCAGCGGCCCACGCAAACAGTGTTCTCTTTTGGGAGGAACTAGAAAGAGACAGCGCCAGCGTTTGTAGGGCTGTGGATGGGGTGTCCAGGCTACTTGAAGAGCAGCAAGAGCTTTTGGTCCTGGCCCCTTTGCGGTGGGAGGAATCCCTGGACGTTCGCAATTGCTGAGCCTGCCTCAGGGTGTCCCCAGCAGCCCACGCAAATAGTGTTCAATTTTGGGAGGCACTAGAAAGAGACAGAGCCAGCGTTTGTAGGGCTGTGAATGGGGTGTCCAGGCTACTTGAAGAGCAGCAAGAGCTTCTGGTCCTGGCCCCTTTGCGGTGGGAGGAATCCCTGGACGTTCGCAATTGCTGAGCCTGCCTCCGGGTGTACTCGGTGGCCCACGCAGATAGTATTGGGCTTTGGGAGGCTCTAGAAAGAGACAGCGCCAGCGTATGTAGGGCTGTGAATGGGGTTGCGTGGCTACTTGAAGAGCAGCAAGAGCTTTTGGTCCTGGCCCCTTTGCCATGGGAGTAACCCCTGGACGTTTGCAATTGCTGAGCCTGCCTCCGGGTGTACTCGGCGGCCCACGCAGATAGTATTGGGCTTTGGGAGGCACCAGAAAGAGACAGCGCCAGCGTTTGTAGGGCTGTGAATGGGGTTGCGTGGCTACTTGAAGAGCAGCAAGAGCTTTTGGTCCTGGCGCCTTTGGGGTGGGAGGAATCCCTGGACGTTCGCAATTGCTGATCCTGCCTCCGGGTGTCCTCAGCAGCCCACGCAAATAGTGTTCTCTTTTGGGAGGCACTAGAAAGAGACAGCACCAGCGTTTGTAGGGCTGTGGATAGGGTGTCCAGGCTACTTGAAGAGCAGCAAGAGCTTTTGGTCCTGGCCCCTTTGCGGTGGGAGGAATCCCTGGACGTTCGCAATTGCTGAGCTTCCTCAGGGTGTCCTCAGCAGCCCACGCAAATAGTGTTCAATTTTGGGAGGCACTAGAAAGAGACAGAGCCAGCGTTTGTAGGGCTGTGAATGGGGTGTCCAGGCTACTTGAAGAGCAGCAAGAGCTTTTGGTCCTGGCCTCTTTGCCGTGGGAGTAACCCCTGGACGTTCGCAATTGCTGAGCCTGCCGCCGGGTGTACTCGGTGGCCCACGCAAACAGTGTTCTCTTTTGGGAGGAACTAGAAAGAGACAGCGCCAGCGTATGTAGGGCTGTGAATGGGGTTGCGTGGCTACTTGAAGAGCAGCAAGAGCTTTTGTTCCTGGCCCCTTTGCCGTGGGAGTAACCCCTGGACGTTTGCAATTGCTGAGCCTGCCTCCGGGTATACTCGGCGGCCCACGCAGATAGTATTGGGCTTTGGGAGGCACCAGAAAGAGACAGCGCCAGCGTTTGTAGGGCTGTGAATGGGGTTGCGTGGCTACTTGAAGAGCAGCAAGAGCTTTTGGTCCTGGCCCCTTTGCGGTGGGAGGCATCCCTGGACATTCGCAATTGCTGAGCCTGCCTCTGGGTATTCTCCGAGGCCCAGGCAGATAGCATTGGAGATTGGGAGGCTCTAGACAGAGACAGTGACATTGTTGGTGGGCCTATGAATGGGGTTACGTGGCTAATTGAAAAGCAGCAAGAGCTTTTGGTCCTGGCGCCTTTGGGGTGGGAGGAATCCCTGGACGTTCGCAATTGCTGAGCCTGCCTCAGGGTGTCCTCAGCGGCCCACGCAAATAGTGTTCAATTTTGGGAGGCACTAGAAAGAGACAGTGCCAGTGTTCATGGGTCTATGAATGGGGTTGCCTGGCTACTTGAAGAGCAGCAAGAGCTTTTGGTCCTGGCCCTTCTGCGGTGGGAGGAATCCTTGGACGTTCGCAATTGCTGAGCCTGCCTCCCGGTGTCCTCAGCAGCCCAAGCAAACAGTGTTCTCTTTTGGGAGGCTCTAGAAAGAGACAGTGCCAGTGTTCGTGGGGCTATGAATGGGGTTTGCCTCGCTACCTGAAGAGCAGCAAGAGCTTTTGGTCCTGGCCCCTTTGGGGTGGGAGTAATCCCTGGACGTTCACAATTGCTGAGCCTGCCTCCGGGTGTCCTCAGCAGCCCACGCAAATAGTGTTCTCTTTTGGGAGGCACTAGAAAGAGACAGCGCCAGCGTTTGTAGGGCTGTGAATGGGGTGTCCTGGCTACTTGAAGAGCAGCAAGAGCTTTTGGTCCTGGCCCCTTTGCGGTGGGAGGAATCCCTGGACGTTCGCAATTGCTGAGCCTGCCGCCGGGTGTCCTCAGCGGCCCACGCAAACAGTGTTCTCTTTTGGGAGGAACTAGAAAGAGACAGCGCCAGCGTTTGTAGGGCTGTGGATGGGGTGTCCAGGCTACTTGAAGAGCAGCAAGAGCTTTTGGTCCTGGCCCCTTTGCGGTGGGAGGAATCCCTGGACGTTCGCAATTGCTGAGCCTGCCTCCGGGTGTACTCGGTGGCCCACGCAGATAGTATTGGGCTTTGGGAGGCTCTAGAAAGAGACAGCGCCAGCGTATGTAGGGCTGTGAATGGGGTTGCGTGGCTACTTGAAGAGCAGCAAGAGCTTTTGGTCCTGGCCCCTTTGCCATGGGAGTAACCCCTGGACGTTTGCAATTGCTGAGCCTGCCTCCGGGTGTACTCGGCGGCCCACGCAGATAGTATTGGGCTTTGGGAGTCACCAGAAAGAGACAGCGCCAGCGTTTGTAGGGCTGTGAATGGGGTTGCGTGGCTACTTGAAGAGCAGCAAGAGCTTTTGGTCCTGGCGCCTTTGGGGTGGGAGGAATCCCTGGACGTTCGCAATTGCTGATCCTGCCTCCGGGTGTCCTCAGCAGCCCATGCAAATAGTGTTCTCTTTTGGGAGGCACTAGAAAGAGACAGAGCCAGCGTTTGTAGGGCTGTGAATGGGGTGTCCAGGCTACTTGAAGAGCAGCAAGAGCTTTTGGTCCTGGCCTCTTTGCCGTGGGAGTAACCCCTGGACGTTCGCAATTGCTGAGCCTGCCGCCGGGTGTACTCGGTGGCCCACGCAAACAGTGTTCTCTTTTGGGAGGAACTAGAAAGAGACAGCGCCAGCGTATGTAGGGCTGTGAATGGGGTTGCGTGGCTACTTGAAGAGCAGCAAGAGCTTTTGTTCCTGGCCCCTTTGCCGTGGGAGTAACCCCTGGACGTTTGCAATTGCTGAGCCTGCCTCCGGGTATACTCGGCGGCCCACGCAGATAGTATTGGGCTTTGGGAGGCACCAGAAAGAGACAGCGCCAGCGTTTGTAGGGCTGTGAATGGGGTTGCGTGGCTACTTGAAGAGCAGCAAGAGCTTTTGGTCCTGGCCCCTTTGCGGTGGGAGGAATCCTTGGACGTTCACAATTGCTGAGCCTGCCTCTGGGTATTCTCCGAGGCCCAGGCAGATAGCATTGGAGATTGGGAGGCTCTAGACAGAGACAGTGACATTGTTGGTGGGCCTATGAATGGGGTTACGTGGCTAATTGAAAAGCAGCAAGAGCTTTTGGTCCTGGCGCCTTTGGGGTGGGAGGAATCCCTGGACGTTCGCAATTGCTGAGCCTGCCTCAGGGTGTCCTCAGCGGCCCACGCAAATAGTGTTCAATTTTGGGAGGCACTAGAAAGAGACAGTGCCAGTGTTCATGGGTCTATGAATGGGGTTGCCTGGCTACTTGAAGAGCAGCAAGAGCTTTTGGTCCTGGCCCTTCTGCGGTGGGAGGAATCCTTGGACGTTCGCAATTGCTGAGCCTGCCTCCCGGTGTCCTCAGCAGCCCAAGCAAACAGTGTTCTCTTTTGGGAGGCTCTAGAAAGAGACAGTGCCAGTGTTCGTGGGGCTATGAATGGGGTTTGCCTCGCTACCTGAAGAGCAGCAAGAGCTTTTGGTCCTGGCCCCTTTGGGGTGGGAGTAATCC
Organism: Platalea leucorodia; assembly: GCF_965183815.1. NCBI lineage: Eukaryota > Metazoa > Chordata > Aves > Pelecaniformes > Threskiornithidae > Platalea > Platalea leucorodia. Next base: position 21,473,199 of record NC_138828.1, read on the forward strand.
CTGGACGTTCACAATTGCTGAGCCTGCCTCCGGGTGTCCTCAGCAGCCCACGCAAATAGTGTTCTCTTTTGGGAGGCACTAGAAAGAGACAGCGCCAGCGTTTGTAGGGCTGTGAATGGGGTGTCCTGGCTACTTGAAGAGCAGCAAGAGCTTTTGGTCCTGGCCCCTTTGCGGTGGGAGGAATCCCTGGACGTTCGCAATTGCTGAGCCTGCCGCCGGGTGTCCTCAGCGGCCCACGCAAACAGTGTTCTCTTTTGGGAGGAACTAGAAAGAGACAGCGCCAGCGTTTGTAGGGCTGTGGATGGGGTGTCCAGGCTACTTGAAGAGCAGCAAGAGCTTTTGGTCCTGGCCCCTTTGCGGTGGGAGGAATCCCTGGACGTTCGCAATTGCTGAGCCTGCCTCAGGGTGTCCCCAGCAGCCCACGCAAATAGTGTTCAATTTTGGGAGGCTCTAGAAAGAGACAGCACCAGCGTTGGTGGGTCTGTCAATGGGGTGTCCTGGCTACTTGAAGAGCAGCAAGAGCTTCTGGTCCTGGCCCCTTTGCGGTGGGAGGAATCCCTGGACGTTCGCAATTGCTGAGCCTGCCTCCGGGTGTACTCGGTGGCCCACGCAGATAGTATTGGGCTTTGGGAGGCTCTAGAAAGAGACAGCGCCAGCGTATGTAGGGCTGTGAATGGGGTTGCGTGGCTACTTGAAGAGCAGCAAGAGCTTTTGGTCCTGGCCCCTTTGCCATGGGAGTAACCCCTGGACGTTTGCAATTGCTGAGCCTGCCTCCGGGTGTACTCGGCGGCCCACGCAGATAGTATTGGGCTTTGGGAGGCACCAGAAAGAGACAGCGCCAGCGTTTGTAGGGCTGTGAATGGGGTTGCGTGGCTACTTGAAGAGCAGCAAGAGCTTTTGGTCCTGGCGCCTTTGGGGTGGGAGGAATCCCTGGACGTTCGCAATTGCTGATCCTGCCTCCGGGTGTCCTCAGCAGCCCACGCAAATAGTGTTCTCTTTTGGGAGGCACTAGAAAGAGACAGCGCCAGCGTTTGTAGGGCTGTGGATAGGGTGTCCAGGCTACTTGAAGAGCAGCAAGAGCTTTTGGTCCTGGCCCCTTTGCGGTGGGAGGAATCCCTGGACGTTCGCAATTGCTGAGCTTCCTCAGGGTGTCCTCAGCAGCCCACGCAAATAGTGTTCAATTTTGGGAGGCACTAGAAAGAGACAGAGCCAGCGTTTGTAGGGCTGTGAATGGGGTGTCCAGGCTACTTGAAGAGCAGCAAGAGCTTTTGGTCCTGGCCTCTTTGCCGTGGGAGTAACCCCTGGAAGTTTCCAATTGCTGAGCCTGCCGCCGGGTGTACTCGGTGGCCCACGCAAACAGTGTTCTCTTTTGGGAGGAACTAGAAAGAGACAGCGCCAGCGTATGTAGGGCTGTGAATGGGGTTGCGTGGCTACTTGAAGAGCAGCAAGAGCTTTTGTTCCTGGCCCCTTTGCCGTGGGAGTAACCCCTGGACGTTTGCAATTGCTGAGCCTGCCTCCGGGTATACTCGGCGGCCCACGCAGATAGTATTGGGCTTTGGGAGGCACCAGAAAGAGACAGCGCCAGCGTTTGTAGGGCTGTGAATGGGGTTGCGTGGCTACTTGAAGAGCAGCAAGAGCTTTTGGTCCTGGCGTCTTTAGGGTGGGAGGAATCCCTGGACGGTCGCAATTGCTGATCCTGCCTCCGGGTGTCCTCAGCAGCCCACGCAAATAGTGTTCTCTTTTGGGAGGCTCTAGAAAGAGACAGAGCCAGCGTTTGTAGGGCTGTGAATGGGGTGTCTAGGCTACTTGAAGATCAGCAAGAGCTTTTGGTCCTGGCCCCTTTGCGGTGGGAGGAATCCCTGGACGTTTGCAATTGCTGAGCCTGCCGCCGGGTGTCCTTATCGGCTCACGCAACCAGTGTTCTCTTTTGGGAGGCTCTAGACAGAGTCAGTGACATCGTTGGTGGGCCTATGAATGGGGTTACGTGGCTAATTGAAGAGCAGCAAGAGCTTTTGGTCCTGGTCCCTTTGCGGTGGGAGGAATCCCTGGACATTCGCAATTGCTGAGCTGGGCTCCGGGTGTACTCGGGTCCGCAGGCAGATAATATTGGAGTTTGGGAGGCTCTAGAAAGAGACAGCACCAGCGTTGGTGGGGCTGTGAATGGGGTTGCGTGGCTACTTGAAGAGCAGCAAGAGCTTTTGGTCCTGGCCCCTTTGCCGTGGGAGCAACCCCTGGAGGTTTGCAATTGCTGAGCCTGCCTCCGGGTGTACTCAGCGGCCCACGCAGATATTATTGGGCTTTGGGAGGCACCAGAAAGAGACAGCGCCAGCGTTTGTAGGGCTGTGAATGGGGTTGCCTGGGTACTTGAAGAGCAGCAAGAGCTTTTGGTCCTGGCCCCTTTGGTGTGGGAGAAATCCTTGGACGTTCACAATTGCTGAGCCTGCCTCTGGGTATACCCTGAGGCCCAGGCAGATAGCATTGGAGATTGGGAGGCTCTAGACAGAGACAGTGACATTGTTGGTGGGCCTATGAATGGGGTTACGTGGCTAATTGATGAGCAGCAAGAGCTTTTGGTCCTGGCGCCTTTGCGGTGGCAGGAATCCCTGGACGTTCGCAATTGCTGAGCCTGCCTCAGGGTGTCCTCAGCAGCCCACGCAAATAGTGTTCAATTTTGGGAGGCTCTAGAAAGAGACAGTGCCAGTGTTCGTGGGGCTATGAATGGGGTTTGCCTCGCTACCTGAAGAGCAGCAAGAGCTTTTGGTCCTGGCCCCTTTGGGGTGGGAGGAATCCCTGGACGTTCGCAATTGCTGAGCCTGCCTCCGGGTGTACTCGGTGGCCCACGCAGATAGTATTGGGCTTTGGGAGGCACTAGAAAGAGACAGCGCCAGCGTTTGTAGGGCTGTGAATGGGGTGTCCTGGCTACTTGAAGAGCAGCAAGAGCTTTTGGTCGTGGCCCCTTTGCGGTGGGAGGAATCCCTGGACGTTCGCAATTGCTGAGCCTGCCGCCGGGTGTCCTCAGCGGCCCACGCAAACAGTGTTCTCTTTTGGGAGGAACTAGAAAGAGACAGCGCCAGCGTTTGTAGGGCTGTGGATGGGGTGTCCAGGCTACTTGAAGAGCAGCAAGAGCTTTTGGTCCTGGCCCCTTTGCGGTGGGAGGAATCCCTGGACGTTCGCAATTGCTGAGCCTGCCTCAGGGTGTCTTCAGCAGCCCACGCAAATAGTGTTCAATTTTGGGAGGCACTAGAAAGAGACAGAGCCAGCGTTTGTAGGGCTGTGAATGGGGTGTCCAGGCTACTTGAAGAGCAGCAAGAGCTTTTGGTCCTGGCCCCTTTGCCATGGGAGTAACCCCTGGACGTTCGCAATTGCTGAGCCTGCCTCCGGGTGTACTCGGCGGCCCACGCAGATAGTATTGGGCTTTGGGAGGCACCAGAAAGAGACAGCGCCAGCGTTTGTAGGGCTGTGAATGGGGTTGCCTGGCTACTTGAAGAGCAGCAAGAGCTTTTGGTCCTGGCGCCTTTGGGGTGGGAGGAATCCCTGGACATTCGCAATTGCTGATCCTGCCTCCGGGTGTCCTCAGCAGCCCACGCAAATACTGTTCTCTTTTGGGAGGCACTAGAAAGAGACAGCGCCAGCGTTTGTAGGGCTGTGGATAGGGTGTCCAGGCTACTTGAAGAGCAGCAAGAGCTTTTGGTCCTGGCCCCTTTGCGGTGGGAGGAATCCCTGGACGTTCGCAATTGCTGAGCTTCCTCAGGGTGTCCTCAGCAGCCCACGCAAATAGTGTTCAATTTTGGGAGGCACTAGAAAGAGACAGAGCCAGCGTTTGTAGGGCTGTGAATGGGGTGTCCAGGCTACTTGAAGAGCAGCAAGAGCTTTTGGTCCTGGCCTCTTTGCCGTGGGAGTAACCCCTGGACGTTCGCAATTGCTGAGCCTGCCGCCGGGTGTACTCGGTGGCCCACGCAAACAGTGTTCTCTTTTGGGAGGAACTAGAAAGAGACAGCGCCAGCGTATGTAGGGCTGTGAATGGGGTTGCGTGGCTACTTGAAGAGCAGCAAGAGCTTTTGTTCCTGGCCCCTTTGCCGTGGGAGTAACCCCTGGACGTTTGCAATTGCTGAGCCTGCCTCCGGGTATACTCGGCGGCCCACGCAGATAGTATTGGGCTTTGGGAGGCACCAGAAAGAGACAGCGCCAGCGTTTGTAGGGCTGTGAATGGGGTTGCGTGGCTACTTGAAGAGCAGCAAGAGCTTTTGGTCCTGGCGCCTTTGGGGTGGGAGGAATCCCTGGACGTTCGCAATTGCTGATCCTGCCTCCGGGTGTCCTCAGCAGCCCACGCAAATAGTGTTCTCTTTTGGGAGGCTCTAGAAAGAGACAGCACCAGCGTATGTATGGCTGTGAATGGGGTGTCTAGGCTACTTGAAGATCAGCAAGAGCTTTTGGTCCTGGCCCCTTTGCGGTGGGAGGAATCCCTGGACGTTTGCAATTGCTGAGCCTGCCGCCGGGTGTCCTTATCGGCTCACGCAACCAGTGTTCTCTTTTGGGAGGCTCTAGACAGAGTCAGTGACATCGTTGGTGGGCCTATGAATGGGGTTACGTGGCTAATTGAAGAGCAGCAAGAGCTTTTGGTCCTGGTCCCTTTGCGGTGGGAGGAATCCCTGGACATTCGCAATTGCTGAGCTGGGCTCCGGGTGTACTCGGCTCCGCAGGCAGATAATATTGGAGTTTGGGAGGCTCTAGAAAGAGACAGCACCAGCGTTGGTGGGGCTGTGAATGGGGTTGCCTGGCTACTTGAAGAGCAGCAAGAGCTTTTGGTCCTGGCCCCTTTGCCGTGGGAGCAACCCCTGGAGGTTTGCAATTGCTGAGCCTGCCTCCGGGTGTACTCAGCGGCCCACGCAGATAGTATTGGGCTTTGGGAGGCACCAGAAAGAGACAGCGCCAGCGTTTGTAGGGCTGTGAATGGGGTTGCCTGGGTACTTGAAGAGCAGCAAGAGCTTTTGGTCCTGGCCCCTTTGGTGTGGGAGAAATCCTTGGACGTTCACAATTGCTGAGCCTGCCTCTGGGTATACCCTGAGGCCCAGGCAGATAGCATTGGAGATTGGGAGGCTCTAGACAGAGACAGTGACATTGTTGGTGGGCCTATGAATGGGGTTACGTGGCTAATTGATGAGTAGCAAGAGCTTTTGGTCCTGGCGCCTTTGCGGTGGGAGGAATCCCTGGACGTTCGCAATTGCTGAGCCTGCCTCAGGGTGTCCTCAGCAGTCCACGCAAATAGTGTTCAATTTTGGGAGGTACTAGAAAGAGACAGAGCCAGCGTTTGTAGGGCTGTGAATGGGGTGTCCAGGCTACTTGAAGAGCAGCAAGAGCTTTTGGTCCTGGCCCCTTTGGGGTGGGAGGAATCCCTGGACGTTCGCAATTGCTGAGCCTGCCTCCGGGTGTACTCGGTGGCCCACGCAGATAGTATTGGGCTTTGGGAGGCACCAGAAAGAGACAGCGCCAGCGTATGTAGGGTTGTGAATGGGGTTGTGTGGCTACTTGAAGAGCAGCAAGAGCTTTTGGTCCTGGCCCCTTTGCGGTGGGAGGAACCCCTGGACGTTTGCAATTGCTGAGCCTGCCTCCGGGTATACTCGGCGGCCCATGCAGATAGTATTGGGCTTTGGGAGGCACCAGAAAGAGACAGCGCCAGTGTTTGTAGGGCTGTGAATGGGGTTGCGTGGCTACTTGAAGAGCAGCACGAGCTTTTGGTCCTGGCGCCTTTGGGGTGGGAGGAATCCCTGGACGTTCGCAATTGCTGATCCTGCCTCCGGGTGTCCTCAGCAGCCCATGCAAATAGTGTTCTCTTTTGGGAGGCTCTAGAAAGAGACAGAGCCAGCGTTTGTAGGGCTGTGAATGGGGTGTCCAGGCTACTTGAAGAGCAGTAAGAGCTTTTGGTCCTGGCCCCTTTGCGGTGGGAGGAATCCATGGACGTTCGCAATTGCTGAGCCTGCCGCCGGGTGTCCTTATCGGCTCACGCAACCAGTGTTCTCTTTTGGGAGGCTCTAGACAGAGTCAGTGACATCGTTGGTGGGCCTATGAATGGGGTTACGTGGCTACTTGAAGAGCAGCAAGAGCTGTTGGTCCTGGTCCCTTTGGGGTGGGAGGAATCCCTGGACATTCGCAATTGCTGAGCTGGGCTCCGGGTGTACTTGGCTCCGCAGGCAGATAATATTGGAGTTTGGGAGGCTCTAGAAAGAGACAGCACCAGCGTTGGTGGGGCTGTGAATGGGGTTGCCTGGCTACTTGAAGAGCAGCAAGAGCTTTTGGTCCTGGCCCCTTTGGGGTGGGAGGAATCCCTGGACATTCGCAATTGCTGAGGTGGGCTCCGGGTGTACTCGGGTCCGCAGGCAGATAATATTGGAGTTTGGGAGGCTCTAGAAAGAGACAGCACCAGCGTTGGTGGGGCTGTGAATGGGGTTGCCTGGCTACTTGAAGAGCAGCAAGAGCTTTTGGTCCTGGCCCCTTTGCCGTGGGAGCAACCCCTGGAGGTTTGCAATTGCTGAGCCTGCCTCCGGGTGTACTCAGCGGCCCACGCAGATAGTATTGGGCTTTGGGAGGCACTAGAAAGAGACAGCGCCAGCGTTTGTAGGGCTGTGAATGGGGTTGCGTGGCTACTTGAAGAGCAGCAAGAGCTTTTGGTCCTGGCCCCTTTGCGGTGGGAGGAATCCTTGGACGTTCACAATTGCTGAGCCTGCCTCTGGGTATTCTCCGAGGCCCAGGCAGATAGCATTGGAGATTGGGAGGCTCTAGACAGAGACAGTGACATTGTTAGTGGGCCTATGAATGGGGTTACGTGGCTAATTGAAGAGCAGCAAGAGCTTTTGGTCCTGGCCCCTTTGCGGTGGCAGGAATCCCTGGACGTTCGCAATTGCTGAGCCTGCCGCCGGGTGTCCTCAGCGGCCCACGCAAATAGTGTTCAATTTTGGGAGGCACTAGAAAGAGACAGTGCCAGTGTTCATGGGTCTATGAATGGGGTTGCCTGGCTACTTGAAGAGCAGCAAGAGCTTTTGGTCCTGGCCCCTCTGCGGTGGGAGGAATCCATGGACGTTCGCAATTGCTGAGCCTGCCTCCCGGTGTCCTCAGCAGCCCAAGCAAACAGTGTTCTCTTTTGGGAGGCTCTAGAAAGAGACAGTGCCAGTGTTCGTGGGGCTATGAATGGGGTTTGCCTCGCTACCTGAAGAGCAGCAAGAGCTTTTGGTCCTGGCCCCTTTGGGGTGGGAGTAATCCCTGGACGTTCGCAATTGCTGATCCTGCCTCAGGGTGTACTCGGTGGCCCACGCAGATAGTATTGGGCTTTGGGAGGCACCAGAAAGAGACAGCACCAGCGTTTGTAGGGCTGTGAATGGGGTGTCCTGGCTACTTGAAGAGCAGCAAGAGCTTTTGGTCCTGGCCTCTTTGCCGTGGGAGTAACCCCTGGACGTTCGCAATTGCTGAGCCTGCCGCCGGGTGTCCTCAGCGGCCCACGCAAACAGTGTTCTCTTTTGGGAGGCACTAGAAAGAGACAGCGCCAGCGTTTGTAGGGCTGTGAATGGGGTTGCGTGGCTACTTGAAGAGCAGCAAGAGCTTTTGGTCCTGGCCCCTTTGCGGTGGGAGGAATCCCTGGACGTTCGCAATTGCTGATCCTGCCTCCGGGTGTCCTCAGCAGCCCACGCAAATAGTGTTCTCTTTTGGGAGGCACTAGAAAGAGACAGCGCCAGCGTTTGTAGGGCTGTGGATGGGGTGTCCAGGCTACTTGAAGAGCAGCAAGAGCTTTTGGTCCTGGCCCCTTTGCGGTGGGAGGAATCCCTGGACGTTCGCAATTGCTGAGCCTGCCTCAGGGTGTCCTCAGCAGCCCACGCAAATAGTGTTCAATTTTGGGAGGCACTAGAAAGAGACAGAGCCAGCGTTTGTAGGGCTGTGAATGGGGTGTCCAGGCTACTTGAAGAGCAGCAAGAGCTTTTGGTCCTGGCCCCTTTGCGGTGGGAGGAATCCCTGGACGTTCGCAATTGCTGAGCCTGCCTCCGGGTGTACTCGGTGGCCCACGCAGATAGTATTGGGCTTTGGGAGGCTCTAGAAAGAGACAGCGCCAGCGTATGTAGGGCTGTGAATGGGGTTGCGTGGCTACTTGAAGAGCAGCAAGAGCTTTTGGTCCTGGCCCCTTTGCCGTGGGAGTAACCCTTGGACGTTTGCAATTTCTGAGCCTGCCTCCGGGTATACTCGGCGGCCCACGCAGATAGTATTGGGCTTTGGGAGGCACCAGAAAGAGACAGCGCCAGCGTTTGTAGGGCTCTGAATGGGGTTGCGTGGCTACTTGAAGAGCAGCAAGAGCTTTTGGTCCTGGCGTCTTTAGGGTGGGAGGAATCCCTGGACGTTTGCAATTGCTGAGCCTGCCTCCGGGTGTCCTTATCGGCTCACGCAACCAGTGTTCTCTTTTGGGAGGCTCTAGAAAGAGACAGAGCCAGCGTTTGTAGGGCTGTGAATGGGGTGTCTAGGCTACTTGAAGAGCAGTAAGAGCTTTTGGTCCTGGCCCCTTTGGGGTGGGAGGAATCCATGGACGTTCGCAATTGCTGAGCCTGCCTCCGGGTGTCCTTATCGGCTCACGCAACCAGTGTTCTCTTTTGGGAGGCTCTAGACAGAGTCAGTGACATCGTTGGTGGGCCTATGAATGGGGTTACGTGGCTAATTGAAGAGCAGCAAGAGCTTTTGGTCCTGGTCCCTTTGCGGTGGGAGGAATCCCTGGACGTTCGCAATTGCTGATCTGGGCTCTGGGTGTACTTGGCTCCGCAGGCAGAGAATATTGGAGTTTGGGAGGCTCTAGAAAGAGACAGCACCAGCGTTGGTGGGGCTGTGAATGGGGTTGCCTGGCTACTTGAAGAGCAGCAAGAGCTTTTGGTCCTGGTCCCTTTGGGGTGGGAGGAATCCCTGGACATTCGCAATTGCTGAGGTGGGCTCCGGGTGTACTCGGGTCCGCAGGCAGATAATATTGGAGTTTGGGAGGCGTTAGAAAGAGACAGCACCAGCGTTGGTGGGGCTGTGAATGGGGTTGCCTGGCTACTTGAAGAGCAGCAAGAGCTTTTGGTCCTGGCCCCTTTGCGGTGGGAGGAATCCCTGGACGTTCGCAATTGCTGAGCCTGCCTCCGGGTGTACTCAGCGGTCCACGCAGATAGTATTGGCCTTTGGGAGCCACCAGAAAGAGACGTCGCCAGCGTTTGTAGGGCTGTGAATGGGTTTGCGTGGCTACTTGAAGAGCAGCAAGAGCTTTTGGTCCTGGCCCCTTTGGTGTGGGAGGAATCCTTGGACGTTCACAATTGCTGAGCCTGCCTCTGGGTATACTCCGAGGCCCAGGCAGATAGCATTGGAGATTGGGAGGCTCTAGACAGAGACAGTGACATTGTTGGTGGGCCTATGAATGGGGTTACGTGGCTAATTGAAGAGCAGCAAGAGCTTTTGGTCCTGGCCCCTTTGCGGTGGCAGGAATCCCTGGACGTTCGCAATTGCTGAGCCTGCCGCCGGGTGTCCTCAGCGGCCCACGCAAACAGTGTTCTCTTTTGGGAGGCTCTACAAAGAGACAGCACCAGCGTATGTATGGCTGTGAATGGGGTTGCCTGGCTACTTGAAGAGCAGCAAGAGCTTTTGGTCCTGGCCCCTTTGCGGTGGCAGGAATCCCTGGACGTTCGCAATTGCTGAGCCTGCCGCCGGGTGTCCTTAGAGGGCCACTCAAACAGTGTTATCTTTTGGGACGCTCTAGAAAGAGACAGCACCAGCGTTGGTAGGTCTGTGAATGGTGTGTCCTGACTACTTGAAGAGCAGCAAGAGCTTTTTGTCCTGGCCCCTTTGGGGTGGGAGGAATCCCTGGACGTTCGCAATTGCTGAGCCTGCCTCCGGGTGTCCTCAGCAGCCCACACAGATAGTATTGGGCTTTGGGAGGCACCAGAAAGAGACAGCGCCAGCGTTTGTAGGGCTGTGAATGGGGTTGCGTGGCTACTTGAAGAGCAGCAAGAGCTTTTGGTCCTGGCCCCTTTGCGGTGGGAGGAATCCCTGGACGTTCGCAATTGCTGAGCTGGGCTCGGGGTGTACTCAGCTCCCCAGGCAGATAATATTGGAGTTTGGGAGGTTCTAGAAAGAGACAGCACCAGCGTTGGTGGGGCTGTGAATGGGGTTGCTGGCTACTTGAAGAGCAGCAAGAGCTTTTGGTCCTGGCCCCTCTGCGGTGGGAGGAATCCTTGGACGTTCGCAATTGCTGAGCCTGCCTCCCGGTGTCCTCAGCAGCCCAAGCAAACAGTGTTCTCTTTTGGGAGGCTCTAGAAAGAGACAGTGCCAGTGTTCGTGGGGCTATGAATGGGGTTTGCCTCGCTACCTGAAGAGCAGCAAGAGCTTTTTGTCCTGGCCCCTTTGGGGTGGGAGGAATCCCTGGACGTTCGCAATTGCTGAGCCTGCCTCAGGGTGTACTCGGTGGCCCACGCAGATAGTATTGGGCTTTGGGAGGCACTAGAAAGAGACAGCGCCAGCGTTGGTGGGTCTGTGAATGGGCTTGCCTGGGTACTTGAAGAGCAGCAAGAGCTTTTGGTCCTGGCCTCTTTGCCGTGGGAGTAACCCCTGGACGTTCGCAATTGCTGAGCCTGCCGCCGGGTGTCCTCAGCGGCCCACGCAAACAGTGTTCAATTTTGGGAGGCACTAGAAAGAGACAGCGCCAGCGTTTGTAGGGCTGTGGATGGGGTGTCCAGGCTACTTGAAGAGCAGCAAGAGCTTTTGGTCCTGGCCCCTTTGCGGTGGGAGGAATCCCTGGACGTTCGCAATTGCTGAGCCTGCCTCAGGGTGTCCTCAGCAGCCCACGCAAATAGTGTTCAATTTTGGGAGGCACTAGAAAGAGACAGCGCCAGCGTTTGTAGGGCTGTGAATGGGGTGTCCAGGCTACTTGAAGAGCAGCAAGAGCTTTTGGTCCTGGCCCCTTTGCGGTGGGAGGAATCCCTGGACGTTCGCAATTGCTGAGCCTGCCTCCGGGTGTACTCGGTGGCCCACGCAGATAGTATTGGGCTTTGGGAGGCTCTAGAAAGAGACAGCGCCAGCGTATGTAGGGCTGTGAATGGGGTTGCGTGGCTACTTGAAGAGCAGCAAGAGCTTTTGGTCCTGGCCCCTTTGCGGTGGGAGGAATCCCTGGACGTTCGCAATTGCTGAGCCTGCCGCCGGGTGTCCTCAGCGGCCCACGCAAACAGTGATCTCTTTTGGGAGGCTGTAGAAAGAGACAGCGCCAGCGTTGGTGGGTCTGTGAATGGGGTTGCGTGGCTACTTGAAGAGCAGCAAGAGCTTTTGGTCCTGGCCCCTTTGGGGTGGCAGGAATCCCTGGACATTCGCAATTGCTGATCCTGCCGCCGGGTGTCCTCAGCAGCCCACGCAAATAGTGTTCTCTTTTGGGAGGCTCTAGAAAGAGACAGAGCCAGCGTTTGTAGGGCTGTGAATGGGGTGTCCAGGCTACTTGAAGAGCAGTAAGAGCTTTTGGTCCTGGCCCCTTTGCGGTGGGAGGAATCCATGGACGTTCGCAATTGCTGAGCCTGCCGCCGGGTGTCCTTATCGGCTCACACAACCAGTGTTCTCTTTTGGGAGGCTCTAGACAGAGTCAGTGACATCGTTCGTGGGCCTATGAATGGGGTTACGTGGCTAATTGAAGAGCAGCAAGAGCTTTTGTTCCTGGTCCCTTTGGGGTGGGAGGAATCCCTGGACATTCGCAATTGCTGAGCTGGGCTCCGGGTGTACTTGGCTCCGCAGGCTTATAATATTGGAGTTTGGGAGGCTCTAGAAAGAGACAGCACCAGCGTTGCTGGGGCTGTGAATGGGGTGTCCTGGCTACTTGAAGAGCAGCAAGAGCTTTTGGTCCTGGTCCCTTTGGGGTGGGAGGAATCCCTGGACATTCGCAATTGCTGAGCTGGGCTCCGGGTGTACTCGGGTCCGCAGGCAGATAATATTGGAGTTTGGGAGGCTCTAGAAAGAGACAGCACCAGCGTTGGTGGGGCTGTGAATGGTGTTGCCTGGCTACTTGAAGAGCAGCAAGAGCTTTGGTCCTGGCCCCTTTGCCGTGGGAGCAACCCCTGGACGTTTGCAATTGCTGAGCCTGCCTCCGGGTGTACTCAGCGGCCCACGCAGATAGTATTGGGCTTTGGGAGGCACCAGAAAGAGACAGCGCCAGCGTATGTAGGGCTGTGAATGGGGTTGCGTGGCTACTTGAAGAGCAGCAAGAGCTTTTGGTCCTGGCCCCTTTGCGGTGGGAGGAATCCTTGGACCTTCAAAATTGCTGAGCCTGCCTCTGGGTATTCTCCGAGGCCCAGGCAGATAGCATTGGAGATTGAGAGGCTCTAGACAGAGACAGTGACATTGTTGGTGGGCCTATGAATGGGGTTACGTGGCTAATTGAAGAGCAGCAAGAGCTTTTGGTCCTGGCGCCTTTGCGGTGGCAGGAATCCCTGGACGTTCGCAATTGCTGAGCCTGCCTCAGGGTGTCCTCAGCGGCCCACGCAAATAGTGTTCAATTTTGGGAGGCACTAGAAAGAGACAGTGCCAGTGTTCATGGGTCTATGAATGGGGATGCCTGGCTACTTGAAGAGCAGCAAGAGCTTTTAGTCCTGGCCCCTTTGTGGTGGGAGGAATCCCTGGACGTTCGCAATTGCTGATCCTGCCTCCGGGTGTAATCGGTGGCCCACGCGGATAGTATTGGGCTTTGGGAGGCTCTAGAAAGAGACAGCGCCAGCGTTGCTGGGGCTGTGAATGGGGTGTCCTGGCTACTTGAAGAGCAGCAAGAGCTTTTGGTCCTGGCCCCTTTGCAGTGGGAGGAATCCCTGGACGTTCGCAATTGCTGAGCCTGCCGCCGGGTGTCCTCAGCGGCCCACGCAAACAGTGTTCAATTTTGGGAGGCTCTAGAAAGAGACAGCACCAGCGTTGATGGGTCTGTGAATGGGGTTGCCTGGCTACTTGAAGAGCAGCAAGAGCTTTTGGTCCTGGCACCTTTGGGGTGGGAGGAATCCCTGGACGTTCGCAATTGCTGATCCTGCCTCCGGGTGTCCTTAGAGGGCCACTCAAACAGTGTTCTCTTTTGGGACGCTCTAGAAAGAGACAGCACCAGCGTTGGTGGGTCTGTGAATGGTGTGTCCTGACTACTTGAAGAGCAGCAAGAGCTTTTGGTCCTGGCCCCTTTGGGGTGGGAGGAATCCCTGGACGTTCGCAATTGCTGAGCCTGCCTACGGGTGTACTCCACGGCCCACGCAGATAGTATTGGGCTTTGGGAGGCACCAGAAAGAGACAGCGCCAGCGTTTGTAGGGCTGTGAATGGGGTTGCGTGGCTACTTGAAGACCAGTAAGAGCTTTTGGTCCTGGCCCTCTTGCCGTGGGAGGAATCCCTGGACGTTTGCAATTGCTGAGCCTGCCTCCGGGTGTCCTCAGCGGCCCACGCACATAGTCTTGGGCTTTGGGAGGCACCAGAAAGAGACAGCGCCAGCGTTTGTAGGGCTGTCAATGTGGTTGCGTGTCTACTTGAAGAGCAGCGAGAGCTTTTGGTCCTGGCCCCTTTGCGGTGGGAGGAATCCCTGGATGTTCTCAATTGCTGAGCCTGCCTCAGGGTATACTCGGTGGCCCAGGCAGATAGCATTGGAGTTTGGGAGGCTCTAGACAGAGACAGTGACATCGTTGGTGGGCCTATGAATGGGGTTAGGTGGCTAGTTGAAGAGCAGCAAGAGCTTTTGGTCCTGGCCCCTTTGCGGTGGGAGGAATCCCTGGACGTTCGCAATTGCTGAGCCTGCCGCCGGGTGTACTCGGTGGCCCACGCAAATAGTGTTCAATTTTGGGAGGCACTAGAAAGAAACAGAGCCAGCGTTTGTAGGGCTGTGAATGGGGTTGCCTGGCTACTTGAAGAGCAGCAAGAGCTTTTGGTCCTGGCCCCTTTGCGGTGGGAGGAATCCCTGGACATTCGCAATTGCTGAGCTGGGCTCCTGGTGTACTCGGCTGCGCAGGCAGATAATATTGGAGTTTGGGAGGCTCTAGAAACAGACAGCACCAGCGTATGTAGGGCTGTGAATGGGGTTGCGTGGCTACTTGAAGAGCAGTAAGAGCTTTTGGTCCTGGCACCTTTGCAGTGGGAGGAATCCCTGGACGTTCGCAATTGCTGAGCCTGCTGCCGGGTGTCCTCAGCAACCCACGCAAATAGTGTTCAATTTTGGGAGGCTCTAGAAAGAGACAGCACCAGCGTTGGTGGGGCTGTGAATGGGGTGTCCTGGCTACTTGAAGAGCAGCAAGAGCTTTTGGTCCTGGCCCCTTTGCAGTGGGAGGAATCCCTGGACGTTCGCAATTGCTGAGCCTGCCTCCGGGTGTACTCGGCGGCCCACGCAGATAGTATTGGGCTTTGGGAGGCTCTAGAAAGAGACAGCACCAGTGTTTGTAGGGCTGTGAATGGGGTTGCCTGGCTACTTGAAGAGCAGCAAGAGCTTTTGGTCCTGGCCCCTTTGGGGTGTAAGGAATCCCTGGACGTTCGCAATTGCTGAGCCTGCCTCTGGGTATACTCGGAGGCCCAGGCAGATAGCATTGGAGTTTGGGAGGCTCTAGACAGAGACAGTGACATCGTTGGTGGGCCTATGAATGGGGTTAGGTGGCTAGTTGAAGAGCAGCAAGAGCTTTTGGTCGTGGCCCCTTTGCAGTGGGAGGAATCCCTGGACGTTTGCAATTGCTGAGCCTGCCTCCGGGTGTCCTCAGCAGCCCACGCAAATAGTGTTCAATTTTGGGAGGCACTAGAAAGAAACAGAGCCAGCGTTTGTAGGGCTGTGAATGGGGTGTCCTGGCTAATTGAAGAGCAGCAAGAGCTTTTGGTCCTGGCCCCGTTGCGGTGGGAGGAATCCCTGGACGTTCGCAATTGCTGAGCCTGCCGCCGGGTGTCCTCAGCGGCCCACGCAAACAGTGTTCTCTTTTGGGAGGCTCTAGAAAGAGACAGTGCCAGTGTTCGTGGGTCTATGAATGGGGTTTGCCTCGCTACTTGAAGAGCAGCAAGAGCTTTTGGTCCTGGCCCCTTTGGGGTGGGAGGAATCCCTGGACGTTCACAATTGCTGAGCCTGCCTCAGGGTTTCCTCAGCGGCCCACGCAAATAGTGTTCAATATTGGGAGGCACTAGAAAGAGACAGAGCCAGTGTTTTTGGGGCTGTGAATGGGGTTTGCCTCGCTACTTGAAGAGCAGCAAGAGCTTTTGGTCCTGGCCCCTTTGCGGTGGGAGGAATCCCTGGACATTCGCAATTGCTGAGCCTGCCAGCAGGTGTCCACAGCGGCCCACGCAAACAGTGTTCTCTTTTGGGAGGCTGTAGAAAGAGACAGTGCCAGTGTTCGTGGGCCTATGAATGGGGTTGCCTGGCTACTTGAAGAGCAGCAAGAGCTTTTGGTCCTGGCCTATTGCCGTGGGAGGAATCCCTGGACGTTTGCAATTGCTGAGCCTGCCTCCGGGTGTACTCGGCGGCCCACGCAGATAGTATTGGGCTTTGGGAGGCACCAGAAAGAGACAGCGCCAGCGTTTGTAGGGCTGTGAATGTGGTTGCGTGGCTACTTGAAGAGCAGTGAGAGCTTTTGGTCCTGGCCCCTTTGGGGTGGGAGGAATCCCTGGACGTTCGCAATTGCTGAGCCTGCCTCCGGGTGTACTCGGCCGCCCACGCAGATAGTATTGGGCTTTGGGAGGCACCAGAAAGAGACAGCACCAGCGTTTGTAGGGCTGTGAATGGGGTTGCCTGGCTACTTGAAGAGCAGCAAGAGCTTTTGGTCCTGGCCCCTTTGCGGTGTAAGGAATCCCTGGACGTTCGCAATTGCTGAGCCTGCCTCTGGGTATACTCGGAGGCCCAGGCAGATAGCATTGGAGTTTGGGAGGCTCTAGACAGAGACAGTGACATCGTTGGTGGGCCTATGAATGGGGTTAGGTGGCTAATTGAAGAGCAGCAAGAGCTTTTGGTCGTGGCCCCTTTGGCAGTGGGAGGAATCCCTGGACGTTTGCAATTGCTGAGCCTGCCTCCGGGTGTCCTCAGCAGCCCACGCAAATAGTGTTCAATTTTGGGAGGCACTAGAAAGAAACAGAGCCAGCGTTTGTAGGGCTGTGAATGGGGTGTCCTGGCTAATTGAAGAGCAGCAGAGCTTTTGGTCCTGGCCCCTTTGCGGTGGGAGGAATTCCTGGACGTTCGCAATTGCTGAGCCTGCCTCCGGGTGTCGTCAGCAGCCCACGCAATTAGTGTTCAATTTTGGGAGGCTCTAGAAAGAGACAGCGCCAGCGTATGTAGGGCTGTCAATGGGGTGTCCTGGCTACTTGAAGAGCAGCAAGAGCTTCTGGTCCTGGCCCCTTTGCGGTGGGAGGAATCCCTGGACGTTCGCAATTGCTGAGCCTGCCTGCGGGTGTACTCGGCGGCCAACACAGATAGTATTGGGCTTTGGGAGGCTCTAGAAAGAGACAGCGCCAGCGTTTGTAGGGCTGTGAATGGGGTTGCCTGGCTACTTGAAGAGCAGCAAGAGCTTTTGGTCCTGGCCCCTTTGCGGTGTAAGGAATCCCTGGACGTTCGCAATTGCTGAGCCTGCCTCTGGGTATACTCGGAGGCCCAGGCAGATAGCATTGGAGTTTGGGAGGCTCTAGACAGAGACAGTGACATCGTTGGTGGGCCTATGAATGGGGTTACGTGGCTAGTTGAAGAGAAGCAAGAGCTTTTGGTCGTGGCCCCTTTGTGGTGGGAGGAATCCCTGGACGTTCGCAATTGCTGAGCCTGCCGCCGGGTGTCCTCAGCAGCCCACGCAAATAGTGTTCAATTTTGGGAGGCTCTAGAAAGAGACAGCGCCAGCGTTGGTGGGTCTGTTAATGGGGTTGCCTGGCTACCTGAAGAGCAGCAAGAGCTTTTGGTCCTGTCCCCTTTGCAGTGGGAGGAATCCCTGGACGTTCGCAATTGCTGAGCCTGCCTCCGGGTGTCCTCAGCAGCCCACGCAAATAGTGTTCAATTTTGGGAGGCTCTAGAAAGAGACAGCACCAGCGTTGGTGGGTCTGTCAATGGGGTGTCCTGGCTACTTAAAGAGCAGCAAGAGCTTCTGGTCCTGGCCCCTTTGCGGTGGGAGGAATCCCTGGACGTTCGCAATTGCTGAGCCTGCCTCCGGGTGTCCTCAGCAGCCCATGCAAATAGTGTTCAATTTTGGGAGGCACTAGAAAGAGACAGCGCCAGCGTTTGTAGGGCTGTGAATGGGGTGTCCTGGCTAATTGAAGAGCAGCAAGAGCTTTTGGTCCTGGCCCCTCTGCGGTGGGAGGAATCCCTGGACGTTCGCAATTGCTGAGCCTGCCGCCGGGTGTCCTCAGCGGCCCACGCAAACAGTGTCCTCTTTTGGGAGGCTCTAGAAAGAGACAGTGCCAGTGTTCGTGGGTCTATGAATGGGGTTTGCCTCGCTACTTGAAGAGCAGCAAGAGCTTTTGGTCCTGCCCCTTTGGGGTGGGAGGAATCCCTGGACGTTCACAATTGCTGAGCCTGCCTCCGGGTGTCCTCAGCGGCCCACGCAAAGAGTGTTCTCTTTTGGTAGGGTCTAGAAAGAGACAGAGCCAGTGTTTTTGGGGCTGTGAATGGGGTTTGCCTGGCTACTTGAAGAGCAGCAAGAGCTTTTGGTCCTGGCCCCTTTGCGGTGGGAGGAATCCCTGGATATTCGCAATTGCTGAGCCTGCCAGCGGGTGTCCTCAACGGCCCACGCAAACAGTGTTCTCTTTTGGGAGGCTCTAGAAAGAGACAGTGCCAGTGTTCGTGGGCCTATGAATGGGGTTGCCTAACTACTTGAAGAGCAGCCAGAGCTTTTTGTCCTGGCCTATTGCCGTGGGAGTAATCCCTGGACGTTTGCAATTGCTGAGCCTGCCTCCGGGTGTACTCGGCGGCCCACGCAGATAGTATTGGGCTTTGGGAGGCACCAGAAAGAGACAGCGCCAGCGTTTGTAGGGCTGTGAATGTGGTTGCGTGGCTACTTGAAGAGCAGCGAGAGCTTTTGGTCCTGTCTCCTTTGGGGTGGGAGGAATCCCTGGACGTTCGCAAATGCTGAGCCTGCCGCCGGGTGTCCTCAGCGGCCCACGCAAATAGTGTTAAATTTTGGGAGGCTCTAGAAAGAGACAGCGCCAGCGTTGGTGGGTCTGTGAATGGGGTGTCCTGGCTACTTGAAGAGCAGCAAGAGCTTTTGGTCCTGGCCCCTTTGCGGTGGGAGGAATCCCTGGACGTTCGCAATTGCTGAGCTGGACTCCTGGTGTACTCGGCTCCGAAGGCAGATAATATTGGAGTTTGGGAGGCTCTAGAAAGAGACAGCACCAGCGTTGGTGGGGCTGCGCATGGGGTTTGCCTGGCTACTTGAAGAGCAGCAAGAGCTTTTGGTCCTGGCCCCTTTGCCGTGGTAACAACCCCTGGACGTTTGCAATTGCTGAGCCTGCCTCCGGGTGTACTCAGCGGTCCACGCAGATAGTATTGGCCTTTGGGAGCCACCAGAAAGAGACGTCGCCAGCGTTTGTAGGGCTGTGAATGGGTTTGCGTGGCTACTTGAAGAGCAGCAAGAGCTTTTGGTCCTGGCCCCTTTGCGGTGGGAGGAATCCGTGGACGTTCGCAATTGCTGAGCCTGCCTCAGGGAGTCCTCAGCGGCCCACGCAAACAGTGTTCTCTTTTGGGAGGCTCTAGAAAGAGACAGTGCCAGTGTTTTTGGGGCTGTGAATGGGGTTTGCCTCGCTACTTGAAGAGCAGCAAGAGCTTTTGGTCCTGGTCCCTTTGCCGTGGGAGGAATCCCTGGACGTTCGCAATTCCTGAGCCTGCCGCCGGGTGTCCTCAGCAGCCCACGCAAATAGTGTTCAATTTTGGGAGGCTCTAGAAAGAGACAGCGCCAGCGTTGGTAGGGCTGTGAATGGGGTTGCCTGGCTACTTGAAGAGCAGCAAGAGCTTTTGGTCCTGGCCCCTTTGGGGTGGGAGGAATCCCTGGACGTTCGCAATTGCTGAGCCTGCCTCCGGGTGTCCTCAGCGGCCCACACAGATAGTATTGGGCTTTGGGAGGCACCAGAAAGAGACAGCGCCAGCATTTGTGGGGCTGTGAATCGGGTTGCGTGGCTACTTGAAGAGCAGCAAGAGCTTTTGGTCCTGGCCCCTTTGCGGTGGGAGGAATCCCTGGACGTTCGCAATTGCTGAGCTAGGCTCGGGGTGTACTCAGCTCCCCAGGCAGATAATATTGGAGTTTGGGAGGTTCTAGAAAGAGACAGCACCAGCGTTGGTGGGGCTGTGAATGGGGTTGCCTGGCTACTTGAAGAGCAGCAAGAGCTTTTGGTCCTGGCCCCTCTGCGGTGGGAGGAATCCTTGGACGTTCGCAATTGCTGAGCCTGCCTCCCGGTGTCCTCAGCAGCCCAAGCAAACAGTGTTCTCTTTTGGGAGGCTCTAGAAAGAGACAGTGCCAGTGTTCATGGGGCTATGAATGGGGTTTGCCTCGCTACCTGAAGAGCAGCAAGAGCTTTTTGTCCTGGCCCCTTTGGGGTGGGAGTAATCCCTGGACGTTCGCAATTGCTGATCCTGCCTCCGGGTGTACTCGGCGGCCCACGCAGATAGTATTGGGCTTTGGGAGGCACTAGAAAGAGACAGCGCCAGCGTTGGTGGGTCTGTGAATGGGCTTGCCTGGGTACTTGAAGAGCAGCAAGAGCTTTTGGTCCTGGCCCCTTTGCGGTGGGAGGAATCCCTGGACGTTCGCAATTCCTGAGCCTGCCGCCGGGTGTACTCGGCGGCCCACGCAGATAGTATTGGGCTTTTGGAGGCACTAGAAAGAGACAGCGCCAGCGTTTGTAGGGCTGTGAATGGGGTTGCCTGGCTACTTGAAGAGCAGCAAGAGCTTTTGGTCCTGGCCTCTTTGCCGTGGGAGTAACCCCTGGACGTTCGCAATTGCTGAGCCTGCCGCCGGGTGTCCTCCGCGGCCCACGCAAACAGTGTTCTCTTTTGGGAGGCACTAGAAAGAGACAGCGCCAGCGTTTGTAGGGCTGTGGATGGGGTGTCCAGGCTACTTGAAGAGCAGCAAGAGCTTTTGGTCCTGGCCCCTTTGCGGTGGGAGGAATCCCTGGACGTTCGCAATTGCTGAGCCTGCCTCCGGGTGTCCTCAGCAGCCCACACAGATAGTATTGGGCTTTGGGAGGCACTAGAAAGAGACAGCGCCATCGTTTGTAAGGCTGTGGATGGGGTGTCCAGGCTACTTGAAGAGCAGTAAGAGCTTTTGGTCCTGGCCCCTTTGCGGTGGGAGGAATCCCTGGACGTTCGCAATTGCTGAGCCTGCCGCCGGGTGTCCTTATCGGCTCACGCAACCAGTGTTCTCTTTTGGGAGGCTCTAGACAGAGTCAGTGACATCGTTGGTGGGCATATGAATGGGGTTACGTTGCTAATTGAAGAGCAGCAAGAGCTTTTGGTCCTGGCCCCTTTGGGGTGGGAGGAATCCTTGGACGTTCACAATTGCTGAGCCTGCCTCTGGGTATACTCCGAGGCCCAGGCAGATAGCATTGGAGATTGGGAAGCTCTAGACAGAGACAGTGACATTGTTGGTGGGCCTATGAATGGGGTTACGTGGCTAATTGAAGAGCAGCAAGAGCTTTTGGTCCTGGCCCCTTTGCGGTGGCAGGAATCCCTGGACGTTCGCAATTGCTGAGCCTGCCTCAGGGTGTCCTCAGCGGCCCACGCAAATAGTGTTCAATTTTGGGAGGCACTAGAAAGAGACAGTGCCAGTGTTCATGGGTCTATGAATGGGGATGCCTGGCTACTTGAAGAGCAGCAAGAGCTTTTAGTCCTGGCCCCTTTGCGGTGGGAGGAATCCCTGGACGTTCGCAATTGCTGAGCCTGCCTCCGGGTGTCCTCCGCGGCCCACACAGATAGTATTGGGCTTTGGGAGGCACCAGAAAGAGACAGCGCCAGCATTTGTGGGGCTGTGAATCGGGTTGCGTGGCTACATGAAGAGCAGCAAGAGCTTTTGGTCCTGGCCCCTTTGCGGTGGGAGGAATCCCTGGACGTTCGCAATTGCTGAGCTAGGCTCGGGGTGTACTCAGTTCCCCAGGCAGATAATATTGGAGTTTGGGAGGTTCTAGAAAGAGACAGCGCCAGCGTTTGTAGGGCTGTGAATGGGGTTGCCTGGCTACTTGAAGAGCAGCAAGAGCTTTTGGTCATGGCCCCTCTGCGGTGGGAGGAATCCTTGGACGTTCGCAATTGCTGAGCCTGCCTCCCGGTGTCCTCAGCAGCCCAAGCAAACAGTGTTCTCTTTTGGGAGGCTCTAGAAAGAGACAGTGCCAGTGTTCATGGGGCTATGAATGGGGTTGCCTGGCTACTTGAAGAGCAGCAAGAGCTTTTGGTCCTGGCACCTTTGGGGTGGGAGGAATCCCTGGACGTTCGCAATTGCTGATCCTGCCTCCGGGTGTCCTTAGAGGGCCACTCAAACAGTGTTCTCTTTTGGGACGCTCTAGAAAGAGACAGCACCAGCGTTGGTGGGTCTGTGAATGGTGTGTCCTGACTACTTGAAGAGCAGCAAGAGCTTTTGGTCCTGGCCCCTTTGGGGTGGGAGGAATCCCTGGACGTTCGCAATTGCTGAGCCTGCCTCCGGGTGTACTCCACGGCCCACGCAGATAGTATTGGGCTTTGGGAGGCACCAGAAAGAGACAGCGCCAGCGTTTGTAGGGCTGTGAATGGGGTTGCGTGGCTACTTGAAGACCAGTAAGAGCTTTTGGTCCTGGCCCTCTTGCCGTGGGAGGAATCCCTGGACGTTTGCAATTGCTGAGCCTGCCTCCGGGTGTCCTCAGCGGCCCACGCACATAGTCTTGGGCTTTGGGAGGCACCAGAAAGAGACAGCGCCAGCGTTTGTAGGGCTGTCAATGTGGTTGCGTGTCTACTTGAAGAGCAGCGAGAGCTTTTGGTCCTGGCCCCTTTGCGGTGGGAGGAATCCCTGGATGTTCTCAATTGCTGAGCCTGCCTCAGGGTATACTCGGTGGCCCAGGCAGATAGCATTGGAGTTTGGGAGGCTCTAGACAGAGACAGTGACATCGTTGGTGGGCCTATGAATGGGGTTAGGTGGCTAGTTGAAGAGCAGCAAGAGCTTTTGGTCCTGGCCCCTTTGCGGTGGGAGGAATCCCTGGACGTTCGCAATTGCTGAGCCTGCCGCCGGGTGTACTCGGTGGCCCACGCAAATAGTGTTCAATTTTGGGAGGCACTAGAAAGAAACAGAGCCAGCGTTTGTAGGGCTGTGAATGGGGTTGCCTGGCTACTTGAAGAGCAGCAAGAGCTTTTGGTCCTGGCCCCTTTGCGGTGGGAGGAATCCCTGGACATTCGCAATTGCTGAGCTGGGCTCCTGGTGTACTCGGCTGCGCAGGCAGATAATATTGGAGTTTGGGAGGCTCTAGAAACAGACAGCACCAGCGTATGTAGGGCTGTGAATGGGGTTGCGTGGCTACTTGAAGAGCAGTAAGAGCTTTTGGTCCTGGCACCTTTGCAGTGGGAGGAATCCCTGGACGTTCACAATTGCTGAGCCTGCTGCCGGGTGTCCTCAGCAACCCACGCAAATAGTGTTCAATTTTGGGAGGCTCTAGAAAGAGACAGCACCAGCGTTGGTGGGGCTGTGAATGGGGTGTCCTGGCTACTTGAAGAGCAGCAAGAGCTTTTGGTCCTGGCCCCTTTGCAGTGGGAGGAATCCCTGGACGTTCGCAATTGCTGAGCCTGCCTCCGGGTGTACTCGGCGGCCCACGCAGATAGTATTGGGCTTTGGGAGGCTCTAGAAAGAGACAGCACCAGTGTTTGTAGGGCTGTGAATGGGGTTGCCTGGCTACTTGAAGAGCAGCAAGAGCTTTTGGTCCTGGCCCCTTTGGGGTGTAAGGAATCCCTGGACGTTCGCAATTGCTGAGCCTGCCTCTGGGTATACTCGGAGGCCCAGGCAGATAGCATTGGAGTTTGGGAGGCTCTAGACAGAGACAGTGACATCGTTGGTGGGCCTATGAATGGGGTTAGGTGGCTAGTTGAAGAGCAGCAAGAGCTTTTGGTCGTGGCCCCTTTGCAGTGGGAGGAATCCCTGGACGTTTGCAATTGCTGAGCCTGCCTCCGGGTGTCCTCAGCAGCCCACGCAAATAGTGTTCAATTTTGGGAGGCACTAGAAAGAAACAGAGCCAGCGTTTGTAGGGCTGTGAATGGGGTGTCCTGGCTAATTGAAGAGCAGCAAGAGCTTTTGGTCCTGGCCCCGTTGCGGTGGGAGGAATCCCTGGATGTTCGCAATTGCTGAGCCTGCCGCCGGGTGTCCTCAGCGGCCCACGCAAACAGTGTTCTCTTTTGGGAGGCTCTAGAAAGAGACAGTGCCAGTGTTCGTGGGTCTATGAATGGGGTTTGCCTCGCTACTTGAAGAGCAGCAAGAGCTTTTGGTCCTGGCCCCTTTGGGGTGGGAGGAATCCCTGGACGTTCACAATTGCTGAGCCTGCCTCAGGGTTTCCTCAGCGGCCCACGCAAAGAGTGTTCTCTTTTGGTAGGGTCTAGAAAGAGACAGTGCCAGTGTTTTTGGGGCTGTGAATGGGGTTTGCCTCGCTACTTGAAGAGCAGCAAGAGCTTTTGGTCCTGGCCCCTTTGCGGTGGGAGGAATCCCTGGACATTCGCAATTGCTGAGCCTGCCAGCAGGTGTCCACAGCGGCCCACGCAAACAGTGTTCTCTTTTGGGAGGCTGTAGAAAGAGACAGTGCCAGTGTTCGTGGGCCTATGAATGGGGTTGCCTGGCTACTTGAAGAGCAGCAAGAGCTTTTGGTCCTGGCCTATTGCCGTGGGAGGAATCCCTGGACGTTTGCAATTGCTGAGCCTGCCTCCGGGTGTACTCGGCGGCCCACGCAGATAGTATTGGGCTTTGGGAGGCACCAGAAAGAGACAGCGCCAGCGTTTGTAGGGCTGTGAATGTGGTTGCGTGGCTACT
This sequence comes from Platalea leucorodia, assembly GCF_965183815.1. Taxonomy (NCBI): domain Eukaryota; kingdom Metazoa; phylum Chordata; class Aves; order Pelecaniformes; family Threskiornithidae; genus Platalea; species Platalea leucorodia. Next base: position 21,497,145 of record NC_138828.1, read on the forward strand.
TGAAGAGCAGTGAGAGCTTTTGGTCCTGGCCCCTTTGGGGTGGGAGGAATCCCTGGACGTTCGCAATTGCTGAGCCTGCCTCCGGGTGTACTTGGCCGCCCACGCAGATAGTATTGGGCTTTGGGAGGCACCAGAAAGAGACAGCACCAGCGTTTGTAGGGCTGTGAATGGGGTGTCCTGGCTACTTGAAGAGCAGCAAGAGCTTTTGGTCCTGGCCTCTTTGCCGTGGGAGTAACCCCTGGACGTTCGCAATTGCTGAGCCTGCCTCTGGGTATACTCGGAGGCCCAGGCAGATAGCATTGGAGTTTGGGAGGCTCTAGACAGAGACAGTGACATCGTTGGTGGGCCTATGAATGGGGTTAGGTGGCTAATTGAAGAGCAGCAAGAGCTTTTGGTCGTGGCCCCTTTGCAGTGGGAGGAATCCCTGGACGTTTGCAATTGCTGAGCCTGCCTCCGGGTGTCCTCAGCAGCCCACGCAAATAGTGTTCAATTTTGGGAGGCACTAGAAAGAAACAGAGCCAGCGTTTGTAGGGCTGTGAATGGGGTGTCCTGGCTAATTGAAGAGCAGCAAGAGCTTTTGGTCCTGGCCCCTTTGCGGTGGGAGGAATTCCTGGACGTTCGCAATTGCTGAGCCTGCCTCCGGGTGTCGTCAGCAGCCCACGCAAATAGTGTTCAATTTTGGGAGGCTCTAGAAAGAGACAGCACCAGCGTTGGTGGGTCTGTCAATGGGGTGTCCTGGCTACTTGAAGAGCAGCAAGAGCTTCTGGTCCTGGCCCCTTTGCGGTGGGAGGAATCCCTGGACGTTCGCAATTGCTGAGCCTGCCTGCGGGTGTACTCGGCGGCCAACACAGATAGTATTGGGCTTTGGGAGGCTCTAGAAAGAGACAGCGCCAGCGTTTGTAGGGCTGTGAATGGGGTTGCCTGGCTACTTGAAGAGCAGCAAGAGCTTTTGGTCCTGGCCCCTTTGCGGTGGGAGGAATCCCTGGACGTTCGCAATTGCTGAGCCTGCCTCTGGGTATACTCGGAGGCCCAGGCAGATAGCATTGGAGTTTGGGAGGCTCTAGACAGAGACAGTGACATTGTTGGTGGGCCTATGAATGGGGTTACGTGGCTAGTTGAAGAGAAGCAAGAGCTTTTGGTCGTGGCCCCTTTGTGGTGGGAGGAATCCCTGGACGTTCGCAATTGCTGAGCCTGCCGCCGGGTGTCCTCAGCAGCCCACGCAAATAGTGTTCAATTTTGGGAGGCTCTAGAAAGAGACAGCGCCAGCGTTGGTGGGTCTGTTAATGGGGTTGCCTGGCTACCTGAAGAGCAGCAAGAGCTTTTGGTCCTGTCCCCTTTGCAGTGGGAGGAATCCCTGGACGTTCGCAATTGCTGAGCCTGCCTCCGGGTGTCCTCAGCAGCCCACGCAAATAGTGTTCAATTTTGGGAGGCTCTAGAAAGAGACAGCACCAGCGTTGGTGGGTCTGTCAATGGGGTGTCCTGGCTACTTAAAGAGCAGCAAGAGCTTCTGGTCCTGGCCCCTTTGCGGTGGGAGGAATCCCTGGACGTTCGCAATTGCTGAGCCTGCCTCCGGGTGTCCTCAGCAGCCCATGCAAATAGTGTTCAATTTTGGGAGGCAGTAGAAAGAGACAGCGCCAGCGTTTGTAGGGCTGTGAATGGGGTGTCCTGGCTAATTGAAGAGCAGCAAGAGCTTTTGGTCCTGGCCCCTCTGCGGTGGGAGGAATCCCTGGACGTTCGCAATTGCTGAGCCTGCCGCCGGGTGTCCTCAGCGGCCCACGCAAACAGTGTCCTCTTTTGGGAGGCTCTAGAAAGAGACAGTGCCAGTGTTCGGGGGTCTATGAATGGGGTTTGCCTCGCTACTTGAAGAGCAGCAAGAGCTTTTGGTCCTGCCCCTTTGGGGTGGGAGGAATCCCTGGACGTTCACAATTGCTGAGCCTGCCTCCGGGTGTCCTCAGCGGCCCACGCAAAGAGTGTTCTCTTTTGGTAGGGTCTAGAAAGAGACAGAGCCAGTGTTTTTGGGGCTGTGAATGGGGTTTGCCTGGCTACTTGAAGAGCAGCAAGAGCTTTTGGTCCTGGCCCCTTTGCGGTGGGAGGAATCCCTGGATATTCGCAATTGCTGAGCCTGCCAGCGGGTGTCCTCAACGGCCCACGCAAACAGTGTTCTCTTTTGGGAGGCTCTAGAAAGAGACAGTGCCAGTGTTCGTGGGCCTATGAATGGGGTTGCCTAACTACTTGAAGAGCAGCCAGAGCTTTTTGTCCTGGCCTATTGCCGTGGGAGTAATCCCTGGACGTTTGCAATTGCTGAGCCTGCCTCCGGGTGTACTCGGCGGCCCACGCAGATAGTATTGGGCTTTGGGAGGCACCAGAAAGAGACAGCGCCAGCGTTTGTAGGGCTGTGAATGTGGTTGCGTGGCTACTTGAAGAGCAGCGAGAGCTTTTGGTCCTGTCTCCTTTGGGGTGGGAGGAATCCCTGGACGTTCGCAAATGCTGAGCCTGCCGCCGGGTGTCCTCAGCGGCCCACGCAAATAGTGTTAAATTTTGGGAGGCTCTAGAAAGAGACAGCGCCAGCGTTGGTGGGTCTGTGAATGGGGTGTCCTGGCTACTTGAAGAGCAGCAAGAGCTTTTGGTCCTGGCCCCTTTGCGGTGGGAGGAATCCCTGGACGTTCGCAATTGCTGAGCTGGACTCCTGGTGTACTCGGCTCCGAAGGCAGATAATATTGGAGTTTGGGAGGCTCTAGAAAGAGACAGCACCAGCGTTGGTGGGGCTGCGCATGGGGTTTGCCTGGCTACTTGAAGAGCAGCAAGAGCTTTTGGTCCTGGCCCCTTTGCCGTGGTAACAACCCCTGGACGTTTGCAATTGCTGAGCCTGCCTCCGGGTGTACTCAGCGGTCCACGCAGATAGTATTGGCCTTTGGGAGCCACCAGAAAGAGACGTCGCCAGCGTTTGTAGGGCTGTGAATGGGTTTGCGTGGCTACTTGAAGAGCAGCAAGAGCTTTTGGTCCTGGCCCCTTTGCGGTGGGAGGAATCCGTGGACGTTCGCAATTGCTGAGCCTGCCTCAGGGAGTCCTCAGCGGCCCACGCAAACAGTGTTCTCTTTTGGGAGGCTCTAGAAAGAGACAGTGCCAGTGTTTTTGGGGCTGTGAATGGGGTTTGCCTCGCTACTTGAAGAGCAGCAAGAGCTTTTGGTCCTGGTCCCTTTGCCGTGGGAGGAATCCCTGGACGTTCGCAATTCCTGAGCCTGCCGCCGGGTGTCCTCAGCAGCCCACGCAAATAGTGTTCAATTTTGGGAGGCTCTAGAAAGAGACAGCGCCAGCGTTGGTAGGGCTGTGAATGGGGTTGCCTGGCTACTTGAAGAGCAGCAAGAGCTTTTGGTCCTGGCCCCTTTGGGGTGGGAGGAATCCCTGGACGTTCGCAATTGCTGAGCCTGCCTCCGGGTGTCCTCAGCGGCCCACACAGATAGTATTGGGCTTTGGGAGGCACCAGAAAGAGACAGCGCCAGCATTTGTGGGGCTGTGAATCGGGTTGCGTGGCTACTTGAAGAGCAGCAAGAGCTTTTGGTCCTGGCCCCTTTGCGGTGGGAGGAATCCCTGGACGTTCGCAATTGCTGAGCTAGGCTCGGGGTGTACTCAGCTCCCCAGGCAGATAATATTGGAGTTTGGGAGGTTCTAGAAAGAGACAGCACCAGCGTTGGTGGGGCTGTGAATGGGGTTGCCTGGCTACTTGAAGAGCAGCAAGAGCTTTTGGTCCTGGCCCCTCTGCGGTGGGAGGAATCCTTGGACGTTCGCAATTGCTGAGCCTGCCTCCCGGTGTCCTCAGCAGCCCAAGCAAACAGTGTTCTCTTTTGGGAGGCTCTAGAAAGAGACAGTGCCAGTGTTCATGGGGCTATGAATGGGGTTTGCCTCGCTACCTGAAGAGCAGCAAGAGCTTTTTGTCCTGGCCCCTTTGGGGTGGGAGTAATCCCTGGACGTTCGCAATTGCTGATCCTGCCTCCGGGTGTACTCGGCGGCCCACGCAGATAGTATTGGGCTTTGGGAGGCACTAGAAAGAGACAGCGCCAGCGTTGGTGGGTCTGTGAATGGGCTTGCCTGGGTACTTGAAGAGCAGCAAGAGCTTTTGGTCCTGGCCCCTTTGCGGTGGGAGGAATCCCTGGACGTTCGCAATTCCTGAGCCTGCCGCCGGGTGTACTCGGCGGCCCACGCAGATAGTATTGGGCTTTTGGAGGCACTAGAAAGAGACAGCGCCAGCGTTTGTAGGGCTGTGAATGGGGTTGCCTGGCTACTTGAAGAGCAGCAAGAGCTTTTGGTCCTGGCCTCTTTGCCGTGGGAGTAACCCCTGGACGTTCGCAATTGCTGAGCCTGCCGCCGGGTGTCCTCCGCGGCCCACGCAAACAGTGTTCTCTTTTGGGAGGCACTAGAAAGAGACAGCGCCAGCGTTTGTAGGGCTGTGGATGGGGTGTCCAGGCTACTTGAAGAGCAGCAAGAGCTTTTGGTCCTGGCCCCTTTGCGGTGGGAGGAATCCCTGGACGTTCGCAATTGCTGAGCCTGCCTCCGGGTGTCCTCAGCAGCCCACACAGATAGTATTGGGCTTTGGGAGGCACTAGAAAGAGACAGCGCCAGCGTTTGTAAGGCTGTGGATGGGGTGTCCAGGCTACTTGAAGAGCAGTAAGAGCTTTTGGTCCTGGCCCCTTTGCGGTGGGAGGAATCCCTGGACGTTCGCAATTGCTGAGCCTGCCGCCGGGTGTCCTTATCGGCTCACGCAACCAGTGTTCTCTTTTGGGAGGCTCTAGACAGAGTCAGTGACATCGTTGGTGGGCATATGAATGGGGTTACGTGGCTAATTGAAGAGCAGCAAGAGCTTTTGGTCCTGGCCCCTTTGGGGTGGGAGGAATCCTTGGACGTTCACAATTGCTGAGCCTGCCTCTGGGTATACTCCGAGGCCCAGGCAGATAGCATTGGAGATTGGGAAGCTCTAGACAGAGACAGTGACATTGTTGGTGGGCCTATGAATGGGGTTACGTGGCTAATTGAAGAGCAGCAAGAGCTTTTGGTCCTGGCCCCTTTGCGGTGGCAGGAATCCCTGGACGTTCGCAATTGCTGAGCCTGCCTCAGGGTGTCCTCAGCGGCCCACGCAAATAGTGTTCAATTTTGGGAGGCACTAGAAAGAGACAGTGCCAGTGTTCATGGGTCTATGAATGGGGATGCCTGGCTACTTGAAGAGCAGCAAGAGCTTTTAGTCCTGGCCCCTTTGGGGTGGGAGGAATCCCTGGACGTTCGCAATTGCTGAGCCTGCCTCCGGGTGTCCTCAGCGGCCCACACAGATAGTATTGGGCTTTGGGAGGCACCAGAAAGAGACAGCGCCAGCATTTGTGGGGCTGTGAATCGGGTTGCGTGGCTACTTGAAGAGCAGCAAGAGCTTTTGGTCCTGGCCCCTTTGCGGTGGGAGGAATCCCTGGACGTTCGCAATTGCTGAGCTAGGCTCGGGGTGTACTCAGCTCCCCAGGCAGATAATATTGGAGTTTGGGAGGTTCTAGAAAGAGACAGCACCAGCGTTGGTGGGGCTGTGAATGGGGTTGCCTGGCTACTTGAAGAGCAGCAAGAGCTTTTGGTCATGGCCCCTCTGCGGTGGGAGGAATCCTTGGACGTTCGCAATTGCTGAGCCTGCCTCCCGGTGTCCTCAGCAGCCCAAGCAAACAGTGTTCTCTTTTGGGAGGCTCTAGAAAGAGACAGTGCCAGTGTTCATGGGGCTATGAATGGGGTTTGCCTCGCTACCTGAAGAGCAGCAAGAGCTTTTTGTCCTGGCCCCTTTGGGGTGGGAGTAATCCCTGGACGTTCGCAATTGCTGATCCTGCCTCCGGGTGTACTCGGCGGCCCACGCAGATAGTATTGGGCTTTGGGAGGCACTAGAAAGAGACAGCGCCAGCGTTGGTGGGTCTGTGAATGGGCTTGCCTGGGTACTTGAAGAGCAGCAAGAGCTTTTGGTCCTGGCCCCTTTGCGGTGGGAGGAATCCCTGGACGTTCGCAATTCCTGAGCCTGCCGCCGGGTGTACTCGGCGGCCCACGCAGATAGTATTGGGCTTTTGGAGGCACTAGAAAGAGACAGCGCCAGCGTTTGTAGGGCTGTGAATGGGGTTGCCTGGCTACTTGAAGAGCAGCAAGAGCTTTTGGTCCTGGCCTCTTTGCCGTGGGAGTAACCCCTGGACGTTCGCAATTGCTGAGCCTGCCGCCGGGTGTCCTCCGCGGCCCACGCAAACAGTGTTCTCTTTTGGGAGGCACTAGAAAGAGACAGCGCCAGCGTTTGTAGGGCTGTGGATGGGGTGTCCAGGCTACTTGAAGAGCAGCAAGAGCTTTTGGTCCTGGCCCCTTTGCGGTGGGAGGAATCCCTGGACGTTCGCAATTGCTGAGCCTGCCTCCGGGTGTCCTCAGCAGCCCACACAGATAGTATTGGGCTTTGGGAGGCACTAGAAAGAGACAGCGCCAGCGTTTGTAAGGCTGTGGATGGGGTGTCCTGGCTACTTGAAGAGCAGTAAGAGCTTTTGGTCCTGGCCCCTTTGCGGTGGGAGGAATCCCTGGACGTTCGCAATTGCTGAGCCTGCCGCCGGGTGTCCTTATCGGCTCACGCAACCAGTGTTCTCTTTTGGGAGGCTCTAGACAGAGTCAGTGACATCGTTGGTGGGCATATGAATGGGGTTACGTGGCTAATTGAAGAGCAGCAAGAGCTTTTGGTCCTGGCCCCTTTGGGGTGGGAGGAATCCTTGGACGTTCACAATTGCTGAGCCTGCCTCTGGGTATACTCCGAGGCCCAGGCAGATAGCATTGGAGATTGGGAAGCTCTAGACAGAGACAGTGACATTGTTGGTGGGCCTATGAATGGGGTTACGTGGCTAATTGAAGAGCAGCAAGAGCTTTTGGTCCTGGCCCCTTTGCGGTGGCAGGAATCCCTGGACGTTCGCAATTGCTGAGCCTGCCTCAGGGTGTCCTCAGCGGCCCACGCAAACAGTGTTCAATTTTGGGAGGCACTAGAAAGAGACAGTGCCAGTGTTCATGGGTCTATGAATGGGGATGCCTGGCTACTTGAAGAGAAGCAAGAGATTTTAGTCCTGGCCCCTTTGGGGTGGGAGGAATCCCTGGACGTTCGCAATTGCTGATGCTGCCTCCTGGTGTATTCGGTGGCCCACGCAGATAGTATTGGGCTTTGGGAGGCTCTAGAATGAGACAGCGCCAGCGTTGGTGGGGCTGTGAATGGGGTGTCCTGGCTACTTGAAGAGCAGCAAGAGCTTTTGGTCCTGGTCCCTTTGCAGTGGGAGGAATCCCTGGACGTTCGCAATTGCTGAGCCTGCCGCTGGGTGTCCTCAGCGGCCCACGCAAACAGTGTTCTCTTTTGGGAGGCTCTAGAAAGAGACAGCACCAGCGTTGGTGGGTCTGTGAATGGGGTGTCCTGACTACTTGAAGAGCAGCAAGAGCTTTTGTTCCTGGCCCCTTTGGGGTGGGAGGAATCCCTGGACGTTCGCAATTGCTGAGCCTGCCTCCGGGTGTCCTCAGCAGCCCACACAGATAATATTGGGCTTTGGGAGGCACCAGAAAGAGACAGCGCCAGCGTTTGTAGGGCTGTGAATGGGGTTGCGTGGCTAGTTGAAGAGCAGCAAGAGCTTTTGGTCCTGGCCCCTTTGCGGTGGGAGGAATCCCTGGACGTTCGCAATTGCTGAGCTGGGCTCGGGGTGTACTCAGCTCCGCAGGCAGATAATATTGGAGTTTGGGAGGTTCTAGAAAGAGACAGCACCAGCGTTGGTGGGGCTGTGAATGGGGTTGCCTGGCTACTTGAAGAGCAGCAAGAGCTTTTGGTCCTGGCCCCTCTGCGGTGGGAGGAATCCTTGGACGTTCGCAATTGCTGAGCCTGCCTCCCGGTGTCCTCAGCAGCCCAAGCAAACAGTGTTCTCTTTTGGGAGGCTCTAGAAAGAGACAGTGCCAGTGTTCGTGGGGCTATGAATGGGGTTTGCCTCGCTACCTGAAGAGCAGCAAGAGCTTTTTGTCCTGGCCCCTTTGGGGTGGGAGTAATCCCTGGACGTTCGCAATTGCTGAGCCTGCCTCCGGGTGTACTCGGTGGCCCACGCAGATAGTATTGGGCTTTGGGAGGCACTAGAAAGAGACAGCGCCAGCGTTGGTGGGTCTGTGAATGGGGTGTCCTGGCTACTTGAAGAGCAGCAAGAGCTTTTGGTCCTGGCCCCTTTGCGGTGGGAGGAATCCCTGGACGTTCGCAATTCCTGAGCCTGCCGCCGGGTGTACTCGGCGGCCCACGCAGATAGTATTGGGCTTTTGGAGGCACTAGAAAGAGACAGCGCCAGCGTTTGTAGGGCTGTGAATGGGGTTGCCTGGCTACTTGAAGAGCAGCAAGAGCTTTTGGTCCTGGCCTCTTTGCCGTGGGAGTAACCCCTGGACGTTCGCAATTGCTGAGCCTGCCGCCGGGTGTCCTCCGCGGCCCACGCAAACAGTGTTCTCTTTTGGGAGGCACTAGAAAGAGACAGCGCCAGCGTTTGTAGGGCTGTGGATGGGGTGTCCAGGCTACTTGAAGAGCAGCAAGAGCTTTTGGTCCTGGCCCCTTTGCGGTGGGAGGAATCCCTGGACGTTCGCAATTGCTGAGCCTGCCTCCGGGTGTCCTCAGCAGCCCACACAGATAGTATTGGGCTTTGGGAGGCACTAGAAAGAGACAGCGCCAGCGTTTGTAGGGCTGTGGATGGGGTGTCCTGGCTACTTGAAGAGCAGTAAGAGCTTTTGGTCCTGGCCCCTTTGCGGTGGGAGGAATCCCTGGACGTTCGCAATTGCTGAGCCTGCCGCCGGGTGTCCTTATCGGCTCACGCAACCAGTGTTCTCTTTTGGGAGGCTCTAGACAGAGTCAGTGACATCGTTGGTGGGCATATGAATGGGGTTACGTGGCTAATTGAAGAGCAGCAAGAGCTTTTGGTCCTGGCCCCTTTGGGGTGGGAGGAATCCTTGGACGTTCACAATTGCTGAGCCTGCCTCTGGGTATACTCCGAGGCCCAGGCAGATAGCATTGGAGATTGGGAAGCTCTAGACAGAGACAGTGACATTGTTGGTGGGCCTATGAATGGGGTTACGTGGCTAATTGAAGAGCAGCAAGAGCTTTTGGTCCTGGCCCCTTTGCGGTGGCAGGAATCCCTGGACGTTCGCAATTGCTGAGCCTGCCTCAGGGTGTCCTCAGCGGCCCACGCAAACAGTGTTCAATTTTGGGAGGCACTAGAAAGAGACAGTGCCAGTGTTCATGGGTCTATGAATGGGGATGCCTGGCTACTTGAAGAGAAGCAAGAGATTTTAGTCCTGGCCCCTTTGGGGTGGGAGGAATCCCTGGACGTTCGCAATTGCTGATGCTGCCTCCTGGTGTATTCGGTGGCCCACGCAGATAGTATTGGGCTTTGGGAGGCTCTAGAATGAGACAGCGCCAGCGTTGGTGGGGCTGTGAATGGGGTGTCCTGGCTACTTGAAGAGCAGCAAGAGCTTTTGGTCCTGGTCCCTTTGCAGTGGGAGGAATCCCTGGACGTTCGCAATTGCTGAGCCTGCCGCTGGGTGTCCTCAGCGGCCCACGCAAACAGTGTTCTCTTTTGGGAGGCTCTAGAAAGAGACAGCACCAGCGTTGGTGGGTCTGTGAATGGGGTGTCCTGACTACTTGAAGAGCAGCAAGAGCTTTTGTTCCTGGCCCCTTTGGGGTGGGAGGAATCCCTGGACGTTCGCAATTGCTGAGCCTGCCTCCGGGTGTCCTCAGCAGCCCACACAGATAATATTGGGCTTTGGGAGGCACCAGAAAGAGACAGCGCCAGCGTTTGTAGGGCTGTGAATGGGGTTGCGTGGCTACTTGAAGAGCAGCAAGAGCTTTTGGTCCTGGCCCCTCTGCGGTGGGAGGAATCCTTGGACGTTCGCAATTGCTGAGCCTGCCTCCCGGTGTCCTCAGCAGCCCAAGCAAACAGTGTTCTCTTTTGGGAGGCTCTAGAAAGAGACAGTGCCAGTGTTCGTGGGGCTATGAATGGGGTTTGCCTCGCTACCTGAAGAGCAGCAAGAGCTTTTTGTCCTGGCCCCTTTGGGGTGGGAGTAATCCCTGGACGTTCGCAATTGCTGATCCTGCCTCCGGGTGTACTCGGTGGCCCACGCAGATAGTATTGGGCTTTGGGAGGCACTAGAAAGAGACAGCGCCAGCGTTGGTGGGTCTGTGAATGGGCTTGCCTGGGTACTTGAAGAGCAGCAAGAGCTTTTGGTCCTGGCCCCTTTGCGGTGGGAGGAATCCCTGGACGTTCGCAATTCCTGAGCCTGCCGCCGGGTGTACTCGGCGGCCCACGCAGATAGTATTGGGCTTTTGGAGGCACTAGAAAGAGACAGCGCCAGCGTTTGTAGGGCTGTGAATGGGGTTGCCTGGCTACTTGAAGAGCAGCAAGAGCTTTTGGTCCTGGCCTCTTTGCCGTGGGAGTAACCCCTGGACGTTCGCAATTGCTGAGCCTGCCGCCGGGTGTCCTCCGCGGCCCACGCAAACAGTGTTCTCTTTTGGGAGGCACTAGAAAGAGACAGCGCCAGCGTTTGTAGGGCTGTGGATGGGGTGTCCAGGCTACTTGAAGAGCAGCAAGAGCTTTTGGTCCTGGCCCCTTTGCGGTGGGAGGAATCCCTGGACGTTCGCAATTGCTGAGCCTGCCTCCGGGTGTCCTCAGCAGCCCACACAGATAGTATTGGGCTTTGGGAGGCACTAGAAAGAGACAGCGCCAGCGTTTGTAAGGCTGTGGATGGGGTGTCCAGGCTACTTGAAGAGCAGTAAGAGCTTTTGGTCCTGGCCCCTTTGCGGTGGGAGGAATCCCTGGACGTTCGCAATTGCTGAGCCTGCCGCCGGGTGTCCTTATCGGCTCACGCAACCAGTGTTCTCTTTTGGGAGGCTCTAGACAGAGTCAGTGACATCGTTGGTGGGCATATGAATGGGGTTACGTGGCTAATTGAAGAGCAGCAAGAGCTTTTGGTCCTGGCCCCTTTGGGGTGGGAGGAATCCTTGGACGTTCACAATTGCTGAGCCTGCCTCTGGGTATACTCCGAGGCCCAGGCAGATAGCATTGGAGATTGGGAAGCTCTAGACAGAGACAGTGACATTGTTGGTGGGCCTATGAATGGGGTTACGTGGCTAATTGAAGAGCAGCAAGAGCTTTTGGTCCTGGCCCCTTTGCGGTGGCAGGAATCCCTGGACGTTCGCAATTGCTGAGCCTGCCTCAGGGTGTCCTCAGCGGCCCACGCAAATAGTGTTCAATTTTGGGAGGCACTAGAAAGAGACAGTGCCAGTGTTCATGGGTCTATGAATGGGGATGCCTGGCTACTTGAAGAGCAGCAAGAGCTTTTAGTCCTGGCCCCTTTGGGGTGGGAGGAATCCCTGGACGTTCGCAATTGCTGAGCCTGCCTCCGGGTGTCCTCAGCGGCCCACACAGATAGTATTGGGCTTTGGGAGGCACCAGAAAGAGACAGCGCCAGCATTTGTGGGGCTGTGAATCGGGTTGCGTGGCTACTTGAAGAGCAGCAAGAGCTTTTGGTCCTGGCCCCTTTGCGGTGGGAGGAATCCCTGGACGTTCGCAATTGCTGAGCTAGGCTCGGGGTGTACTCAGCTCCCCAGGCAGATAATATTGGAGTTTGGGAGGTTCTAGAAAGAGACAGCACCAGCGTTGGTGGGGCTGTGAATGGGGTTGCCTGGCTACTTGAAGAGCAGCAAGAGCTTTTGGTCATGGCCCCTCTGCGGTGGGAGGAATCCTTGGACGTTCGCAATTGCTGAGCCTGCCTCCCGGTGTCCTCAGCAGCCCAAGCAAACAGTGTTCTCTTTTGGGAGGCTCTAGAAAGAGACAGTGCCAGTGTTCATGGGGCTATGAATGGGGTTTGCCTCGCTACCTGAAGAGCAGCAAGAGCTTTTTGTCCTGGCCCCTTTGGGGTGGGAGTAATCCCTGGACGTTCGCAATTGCTGATCCTGCCTCAGGGTGTACTCGGCGGCCCACGCAGATAGTATTGGGCTTTGGGAGGCACTAGAAAGAGACAGCGCCAGCGTTGGTGGGTCTGTGAATGGGCTTGCCTGGGTACTTGAAGAGCAGCAAGAGCTTTTGGTCCTGGCCCCTTTGCGGTGGGAGGAATCCCTGGACGTTCGCAATTCCTGAGCCTGCCGCCGGGTGTACTCGGCGGCCCACGCAGATAGTATTGGGCTTTTGGAGGCACTAGAAAGAGACAGCGCCAGCGTTTGTAGGGCTGTGAATGGGGTTGCCTGGCTACTTGAAGAGCAGCAAGAGCTTTTGGTCCTGGCCTCTTTGCCGTGGGAGTAACCCCTGGACGTTCGCAATTGCTGAGCCTGCCGCCGGGTGTCCTCCGCGGCCCACGCAAACAGTGTTCTCTTTTGGGAGGCACTAGAAAGAGACAGCGCCAGCGTTTGTAGGGCTGTGGATGGGGTGTCCAGGCTACTTGAAGAGCAGCAAGAGCTTTTGGTCCTGGCCCCTTTGCGGTGGGAGGAATCCCTGGACGTTCGCAATTGCTGAGCCTGCCTCCGGGTGTCCTCAGCAGCCCACACAGATAGTATTGGGCTTTGGGAGGCACTAGAAAGAGACAGCGCCAGCGTTTGTAAGGCTGTGGATGGGGTGTCCTGGCTACTTGAAGAGCAGTAAGAGCTTTTGGTCCTGGCCCCTTTGCGGTGGGAGGAATCCCTGGACGTTCGCAATTGCTGAGCCTGCCGCCGGGTGTCCTTATCGGCTCACGCAACCAGTGTTCTCTTTTGGGAGGCTCTAGACAGAGTCAGTGACATCGTTGGTGGGCATATGAATGGGGTTACGTGGCTAATTGAAGAGCAGCAAGAGCTTTTGGTCCTGGCCCCTTTGGGGTGGGAGGAATCCTTGGACGTTCACAATTGCTGAGCCTGCCTCTGGGTATACTCCGAGGCCCAGGCAGATAGCATTGGAGATTGGGAAGCTCTAGACAGAGACAGTGACATTGTTGGTGGGCCTATGAATGGGGTTACGTGGCTAATTGAAGAGCAGCAAGAGCTTTTGGTCCTGGCCCCTTTGCGGTGGCAGGAATCCCTGGACGTTCGCAATTGCTGAGCCTGCCTCAGGGTGTCCTCAGCGGCCCACGCAAACAGTGTTCAATTTTGGGAGGCACTAGAAAGAGACAGTGCCAGTGTTCATGGGTCTATGAATGGGGATGCCTGGCTACTTGAAGAGAAGCAAGAGATTTTAGTCCTGGCCCCTTTGGGGTGGGAGGAATCCCTGGACGTTCGCAATTGCTGATGCTGCCTCCTGGTGTATTCGGTGGCCCACGCAGATAGTATTGGGCTTTGGGAGGCTCTAGAATGAGACAGCGCCAGCGTTGGTGGGGCTGTGAATGGGGTGTCCTGGCTACTTGAAGAGCAGCAAGAGCTTTTGGTCCTGGTCCCTTTGCAGTGGGAGGAATCCCTGGACGTTCGCAATTGCTGAGCCTGCCGCTGGGTGTCCTCAGCGGCCCACGCAAACAGTGTTCTCTTTTGGGAGGCTCTAGAAAGAGACAGCACCAGCGTTGGTGGGTCTGTGAATGGGGTGTCCTGACTACTTGAAGAGCAGCAAGAGCTTTTGTTCCTGGCCCCTTTGGGGTGGGAGGAATCCCTGGACGTTCGCAATTGCTGAGCCTGCCTCCGGGTGTCCTCAGCAGCCCACACAGATAATATTGGGCTTTGGGAGGCACCAGAAAGAGACAGCGCCAGCGTTTGTAGGGCTGTGAATGGGGTGTCCTGGCTACTTGAAGAGCAGCAAGAGCTTTTGGTCCTGGCCCCTTTGCGGTGGGAGGAATCCCTGGACGTTCGCAATTGCTGAGCTGGGCTCGGGGTGTACTCAGCTCCGCAGGCAGATAATATTGGAGTTTGGGAGGTTCTAGAAAGAGACAGCACCAGCGTTGGTGGGGCTGTGAATGGGGTTGCCTGGCTACTTGAAGAGCAGCAAGAGCTTTTGGTCCTGGCCCCTCTGCGGTGGGAGGAATCCTTGGACGTTCGCAATTGCTGAGCCTGCCTCCCGGTGTCCTCAGCAGCCCAAGCAAACAGTGTTCTCTTTTGGGAGGCTCTAGAAAGAGACAGTGCCAGTGTTCGTGGGGCTATGAATGGGGTTTGCCTCGCTACCTGAAGAGCAGCAAGAGCTTTTTGTCCTGGCCCCTTTGCGGTGGGAGGAATCCCTGGACGTTCGCAATTCCTGAGCCTGCCGCCGGGTGTACTCGGCGGCCCACGCAGATAGTATTGGGCTTTTGGAGGCACTAGAAAGAGACAGCGCCAGCGTTTGTAGGGCTGTGAATGGGGTTGCCTGGCTACTTGAAGAGCAGCAAGAGCTTTTGGTCCTGGCCTCTTTGCCGTGGGAGTAACCCCTGGACGTTCGCAATTGCTGAGCCTGCCGCCGGGTGTCCTCCGCGGCCCACGCAAACAGTGTTCTCTTTTGGGAGGCACTAGAAAGAGACAGCGCCAGCGTTTGTAGGGCTGTGGATGGGGTGTCCAGGCTACTTGAAGAGCAGCAAGAGCTTTTGGTCCTGGCCCCTTTGCGGTGGGAGGAATCCCTGGACGTTCGCAATTGCTGAGCCTGCCTCCGGGTGTCCTCAGCAGCCCACACAGATAGTATTGGGCTTTGGGAGGCACTAGAAAGAGACAGCGCCAGCGTTTGTAAGGCTGTGGATGGGGTGTCCAGGCTACTTGAAGAGCAGTAAGAGCTTTTGGTCCTGGCCCCTTTGCGGTGGGAGGAATCCCTGGACGTTCGCAATTGCTGAGCCTGCCGCCGGGTGTCCTTATCGGCTCACGCAACCAGTGTTCTCTTTTGGGAGGCTCTAGACAGAGTCAGTGACATCGTTGGTGGGCATATGAATGGGGTTGCGTGGCTACTTGAAGAGCAGCAAGAGCTTTTGGTCCTGGCCCCTTTGGGGTGGGAGGAATCCTTGGACGTTCACAATTGCTGAGCCTGCCTCTGGGTATACTCCGAGGCCCAGGCAGATAGCATTGGAGATTGGGAAGCTCTAGACAGAGACAGTGACATTGTTGGTGGGCCTATGAATGGGGTTACGTGGCTAATTGAAGAGCAGCAAGAGCTTTTGGTCCTGGCCCCTTTGCGGTGGCAGGAATCCCTGGACGTTCGCAATTGCTGAGCCTGCCTCAGGGTGTCCTCAGCGGCCCACGCAAATAGTGTTCAATTTTGGGAGGCACTAGAAAGAGACAGTGCCAGTGTTCATGGGTCTATGAATGGGGATGCCTGGCTACTTGAAGAGAAGCAAGAGATTTTAGTCCTGGCCCCTTTGGGGTGGGAGGAATCCCTGGACGTTCGCAATTGCTGAGCCTGCCTCCGGGTGTCCTCAGCGGCCCACACAGATAGTATTGGGCTTTGGGAGGCACCAGAAAGAGACAGCGCCAGCATTTGTGGGGCTGTGAATCGGGTTGCGTGGCTACTTGAAGAGCAGCAAGAGCTTTTGGTCCTGGCGCCTTTGGGGTGGGAGGAATCCCTGGACGTTCGCAATTGCTGAGCTAGGCTCGGGGTGTACTCAGCTCCCCAGGCAGATAATATTGGAGTTTGGGAGGTTCTAGAAAGAGACAGCACCAGCGTTGGTGGGGCTGTGAATGGGGTTGCCTGGCTACTTGAAGAGCAGCAAGAGCTTTTGGTCATGGCCCCTCTGCGGTGGGAGGAATCCTTGGACGTTCGCAATTGCTGAGCCTGCCTCCCGGTGTCCTCAGCAGCCCAAGCAAACAGTGTTCTCTTTTGGGAGGCTCTAGAAAGAGACAGTGCCAGTGTTCATGGGGCTATGAATGGGGTTTGCCTCGCTACCTGAAGAGCAGCAGGAGCTTTTTGTCCTGGCCCCTTTGCGGTGGGAGGAATCCCTGGACGTTCGCAATTGCTGATCCTGCCTCCGGGAGTACTCGGCGGCCCACGCAGATAGTATTGGGCTTTGGGAGGCACTAGAAAGAGACAGCGCCAGCGTTGGTGGGTCTGTGAATGGGCTTGCCTGGGTACTTGAAGAGCAGCAAGAGCTTTTGGTCCTGGCCCCTTTGCGGTGGGAGGAATCCCTGGACGTTCGCAATTCCTGAGCCTGCCGCCGGGTGTACTCGGCGGCCCACGCAGATAGTATTGGGCTTTTGGAGGCACTAGAAAGAGACAGCGCCAGCGTTTGTAGGGCTGTGAATGGGGTTGCCTGGCTACTTGAAGAGCAGCAAGAGCTTTTGGTCCTGGCCTCTTTGCCGTGGGAGTAACCCCTGGACGTTCGCAATTGCTGAGCCTGCCGCCGGGTGTCCTCCGCGGCCCACGCAAACAGTGTTCTCTTTTGGGAGGCACTAGAAAGAGACAGCGCCAGCGTTTGTAGGGCTGTGGATGGGGTGTCCAGGCTACTTGAAGAGCAGCAAGAGCTTTTGGTCCTGGCCCCTTTGCGGTGGGAGGAATCCCTGGACGTTCGCAATTGCTGAGCCTGCCTCCGGGTGTCCTCAGCAGCCCACACAGATAGTATTGGGCTTTGGGAGGCACTAGAAAGAGACAGCGCCAGCGTTTGTAAGGCTGTGGATGGGGTGTCCAGGCTACTTGAAGAGCAGTAAGAGCTTTTGGTCCTGGCCCCTTTGCGGTGGGAGGAATCCCTGGACGTTCGCAATTGCTGAGCCTGCCGCCGGGTGTCCTTATCGGCTCACGCAACCAGTGTTCTCTTTTGGGAGGCTCTAGACAGAGTCAGTGACATCGTTGGTGGGCATATGAATGGGGTTACGTGGCTAATTGAAGAGCAGCAAGAGCTTTTGGTCCTGGCCCCTTTGGGGTGGGAGGAATCCTTGGACGTTCACAATTGCTGAGCCTGCCTCTGGGTATACTCCGAGGCCCAGGCAGATAGCATTGGAGATTGGGAAGCTCTAGACAGAGACAGTGACATTGTTGGTGGGCCTATGAATGGGGTTACGTGGCTAATTGAAGAGCAGCAAGAGCTTTTGGTCCTGGCCCCTTTGCGGTGGCAGGAATCCCTGGACGTTCGCAATTGCTGAGCCTGCCTCAGGGTGTCCTCAGCGGCCCACGCAAATAGTGTTCAATTTTGGGAGGCACTAGAAAGAGACAGTGCCAGTGTTCATGGGTCTATGAATGGGGATGCCTGGCTACTTGAAGAGAAGCAAGAGATTTTAGTCCTGGCCCCTTTGGGGTGGGAGGAATCCCTGGACGTTCGCAATTGCTGATGCTGCCTCCTGGTGTATTCGGTGGCCCACGCAGATAGTATTGGGCTTTGGGAGGCTCTAGAATGAGACAGCGCCAGCGTTGGTGGGGCTGTGAATGGGGTGTCCTGGCTACTTGAAGAGCAGCAAGAGCTTTTGGTCCTGGTCCCTTTGCAGTGGGAGGAATCCCTGGACGTTCGCAATTGCTGAGCCTGCCGCTGGGTGTCCTCAGCGGCCCACGCAAACAGTGTTCTCTTTTGGGAGGCTCTAGAAAGAGACAGCACCAGCGTTGGTGGGTCTGTGAATGGGGTGTCCTGACTACTTGAAGAGCAGCAAGAGCTTTTGTTCCTGGCCCCTTTGGGGTGGGAGGAATCCCTGGACGTTCGCAATTGCTGAGCCTGCCTCCGGGTGTCCTCAGCAGCCCACACAGATAATATTGGGCTTTGGGAGGCACCAGAAAGAGACAGCGCCAGCGTTTGTAGGGCTGTGAATGGGGTTGCGTGGCTACTTGAAGAGCAGCAAGAGCTTTTGGTCCTGGCCCCTCTGCGGTGGGAGGAATCCTTGGACGTTCGCAATTGCTGAGCCTGCCTCCCGGTGTCCTCAGCAGCCCAAGCAAACAGTGTTCTCTTTTGGGAGGCTCTAGAAAGAGACAGTGCCAGTGTTCATGGGGCTATGAATGGGGTTTGCCTCGCTACCTGAAGAGCAGCAAGAGCTTTTTGTCCTGGCCCCTTTGGGGTGGGAGTAATCCCTGGACGTTCGCAATTGCTGATCCTGCCTCCGGGTGTACTCGGTGGCCCACGCAGATAGTATTGGGCTTTGGGAGGCACTAGAAAGAGACAGCGCCAGCGTTGGTGGGTCTGTGAATGGGGTGTCCTGACTACTTGAAGAGCAGCAAGAGCTTTTGGTCCTGGCCCCTTTGCGGTGGGAGGAATCCCTGGACGTTCGCAATTCCTGAGCCTGCCGCCGGGTGTACTCGGCGGCCCACGCAGATAGTATTGGGCTTTTGGAGGCACTAGAAAGAGACAGCGCCAGCGTTTGTAGGGCTGTGAATGGGGTTGCCTGGCTACTTGAAGAGCAGCAAGAGCTTTTGGTCCTGGCCTCTTTGCCGTGGGAGTAAACCCTGGACGTTCGCAATTGCTGAGCCTGCCGCCGGGTGTCCTCCGCGGCCCACGCAAACAGTGTTCTCTTTTGGGAGGCACTAGAAAGAGACAGCGCCAGCGTTTGTAGGGCTGTGGATGGGGTGTCCAGGCTACTTGAAGAGCAGCAAGAGCTTTTGGTCCTGGCCCCTTTGCGGTGGGAGGAATCCCTGGACGTTCGCAATTGCTGAGCCTGCCTCCGGGTGTCCTCAGCAGCCCACACAGATAGTATTGGGCTTTGGGAGGCACTAGAAAGAGACAGCGCCAGCGTTTGTAAGGCTGTGGATGGGGTGTCCAGGCTACTTGAAGAGCAGTAAGAGCTTTTGGTCCTGGCCCCTTTGCGGTGGGAGGAATCCCTGGATGTTCGCAATTGCTGAGCCTGCCGCCGGGTGTCCTTATCGGCTCACGCAACCAGTGTTCTCTTTTGGGAGGCTCTAGACAGAGTCAGTGACATCGTTGGTGGGCATATGAATGGGGTTACGTGGCTAATTGAAGAGCAGCAAGAGCTTTTGGTCCTGGCCCCTTTGGGGTGGGAGGAATCCTTGGACGTTCACAATTGCTGAGCCTGCCTCTGGGTATACTCCGAGGCCCAGGCAGATAGCATTGGAGATTGGGAAGCTCTAGACAGAGACAGTGACATTGTTGGTGGGCCTATGAATGGGGTTACGTGGCTAATTGAAGAGCAGCAAGAGCTTTTGGTCCTGGCCCCTTTGCGGTGGCAGGAATCCCTGGACGTTCGCAATTGCTGAGCCTGCCTCAGGGTGTCCTCAGCGGCCCACGCAAATAGTGTTCAATTTTGGGAGGCACTAGAAAGAGACAGTGCCAGTGTTCATGGGTCTATGAATGGGGATGCCTGGCTACTTGAAGAGCAGCAAGAGATTTTAGTCCTGGCCCCTTTGGGGTGGGAGGAATCCCTGGACGTTCGCAATTGCTGATGCTGCCTCCTGGTGTATTCGGTGGCCCACGCAGATAGTATTGGGCTTTGGGAGGCTCTAGAATGAGACAGCGCCAGCGTTCGTGGGGCTGTGAATGGGGTGTCCTGGCTACTTGAAGAGCAGCAAGAGCTTTTGGTCCTGGTCCCTTTGCAGTGGGAGGAATCCCTGGACGTTCGCAATTGCTGAGCCTGCCGCTGGGTGTCCTCAGCGGCCCACGCAAACAGTGTTCTCTTTTGGGAGGCTCTAGAAAGAGACAGCACCAGCGTTGGTGTGTCTGTGAATGGGGTGTCCTGACTACTTGAAGAGCAGCAAGAGCTTTTGTTCCTGGCCCCTTTGGGGTGGGAGGAATCCCTGGACGTTCGCAATTGCTGAGCCTGCCTCCGGGTGTCCTCAGCAGCCCACACAGATAATATTGGGCTTTGGGAGGCACCAGAAAGAGACAGCGCCAGCGTTTGTAGGGCTGTGAATGGGGTTGCGTGGCTACTTGAAGAGCAGCAAGAGCTTTTGGTCCTGGCCCCTTTGCGGTGGGAGGAATCCCTGGACGTTCGCAATTGCTGAGCTGGGCTCGGGGTGTACTCAGCTCCGCAGGCAGATAATATTGGAGTTTGGGAGGTTCTAAAAAGAGACAGCACCAGCGTTGGTGGGGCTGCGAATGGGGTTACGTGGCTACTTGAAGAGCAGCAAGAGCTTTTGGTCCTGGCCCCTCTGCGGTGGGAGGAATCCATGGACGTTCGCAATTGCTGAGCTGGGCTCGGGGTGTACTCAGCTCCGCAGGCAGATAATATTGGAGTTTGGGAGGTTCTAGAAAGAGACAGCACCAGCGTTGGTGGGGCTGCGAATGGGGTTACGTGGCTACTTGAAGAGCAGCAAGAGCTTTTGGTCCTGGCCCCTCTGCGGTGGGAGGAATCCATGGACGTTCGCAATTGCTGAGCCTGCCTCCCGGTGTCCTCAGCAGCCCAAGCAAACAGTGTTCTCTTTTGGGAGGCTCTAGAAAGAGACAGTGCCAGTGTTCGTGGGGCTATGAATGGGGTTTGCCTCGCTACCTGAAGAGCAGCAAGAGCTTTTTGTCCTGGCCCCTTTGGGGTGGGAGGAATCCCTGGACGTTCGCAATTGCTGATCCTGCCTCAGGGTGTACTCGGTGGCCCACGCAGATAGTATTGGGCTTTGGGAGGCACTAGAAAGTGACAGCGCCAGCGTTGGTGGGGCTGTGAATGGGCTTGCCTGGGTACTTGAAGAGCAGCAAGAGCTTTTGGTCCTGGCCCCTTTGCGGTGGGAGGAATCCCTGGACGTTCGCAATTGCTGAGCCTGCCTCCGGGTGTACTCGGCGGCCCACGCAGATATTACTGGGCTTTTGGAGGCACTAGAAAGAGACAGAGCCAGCGTTTGTAGGGCTGTGAATGGGGTTGCGTGGCTACTTGAAGAGCAGCAAGAGCTTTTGGTCCTGGCCCCTTTGCGGTGGGAGTAACCCCTGGAGGTTTGCAATTGCTGAGCCTGCCTACGGGTGTCCTCAGCAGCCCACGCAAATAGTGTTCAATATTGGGAGGCACTAGAAAGAGACAGCGCCAGCGTTTGTAGGGCTGTGGATGGGGTGTCCAGGCTACTTGAAGAGCAGCAAGAGCTTTTGGTCCTGGCCCCTTTGCGGTGGGAGGAATCCCTGGACGTTCGCAATTGCTGAGCCTGCCGCCGGGTGTCCTCAGCGGCCCACGCAAACAGTGTTCTCTTTTGGGAGGCTCTAGAAAGAGACAGCACCAGCGTTGATGGGTCTGTGAATGGGGTTGCCTGGCTACTTGAAGAGCAGCAAGAGCTTTTGGTCCTGGCGCCTTTGGGGTGGGAGGAATCCCTGGACGTTCGCAATTGCTGATCCTGCCTCCGGGTGTCCTTAGAGGGCCACTCAAACAGTGTTCTCTTTTGGGAGGCTCTAGAAAGAGACAGCACCAGCGTTGGTGGGTCTGTGAATGGTGTGTCCTGACTACTTGAAGAGCAGCAAGAGCTTTTGGTCCTGGCCCCTTTGCGGTGGGAGGAATCCCTGGACGTTCGCAATTGCTGAGCCTGCCGCCGGGTGTACTCGGTGGCCCACGCAGATAGTATTGGGCTTTGGGAGGCTCTAGAAAGAGACAGCGCCAGCGTATGTAGGGCTGTGAATGGGGTTGCATGGCTACTTGAAGAGCAGCAAGAGCTTTTGTTCCTGGCCCCTTTGCCGTGGGAGTAACCCTTGGACGTTCGCAATTGCTGAGCCTGCCTCCCGGTGTCCTCAGCAGCCCAAGCAAACAGTGTTCTCTTTTGGGAGGCTCTAGAAAGAGACAGTGCCAGTGTTCGTGGGGCTATGAATGGGGTTTGCCTCGCTACCTGAAGAGCAGCAAGAGCTTTTTGTCCTGGCCCCTTTGCGGTGGGAGTAATCCCTGGACGTTCGCAATTGCTGAGCCTGCCTCCGGGTGTACTCGGTGGCCCACGCAGATAGTATTGGGCTTTGGGAAGCTCTAGAATGAGACAGCGCCAGCGTTGATGGGTCTGTGAATGGTGTGTCCTGACTACTTGAAGAGCAGCAAGAGCTTTTGGTCCTGGCCCCTTTGGGGTGGGAGGAATCCCTGGACGTTCGCAATTGCTGAGCCTGCCTCCGGGTGTCCTCAGCAGCCCACACAGATAGTATTGGGCTTTGGGAGGCACCAGAAAGAGACAGCGCCAGCGTTTGTAGGGCTGTGAATGGGGTTGCGTGGCTACTTGAAGAGCAGCAAGAGCTTTTGGTCCTGGCCCCTTTGGGGTGGGAGGAATCCCTGGACGTTCGCAATTGCTGAGCTGGGCTCGGGGTGTACTCAGCTCCGCAGGCAGATAATATTGGAGTTTGGGAGGTTCTAGAAAGAGACAGCACCAGCGTTGGTGGGGCTGTGAATGGGGTTACGTGGCTACTTGAAGAGCAGCAAGAGCTTTTGGTCCTGGCCCCTCTGCGGTGGGAGGAATCCATGGACGTTCGCAATTGCTGAGCCTGCCTCCCGGTGTCCTCAGCAGCCCAAGCAAACAGTGTTCTCTTTTGGGAGGCTCTAGAAAGAGACAGTGCCAGTGTTCGTGGGGCTATGAATGGGGTTTGCCTCGCTACCTGAAGAGCAGCAAGAGCTTTTTGTCCTGGCCCCTTTGCGGTGGGAGTAATCCCTGGACGTTCGCAATTGCTGAGCCTGCCTCAGGGTGTACTCGGTGGCCCACGCAGATAGTATTGGGCTTTGGGAGGCACTAGAAAGAGACAGCGCCAGCGTTGGTGGGTCTGTGAATGGGGTTGCCTGGCTACTTGAAGAGCAGCAAGAGCTTTTGGTCCTGGCCCCTTTGGGGTGGGAGGAATCCCTGGACGTTCGCAATTGCTGAGCCTGCCTCCGGGTGTCCTCAGCGGCCCACGCAAAGAGTGTTCTCTTTTGGTAGGGTCTAGAAAGAGACAGAGCCAGTGTTTTTGGGGCTGTGAATGGGGTTTGCCTGGCTACTTGAAGAGCAGCAAGAGCTTTTGGTCCTGGCCCCTTTGCGGTGGGAGGAATCCCTGGATATTCGCAATTGCTGAGCCTGCCAGCGGGTGTCCTCAACGGCCCACGCAAACAGTGTTCTCTTTTGGGAGGCTCTAGAAAGAGACAGTGCCAGTGTTCGTGGGCCTATGAATGGGGTTGCCTAACTACTTGAAGAGCAGCCAGAGCTTTTTGTCCTGGCCTATTGCCGTGGGAGTAATCCCTGGACGTTTGCAATTGCTGAGCCTGCCTCCGGGTGTACTCGGCGGCCCACGCAGATAGTATTGGGCTTTGGGAGGCACCAGAAAGAGACAGCGCCAGCGTTTGTAGGGCTGTGAATGTGGTTGCGTGGCTACTTGAAGAGCAGCGAGAGCTTTTGGTCCTGTCTCCTTTGGGGTGGGAGGAATCCCTGGACGTTCGCAAATGCTGAGCCTGCCGCCGGGTGTCCTCAGCGGCCCACGCAAATAGTGTTAAATTTTGGGAGGCTCTAGAAAGAGACAGCGCCAGCGTTGGTGGGTCTGTGAATGGGGTGTCCTGGCTACTTGAAGAGCAGCAAGAGCTTTTGGTCCTGGCCCCTTTGCGGTGGGAGGAATCCCTGGACGTTCGCAATTGCTGAGCTGGACTCCTGGTGTACTCGGCTCCGAAGGCAGATAATATTGGAGTTTGGGAGGCTCTAGAAAGAGACAGCACCAGCGTTGGTGGGGCTGCGCATGGGGTTTGCCTGGCTACTTGAAGAGCAGCAAGAGCTTTTGGTCCTGGCCCCTTTGCCGTGGTAACAACCCCTGGACGTTTGCAATTGCTGAGCCTGCCTCCGGGTGTACTCAGCGGTCCACGCAGATAGTATTGGCCTTTGGGAGCCACCAGAAAGAGACGTCGCCAGCGTTTGTAGGGCTGTGAATGGGTTTGCGTGGCTACTTGAAGAGCAGCAAGAGCTTTTGGTCCTGGCCCCTTTGCGGTGGGAGGAATCCGTGGACGTTCGCAATTGCTGAGCCTGCCTCAGGGAGTCCTCAGCGGCCCACGCAAACAGTGTTCTCTTTTGGGAGGCTCTAGAAAGAGACAGTGCCAGTGTTTTTGGGGCTGTGAATGGGGTTTGCCTCGCTACTTGAAGAGCAGCAAGAGCTTTTGGTCCTGGTCCCTTTGCCGTGGGAGGAATCCCTGGACGTTCGCAATTCCTGAGCCTGCCGCCGGGTGTCCTCAGCAGCCCACGCAAATAGTGTTCAATTTTGGGAGGCTCTAGAAAGAGACAGCGCCAGCGTTGGTAGGGCTGTGAATGGGGTTGCCTGGCTACTTGAAGAGCAGCAAGAGCTTTTGGTCCTGGCCCCTTTGGGGTGGGAGGAATCCCTGGACGTTCGCAATTGCTGAGCCTGCCTCCGGGTGTCCTCAGCGGCCCACACAGATAGTATTGGGCTTTGGGAGGCACCAGAAAGAGACAGCGCCAGCATTTGTGGGGCTGTGAATCGGGTTGCGTGGCTACTTGAAGAGCAGCAAGAGCTTTTGGTCCTGGCCCCTTTGCGGTGGGAGGAATCCCTGGACGTTCGCAATTGCTGAGCTAGGCTCGGGGTGTACTCAGCTCCCCAGGCAGATAATATTGGAGTTTGGGAGGTTCTAGAAAGAGACAGCACCAGCGTTGGTGGGGCTGTGAATGGGGTTGCCTGGCTACTTGAAGAGCAGCAAGAGCTTTTGGTCCTGGCCCCTCTGCGGTGGGAGGAATCCTTGGACGTTCGCAATTGCTGAGCCTGCCTCCCGGTGTCCTCAGCAGCCCAAGCAAACAGTGTTCTCTTTTGGGAGGCTCTAGAAAGAGACAGTGCCAGTGTTCATGGGGCTATGAATGGGGTTTGCCTCGCTACCTGAAGAGCAGCAAGAGCTTTTTGTCCTGGCCCCTTTGGGGTGGGAGTAATCCCTGGACGTTCGCAATTGCTGATCCTGCCTCCGGGTGTACTCGGCGGCCCACGCAGATAGTATTGGGCTTTGGGAGGCACTAGAAAGAGACAGCGCCAGCGTTGGTGGGTCTGTGAATGGGCTTGCCTGGGTACTTGAAGAGCAGCAAGAGCTTTTGGTCCTGGCCCCTTTGCGGTGGGAGGAATCCCTGGACGTTCGCAATTCCTGAGCCTGCCGCCGGGTGTACTCGGCGGCCCACGCAGATAGTATTGGGCTTTTGGAGGCACTAGAAAGAGACAGCGCCAGCGTTTGTAGGGCTGTGAATGGGGTTGCCTGGCTACTTGAAGAGCAGCAAGAGCTTTTGGTCCTGGCCTCTTTGCCGTGGGAGTAACCCCTGGACGTTCGCAATTGCTGAGCCTGCCGCCGGGTGTCCTCCGCGGCCCACGCAAACAGTGTTCTCTTTTGGGAGGCACTAGAAAGAGACAGCGCCAGCGTTTGTAGGGCTGTGGATGGGGTGTCCAGGCTACTTGAAGAGCAGCAAGAGCTTTTGGTCCTGGCCCCTTTGCGGTGGGAGGAATCCCTGGACGTTCGCAATTGCTGAGCCTGCCTCCGGGTGTCCTCAGCAGCCCACACAGATAGTATTGGGCTTTGGGAGGCACTAGAAAGAGACAGCGCCAGCGTTTGTAAGGCTGTGGATGGGGTGTCCAGGCTACTTGAAGAGCAGTAAGAGCTTTTGGTCCTGGCCCCTTTGCGGTGGGAGGAATCCCTGGACGTTCGCAATTGCTGAGCCTGCCGCCGGGTGTCCTTATCGGCTCACGCAACCAGTGTTCTCTTTTGGGAGGCTCTAGACAGAGTCAGTGACATCGTTGGTGGGCATATGAATGGGGTTACGTGGCTAATTGAAGAGCAGCAAGAGCTTTTGGTCCTGGCCCCTTTGGGGTGGGAGGAATCCTTGGACGTTCACAATTGCTGAGCCTGCCTCTGGGTATACTCCGAGGCCCAGGCAGATAGCATTGGAGATTGGGAAGCTCTAGACAGAGACAGTGACATTGTTGGTGGGCCTATGAATGGGGTTACGTGGCTAATTGAAGAGCAGCAAGAGCTTTTGGTCCTGGCCCCTTTGCGGTGGCAGGAATCCCTGGACGTTCGCAATTGCTGAGCCTGCCTCAGGGTGTCCTCAGCGGCCCACGCAAATAGTGTTCAATTTTGGGAGGCACTAGAAAGAGACAGTGCCAGTGTTCATGGGTCTATGAATGGGGATGCCTGGCTACTTGAAGAGCAGCAAGAGCTTTTAGTCCTGGCCCCTTTGGGGTGGGAGGAATCCCTGGACGTTCGCAATTGCTGAGCCTGCCTCCGGGTGTCCTCAGCGGCCCACACAGATAGTATTGGGCTTTGGGAGGCACCAGAAAGAGACAGCGCCAGCATTTGTGGGGCTGTGAATCGGGTTGCGTGGCTACTTGAAGAGCAGCAAGAGCTTTTGGTCCTGGCCCCTTTGCGGTGGGAGGAATCCCTGGACGTTCGCAATTGCTGAGCTAGGCTCGGGGTGTACTCAGCTCCCCAGGCAGATAATATTGGAGTTTGGGAGGTTCTAGAAAGAGACAGCACCAGCGTTGGTGGGGCTGTGAATGGGGTTGCCTGGCTACTTGAAGAGCAGCAAGAGCTTTTGGTCATGGCCCCTCTGCGGTGGGAGGAATCCTTGGACGTTCGCAATTGCTGAGCCTGCCTCCCGGTGTCCTCAGCAGCCCAAGCAAACAGTGTTCTCTTTTGGGAGGCTCTAGAAAGAGACAGTGCCAGTGTTCATGGGGCTATGAATGGGGTTTGCCTCGCTACCTGAAGAGCAGCAAGAGCTTTTTGTCCTGGCCCCTTTGGGGTGGGAGTAATCCCTGGACGTTCGCAATTGCTGATCCTGCCTCCGGGTGTACTCGGCGGCCCACGCAGATAGTATTGGGCTTTGGGAGGCACTAGAAAGAGACAGCGCCAGCGTTGGTGGGTCTGTGAATGGGCTTGCCTGGGTACTTGAA
Organism: Platalea leucorodia; assembly: GCF_965183815.1. Classification (NCBI taxonomy): domain Eukaryota; kingdom Metazoa; phylum Chordata; class Aves; order Pelecaniformes; family Threskiornithidae; genus Platalea; species Platalea leucorodia. The sequence goes on from NC_138828.1 coordinate 21,523,764, forward strand.
GAGCAGCAAGAGCTTTTGGTCCTGGCCCCTTTGCGGTGGGAGGAATCCCTGGACGTTCGCAATTCCTGAGCCTGCCGCCGGGTGTACTCGGCGGCCCACGCAGATAGTATTGGGCTTTTGGAGGCACTAGAAAGAGACAGCGCCAGCGTTTGTAGGGCTGTGAATGGGGTTGCCTGGCTACTTGAAGAGCAGCAAGAGCTTTTGGTCCTGGCCTCTTTGCCGTGGGAGTAACCCCTGGACGTTCGCAATTGCTGAGCCTGCCGCCGGGTGTCCTCCGCGGCCCACGCAAACAGTGTTCTCTTTTGGGAGGCACTAGAAAGAGACAGCGCCAGCGTTTGTAGGGCTGTGGATGGGGTGTCCAGGCTACTTGAAGAGCAGCAAGAGCTTTTGGTCCTGGCCCCTTTGCGGTGGGAGGAATCCCTGGACGTTCGCAATTGCTGAGCCTGCCTCCGGGTGTCCTCAGCAGCCCACACAGATAGTATTGGGCTTTGGGAGGCACTAGAAAGAGACAGCGCCAGCGTTTGTAAGGCTGTGGATGGGGTGTCCTGGCTACTTGAAGAGCAGTAAGAGCTTTTGGTCCTGGCCCCTTTGCGGTGGGAGGAATCCCTGGACGTTCGCAATTGCTGAGCCTGCCGCCGGGTGTCCTTATCGGCTCACGCAACCAGTGTTCTCTTTTGGGAGGCTCTAGACAGAGTCAGTGACATCGTTGGTGGGCATATGAATGGGGTTACGTGGCTAATTGAAGAGCAGCAAGAGCTTTTGGTCCTGGCCCCTTTGGGGTGGGAGGAATCCTTGGACGTTCACAATTGCTGAGCCTGCCTCTGGGTATACTCCGAGGCCCAGGCAGATAGCATTGGAGATTGGGAAGCTCTAGACAGAGACAGTGACATTGTTGGTGGGCCTATGAATGGGGTTACGTGGCTAATTGAAGAGCAGCAAGAGCTTTTGGTCCTGGCCCCTTTGCGGTGGCAGGAATCCCTGGACGTTCGCAATTGCTGAGCCTGCCTCAGGGTGTCCTCAGCGGCCCACGCAAACAGTGTTCAATTTTGGGAGGCACTAGAAAGAGACAGTGCCAGTGTTCATGGGTCTATGAATGGGGATGCCTGGCTACTTGAAGAGAAGCAAGAGATTTTAGTCCTGGCCCCTTTGGGGTGGGAGGAATCCCTGGACGTTCGCAATTGCTGATGCTGCCTCCTGGTGTATTCGGTGGCCCACGCAGATAGTATTGGGCTTTGGGAGGCTCTAGAATGAGACAGCGCCAGCGTTGGTGGGGCTGTGAATGGGGTGTCCTGGCTACTTGAAGAGCAGCAAGAGCTTTTGGTCCTGGTCCCTTTGCAGTGGGAGGAATCCCTGGACGTTCGCAATTGCTGAGCCTGCCGCTGGGTGTCCTCAGCGGCCCACGCAAACAGTGTTCTCTTTTGGGAGGCTCTAGAAAGAGACAGCACCAGCGTTGGTGGGTCTGTGAATGGGGTGTCCTGACTACTTGAAGAGCAGCAAGAGCTTTTGTTCCTGGCCCCTTTGGGGTGGGAGGAATCCCTGGACGTTCGCAATTGCTGAGCCTGCCTCCGGGTGTCCTCAGCAGCCCACACAGATAATATTGGGCTTTGGGAGGCACCAGAAAGAGACAGCGCCAGCGTTTGTAGGGCTGTGAATGGGGTTGCGTGGCTAGTTGAAGAGCAGCAAGAGCTTTTGGTCCTGGCCCCTTTGCGGTGGGAGGAATCCCTGGACGTTCGCAATTGCTGAGCTGGGCTCGGGGTGTACTCAGCTCCGCAGGCAGATAATATTGGAGTTTGGGAGGTTCTAGAAAGAGACAGCACCAGCGTTGGTGGGGCTGTGAATGGGGTTGCCTGGCTACTTGAAGAGCAGCAAGAGCTTTTGGTCCTGGCCCCTCTGCGGTGGGAGGAATCCTTGGACGTTCGCAATTGCTGAGCCTGCCTCCCGGTGTCCTCAGCAGCCCAAGCAAACAGTGTTCTCTTTTGGGAGGCTCTAGAAAGAGACAGTGCCAGTGTTCGTGGGGCTATGAATGGGGTTTGCCTCGCTACCTGAAGAGCAGCAAGAGCTTTTTGTCCTGGCCCCTTTGGGGTGGGAGTAATCCCTGGACGTTCGCAATTGCTGAGCCTGCCTCCGGGTGTACTCGGTGGCCCACGCAGATAGTATTGGGCTTTGGGAGGCACTAGAAAGAGACAGCGCCAGCGTTGGTGGGTCTGTGAATGGGGTGTCCTGGCTACTTGAAGAGCAGCAAGAGCTTTTGGTCCTGGCCCCTTTGCGGTGGGAGGAATCCCTGGACGTTCGCAATTCCTGAGCCTGCCGCCGGGTGTACTCGGCGGCCCACGCAGATAGTATTGGGCTTTTGGAGGCACTAGAAAGAGACAGCGCCAGCGTTTGTAGGGCTGTGAATGGGGTTGCCTGGCTACTTGAAGAGCAGCAAGAGCTTTTGGTCCTGGCCTCTTTGCCGTGGGAGTAACCCCTGGACGTTCGCAATTGCTGAGCCTGCCGCCGGGTGTCCTCCGCGGCCCACGCAAACAGTGTTCTCTTTTGGGAGGCACTAGAAAGAGACAGCGCCAGCGTTTGTAGGGCTGTGGATGGGGTGTCCAGGCTACTTGAAGAGCAGCAAGAGCTTTTGGTCCTGGCCCCTTTGCGGTGGGAGGAATCCCTGGACGTTCGCAATTGCTGAGCCTGCCTCCGGGTGTCCTCAGCAGCCCACACAGATAGTATTGGGCTTTGGGAGGCACTAGAAAGAGACAGCGCCAGCGTTTGTAGGGCTGTGGATGGGGTGTCCTGGCTACTTGAAGAGCAGTAAGAGCTTTTGGTCCTGGCCCCTTTGCGGTGGGAGGAATCCCTGGACGTTCGCAATTGCTGAGCCTGCCGCCGGGTGTCCTTATCGGCTCACGCAACCAGTGTTCTCTTTTGGGAGGCTCTAGACAGAGTCAGTGACATCGTTGGTGGGCATATGAATGGGGTTACGTGGCTAATTGAAGAGCAGCAAGAGCTTTTGGTCCTGGCCCCTTTGGGGTGGGAGGAATCCTTGGACGTTCACAATTGCTGAGCCTGCCTCTGGGTATACTCCGAGGCCCAGGCAGATAGCATTGGAGATTGGGAAGCTCTAGACAGAGACAGTGACATTGTTGGTGGGCCTATGAATGGGGTTACGTGGCTAATTGAAGAGCAGCAAGAGCTTTTGGTCCTGGCCCCTTTGCGGTGGCAGGAATCCCTGGACGTTCGCAATTGCTGAGCCTGCCTCAGGGTGTCCTCAGCGGCCCACGCAAACAGTGTTCAATTTTGGGAGGCACTAGAAAGAGACAGTGCCAGTGTTCATGGGTCTATGAATGGGGATGCCTGGCTACTTGAAGAGAAGCAAGAGATTTTAGTCCTGGCCCCTTTGGGGTGGGAGGAATCCCTGGACGTTCGCAATTGCTGATGCTGCCTCCTGGTGTATTCGGTGGCCCACGCAGATAGTATTGGGCTTTGGGAGGCTCTAGAATGAGACAGCGCCAGCGTTGGTGGGGCTGTGAATGGGGTGTCCTGGCTACTTGAAGAGCAGCAAGAGCTTTTGGTCCTGGTCCCTTTGCAGTGGGAGGAATCCCTGGACGTTCGCAATTGCTGAGCCTGCCGCTGGGTGTCCTCAGCGGCCCACGCAAACAGTGTTCTCTTTTGGGAGGCTCTAGAAAGAGACAGCACCAGCGTTGGTGGGTCTGTGAATGGGGTGTCCTGACTACTTGAAGAGCAGCAAGAGCTTTTGTTCCTGGCCCCTTTGGGGTGGGAGGAATCCCTGGACGTTCGCAATTGCTGAGCCTGCCTCCGGGTGTCCTCAGCAGCCCACACAGATAATATTGGGCTTTGGGAGGCACCAGAAAGAGACAGCGCCAGCGTTTGTAGGGCTGTGAATGGGGTTGCGTGGCTTCTTGAAGAGCAGCAAGAGCTTTTGGTCCTGGCCCCTCTGCGGTGGGAGGAATCCTTGGACGTTCGCAATTGCTGAGCCTGCCTCCCGGTGTCCTCAGCAGCCCAAGCAAACAGTGTTCTCTTTTGGGAGGCTCTAGAAAGAGACAGTGCCAGTGTTCGTGGGGCTATGAATGGGGTTTGCCTCGCTACCTGAAGAGCAGCAAGAGCTTTTTGTCCTGGCCCCTTTGGGGTGGGAGTAATCCCTGGACGTTCGCAATTGCTGATCCTGCCTCCGGGTGTACTCGGTGGCCCACGCAGATAGTATTGGGCTTTGGGAGGCACTAGAAAGAGACAGCGCCAGCGTTGGTGGGTCTGTGAATGGGCTTGCCTGGGTACTTGAAGAGCAGCAAGAGCTTTTGGTCCTGGCCCCTTTGCGGTGGGAGGAATCCCTGGACGTTCGCAATTCCTGAGCCTGCCGCCGGGTGTACTCGGCGGCCCACGCAGATAGTATTGGGCTTTTGGAGGCACTAGAAAGAGACAGCGCCAGCGTTTGTAGGGCTGTGAATGGGGTTGCCTGGCTACTTGAAGAGCAGCAAGAGCTTTTGGTCCTGGCCTCTTTGCCGTGGGAGTAACCCCTGGACGTTCGCAATTGCTGAGCCTGCCGCCGGGTGTCCTCCGCGGCCCACGCAAACAGTGTTCTCTTTTGGGAGGCACTAGAAAGAGACAGCGCCAGCGTTTGTAGGGCTGTGGATGGGGTGTCCAGGCTACTTGAAGAGCAGCAAGAGCTTTTGGTCCTGGCCCCTTTGCGGTGGGAGGAATCCCTGGACGTTCGCAATTGCTGAGCCTGCCTCCGGGTGTCCTCAGCAGCCCACACAGATAGTATTGGGCTTTGGGAGGCACTAGAAAGAGACAGCGCCAGCGTTTGTAAGGCTGTGGATGGGGTGTCCAGGCTACTTGAAGAGCAGTAAGAGCTTTTGGTCCTGGCCCCTTTGCGGTGGGAGGAATCCCTGGACGTTCGCAATTGCTGAGCCTGCCGCCGGGTGTCCTTATCGGCTCACGCAACCAGTGTTCTCTTTTGGGAGGCTCTAGACAGAGTCAGTGACATCGTTGGTGGGCATATGAATGGGGTTACGTGGCTAATTGAAGAGCAGCAAGAGCTTTTGGTCCTGGCCCCTTTGGGGTGGGAGGAATCCTTGGACGTTCACAATTGCTGAGCCTGCCTCTGGGTATACTCCGAGGCCCAGGCAGATAGCATTGGAGATTGGGAAGCTCTAGACAGAGACAGTGACATTGTTGGTGGGCCTATGAATGGGGTTACGTGGCTAATTGAAGAGCAGCAAGAGCTTTTGGTCCTGGCCCCTTTGCGGTGGCAGGAATCCCTGGACGTTCGCAATTGCTGAGCCTGCCTCAGGGTGTCCTCAGCGGCCCACGCAAATAGTGTTCAATTTTGGGAGGCACTAGAAAGAGACAGTGCCAGTGTTCATGGGTCTATGAATGGGGATGCCTGGCTACTTGAAGAGCAGCAAGAGCTTTTAGTCCTGGCCCCTTTGGGGTGGGAGGAATCCCTGGACGTTCGCAATTGCTGAGCCTGCCTCCGGGTGTCCTCAGCGGCCCACACAGATAGTATTGGGCTTTGGGAGGCACCAGAAAGAGACAGCGCCAGCATTTGTGGGGCTGTGAATCGGGTTGCGTGGCTACTTGAAGAGCAGCAAGAGCTTTTGGTCCTGGCCCCTTTGCGGTGGGAGGAATCCCTGGACGTTCGCAATTGCTGAGCTAGGCTCGGGGTGTACTCAGCTCCCCAGGCAGATAATATTGGAGTTTGGGAGGTTCTAGAAAGAGACAGCACCAGCGTTGGTGGGGCTGTGAATGGGGTTGCCTGGCTACTTGAAGAGCAGCAAGAGCTTTTGGTCATGGCCCCTCTGCGGTGGGAGGAATCCTTGGACGTTCGCAATTGCTGAGCCTGCCTCCCGGTGTCCTCAGCAGCCCAAGCAAACAGTGTTCTCTTTTGGGAGGCTCTAGAAAGAGACAGTGCCAGTGTTCATGGGGCTATGAATGGGGTTTGCCTCGCTACCTGAAGAGCAGCAAGAGCTTTTTGTCCTGGCCCCTTTGGGGTGGGAGTAATCCCTGGACGTTCGCAATTGCTGATCCTGCCTCAGGGTGTACTCGGCGGCCCACGCAGATAGTATTGGGCTTTGGGAGGCACTAGAAAGAGACAGCGCCAGCGTTGGTGGGTCTGTGAATGGGCTTGCCTGGGTACTTGAAGAGCAGCAAGAGCTTTTGGTCCTGGCCCCTTTGCGGTGGGAGGAATCCCTGGACGTTCGCAATTCCTGAGCCTGCCGCCGGGTGTACTCGGCGGCCCACGCAGATAGTATTGGGCTTTTGGAGGCACTAGAAAGAGACAGCGCCAGCGTTTGTAGGGCTGTGAATGGGGTTGCCTGGCTACTTGAAGAGCAGCAAGAGCTTTTGGTCCTGGCCTCTTTGCCGTGGGAGTAACCCCTGGACGTTCGCAATTGCTGAGCCTGCCGCCGGGTGTCCTCCGCGGCCCACGCAAACAGTGTTCTCTTTTGGGAGGCACTAGAAAGAGACAGCGCCAGCGTTTGTAGGGCTGTGGATGGGGTGTCCAGGCTACTTGAAGAGCAGCAAGAGCTTTTGGTCCTGGCCCCTTTGCGGTGGGAGGAATCCCTGGACGTTCGCAATTGCTGAGCCTGCCTCCGGGTGTCCTCAGCAGCCCACACAGATAGTATTGGGCTTTGGGAGGCACTAGAAAGAGACAGCGCCAGCGTTTGTAAGGCTGTGGATGGGGTGTCCTGGCTACTTGAAGAGCAGTAAGAGCTTTTGGTCCTGGCCCCTTTGCGGTGGGAGGAATCCCTGGACGTTCGCAATTGCTGAGCCTGCCGCCGGGTGTCCTTATCGGCTCACGCAACCAGTGTTCTCTTTTGGGAGGCTCTAGACAGAGTCAGTGACATCGTTGGTGGGCATATGAATGGGGTTACGTGGCTAATTGAAGAGCAGCAAGAGCTTTTGGTCCTGGCCCCTTTGGGGTGGGAGGAATCCTTGGACGTTCACAATTGCTGAGCCTGCCTCTGGGTATACTCCGAGGCCCAGGCAGATAGCATTGGAGATTGGGAAGCTCTAGACAGAGACAGTGACATTGTTGGTGGGCCTATGAATGGGGTTACGTGGCTAATTGAAGAGCAGCAAGAGCTTTTGGTCCTGGCCCCTTTGCGGTGGCAGGAATCCCTGGACGTTCGCAATTGCTGAGCCTGCCTCAGGGTGTCCTCAGCGGCCCACGCAAACAGTGTTCAATTTTGGGAGGCACTAGAAAGAGACAGTGCCAGTGTTCATGGGTCTATGAATGGGGATGCCTGGCTACTTGAAGAGAAGCAAGAGATTTTAGTCCTGGCCCCTTTGGGGTGGGAGGAATCCCTGGACGTTCGCAATTGCTGATGCTGCCTCCTGGTGTATTCGGTGGCCCACGCAGATAGTATTGGGCTTTGGGAGGCTCTAGAATGAGACAGCGCCAGCGTTGGTGGGGCTGTGAATGGGGTGTCCTGGCTACTTGAAGAGCAGCAAGAGCTTTTGGTCCTGGTCCCTTTGCAGTGGGAGGAATCCCTGGACGTTCGCAATTGCTGAGCCTGCCGCTGGGTGTCCTCAGCGGCCCACGCAAACAGTGTTCTCTTTTGGGAGGCTCTAGAAAGAGACAGCACCAGCGTTGGTGGGTCTGTGAATGGGGTGTCCTGACTACTTGAAGAGCAGCAAGAGCTTTTGTTCCTGGCCCCTTTGGGGTGGGAGGAATCCCTGGACGTTCGCAATTGCTGAGCCTGCCTCCGGGTGTCCTCAGCAGCCCACACAGATAATATTGGGCTTTGGGAGGCACCAGAAAGAGACAGCGCCAGCGTTTGTAGGGCTGTGAATGGGGTGTCCTGGCTACTTGAAGAGCAGCAAGAGCTTTTGGTCCTGGCCCCTTTGCGGTGGGAGGAATCCCTGGACGTTCGCAATTGCTGAGCTGGGCTCGGGGTGTACTCAGCTCCGCAGGCAGATAATATTGGAGTTTGGGAGGTTCTAGAAAGAGACAGCACCAGCGTTGGTGGGGCTGTGAATGGGGTTGCCTGGCTACTTGAAGAGCAGCAAGAGCTTTTGGTCCTGGCCCCTCTGCGGTGGGAGGAATCCTTGGACGTTCGCAATTGCTGAGCCTGCCTCCCGGTGTCCTCAGCAGCCCAAGCAAACAGTGTTCTCTTTTGGGAGGCTCTAGAAAGAGACAGTGCCAGTGTTCGTGGGGCTATGAATGGGGTTTGCCTCGCTACCTGAAGAGCAGCAAGAGCTTTTTGTCCTGGCCCCTTTGCGGTGGGAGGAATCCCTGGACGTTCGCAATTCCTGAGCCTGCCGCCGGGTGTACTCGGCGGCCCACGCAGATAGTATTGGGCTTTTGGAGGCACTAGAAAGAGACAGCGCCAGCGTTTGTAGGGCTGTGAATGGGGTTGCCTGGCTACTTGAAGAGCAGCAAGAGCTTTTGGTCCTGGCCTCTTTGCCGTGGGAGTAACCCCTGGACGTTCGCAATTGCTGAGCCTGCCGCCGGGTGTCCTCCGCGGCCCACGCAAACAGTGTTCTCTTTTGGGAGGCACTAGAAAGAGACAGCGCCAGCGTTTGTAGGGCTGTGGATGGGGTGTCCAGGCTACTTGAAGAGCAGCAAGAGCTTTTGGTCCTGGCCCCTTTGCGGTGGGAGGAATCCCTGGACGTTCGCAATTGCTGAGCCTGCCTCCGGGTGTCCTCAGCAGCCCACACAGATAGTATTGGGCTTTGGGAGGCACTAGAAAGAGACAGCGCCAGCGTTTGTAAGGCTGTGGATGGGGTGTCCAGGCTACTTGAAGAGCAGTAAGAGCTTTTGGTCCTGGCCCCTTTGCGGTGGGAGGAATCCCTGGACGTTCGCAATTGCTGAGCCTGCCGCCGGGTGTCCTTATCGGCTCACGCAACCAGTGTTCTCTTTTGGGAGGCTCTAGACAGAGTCAGTGACATCGTTGGTGGGCATATGAATGGGGTTGCGTGGCTACTTGAAGAGCAGCAAGAGCTTTTGGTCCTGGCCCCTTTGGGGTGGGAGGAATCCTTGGACGTTCACAATTGCTGAGCCTGCCTCTGGGTATACTCCGAGGCCCAGGCAGATAGCATTGGAGATTGGGAAGCTCTAGACAGAGACAGTGACATTGTTGGTGGGCCTATGAATGGGGTTACGTGGCTAATTGAAGAGCAGCAAGAGCTTTTGGTCCTGGCCCCTTTGCGGTGGCAGGAATCCCTGGACGTTCGCAATTGCTGAGCCTGCCTCAGGGTGTCCTCAGCGGCCCACGCAAATAGTGTTCAATTTTGGGAGGCACTAGAAAGAGACAGTGCCAGTGTTCATGGGTCTATGAATGGGGATGCCTGGCTACTTGAAGAGAAGCAAGAGATTTTAGTCCTGGCCCCTTTGGGGTGGGAGGAATCCCTGGACGTTCGCAATTGCTGAGCCTGCCTCCGGGTGTCCTCAGCGGCCCACACAGATAGTATTGGGCTTTGGGAGGCACCAGAAAGAGACAGCGCCAGCATTTGTGGGGCTGTGAATCGGGTTGCGTGGCTACTTGAAGAGCAGCAAGAGCTTTTGGTCCTGGCGCCTTTGGGGTGGGAGGAATCCCTGGACGTTCGCAATTGCTGAGCTAGGCTCGGGGTGTACTCAGCTCCCCAGGCAGATAATATTGGAGTTTGGGAGGTTCTAGAAAGAGACAGCACCAGCGTTGGTGGGGCTGTGAATGGGGTTGCCTGGCTACTTGAAGAGCAGCAAGAGCTTTTGGTCATGGCCCCTCTGCGGTGGGAGGAATCCTTGGACGTTCGCAATTGCTGAGCCTGCCTCCCGGTGTCCTCAGCAGCCCAAGCAAACAGTGTTCTCTTTTGGGAGGCTCTAGAAAGAGACAGTGCCAGTGTTCATGGGGCTATGAATGGGGTTTGCCTCGCTACCTGAAGAGCAGCAGGAGCTTTTTGTCCTGGCCCCTTTGCGGTGGGAGGAATCCCTGGACGTTCGCAATTGCTGATCCTGCCTCCGGGAGTACTCGGCGGCCCACGCAGATAGTATTGGGCTTTGGGAGGCACTAGAAAGAGACAGCGCCAGCGTTGGTGGGTCTGTGAATGGGCTTGCCTGGGTACTTGAAGAGCAGCAAGAGCTTTTGGTCCTGGCCCCTTTGCGGTGGGAGGAATCCCTGGACGTTCGCAATTCCTGAGCCTGCCGCCGGGTGTACTCGGCGGCCCACGCAGATAGTATTGGGCTTTTGGAGGCACTAGAAAGAGACAGCGCCAGCGTTTGTAGGGCTGTGAATGGGGTTGCCTGGCTACTTGAAGAGCAGCAAGAGCTTTTGGTCCTGGCCTCTTTGCCGTGGGAGTAACCCCTGGACGTTCGCAATTGCTGAGCCTGCCGCCGGGTGTCCTCCGCGGCCCACGCAAACAGTGTTCTCTTTTGGGAGGCACTAGAAAGAGACAGCGCCAGCGTTTGTAGGGCTGTGGATGGGGTGTCCAGGCTACTTGAAGAGCAGCAAGAGCTTTTGGTCCTGGCCCCTTTGCGGTGGGAGGAATCCCTGGACGTTCGCAATTGCTGAGCCTGCCTCCGGGTGTCCTCAGCAGCCCACACAGATAGTATTGGGCTTTGGGAGGCACTAGAAAGAGACAGCGCCAGCGTTTGTAAGGCTGTGGATGGGGTGTCCAGGCTACTTGAAGAGCAGTAAGAGCTTTTGGTCCTGGCCCCTTTGCGGTGGGAGGAATCCCTGGACGTTCGCAATTGCTGAGCCTGCCGCCGGGTGTCCTTATCGGCTCACGCAACCAGTGTTCTCTTTTGGGAGGCTCTAGACAGAGTCAGTGACATCGTTGGTGGGCATATGAATGGGGTTACGTGGCTAATTGAAGAGCAGCAAGAGCTTTTGGTCCTGGCCCCTTTGGGGTGGGAGGAATCCTTGGACGTTCACAATTGCTGAGCCTGCCTCTGGGTATACTCCGAGGCCCAGGCAGATAGCATTGGAGATTGGGAAGCTCTAGACAGAGACAGTGACATTGTTGGTGGGCCTATGAATGGGGTTACGTGGCTAATTGAAGAGCAGCAAGAGCTTTTGGTCCTGGCCCCTTTGCGGTGGCAGGAATCCCTGGACGTTCGCAATTGCTGAGCCTGCCTCAGGGTGTCCTCAGCGGCCCACGCAAATAGTGTTCAATTTTGGGAGGCACTAGAAAGAGACAGTGCCAGTGTTCATGGGTCTATGAATGGGGATGCCTGGCTACTTGAAGAGAAGCAAGAGATTTTAGTCCTGGCCCCTTTGGGGTGGGAGGAATCCCTGGACGTTCGCAATTGCTGATGCTGCCTCCTGGTGTATTCGGTGGCCCACGCAGATAGTATTGGGCTTTGGGAGGCTCTAGAATGAGACAGCGCCAGCGTTGGTGGGGCTGTGAATGGGGTGTCCTGGCTACTTGAAGAGCAGCAAGAGCTTTTGGTCCTGGTCCCTTTGCAGTGGGAGGAATCCCTGGACGTTCGCAATTGCTGAGCCTGCCGCTGGGTGTCCTCAGCGGCCCACGCAAACAGTGTTCTCTTTTGGGAGGCTCTAGAAAGAGACAGCACCAGCGTTGGTGGGTCTGTGAATGGGGTGTCCTGACTACTTGAAGAGCAGCAAGAGCTTTTGTTCCTGGCCCCTTTGGGGTGGGAGGAATCCCTGGACGTTCGCAATTGCTGAGCCTGCCTCCGGGTGTCCTCAGCAGCCCACACAGATAATATTGGGCTTTGGGAGGCACCAGAAAGAGACAGCGCCAGCGTTTGTAGGGCTGTGAATGGGGTTGCGTGGCTACTTGAAGAGCAGCAAGAGCTTTTGGTCCTGGCCCCTCTGCGGTGGGAGGAATCCTTGGACGTTCGCAATTGCTGAGCCTGCCTCCCGGTGTCCTCAGCAGCCCAAGCAAACAGTGTTCTCTTTTGGGAGGCTCTAGAAAGAGACAGTGCCAGTGTTCATGGGGCTATGAATGGGGTTTGCCTCGCTACCTGAAGAGCAGCAAGAGCTTTTTGTCCTGGCCCCTTTGGGGTGGGAGTAATCCCTGGACGTTCGCAATTGCTGATCCTGCCTCCGGGTGTACTCGGTGGCCCACGCAGATAGTATTGGGCTTTGGGAGGCACTAGAAAGAGACAGCGCCAGCGTTGGTGGGTCTGTGAATGGGGTGTCCTGACTACTTGAAGAGCAGCAAGAGCTTTTGGTCCTGGCCCCTTTGCGGTGGGAGGAATCCCTGGACGTTCGCAATTCCTGAGCCTGCCGCCGGGTGTACTCGGCGGCCCACGCAGATAGTATTGGGCTTTTGGAGGCACTAGAAAGAGACAGCGCCAGCGTTTGTAGGGCTGTGAATGGGGTTGCCTGGCTACTTGAAGAGCAGCAAGAGCTTTTGGTCCTGGCCTCTTTGCCGTGGGAGTAAACCCTGGACGTTCGCAATTGCTGAGCCTGCCGCCGGGTGTCCTCCGCGGCCCACGCAAACAGTGTTCTCTTTTGGGAGGCACTAGAAAGAGACAGCGCCAGCGTTTGTAGGGCTGTGGATGGGGTGTCCAGGCTACTTGAAGAGCAGCAAGAGCTTTTGGTCCTGGCCCCTTTGCGGTGGGAGGAATCCCTGGACGTTCGCAATTGCTGAGCCTGCCTCCGGGTGTCCTCAGCAGCCCACACAGATAGTATTGGGCTTTGGGAGGCACTAGAAAGAGACAGCGCCAGCGTTTGTAAGGCTGTGGATGGGGTGTCCAGGCTACTTGAAGAGCAGTAAGAGCTTTTGGTCCTGGCCCCTTTGCGGTGGGAGGAATCCCTGGATGTTCGCAATTGCTGAGCCTGCCGCCGGGTGTCCTTATCGGCTCACGCAACCAGTGTTCTCTTTTGGGAGGCTCTAGACAGAGTCAGTGACATCGTTGGTGGGCATATGAATGGGGTTACGTGGCTAATTGAAGAGCAGCAAGAGCTTTTGGTCCTGGCCCCTTTGGGGTGGGAGGAATCCTTGGACGTTCACAATTGCTGAGCCTGCCTCTGGGTATACTCCGAGGCCCAGGCAGATAGCATTGGAGATTGGGAAGCTCTAGACAGAGACAGTGACATTGTTGGTGGGCCTATGAATGGGGTTACGTGGCTAATTGAAGAGCAGCAAGAGCTTTTGGTCCTGGCCCCTTTGCGGTGGCAGGAATCCCTGGACGTTCGCAATTGCTGAGCCTGCCTCAGGGTGTCCTCAGCGGCCCACGCAAATAGTGTTCAATTTTGGGAGGCACTAGAAAGAGACAGTGCCAGTGTTCATGGGTCTATGAATGGGGATGCCTGGCTACTTGAAGAGCAGCAAGAGATTTTAGTCCTGGCCCCTTTGGGGTGGGAGGAATCCCTGGACGTTCGCAATTGCTGATGCTGCCTCCTGGTGTATTCGGTGGCCCACGCAGATAGTATTGGGCTTTGGGAGGCTCTAGAATGAGACAGCGCCAGCGTTCGTGGGGCTGTGAATGGGGTGTCCTGGCTACTTGAAGAGCAGCAAGAGCTTTTGGTCCTGGTCCCTTTGCAGTGGGAGGAATCCCTGGACGTTCGCAATTGCTGAGCCTGCCGCTGGGTGTCCTCAGCGGCCCACGCAAACAGTGTTCTCTTTTGGGAGGCTCTAGAAAGAGACAGCACCAGCGTTGGTGTGTCTGTGAATGGGGTGTCCTGACTACTTGAAGAGCAGCAAGAGCTTTTGTTCCTGGCCCCTTTGGGGTGGGAGGAATCCCTGGACGTTCGCAATTGCTGAGCCTGCCTCCGGGTGTCCTCAGCAGCCCACACAGATAATATTGGGCTTTGGGAGGCACCAGAAAGAGACAGCGCCAGCGTTTGTAGGGCTGTGAATGGGGTTGCGTGGCTACTTGAAGAGCAGCAAGAGCTTTTGGTCCTGGCCCCTTTGCGGTGGGAGGAATCCCTGGACGTTCGCAATTGCTGAGCTGGGCTCGGGGTGTACTCAGCTCCGCAGGCAGATAATATTGGAGTTTGGGAGGTTCTAAAAAGAGACAGCACCAGCGTTGGTGGGGCTGCGAATGGGGTTACGTGGCTACTTGAAGAGCAGCAAGAGCTTTTGGTCCTGGCCCCTCTGCGGTGGGAGGAATCCATGGACGTTCGCAATTGCTGAGCTGGGCTCGGGGTGTACTCAGCTCCGCAGGCAGATAATATTGGAGTTTGGGAGGTTCTAGAAAGAGACAGCACCAGCGTTGGTGGGGCTGCGAATGGGGTTACGTGGCTACTTGAAGAGCAGCAAGAGCTTTTGGTCCTGGCCCCTCTGCGGTGGGAGGAATCCATGGACGTTCGCAATTGCTGAGCCTGCCTCCCGGTGTCCTCAGCAGCCCAAGCAAACAGTGTTCTCTTTTGGGAGGCTCTAGAAAGAGACAGTGCCAGTGTTCGTGGGGCTATGAATGGGGTTTGCCTCGCTACCTGAAGAGCAGCAAGAGCTTTTTGTCCTGGCCCCTTTGGGGTGGGAGGAATCCCTGGACGTTCGCAATTGCTGATCCTGCCTCAGGGTGTACTCGGTGGCCCACGCAGATAGTATTGGGCTTTGGGAGGCACTAGAAAGTGACAGCGCCAGCGTTGGTGGGGCTGTGAATGGGCTTGCCTGGGTACTTGAAGAGCAGCAAGAGCTTTTGGTCCTGGCCCCTTTGCGGTGGGAGGAATCCCTGGACGTTCGCAATTGCTGAGCCTGCCTCCGGGTGTACTCGGCGGCCCACGCAGATATTACTGGGCTTTTGGAGGCACTAGAAAGAGACAGAGCCAGCGTTTGTAGGGCTGTGAATGGGGTTGCGTGGCTACTTGAAGAGCAGCAAGAGCTTTTGGTCCTGGCCCCTTTGCGGTGGGAGTAACCCCTGGAGGTTTGCAATTGCTGAGCCTGCCTACGGGTGTCCTCAGCAGCCCACGCAAATAGTGTTCAATATTGGGAGGCACTAGAAAGAGACAGCGCCAGCGTTTGTAGGGCTGTGGATGGGGTGTCCAGGCTACTTGAAGAGCAGCAAGAGCTTTTGGTCCTGGCCCCTTTGCGGTGGGAGGAATCCCTGGACGTTCGCAATTGCTGAGCCTGCCGCCGGGTGTCCTCAGCGGCCCACGCAAACAGTGTTCTCTTTTGGGAGGCTCTAGAAAGAGACAGCACCAGCGTTGATGGGTCTGTGAATGGGGTTGCCTGGCTACTTGAAGAGCAGCAAGAGCTTTTGGTCCTGGCGCCTTTGGGGTGGGAGGAATCCCTGGACGTTCGCAATTGCTGATCCTGCCTCCGGGTGTCCTTAGAGGGCCACTCAAACAGTGTTCTCTTTTGGGAGGCTCTAGAAAGAGACAGCACCAGCGTTGGTGGGTCTGTGAATGGTGTGTCCTGACTACTTGAAGAGCAGCAAGAGCTTTTGGTCCTGGCCCCTTTGCGGTGGGAGGAATCCCTGGACGTTCGCAATTGCTGAGCCTGCCGCCGGGTGTACTCGGTGGCCCACGCAGATAGTATTGGGCTTTGGGAGGCTCTAGAAAGAGACAGCGCCAGCGTATGTAGGGCTGTGAATGGGGTTGCATGGCTACTTGAAGAGCAGCAAGAGCTTTTGTTCCTGGCCCCTTTGCCGTGGGAGTAACCCTTGGACGTTCGCAATTGCTGAGCCTGCCTCCCGGTGTCCTCAGCAGCCCAAGCAAACAGTGTTCTCTTTTGGGAGGCTCTAGAAAGAGACAGTGCCAGTGTTCGTGGGGCTATGAATGGGGTTTGCCTCGCTACCTGAAGAGCAGCAAGAGCTTTTTGTCCTGGCCCCTTTGCGGTGGGAGTAATCCCTGGACGTTCGCAATTGCTGAGCCTGCCTCCGGGTGTACTCGGTGGCCCACGCAGATAGTATTGGGCTTTGGGAAGCTCTAGAATGAGACAGCGCCAGCGTTGATGGGTCTGTGAATGGTGTGTCCTGACTACTTGAAGAGCAGCAAGAGCTTTTGGTCCTGGCCCCTTTGGGGTGGGAGGAATCCCTGGACGTTCGCAATTGCTGAGCCTGCCTCCGGGTGTCCTCAGCAGCCCACACAGATAGTATTGGGCTTTGGGAGGCACCAGAAAGAGACAGCGCCAGCGTTTGTAGGGCTGTGAATGGGGTTGCGTGGCTACTTGAAGAGCAGCAAGAGCTTTTGGTCCTGGCCCCTTTGGGGTGGGAGGAATCCCTGGACGTTCGCAATTGCTGAGCTGGGCTCGGGGTGTACTCAGCTCCGCAGGCAGATAATATTGGAGTTTGGGAGGTTCTAGAAAGAGACAGCACCAGCGTTGGTGGGGCTGTGAATGGGGTTACGTGGCTACTTGAAGAGCAGCAAGAGCTTTTGGTCCTGGCCCCTCTGCGGTGGGAGGAATCCATGGACGTTCGCAATTGCTGAGCCTGCCTCCCGGTGTCCTCAGCAGCCCAAGCAAACAGTGTTCTCTTTTGGGAGGCTCTAGAAAGAGACAGTGCCAGTGTTCGTGGGGCTATGAATGGGGTTTGCCTCGCTACCTGAAGAGCAGCAAGAGCTTTTTGTCCTGGCCCCTTTGCGGTGGGAGTAATCCCTGGACGTTCGCAATTGCTGAGCCTGCCTCAGGGTGTACTCGGTGGCCCACGCAGATAGTATTGGGCTTTGGGAGGCACTAGAAAGAGACAGCGCCAGCGTTGGTGGGTCTGTGAATGGGGTTGCCTGGCTACTTGAAGAGCAGCAAGAGCTTTTGGTCCTGGCCCCTTTGGGGTGGGAGGAATCCCTGGACGTTCGCAATTGCTGAGCCTGCCTCCGGGTGTACTCGGCGGCCCACGCAGATATTACTGGGCTTTTGGAGGCACTAGAAAGAGACAGCGCCAGCGTTTGTAGGGCTGTGAATGGGGTTGCGTGGCTACTTGAAGAGCAGCAAGAGCTTTTGGTCCTGGCCTCTTTGCCGTGGGAATAACCCCTGGACGTTCGCAATTGCTGAGCCTGCCGCCGGGTGTCCTCCGCGGCCCACGCAAACAGTGTTCTCTTTTGGGAGGCACTAGAAAGAGACAGCGCCAGCGTTTGTAGGGCTGTGGATGGGGTGTCCAGGCTACTTGAAGAGCAGCAAGAGCTTTTGGTCCTGGCCCCTTTGCGGTGGGAGGAATCCCTGGACGTTCGCAATTGCTGAGCCTGCCTCCGGGTGTCCTCAGCAGCCCACACAGATAGTATTGGGCTTTGGGAGGCACTAGAAAGAGACAGCGCCAGCGTTTGTAAGGCTGTGGATGGGGTGTCCAGGCTACTTGAAGAGCAGTAAGAGCTTTTGGTCCTGGCCCCTTTGCGGTGGGAGGAATCCCTGGACGTTCGCAATTGCTGAGCCTGCCGCCGGGTGTCCTTATCGGCTCACGCAACCAGTGTTCTCTTTTGGGAGGCTCTAGACAGAGTCAGTGACATCGTTGGTGGGCATATGAATGGGGTTACGTGGCTAATTGAAGAGCAGCAAGAGCTTTTGGTCCTGGCCCCTTTGGGGTGGGAGGAATCCTTGGACGTTCACAATTGCTGAGCCTGCCTCTGGGTATACTCCGAGGCCCAGGCAGATAGCATTGGAGATTGGGAAGCTCTAGACAGAGACAGTGACATTGTTGGTGGGCCTATGAATGGGGTTACGTGGCTAATTGAAGAGCAGCAAGAGCTTTTGGTCCTGGCCCCTTTGCGGTGGCAGGAATCCCTGGACGTTCGCAATTGCTGAGCCTGCCTCAGGGTGTCCTCAGCGGCCCACGCAAATAGTGTTCAATTTTGGGAGGCACTAGAAAGAGACAGTGCCAGTGTTCATGGGTCTATGAATGGGGATGCCTGGCTACTTGAAGAGCAGCAAGAGATTTTAGTCCTGGCCCCTTTGGGGTGGGAGGAATCCCTGGACGTTCGCAATTGCTGATGCTGCCTCCTGGTGTATTCGGTGGCCCACGCAGATAGTATTGGGCTTTGGGAGGCTCTAGAATGAGACAGCGCCAGCGTTGGTGGGGCTGTGAATGGGGTGTCCTGGCTACTTGAAGAGCAGCAAGAGCTTTTGGTCCTGGTCCCTTTGCAGTGGGAGGAATCCCTGGACGTTCGCAATTGCTGAGCCTGCCGCTGGGTGTCCTCAGCGGCCCACGCAAACAGTGTTCTCTTTTGGGAGGCTCTAGAAAGAGACAGCACCAGCGTTGGTGGGTCTGTGAATGGGGTGTCCTGACTACTTGAAGAGCAGCAAAGCTTTTGGTCCTGGCGCCTTTGGGGTGGGAGGAATCCCTGGACGTTCGCAATTGCTGAGCCTGCCTCCGGGTGTCCTCAGCAGCCCACACAGATAGTATTGGGCTTTGGGAGGCACCAGAAAGAGACAGCGCCAGCGTTTGTAGGGCTGTGAATGGGGTTGCGTGGCTACTTGAAGAGCAGCAAGAGCTTTTGGTCCTGGCCCCTTTGGGGTGGGAGGAATCCCTGGACGTTCGCAATTGCTGAGCTGGGCTCGGGGTGTACTCAGCTCCGCAGGCAGATAATATTGGAGTTTGGGAGGTTCTAGAAAGAGACAGCACCAGCGTTGGTGGGGCTGTGAATGGGGTTGCCTGGCTACTTGAAGAGCAGCAAGAGCTTTTGGTCCTGGCCCCTCTGCGGTGGGAGGAATCCCTGGACGTTCGCAATTGCTGAGCTGGGCTCGGGGTGTACTCAGCTCCGCAGGCAGATAATATTGGAGTTTGGGAGGTTCTAGAAAGAGACAGCACCAGCGTTGGTGGGGCTGTGAATGGGGTTACGTGGCTACTTGAAGAGCAGCAAGAGCTTTTGGTCCTGGCCCCTCTGCGGTGGGAGGAATCCATGGACGTTCGCAATTGCTGAGCCTGCCTCCCGGTGTCCTCAGCAGCCCAAGCAAACAGTGTTCTCTTTTGGGAGGCTCTAGAAAGAGACAGTGCCAGTGATCGTGGGGCTATGAATGGGGTTTGCCTCGCTACCTGAAGAGCAGCAAGAGCTTTTTGTCCTGGCCCCTTTGGGGTGGGAGGAATCCCTGGACGTTCGCAATTGCTGATCCTGCCTCAGGGTGTACTCGGTGGCCCACGCAGATAGTATTGGGCTTTGGGAGGCACTAGAAAGAGACAGCGCCAGCGTTGGTGGGTCTGTGAATGGGCTTGCCTGGGTACTTGAAGAGCAGCAAGAGCTTTTGGTCCTGGCCCCTTTGCGGTGGGAGGAATCCCTGGATGTTCGCAATTGCTGAGCCTGCCTCCGGGTGTCCTCAGCGGCCCACGCAAATAGTGTTCAATTTTGGGAGGCACTAGAAAGAGACAGTGCCAGTGTTCATGGGTCTATGAATGGGGATGCCTGGCTACTTGAAGAGCAGCAAGAGATTTTAGTCCTGGCCCCTTTGGGGTGGGAGGAATCCCTGGACGTTCGCAATTGCTGATGCTGCCTCCTGGTGTATTCGGTGGCCCACGCAGATATTATTGGGCTTTGGGAGGCTCTAGAATGAGACAGCGCCAGCGTTGGTGGGGCTGTGAATGGGGTGTCCTGGCTACTTGAAGAGCAGCAAGAGCTTTTGGTCCTGGTCCCTTTGCAGTGGGAGGAATCCCTGGACGTTCGCAATTGCTGAGCCTGCCGCTGGGTGTCCTCAGCGGCCCACGCAAACAGTGTTCTCTTTTGGGAGGCTCTAGAAAGAGACAGCACCAGCGTTGGTGGGTCTGTGAATGGGGTGTCCTGACTACTTGAAGAGCAGCAAGAGCTTTTGGTCCTGGCCCCTTTGGGGTGGGAGGAATCCCTGGACGTTCGCAATTGCTGAGCCTGCCTCCGGGTGTCCTCAGCAGCCCACACAGATAGTATTGGGCTTTGGGAGGCACCAGAAAGAGACAGCGCCAGCGTTTGTAGGGCTGTGAATGGGGTTGCGTGGCTACTTGAAGAGCAGCAAGAGCTTTTGGTCCTGGCCCCTTTGCGGTGGGAGGAATCCCTGGACGTTCACAATTGCTGAGCTGGGCTCGGGGTGTACTCAGCTCCGCAGGCAGATAATATTGGAGTTTGGGAGGTTCTAGAAAGAGACAGCACCAGCGTTGGTGGGGCTGTGAATGGGGTTGCCTGGCTACTTGAAGAGCAGCAAGAGCTTTTGGTCCTGGCCCCTCTGCGGTGGGAGGAATCCCTGGACGTTCGCAATTGCTGAGCTGGGCTCGGGGTGTACTCAGCTCCGTAGGCAGATAATATTGGAGTTTGGGAGGTTCTAGAAAGAGACAGCACCAGCGTTGGTGGGGCTGTGAATGGGGTTACGTGGCTACTTGAAGAGCAGCAAGAGCTTTTGGTCCTGGCCCCTCTGCGGTGGGAGGAATCCATGGACGTTCGCAATTGCTGAGCCTGCCTCCCGGTGTCCTCAGCAGCCCAAGCAAACAGTGTTCTCTTTTGGGAGGCTCTAGAAAGAGACAGTGCCAGTGTTCGTGGGGCTATGAATGGGGTTTGCCTCGCTACCTGAAGAGCAGCAAGAGCTTTTTGTCCTGGCCCCTTTGGGGTGGGAGGAATCCCTGGACGTTCGCAATTGCTGAGCCTGCCTCAGGGTGTACTCGGTGGCCCACGCAGATAGTATTGGGCTTTGGGAGGCACTAGAAAGAGACAGCGCCAGCGTTGGTGGGTCTGTGAATGGGCTTGCCTGGGTACTTGAAGAGCAGCAAGAGCTTTTGGTCCTGGCCCCTTTGCGGTGGGAGGAATCCCTGGACGTTCGCAATTGCTGAGCCTGCCTCCGGGTGTACTCGGCGGCCCACGCAGATATGACTGGGCTTTTGGAGGCACTAGAAAGAGACAGAGCCAGCGTTTGTAGGGCTGTGAATGGGGTTGCGTGGCTACTTGAAGAGCAGCAAGAGCTTTTGGTCCTGGCCCCTTTGCGGTGGGAGTAACCCCTGGACGTTCGCAATTGCTGAGCCTGCCTACGGGTGTCCTCAGCAGCCCACGCAAATAGTGTTCTCTTTTGGGAGGCACTAGAAAGAGACAGCGCCAGCGTTTGTAGGGCTGTGGATGGGGTGTCCAGGCTACTTGAAGAGCAGCAAGAGCTTTTGGTCCTGGCCCCTTTGCGGTGGGAGGAATCCCTGGACGTTCGCAATTGCTGATCCTGCCTCAGGGTGTACTCGGTGGCCCACGCAGATAGTATTGGGATTTGGGAGGCTCTAGAAAGAGACAGCGCCAGCGTTGGTGGGTCTGTGAATGGGGTTGCCTGGCTACTTGAAGAGCAGCAAGAGCTTTTGGTCCTGGCCCCTTTGCAGTGGGAGGAATCCCTGGACGTTCGCAATTGCTGAGCCTGCCGCCGGGTGTCCTCAGCGGCCCACGCAAACAGTGTTCTCTTTTGGGAGGCTCTAGAAAGAGACAGCACCAGCGTTGATGGGTCTGTGAATGGGGTTGCCTGGCTACTTGAAGAGCAGCAAGAGCTTTTGGTCCTGGCCCCTTTGCGGTGGGAGGAATCCCTGGACGTTCGCAATTGCTGATCCTGCCTCCGGGTGTCCTTAGAGGGCCACTCAAACAGTGTTCTCTTTTGGGACGCTCTAGAAAGAGACAGCACCAGCGTTGGTGGGTCTGTGAATGGGGTGTCCTGACTACTTGAAGAGCAGCAAGAGCTTTTGGTCCTGGCCCCTTTGCGGTGGGAGGAATCCCTGGACGTTCGCAATTGCTGAGCCTGCCGCCGGGTGTACTCGGTGGCCCACGCAGATAGTATTGGGCTTTGGGAGGCTCTAGAAAGAGACAGCGCCAGCGTATGTAGGGCTGTGAATGGGGTTGCGTGGCTACTTGAAGAGCAGCAAGAGCTTTTGTTCCTGGCCCCTTTGCCGTGGGAGTAACCCTTGGACGTTCGCAATTGCTGAGCCTGCCTCCCGGTGTCCTCAGCAGCCCAAGCAAACAGTGTTCTCTTTTGGGAGGCTCTAGAATGAGACAGCGCCAGCGTTTGTAGGGCTGTGAATGGGGTTGCGTGGCTACTTGAAGAGCAGCAAGAGCTTTTGGTCCTGGCCCCTTTGCGGTGGGAGGAATCCCTGGACGTTCGCAATTGCTGAGCTGGGCTCGGGGTGTACTCAGCTCCGCAGGCAGATAATATTGGAGTTTGGGAGGTTCTAAAAAGAGACAGCACCAGCGTTGGTGGGGCTGTGAATGGGGTTACGTGGCTACTTGAAGAGCAGCAAGAGCTTTTGGTCCTGGCCCCTCTGCGGTGGGAGGAATCCATGGACGTTCGCAATTGCTGAGCCTGCCTCCCGGTGTCCTCAGCAGCCCAAGCAAACAGTGTTCTCTTTTGGGAGGCTCTAGAATGAGACAGCGCCAGCGTTTGTAGGGCTGTGAATGGGGTTGCGTGGCTACTTGAAGAGCAGCAACAGCTTTTGGCCCTGGCCCCTTTGCGGTGGGAGGAACCCTTGGACGTTCGCAATTGCTGAGCCTGCCTCCCGGTGTCCTCAGCAGCCCAAGCAAACAGTTTTCTCTTTTGGGAGGCTCTAGAAAGAGACAGTGCCAGTGTTCGTGGGGCTATGAATGGGGTTTGCCTCGCTACCTGAAGAGCAGCAAGAGCTTTTTGTCCTGGCCCCTTTGCGGTGGGAGTAATCCCTGGACGTTCGCAATTGCTGATCCTGCCTCCGGGTGTACTCGGTGGCCCACGCAGATAGTATTGGGCTTTGGGAGGCTCTAGAATGAGACAACGCCAGCGTTGGTGGGTCTGTGAATGGTGTGTCCTGACTACTTGAAGAGCAGCAAGAGCTTTTGGTCCTGGCCCCTTTGCGGTGGGAGGAATCCCTGGACGTTCGCAATTGCTGAGCCTGCCTCCGGGTGTCCTCAGCAGCCCACACAGATAGTATTGGGCTTTGGGAGGCACCAGAAAGAGACAGCGCCAGCGTTTGTAGGGCTGTGAATGGGGTGTCCAGGCTACCTGAAGAGCAGCAAGAGCTTTTGGTCCTGGCCCCTTTGGGGTGGGAGGAATCCCTGGACGTTCGCAATTGCTGAGCTGGGCTCGGGGTGTACTCAGCTCCGCAGGCAGATAATATTGGAGTTTGGGAGGTTCTAGAAAGAGACAGCACCAGCGTTGGTGGGGCTGTGAATGGGGTTACGTGGCTACTTGAAGAGCAGCAAGAGCTTTTGGTCCTGGCCCCTCTGCGGTGGGAGGAATCCATGGACGTTCGCAATTGCTGAGCCTGCCTCCCGGTGTCCTCAGCAGCCCAAGCAAACAGTGTTCTCTTTTGGGAGGCTCTAGAAAGAGACAGTGCCAGTGTTCGTGGGGCTATGAATGGGGTTTGCCTCGCTACCTGAAGAGCAGCAGGAGCTTTTTGTCCTGGCCCCTTTGGGGTGGGAGGAATCCCTGGACATTCGCAATTGCTGAGCCTGCCTCAGGGTGTACTCGGTGGCCCACGCAGATAGTATTGGGCTTTGGGAGGCACTAGAAAGAGACAGCGCCAGCGTTTGTAGGGCTGTGAATGGGGTTGCGTGGCTACTTGAAGAGCAGCAAGAGCTTTTGGTCCTGGCCCCTTTGCGGTGGGAGTAACCCCTGGACGTTCGCAATTGCTGAGCCTGCCTACGGGTGTCCTCAGCAGCCCACGCAAATAGTGTTCAATATTGGGAGGCACCAGAAAGAGACAGCGCTAGCGTTTGTAGGGCTGTTGATGGGGTGTCCAGGCTACTTGAAGAGCAGCAAGAGCTTTTGTTCCTGGCCCCTTTGCGGTGGGAGGAATCCCTGGACGTCTGCAATTGCTGAGCCTGCCTCCGGGTGTACTCGGTGGCCCACGCAGATAGTATTGGGGTTTGGGAGGCTCTAGAAAGAGACAGCGCCAGCGTATGTAGGGCTGTGAATGGGGTTGCGTGGCTACTTGAACAGCAGCAAGAGCTTTTGGTCCTGGCCCCTTTGCCGTGGGAGTAACCCCTGGACGTTTGCAATTGCTGAGCCTGCCTCCGGGTGTCCTCAGCAGCCCACGCAAATATTGTTCAATTTTGGGAGGCACTAGAAAGAGACAGAGCCAGCGTTTGTAGGGCTGTGAATGGGGTTGCCTGGCTACTTGAAGAGCAGCAAGAGCTTTTGGTCCTGGCCCCTTTGGGGTGGGAGGAATCCCTGGACATTCGCAATTGCTGAGGTGGGCTCCGGGTGTACTCGGTGGCCCACGCAGATAGTATTGGGATTTGGGAGGCTCTAGAAAGAGACAGCACCAGCGTTGATGGGTCTGTGAATGGGGTTGCCTGGCTACTTGAAGAGCAGCAAGAGCTTTTGGTCCTGGCCCCTTTGGGGTGGGAGGAATCCCTGGACGTTCGCAATTGCTGAGCCTGCCTACGGGTGTCCTTAGAGGGCCACTCAAACAGTGTTCTCTTTTGGGACGCTCTAGAAAGAGACAGCACCAGCGTTGGTGGGTCTGTGAATGGGGTTGCCTGGCTACTTGAAGAGCAGCAAGAGCTTTTGGTCCTGGCCCCTTTGGGGTGGGAGGAATCCCTGGACGTTCGCAATTGCTGAGCCTGCCGCTGGGTGTCCTCAGCGGCCCACGCAAACAGTGTTCTCTTTTGGGAGGCTCTAGAAAGAGACAGCACCAGCGTTGGTGGGTCTGTGAATGGGGTGTCCTGACTACTTGAAGAGCAGCAAGAGCTTTTGGTCCTGGCCCCTTTGGGGTGGGAGGAATCCCTGGACGTTCGCAATTGCTGAGCCTGCCTCCGGGTGTCCTCAGCAGCCCACACAGATAGTATTGGGCTTTGGGAGGCACCAGAAAGAGACAGCGCCAGCGTTTGTAGGGCTGTGAATGGGGTTGCGTGGCTACTTGAAGAGCAGCAAGAGCTTTTGGTCCTGGCCCCTTTGCGGTGGGAGGAATCCCTGGACGTTCGCAATTCCTGAGCTGGGCTCGGGGTGTACTCAGCTCCGCAGGCAGATAATATTGGAGTTTGGGAGGTTCTAGAAAGAGACAGCACCAGCGTTGGTGGGGCTGTGAATGGGGTTGCCTGGCTACTTGAAGAGCAGCAAGAGCTTTTGGTCCTGGCCCCTCTGCGGTGGGAGGAATCCTTGGACGTTCGCAATTGCTGAGCCTGCCTCCCGGTGTCCTCAGCAGCCCAAGCAAACAGTGTTCTCTTTTGGGAGGCTCTAGAAAGAGACAGTGCCAGTGTTCGTGGGGCTATGAATGGGGTTTGCCTCGCTACTTGAAGAGCAGCAAGAGCTTTTTGTCCTGGCCCCTTTGCGGTGGGAGGAATCCCTGGACATTCGCAATTGCTGAGCCTGCCTCCGGGTGTACTCGGCGGCCCACGCAGATATTACTGGGCTTTTGGAGGCACTAGAAAGAGACAGCGCCAGCGTATGTAGGGCTGTGAATGGGGTGTCCTGGCTACTTGAAGAGCAGCAAGAGCTTTTGGTCCTGGCCCCTTTGCAGTGGGAGGAATCCCTGGACGTTCGCAATTGCTGAGCCTGCCTCCGGGTGTCCTCAGCGGCCCACGCAAATAGTGTTCAATTTTGGGAGGCTCTAGAAAGAGACAGCGCCAGCGTTGGTGGGTCTGTGAATGGGGTGTCCTGGCTACTTGAAGAGCAGCAAGAGCTTTTGGTCCTGGCCCCTTTGCGGTGGGAGGAATCCCTGGACGTTCGCAATTGCTGAGCCTGCCTCAGGGTGTCCTCAGCAGCCCACGCAAATAGTGTTCAATTTTGGGAGGCACTAGAAAGAGACAGAGCCAGCGTTTGTAGGGCTGTGAATGGGGTGTCCAGGCTACTTGAAGAGCAGCAAGAGCTTTTGGTCCTGGCCCCTTTGCGGTGGGAGGAATCCCTGGACGTTCGCAATTGCTGAGCCTGCCTCCGGGTGTCCTCAGCAGCCCACACAGATAGTATTGGGCTTTGGGAGGCACCAGAAAGAGACAGCGCCAGCGTTTGTAGGGCTGTGAATGGGGTGTCCAGGCTACTTGAAGAGCAGCAAGAGCTTTTGGTCCTGGCCCCTTTGGGGTGGGAGGAATCCCTGGACGTTCGCAATTGCTGAGCCTGCCTCCGGGTGTACTCGGTTGCCCACGCAGATATTATTGGGCTTTGGGAGGCTCTAGAAAGAGACAGCGCCAGCGTATGTAGGGCTGTGAATGGGGTTGCGTGGCTACTTGAAGAGCAGCAAGAGCTTTTGGTCCTGGCCCCTTTGCCGTGGGAGTAACCCCTGGACGTTCGCAATTGCTGAGCCTGCCGCCAGGTGTCCTCAGCAGCCCACACAGATAGTATTGGGCTTTGGGAGGCACCAGAAAGAGACAGCGCCAGCGTTTGTAGGGCTGTGAATGGGGTTACGTGGCTACTTGAAGAGCAGCAAGAGCTTTTGGTCCTGGCCCCTTTGCGGTGGGAGGAATCCCTGGACGTTCGCAATTGCTGAGCTGCGCTCGGGGTGTACTCAGCTCCGCAGGCAGATAATATTGGAGTTTGGGAGGTTCTAGAAAGAGACAGCACCAGCGTTGGTTTGGCTGTGAATGGGGTTGCCTGGCTACTTGAAGAGCAGCAAGAGCTTTTGGTCCTGGCCCCTCTGCGGTGGGAGGAATCCTTGGACGTTCGCAATTGCTGAGCCTGCCTCCCGGTGTCCTCAGCAGCCCAAGCAAACAGTGTTCTCTTTTGGGAGGCTCTAGAAAGAGACAGTGCCAGTGTTCATGGGGCTATGAATGGGGTTTGCCTCGCTACCTGAAGAGCAGCAAGAGCTTTTTGTCCTGGCCCCTTTGCGGTGGGAGTAATCCCTGGACGTTCGCAATTGCTGAGCCTGCCTCCGGGTGTCCTCAGCAGCCCACACAGATAGTATTGGGCTTTGGGAGGCACTAGAAAGAGACAGCGCCAGCGTTTGTAAGGCTGTGGATGGGGTGTCCAGGCTACTTGAAGAGCAGCAAGAGCTTTTGGTCCTGGCCCCTTTGCGGTGGGAGGAATCCCTGGACGTTCGCAATTGCTGAGCCTGCCTCCGGGTGTACTCGGTGGCCCACGCAGATAGTATTGGGCTTTGGGAGGCTCTAGAAAGAGACAGCGCCAGCGTATGTAGGGCTGTGAATGGGGTTGCGTGGCTACTTGAAGAGCAGCAAGAGCTTTTGGTCCTGGCCCCTTTGCCGTGGGAGTAACCCCTGGACGTTTGCAATTGCTGAGCCTGCCTCCGGGTGTCCTCAGCAGCCCACACAGATAGTATAGGGATTTGGGAGGCACCAGAAAGAGACAGCGCCAGCGTTTGTAGGGCTGTGAATGGGGTTACGTGGCTACTTGAAGAGCAGCAAGAGCTTTTGGTCCTGGCCCCTTTGCGGTGGGAGGAATGCCTGGACGTTCGCAATTGCTGAGCTGCGCTCGGGGTGTACTCAGCTCCACAGGCAGATAATATTGGAGTTTGGGAGGTTCTAGAAAGAGACAGCACCAGCGTTGGTTTGGCTGTGAATGGGGTTGCCTGGCTACTTGAAGAGCAGCAAGAGCTTTTGGTCCTGGCCCCTCTGCGGTGGGAGGAATCCTTGGACGTTCGCAATTGCTGAGCCTGCCTCCCGGTGTCCTCAGCAGCCCAAGCAAACAGTGTTCTCTTTTGGGAGGCTCTAGAAAGAGACAGTGCCAGTGTTCATGGGGCTATGAATGGGGTTTGCCTCGCTACCTGAAGAGCAGCAAGAGCTTTTTGTCCTGGCCCCTTTGCGGTGGGAGTAATCCCTGGACGTTTGCAATTGCTGAGCCTGCCTCCGGGTGTACTCGGTGGCCCACGCAGATAGTATTGGGCTTTGGGAGGCTCTAGAATGAGACAGCGCCTGCGTTGGTGGGTCTGTGAATGGGGTTGCCTGGCTACTTGAAGAGCAGCAAGAGCTTTTGGTCCTGGCCCCTTTGCAGTGGGAGGAATCCCTGGACGTTCGCAATTGCTGAGCCTGCCGCCGGGTGTCCTCAGCGGCCCACGCAAACAGTGTTCTCTTTTGGGAGGCTCTAGAAAGAGACAGCGCCAGCGTTGATGGGTCGGTGAATGGGGTTGCCTGGCTACTTGAAGAGCAGCAAGAGCTTTTGGTCCTGGCGCCTTTGGGGTGGGAGGAATCCCTGGACGTTCGCAATTGCTTATCCTGCCTCCGGGTGTCCTTAGAGGGCCACTCAAACAGTGTTCTCTTTTGGGACGCTCTAGAAAGAGACAGCACCAGCGTTGGTGGGTCTGTGAATGGGGTGTCCTGACTACTTGAAGAGCAGCAAGAGCTTTTGGTCCTGGCCCCTTTGGGGTGGGAGGAATCCCTGGACGTTCGCAATTGCTGAGCCTGCCTCCAGGTGTCCTCAGCAGCCCACACAGATAGTATTGGGCTTTGGGAGGCACTAGAAAGAGACAGCGCCAGCGTTTGTAAGGCTGTGGATGGGGTGTCCAGGCTACTTGAAGAGCAGCAAGAGCTTTTGGTCCTGGCCCCTTTGCGGTGGGAGGAATCCCTGGACGTTCGCAATTGCTGAGCCTGCCTCAGGGTGTCCTCAGCAGCCCACGCAAATAGTGTTCAATTTTGGGAGGCACTAGAAAGAGACAGAGCCAGCGTTTGTAGGGCTGTGAATGGGGTTACGTGGCTACTTGAAGAGCAGCAAGAGCTTTTGGTCCTGGCCCCTTTGCGGTGGGAGGAATCCCTGGACGTTCGCAATTGCTGATCCTGCCTCCGGGTGTCCTCAGCGGCCCACGCAAACAGTGTTCTCTTTTGGGACGCTCTAGAAAGAGACAGCACCAGCGTTGGTGGGTCTGTGAATGGTGTGTCCTGACTACTTGAAGAACAGCAAGAGCTTTTGGTCCTGGCCCCTTTGCGGTGGGAGGAATCCCTGGACGTTCGCAATTGCTGAGCCTGCCTCCGGGTGTCCTCAGCAGCCCACACAGATAGTATTGGGCTTTGGGAGGCACCAGAAAGAGACAGCGCCAGCGTTTGTAGGGCTGTGAATGGGGTTGCGTGGCTACTTGAAGAGCAGCAAGAGCTTTTGGTCCTGGCCCCTTTGCGGTGGGAGGAATCCCTGGACGTTCGCAATTGCTGAGCCTGCCGCCGGGTGTACTCGGTGGCCCACGCAGATAGCATTGGGCTTTGGGAGGCTCTAGAAAGAGACAGCGTCAGCGTATGTAGGGCTGTGAATGGGGTTGCGTGGCTACTTGAAGAGCAGCAAGAGCTTTTGGTCCTGGCCCCTTTGCCGTGGGAGTAACCCTTCGACGTTCGCAATTGCTGAGCCTGCCTCCCGGTGTCCTCAGCAGCCCAAGCAAACAGTGTTCTCTTTTGGGAGGCTCTAGAAAGAGACAGTGCCAGTGTTCGTGGGGCTATGAATGGGGTTTGCCTCGCTACCTGAAGAGCAGCAAGAGCTTTTTGTCCTGGCCCCTTTGCGGTGGGAGTAATCCCTGGACGTTCGCAATTGCTGAGCCTGCCGCCGGGTGTACTCGGTGGCCCACGCAAATAGTGTTCAATTTTGGGAGGCACTAGAAAGAAACAGAGCCAGCGTTTGTAGGGCTGTGAATGGGGTGTCCTGGCTACTTGAAGAGCAGCAAGAGCTTTTGGTCCTGGCCCCTTTGCGGTGGGAGGAATCCCTGGACGTTTGCAATTGCTGAGCCTGCCTCCGGGTGTACTCGGTGGCCCACGCAGATAGTATTGGGCTTTGGGAGGCTCTAGAAAGAGACAGCGCCAGCGTATGTAGGGCTGTGAATGGGGTTCCGTGGCTACTTGAAGAGCAGCAAGAGCTTTTGGTCCTGGCCCCTTTGCGGTGGGAGTAACCCCTGGACGTTTGCAATTGCTGAGCCTGCCGCCGGGTGTCCTCAGCAGCCCACGAAAATATTGTTCAATTTTGGGAGGCACTAGAAAGACACAGAGCCAGCGTTTCTAGGGCTGTGAATGGGGTTGCGTGGCTACTTGAAGAGCAGCAAGAGCTTTTGGTCCTGGCCCCTTTGGGGTGGGAGGAATCCCTGGACATTCGCAATTGCTGAGCCTGCCTCCGGGTGTACTCGGCGGCCCACGCAGATATTACTGGGCTTTTGGAGGCACTAGAAAGAGACAGCGCCAGCGTATGTAGGGCTGTGAATGGGGTTGCGTGGCTACTTGAAGAGCAGCAAGAGCTTTTGGTCCTGGCCCCTTTGCGGTGGGAGTAACCCCTGGACGTTTGCAATTGCTGAGCCTGCCGCCGGGTGTCCTCAGCAGCCCACACAGATAGTATTGGGCTTTGGGAGGCACCAGAAAGAGACAGCGCCAGCGTTTGTAGGGCTGTGAATGGGGTTGCGTGGCTACTTGAAGAGCAGCAAGAGCTTTTGGTCCTGGTCCCTTTGCGGTGGGAGGAATCCCTGGACGTTCGCAATTGCTGAGCTGGGCTCGGGGTGTACTCAGCTCCGCAGGCAGATAATATTGGAGTTTGGGAGGCTCTAGAAAGAGACAGCACCAGCGTTGGTGGGGCTGTGAATGGGGTTGCCTGGCTACTTGAAGAGCAGCAAGAGCTTTTGGTCCTGGCCCCTCTGCGGTGGGAGGAATCCTTGGACGTTCGCAATTGCTGAGCCTGCCTCCCGGTGTCCTCAGCAGCCCAAGCAAACAGTGTTCTCTTTTGGGAGGCTCTAGAAAGAGACAGTGCCAGTGTTCGTGGGGCTATGAATGGGGTTTGCCTCGCTACCTGAAGAGCAGCAGGAGCTTTTTGTCCTGGCCCCTTTGGGGTGGGAGGAATCCCTGGACGTTCGCAATTGCTGATCCTGCCTCAGGGTGTACTCGGTGGCCCACGCAGATAGTATTGGGCTTTGGGAGGCACTAGAAAGAGACAGCGCCAGCGTTGGTGGGTCTGTGAATGGGCTTGCCTGGGTACTTGAAGAGCAGCAAGAGCTTTTGGTCCTGGCCCCTTTGCGGTGGGAGGAATCCCTGGACCTTCGCAATTGCTGATCCTGCCTCCGGGTGTACTCGGCGGCCCACGCAGATATTACTGGGCTTTTGGAGGCACTAGAAAGAGACAGCGCCAGCGTTTGTAGGGCTGTGAATGGGGTTGCGTGGCTACTTGAAGAGCAGCAAGAGCTTTTGGTCCTGGCCCCTTTGCGGTGGGAGTAACCCCTGGACGTTCGCAATTGCTGAGCCTGCCGCCGGGTGTCCTCAGCGGCCCACGCAAACAGTGTTCTCTTTTGGGAGGCACTAGAAAGAGACAGCGCCAGCGTTTGTAGGGCTGTGGATGGGGTGTCCAGGCTACTTGAAGAGCAGCAAGAGCTTTTGGTCCTGGCGCCTTTGGGGTGGGAGGAATCCCTGGACGTTCGCAATTGCTGATCCTGCCTCCGGGTGTCCTCAGCAGCCCACGCAAATAGTGTTCTCTTTTGGGAGGGTCTAGAAAGAGACAGAGCCAGCGTTTGTAGGGCTGTGAATGGGGTGTCCAGGCTACTTGAAGAGCAGTAAGAGCTTTTGGTCCTGGCCCCTTTGCGGTGGGAGGAATCCATGGACGTTCGCAATTGCTGAGCCTGCCGGCGGGTGTCCTTATCGGCTCACGCAACCAGTGTTCTCTTTTGGGAGGCTCTAGACAGAGTCAGTGACATCGTTGGTGGGCATATGAATGGGGTTACGTGGCTAATTGAAGAGCAGCAAGAGCTTTTGGTCCTGGTCCCTTTGGGGTGGGAGGAATCCCTGGACATTCGCAATTGCTGAGCTGGGCTCCGGGTGTACTTGGCTCCGCAGGCAGATAATATTGGAGTCTGGGAGGCTCTGGAAAGAGACAGCACCAGCGTTGGTGGGGCTGTGAATGGGGTTGCCTGGAAACTTGAAGAGCAGCAATAGCTTTTGGTCCTGGCCCCTTTGGGGTGGGAGGAATCCCTGGACATTCGCAATTGCTGAGCTCGGCTCCTGGTGTACTCGGCTCCGCAGGCAGATAATATTGGAGTTTGGGAGGCTCTAGAAAGAGATAGCACCAGCGTTGGTGGGGCTGTGAATGGGGTTGCCTGGCTACTTGAAGAGCAGCAAGAGCTTTTGGTCCTGGCCCCTTTGGGGTGGGAGGAATCCTTGGACGTTCACAATTGCTGAGCCTGCCTCTGGGTATACTCGGAGGCCCAGGCAGATAGCATTGGAGATTGGGAGGCTCTAGACAGAGACAGTGACATTGTTGGTGGGCCTATGAATGGGGTTACGTGGCTAATTGAAGAGCAGCAAGAGCTTTTGGTCCTGGCCCCTTTGGGGTGGGAGGAATCCCTGGACGTTCGCAATTGCTGATCCTGCCTCCGGGTGTACTCGGTGGCCCACGCAGATAGTATTGGGCTTTGGGAGGCTCTAGAATGAGACAGCACCAGCGTTGCTGGGGCTGTGAATGGGGTGTCCTGGCTACTTGAAGAGCAGCAAGAGCTTTTGGTCCTGGCGCCTTTGGGGTGGGAGGAATCCATGGACGTTCGCAATTGCTGAGCCTGCCTCCGGGTGTCCTCAGCGGCCCAAGCAAACAGTGTTCTCTTTTGGGAGGCTCTAGAAAGAGACAGTGCCAGTGTTCGTGGGGCTGCGAATGGGGTTTGCCTGGCTACTTGAAGAGCAGCAAGAGCTTTTGGTCCTGGCCCCTTTGGGGTGGGAGGAATCCCTGGACGTTCGCAATTGCTGAGCCTGCCTCCGGGTGTCCTCAGCAGCCCACACAGATAGTATTGGGCTTTGGGAGGCACCAGAAAGAGACAGCGCTAGCGTTTGTAGGGCTGTGAATGGGGTTGCGTGGCTACTTGAAGAGCAGCAAGAGCTTTTGGTCCTGGCCTCTTTGCCGTGAGAGTAACCCCTGGACGTTCGCAATTGCTGATCCTGCCTACGGGTGTCCTCAGCAGCCCACGCAAATAGTGTTCAATTTTGGGAGGCACTAGAAAGAGACAGAGCCAGCGTTGGTAGGGCTGTGAATGGGGTTGCCTGGGTACTTGAAGAGCAGCAAGAGCTTTTGGTCCTGGCCCCTTTGCGGTGGGAGGAATCCCTGGACGTTCGCAATTGCTGAGCCTGCCTCCGGGTGTACTCGGTGGCCCACGCAGATAGTATTGGGCTTTGGGAGGCTCTAGAAAGAGACAGCGCCAGCGTATGTAGGGCTGTGAATGGGGTTGCGTGGCTACTTGAAGAGCAGCAAGAGCTTTTGGTCCTGGCCCCTTTGCGGTGGGAGGAATCCCTGGACGTTTGCAATTGCTGAGCCTGCCGCCGGGTGTCCTCAGCAGCCCACACAGATAGTATTGGGCTTTGGGAGGCACCAGAAAGAGACAGCGCCAGCGTTTGTAGGGCTGTGAATGGGGTTGCGTGGCTACTTGAAGAGCAGCAAGAGCTTTTGGTCCTGGCCCCTTTGCGGTGGGAGGAATCCCTGGACGTTCGCAATTGCTGAGCTGGGCTCGGGGTGTACTCAGCTCCGCAGGCAGATAATATTGGAGTTTGGGAGGCTCTAGAAAGAGACAGCACCAGCGTTGGTGGGGCTGTGAATGGGGTTGCCTGGCTACTTGAAGAGCAGCAAGAGCTTTTGGTCCTGGCCCCTCTGCGGTGGGAGGAATCCTTGGACGTTCGCAATTGCTGAGCCTGCCTCCCGGTGTCCTCAGCAGCCCAAGCAAACAGTGTTCTCTTTTGGGAGGCTCTAGAAAGAGACAGTGCCAGTGTTCGTGGGGCTATGAATGGGGTTTGCCTCGCTACCTGAAGAGCAGCAGGAGCTTTTTGTCCTGGCCCCTTTGGGGTGGGAGGAATCCCTGGACGTTCGCAATTGCTGATCCTGCCTCAGGGTGTACTCGTTGGCCCACGCAGATAGTATTGGGCTTTGGGAGGCTCTAGAAAGAGACAGCGCCAGCGTATGTAGGGCTGTGAATGGGGTTGCGTGGCTACTTGAAGAGCAGCAAGAGCTTTTGGTCCTGGCCCCTTTGCCGTGGGAGTAACCCCTGGACGTTTGCAATTGCTGAGCCTGCCGCCGGGTGTCCTCAGCAGCCCACACAGATAGTATTGGGCTTTGGGAGGCACCAGAAAGAGACAGCGCCAGCGTTTGTAGGGCTGTGAATGGGGTTGCGTGGCTACTTGAAGAGCAGCAAGAGCTTTTGGTCCTGGCCCCTTTGCGGTGGGAGGAATCCCTGGACGTTCGCAATTGCTGAGCTGGGCTCGGGGTGTACTCAGCTCCGCAGGCAGATAATATTGGAGTTTGGGAGGCTCTAGAAAGAGACAGCACCAGCGTTGGTGGGGCTGTGAATGGGGTTGCCTGGCTACTTGAAGAGCAGCAAGAGCTTTTGGTCCTGGCCCCTCTGCGGTGGGAGGAATCCTTGGACGTTCGCAATTGCTGAGCCTGCCTCCCGGTGTCCTCAGCAGCCCAAGCAAACAGTGTTCTCTTTTGGGAGGCTCTAGAAAGAGACAGTGCCAGTGTTCGTGGGGCTATGAATGGGGTTTGCCTCGCTACCTGAAGAGCAGCAGGAGCTTTTTGTCCTGGCCCCTTTGGGGTGGGAGGAATCCCTGGACGTTCGCAATTGCTGATCCTGCCTCAGGGTGTACTCGGTGGCCCACGCAGATAGTATTGGGCTTTGGGAGGCACTAGAAAGAGACAGCGCCAGCGTTGGTGGGTCTGTGAATGGGCTTGCCTGGGTACTTGAAGAGCAGCAAGAGCTTTTGGTCCTGGCCCCTTTGCGGTGGGAGGAATCCCTGGACGTTCGCAATTGCTGATCCTGCCTCCGGGTGTACTCGGCGGCCCACGCAGATATTACTGGGCTTTTGGAGGCACTAGAAAGAGACAGCGCCAGCGTTTGTAGGGCTGTGAATGGGGTTGCGTGGCTACTTGAAGAGCAGCAAGAGCTTTTGGTCCTGGCCCCTTTGCGGTGGGAGTAACCCCTGGACGTTCGCAATTGCTGAGCCTGCCGCCGGGTGTCCTCAGCGGCCCACGCAAACAGTGTTCTCTTTTGGGAGGCACTAGAAAGAGACAGCGCCAGCGTTTGTAGGGCTGTGGATGGGGTGTCCAGGCTACTTGAAGAGCAGCAAGAGCTTTTGGTCCTGGCGCCTTTGGGGTGGGAGGAATCCCTGGACGTTCGCAATTGCTGATCCTGCCTCCGGGTGTCCTCAGCAGCCCACGCAAATAGTGTTCTCTTTTGGGAGGGTCTAGAAAGAGACAGAGCCAGCGTTTGTAGGGCTGTGAATGGGGTGTCCAGGCTACTTGAAGAGCAGTAAGAGCTTTTGGTCCTGGCCCCTTTGCGGTGGGAGGAATCCATGGACGTTCGCAATTGCTGAGCCTGCCGGCGGGTGTCCTTATCGGCTCACGCAACCAGTGTTCTCTTTTGGGAGGCTCTAGACAGAGTCAGTGACATCGTTGGTGGGCATATGAATGGGGTTACGTGGCTAATTGAAGAGCAGCAAGAGCTTTTGGTCCTGGTCCCTTTGGGGTGGGAGGAATCCCTGGACATTCGCAATTGCTGAGCTGGGCTCCGGGTGTACTTGGCTCCGCAGGCAGATAATATTGGAGTCTGGGAGGCTCTGGAAAGAGACAGCACCAGCGTTGGTGGGGCTGTGAATGGGGTTGCCTGGAAACTTGAAGAGCAGCAATAGCTTTTGGTCCTGGCCCCTTTGGGGTGGGAGGAATCCCTGGACATTCGCAATTGCTGAGCTCGGCTCCTGGTGTACTCGGCTCCGCAGGCAGATAATATTGGAGTTTGGGAGGCTCTAGAAAGAGATAGCACCAGCGTTGGTGGGGCTGTGAATGGGGTTGCCTGGCTACTTGAAGAGCAGCAAGAGCTTTTGGTCCTGGCCCCTTTGGGGTGGGAGGAATCCTTGGACGTTCACAATTGCTGAGCCTGCCTCTGGGTATACTCCGAGGCCCAGGCAGATAGCATTGGAGATTGGGAGGCTCTAGACAGAGACAGTGACATTGTTGGTGGGCCTATGAATGGGGTTACGTGGCTAATTGAAGAGCAGCAAGAGCTTTTGGTCCTGGCCCCTTTGGGGTGGGAGGAATCCCTGGACGTTCGCAATTGCTGATCCTGCCTCCGGGTGTACTCGGTGGCCCACGCAGATAGTATTGGGCTTTGGGAGGCTCTAGAATGAGACAGCACCAGCGTTGCTGGGGCTGTGAATGGGGTGTCCTGGCTACTTGAAGAGCAGCAAGAGCTTTTGGTCCTGGCCCCTTTGGGGTGGGAGGAATCCCTGGACGTTCGCAATTGCTGAGCCTGCCTCCGGGTGTCCTCAGCAGCCCACACAGATAGTATTGGGCTTTGGGAGGCACCAAAAAGAGACAGCGTCAGCGTTTGTAGGGCTGTGAATGGGGTTGCGTGGCTACTTGAAGAGCAGCAAGAGCTTTTGGTCCTGGCCCCTTTGCGGTGGGAGGAATCCCTGGACGTTCGCAATTGCTGAGCTGGGCTCGGGGTGTACTCAGCTCCGCAGGCAGATAATATTGGAGTTTGGGAGGCTCTAGAAAGAGACAGCACCAGCGTTGGTGGGGCTGTGAATGGGGTTGCCTGGCTACTTGAAGAGCAGCAAGAGCTTTTGGTCCTGGCCCCTCTGCGGTGGGAGGAATCCTTGGACGTTCGCAATTGCTGAGCCTGCCTCCCGGTGTCCTCAGCAGCCCAAGCAAACAGTGTTCTCTTTTGGGAGGCTCTAGAAAGAGACAGTGCCAGTGTTCGTGGGGCTATGAATGGGGTTTGCCTCGCTACCTGAAGAGCAGCAGGAGCTTTTTGTCCTGGCCCCTTTGCGGTGGGAGGAATCCCTGGACGTTCGCAATTGCTGATCCTGCCTCAGGGTGTACTCGTTGGCCCACGCAGATAGTATTGGGCTTTGGGAGGCACCAGAAAGAGACAGCGCTAGCGTTTGTAGGGCTGTGAATGGGGTTGCGTGGCTACTTGAAGAGCAGCAAGAGCTTTTGGTCCTGGCCTCTTTGCCGTGAGAGTAACCCCTGGACGTTCGCAATTGCTGATCCTGCCTACGGGTGTCCTCAGCAGCCCACGCAAATAGTGTTCAATTTTGGGAGGCACTAGAAAGAGACAGAGCCAGCGTTGGTAGGGCTGTGAATGGGGTTGCCTGGGTACTTGAAGAGCAGCAAGAGCTTTTGGTCCTGGCCCCTTTGCGGTGGGAGGAATCCCTGGACGTTCGCAATTGCTGAGCCTGCCTCCGGGTGTACTCGGTGGCCCACGCAGATAGTATTGGGCTTTGGGAGGCTCTAGAAAGAGACAGCGCCAGCGTATGTAGGGCTGTGAATGGGGTTGCGTGGCTACTTGAAGAGCAGCAAGAGCTTTTGGTCCTGGCCCCTTTGCGGTGGGAGGAATCCCTGGACGTTTGCAATTGCTGAGCCTGCCGCCGGGTGTCCTCAGCAGCCCACACAGATAGTATTGGGCTTTGGGAGGCACCAGAAAGAGACAGCGCCAGCGTTTGTAGGGCTGTGAATGGGGTTGCGTGGCTACTTGAAGAGCAGCAAGAGCTTTTGGTCCTGGCCCCTTTGCGGTGGGAGGAATCCCTGGACGTTCGCAATTGCTGAGCTGGGCTCGGGGTGTACTCAGCTCCGCAGGCAGATAATATTGGAGTTTGGGAGGCTCTAGAAAGAGACAGCACCAGCGTTGGTGGGGCTGTGAATGGGGTTGCCTGGCTACTTGAAGAGCAGCAAGAGCTTTTGGTCCTGGCCCCTCTGCGGTGGGAGGAATCCTTGGACGTTCGCAATTGCTGAGCCTGCCTCCCGGTGTCCTCAGCAGCCCAAGCAAACAGTGTTCTCTTTTGGGAGGCTCTAGAAAGAGACAGTGCCAGTGTTCGTGGGGCTATGAATGGGGTTTGCCTCGCTACCTGAAGAGCAGCAGGAGCTTTTTGTCCTGGCCCCTTTGGGGTGGGAGGAATCCCTGGACGTTCGCAATTGCTGATCCTGCCTCAGGGTGTACTCGTTGGCCCACGCAGATAGTATTGGGCTTTGGGAGGCTCTAGAAAGAGACAGCGCCAGCGTATGTAGGGCTGTGAATGGGGTTGCGTGGCTACTTGAAGAGCAGCAAGAGCTTTTGGTCCTGGCCCCTTTGCCGTGGGAGTAACCCCTGGACGTTTGCAATTGCTGAGCCTGCCGCCGGGTGTCCTCAGCAGCCCACACAGATAGTATTGGGCTTTGGGAGGCACCAGAAAGAGACAGCGCCAGCGTTTGTAGGGCTGTGAATGGGGTTGCGTGGCTACTTGAAGAGCAGCAAGAGCTTTTGGTCCTGGCCCCTTTGCGGTGGGAGGAATCCCTGGACGTTCGCAATTGCTGAGCTGGGCTCGGGGTGTACTCAGCTCCGCAGGCAGATAATATTGGAGTTTGGGAGGCTCTAGAAAGAGACAGCACCAGCGTTGGTGGGGCTGTGAATGGGGTTGCCTGGCTACTTGAAGAGCAGCAAGAGCTTTTGGTCCTGGCCCCTCTGCGGTGGGAGGAATCCTTGGACGTTCGCAATTGCTGAGCCTGCCTCCCGGTGTCCTCAGCAGCCCAAGCAAACAGTGTTCTCTTTTGGGAGGCTCTAGAAAGAGACAGTGCCAGTGTTCGTGGGGCTATGAATGGGGTTTGCCTCGCTACCTGAAGAGCAGCAGGAGCTTTTTGTCCTGGCCCCTTTGGGGTGGGAGGAATCCCTGGACGTTCGCAATTGCTGATCCTGCCTCAGGGTGTACTCGGTGGCCCACGCAGATAGTATTGGGCTTTGGGAGGCACTAGAAAGAGACAGCGCCAGCGTTGGTGGGTCTGTGAATGGGCTTGCCTGGGTACTTGAAGAGCAGCAAGAGCTTTTGGTCCTGGCCCCTTTGCGGTGGGAGGAATCCCTGGACGTTCGCAATTGCTGATCCTGCCTCCGGGTGTACTCGGCGGCCCACGCAGATATTACTGGGCTTTTGGAGGCACTAGAAAGAGACAGCGCCAGCGTTTGTAGGGCTGTGAATGGGGTTGCGTGGCTACTTGAAGAGCAGCAAGAGCTTTTGGTCCTGGCCCCTTTGCGGTGGGAGTAACCCCTGGACGTTCGCAATTGCTGAGCCTGCCGCCGGGTGTCCTCAGCGGCCCACGCAAACAGTGTTCTCTTTTGGGAGGCACTAGAAAGAGACAGCGCCAGCGTTTGTAGGGCTGTGGATGGGGTGTCCAGGCTACTTGAAGAGCAGCAAGAGCTTTTGGTCCTGGCGCCTTTGGGGTGGGAGGAATCCCTGGACGTTCGCAATTGCTGATCCTGCCTCCGGGTGTCCTCAGCAGCCCACGCAAATAGTGTTCTCTTTTGGGAGGGTCTAGAAAGAGACAGAGCCAGCGTTTGTAGGGCTGTGAATGGGGTGTCCAGGCTACTTGAAGAGCAGTAAGAGCTTTTGGTCCTGGCCCCTTTGCGGTGGGAGGAATCCATGGACGTTCGCAATTGCTGAGCCTGCCGGCGGGTGTCCTTATCGGCTCACGCAACCAGTGTTCTCTTTTGGGAGGCTCTAGACAGAGTCAGTGACATCGTTGGTGGGCATATGAATGGGGTTACGTGGCTAATTGAAGAGCAGCAAGAGCTTTTGGTCCTGGTCCCTTTGGGGTGGGAGGAATCCCTGGACATTCGCAATTGCTGAGCTGGGCTCCGGGTGTACTTGGCTCCGCAGGCAGATAATATTGGAGTCTGGGAGGCTCTGGAAAGAGACAGCACCAGCGTTGGTGGGGCTGTGAATGGGGTTGCCTGGAAACTTGAAGAGCAGCAATAGCTTTTGGTCCTGGCCCCTTTGGGGTGGGAGGAATCCCTGGACATTCGCAATTGCTGAGCTCGGCTCCTGGTGTACTCGGCTCCGCAGGCAGATAATATTGGAGTTTGGGAGGCTCTAGAAAGAGATAGCACCAGCGTTGGTGGGGCTGTGAATGGGGTTGCCTGGCTACTTGAAGAGCAGCAAGAGCTTTTGGTCCTGGCCCCTTTGGGGTGGGAGGAATCCTTGGACGTTCACAATTGCTGAGCCTGCCTCTGGGTATACTCCGAGGCCCAGGCAGATAGCATTGGAGATTGGGAGGCTCTAGACAGAGACAGTGACATTGTTGGTGGGCCTATGAATGGGGTTACGTGGCTAATTGAAGAGCAGCAAGAGCTTTTGGTCCTGGCCCCTTTGGGGTGGGAGGAATCCCTGGACGTTCGCAATTGCTGATCCTGCCTCCGGGTGTACTCGGTGGCCCACGCAGATAGTATTGGGCTTTGGGAGGCTCTAGAATGAGACAGCACCAGCGTTGCTGGGGCTGTGAATGGGGTGTCCTGGCTACTTGAAGAGCAGCAAGAGCTTTTGGTCCTGGCGCCTTTGGGGTGGGAGGAATCCATGGACGTTCGCAATTGCTGAGCCTGCCTCCGGGTGTCCTCAGCGGCCCAAGCAAACAGTGTTCTCTTTTGGGAGGCTCTAGAAAGAGACAGTGCCAGTGTTCGTGGGGCTGCGAATGGGGTTTGCCTGGCTACTTGAAGAGCAGCAAGAGCTTTTGGTCCTGGCCCCTTTGGGGTGGGAGGAATCCCTGGACGTTCGCAATTGCTGAGCCTGCCTCCGGGTGTCCTCAGCAGCCCACACAGATAGTATTGGGCTTTGGGAGGCACCAGAAAGAGACAGCGCTAGCGTTTGTAGGGCTGTGAATGGGGTTGCCTGGGTACTTGAAGAGCAGCAAGAGCTTTTGGTCCTGGCCTCTTTGCCGTGAGAGTAACCCCTGGACGTTCGCAATTGCTGATCCTGCCTACGGGTGTCCTCAGCAGCCCACGCAAATAGTGTTCAATTTTGGGAGGCACTAGAAAGAGACAGAGCCAGCGTTGGTAGGGCTGTGAATGGGGTTGCCTGGGTACTTGAAGAGCAGCAAGAGCTTTTGGTCCTGGCCCCTTTGCGGTGGGAGGAATCCCTGGACGTTCGCAATTGCTGAGCCTGCCTCCGGGTGTACTCGGTGGCCCACGCAGATAGTATTGGGCTTTGGGAGGCTCTAGAAAGAGACAGCGCCAGCGTATGTAGGGCTGTGAATGGGGTTGCGTGGCTACTTGAAGAGCAGCAAGAGCTTTTGGTCCTGGCCCCTTTGCGGTGGGAGGAATCCCTGGACGTTTGCAATTGCTGAGCCTGCCGCCGGGTGTCCTCAGCAGCCCACACAGATAGTATTGGGCTTTGGGAGGCACCAGAAAGAGACAGCGCCAGCGTTTGTAGGGCTGTGAATGGGGTTGCGTGGCTACTTGAAGAGCAGCAAGAGCTTTTGGTCCTGGCCCCTTTGCGGTGGGAGGAATCCCTGGACGTTCGCAATTGCTGAGCTGGGCTCGGGGTGTACTCAGCTCCGCAGGCAGATAATATTGGAGTTTGGGAGGCTCTAGAAAGAGACAGCACCAGCGTTGGTGGGGCTGTGAATGGGGTTGCCTGGCTACTTGAAGAGCAGCAAGAGCTTTTGGTCCTGGCCCCTCTGCGGTGGGAGGAATCCTTGGACGTTCGCAATTGCTGAGCCTGCCTCCCGGTGTCCTCAGCAGCCCAAGCAAACAGTGTTCTCTTTTGGGAGGCTCTAGAAAGAGACAGTGCCAGTGTTCGTGGGGCTATGAATGGGGTTTGCCTCGCTACCTGAAGAGCAGCAGGAGCTTTTTGTCCTGGCCCCTTTGGGGTGGGAGGAATCCCTGGACGTTCGCAATTGCTGATCCTGCCTCCGGGTGTACTCGGTGGCCCACGCAGATAGTATTGGGCTTTGGGAGGCTCTAGAAAGAGACAGCGCCAGCGTATGTAGGGCTGTGAATGGGGTTGCGTGGCTACTTGAAGAGCAGCAAGAGCTTTTGGTCCTGGCCCCTTTGCCGTGGGAGTAACCCCTGGACGTTTGCAATTGCTGAGCCTGCCGCCGGGTGTCCTCAGCAGCCCACACAGATAGTATTGGGCTTTGGGAGGCACCAGAAAGAGACAGCGTCAGCGTTTGTAGGGCTGTGAATGGGGTTGCGTGGCTACTTGAAGAGCAGCAAGAGCTTTTGGTCCTGGCCCCTTTGCGGTGGGAGGAATCCCTGGACGTTCGCAATTGCTGAGCTGGGCTCGGGGTGTACTCAGCTCCGCAGGCAGATAATATTGGAGTTTGGGAGGCTCTAGAAAGAGACAGCACCAGCGTTGGTGGGGCTGTGAATGGGGTTGCCTGGCTACTTGAAGAGCAGCAAGAGCTTTTGGTCCTGGCCCCTCTGCGGTGGGAGGAATCCTTGGACGTTCGCAATTGCTGAGCCTGCCTCCCGGTGTCCTCAGCAGCCCAAGCAAACAGTGTTCTCTTTTGGGAGGCTCTAGAAAGAGACAGTGCCAGTGTTCGTGGGGCTATGAATGGGGTTTGCCTCGCTACCTGAAGAGCAGCAGGAGCTTTTTGTCCTGGCCCCTTTGCGGTGGGAGGAATCCCTGGACGTTCGCAATTGCTGATCCTGCCTCAGGGTGTACTCGTTGGCCCACGCAGATAGTATTGGGCTTTGGGAGGCACTAGAAAGAGACAGCGCCAGCGTTGGTGGGTCTGTGAATGGGCTTGCCTGGGTACTTGAAGAGCAGCAAGAGCTTTTGGTCCTGGCCCCTTTGCGGTGGGAGGAATCCCTGGACGTTCGCAATTGCTGATCCTGCCTCCGGGTGTACTCGGCGGCCCACGCAGATATTACTGGGCTTTTGGAGGCTCTAGAAAGAGACAGCGCCAGCGTTGGTGGGTCTGTGAATGGGGTGTCCTGGCTACTTGAAGAGCAGCAAGAGCTTTTGGTCCTGGCCCCTTTGCAGTGGGAGGAATCCCTGGTCGTTCGCAATTGCTGAGCCTGCCGCCGGGTGTCCTCAGCGGCCCACGCAAACAGTGTTCTCTTTTGGGAGGCTCTAGAAAGAGACAGCACCAGCGTTGATGGGTCTGTGAATGGGGTTGCCTGGCTACTTGAAGAGCAGCAAGAGCTTTTGGTCCTGGCGCCTTTGGGGTGGCAGGAATCCCTGGACGTTCGCAATTGCTGATCCTGCCTCCTGGTGTCCTTAGAGGTCCACTCAAACAGTGTTCTCTTTTGGGACGCTCTAGAAAGAGACAGCACCAGCGTTGGTGGGTCTGTGAATGGTGTGTCCTGACTACTTGAAGAGCAGCAAGAGCTTTTGCTCCTGGCCCCTTTGGGGTGAGAGGAATCCCTGGACGTTCGCAATTGCTGAGCTGGGCTCCGGGTGTACTCAGCTCCGCAGGCAGATAATATTGGAGTTTGGGAGGTTCTAGAAAGAGACAGCACCAGCGTTGGTGGGGCTGTGAATGGGGTTGCCTGGCTACTTGAAGAGCAGCAAGAGCTTTTGGTCCTGGCCCCTCTGCGGTGGGAGGAATCCTTGGACGTTCGCAATTGCT
Organism: Platalea leucorodia; assembly: GCF_965183815.1. Classification (NCBI taxonomy): domain Eukaryota; kingdom Metazoa; phylum Chordata; class Aves; order Pelecaniformes; family Threskiornithidae; genus Platalea; species Platalea leucorodia. The sequence goes on from NC_138828.1 coordinate 21,566,637, forward strand.
GAGCCTGCCTCCCGGTGTCCTCAGCAGCCCAAGCAAACAGTGTTCTCTTTTGGGAGGCTCTAGAAAGAGACAGTGCCAGTGTTCGTGGGGCTATGAATGGGGTTTGCCTCGCTACCTGAAGAGCAGCAAGAGCTTTTTGTCCTGGCCCCTTTGCGGTGGGAGTAATCCCTGGACGTTCGCAATTGCTGAGCCTGCCTCCGGGTGTACTCGGTGGCCCACGCAGATAGTATTGGGCTTTGGGAGGCACTAGAAAGAGACAGCGCCAGCGTTTGTAGGGCTGTGAATGGGGTTGCGTGGCTACTTGAAGAGCAGCAAGAGCTTTTGGTCCTGGCCCCTTTGCGGTGGGAGGAATCCCTGGACGTTCGCAATTGCTGATCCTGCCTCCGGGTGTCCTCAGCAGCCCACGCAAATAGTGTTCTCTTTTGGGAGGCACTAGAAAGAGACAGCGCCAGCGTTTGTAGGGCTGTGGATGGGGTGTCCAGGCTACTTGAAGAGCAGCAAGAGCTTTTGGTCCTGGCCCCTCTGCGGTGGGAGGAATCCTTGGACGTTCGCAATTGCTGAGCCTGCCTCCCGGTGTCCTCAGCAGCCCAAGCAAACAGTGTTCTCTTTTGGGAGGCTCTAGAAAGAGACAGTGCCAGTGTTCGTGGGGCTATGAATGGGGTTTGCCTCGCTACCTGAAGAGCAGCAGGAGCTTTTTGTCCTGGCCCCTTTGGGGTGGGAGGAATCCCTGGACGTTCGCAATTGCTGATCCTGCCTCCGGGTGTACTCGGTGGCCCACGCAGATAGTATTGGGCTTTGGGAGGCTCTAGAAAGAGACAGCGCCAGCGTATGTAGGGCTGTGAATGGGGTTGCGTGGCTACTTGAAGAGCAGCAAGAGCTTTTGGTCCTGGCCCCTTTGCCGTGGGAGTAACCCCTGGACGTTTGCAATTGCTGAGCCTGCCGCCGGGTGTCCTCAGCAGCCCACACAGATAGTATTGGGCTTTGGGAGGCACCAGAAAGAGACAGCGCCAGCGTTTGTAGGGCTGTGAATGGGGTTGCGTGGCTACTTGAAGAGCAGCAAGAGCTTTTGGTCCTGGCCCCTTTGCGGTGGGAGGAATCCCTGGACGTTCGCAATTGCTGAGCTGGGCTCGGGGTGTACTCAGCTCCGCAGGCAGATAATATTGGAGTTTGGGAGGCTCTAGAAAGAGACAGCACCAGCGTTGGTGGGGCTGTGAATGGGGTTGCCTGGCTACTTGAAGAGCAGCAAGAGCTTTTGGTCCTGGCCCCTCTGCGGTGGGAGGAATCCTTGGACGTTCGCAATTGCTGAGCCTGCCTCCCGGTGTCCTCAGCAGCCCAAGCAAACAGTGTTCTCTTTTGGGAGGCTCTAGAAAGAGACAGTGCCAGTGTTCGTGGGGCTATGAATGGGGTTTGCCTCGCTACCTGAAGAGCAGCAGGAGCTTTTTGTCCTGGCCCCTTTGCGGTGGGAGGAATCCCTGGACGTTCGCAATTGCTGATCCTGCCTCAGGGTGTACTCGTTGGCCCACGCAGATAGTATTGGGCTTTGGGAGGCACTAGAAAGAGACAGCGCCAGCGTTGGTGGGTCTGTGAATGGGCTTGCCTGGGTACTTGAAGAGCAGCAAGAGCTTTTGGTCCTGGCCCCTTTGCGGTGGGAGGAATCCCTGGACGTTCGCAATTGCTGATCCTGCCTCCGGGTGTACTCGGCGGCCCACGCAGATATTACTGGGCTTTTGGAGGCTCTAGAAAGAGACAGCGCCAGCGTTGGTGGGTCTGTGAATGGGGTGTCCTGGCTACTTGAAGAGCAGCAAGAGCTTTTGGTCCTGGCCCCTTTGCAGTGGGAGGAATCCCTGGTCGTTCGCAATTGCTGAGCCTGCCGCCGGGTGTCCTCAGCGGCCCACGCAAACAGTGTTCTCTTTTGGGAGGCTCTAGAAAGAGACAGCACCAGCGTTGATGGGTCTGTGAATGGGGTTGCCTGGCTACTTGAAGAGCAGCAAGAGCTTTTGGTCCTGGCGCCTTTGGGGTGGCAGGAATCCCTGGACGTTCGCAATTGCTGATCCTGCCTCCTGGTGTCCTTAGAGGTCCACTCAAACAGTGTTCTCTTTTGGGACGCTCTAGAAAGAGACAGCACCAGCGTTGGTGGGTCTGTGAATGGTGTGTCCTGACTACTTGAAGAGCAGCAAGAGCTTTTGCTCCTGGCCCCTTTGGGGTGAGAGGAATCCCTGGACGTTCGCAATTGCTGAGCTGGGCTCCGGGTGTACTCAGCTCCGCAGGCAGATAATATTGGAGTTTGGGAGGTTCTAGAAAGAGACAGCACCAGCGTTGGTGGGGTTGTGAATGGGGTTGCCTGGCTACTTGAAGAGCAGCAAGAGCTTTTGGTCCTGGCCCCTCTGCGGTGGGAGGAATCCTTGGACGTTCGCAATTGCTGAGCCTGCCTCCCGGTGTCCTCAGCAGCCCAAGCAAACAGTGTTCTCTTTTGGGAGGCTCTAGAAAGAGACAGTGCCAGTGTTCGTGGGGCTATGAATGGGGTTTGCCTCGCTACCTGAAGAGCAGCAAGAGCTTTTTGTCCTGGCCCCTTTGCGGTGGGAGTAATCCCTGGACGTTCGCAATTGCTGAGCCTGCCTCCGGGTGTACTCGGTGGCCCACGCAGATAGTATTGGGCTTTGGGAGGCACTAGAAAGAGACAGCGCCAGCGTTTGTAGGGCTGTGAATGGGGTTGCGTGGCTACTTGAAGAGCAGCAAGAGCTTTTGGTCCTGGCCCCTTTGCGGTGGGAGGAATCCCTGGATGTTCGCAATTGCTGATCCTGCCTCCGGGTGTCCTCAGCAGCCCACGCAAATAGTGTTCTCTTTTGGGAGGCACTAGAAAGAGACAGCGCCAGCGTTTGTAGGGCTGTGGATGGGGTGTCCAGGCTACTTGAAGAGCAGCAAGAGCTTTTGGTCCTGGCCCCTTTGCGGTGGGAGGAATCCCTGGACGTTCGCAATTGCTGAGCCTGCCGCCGGGTGTCCTCAGCGGCCCACGCAAACAGTGTTCAATTTTGGGAGGCACTAGAAAGAGACAGAGCCAGCGTTTGTAGGGCTGTGAATGGGGTGTCCAGGCTACTTGAAGAGCAGCAAGAGCTTTTGGTCCTGGCCCCTTTGCGGTGGGAGGAATCCCTGGACGTTCGCAATTGCTGAGCCTGCCTCCGGGTGTACTCGGGTCCGCAGGCAGATAATATTGGGCTTTGGGAGGCTCTAGAAAGAGACAGCGCCAGCGTATGTAGGGCTGTGAATGGGGTTGCGTGGCTACTTGAAGAGCAGCAAGAGCTTTTGGTCCTGGCCCCTTTGCCGTGGGAGTAACCCCTGGACGTTTGCAATTGCTGAGCCTGCCTCCGGGTATACTCGGCGGCCCACGCAGATAGTATTGGGCTTTGGGAGGCACCAGAAAGAGACAGCGCCAGCGTTTGTAGGGCTGTGAATGGGGTTGCGTGGCTACTTGAAGAGCAGCAAGAGCTTTTGGTCCTGGCGTCTTTAGGGTGGGAGGAATCCCTGGACGTTCGCAATTGCTGATCCTGCCTCCGGGTGTCCTCAGCGGCCCACGCAAGCAGTGTTCTCTTTTGGGAGGCTCTAGAAAGAGACAGAGCCAGCATTTGTAGGGCTGTGAATGGGGTTTCTAGGCTACTTGAAGAGCAGCAAGAGCTTTTGGTCCTGGCCCCTTTGCAGTGGGAGGAATCCCTGGACGTTCGCAATTGCTGAGCCTGCCGCCGGGTGTCCTTATCGGCTCACGCAACCAGTGTTCTCTTTTGGGAGGCTCTAGACAGAGTCAGTGACATCGTTGGTGGGCCTATGAATGGGGTTACGTGGCTACTTGAAGAGCAGCAAGAGCTTTTGGTCCTGGCCCTTTTGCGGTGGGAGGAATCCCTGGACATTCGCAATTGCTGAGCTGGGCTCCGGGTGTACTTGGCTCCGCAGGCAGATAATATTGGAGTTTGGGAGGCTCTAGAAAGAGACAGCACCAGCGTTGGTGGGGCTGTGAATGGGGTTGCCAGGCTACTTGAAGAGCAGCAAGAGCTTTTGGTCCTGGCCCCTTTGGGGTGGGAGGAATCCCTGGACATTCGCAATTGCTGAGGTGGGCTCCGGGTGTACTCGGGTCCGCAGGCAGATAATATTGGAGTTTGGGAGGCTCTAGAAAGAGACAGCACCAGCGTTGGTGGGGCTGTGAATGGGGTTGCCTGGCTACTTGAAGAGCAGCAAGAGCTTTTGGTCCTGGCCCCTTTGCCGTGGGAGCAACACCTGGAGGTTTGCAATTGCTGAGCCTGCCTCCGGGTGTACTCAGCGGCCCACGCAGATAGTATTGGGCTTTGGGAGGCACCAGAAAGAGACAGCGCCAGCGTTTGTAGGGCTGTGAATGGGGTTGCCTGGGTACTTGAAGAGCAGCAAGAGCTTTTGGTCCTGGCCTCTTTGGTGTGGGAGGAATCCTTGGACGTTCACAATTGCTGAGCCTGCCTCTGGGTATACTCCGAGGCCCAGGCAGATAGCATTGGAGATTGGGAGGCTCTAGACAGAGACAGTGACATTGTTGGTGGGCCTATGAATGGGGTTAGGTGGCTAGTTGAAGAGCAGCAAGAGCTTTTGGTCCTGGCCCCTTTGCGGTGGCAGGAATCCCTGGACGTTCGCAATTGCTGAGCCTGCCTCAGGGTGTCCTCAGCAGCCCACGCAAATAGTGTTCAATTTTGGGAGGTACTAGAAAGAGACAGAGCCAGCGTTTGTAGGGCTGTGAATGGGGTGTCCAGACTACTTGAAGAGCAGCAAGAGCTTTTGGTCCTGGCGCCTTTGGGGTGGGAGGAATCCCTGGACGTTCGCAATTGCTGAGCCTGCCTCCGGGTGTACTCGGTGGCCCACGCAGATAGTATTGGGCTTTTGGAGGCTCTAGAAAGAGACAGCGCCAGCGTATGTAGGGCTGTGAATGGTGTGTCCTGACTACTTGAAGAGCAGCAAGAGCTTTTGGTCCTGGTCCCTTTGCGGTGGCAGTAACCCCTGGACGTTTGCAATTGCTGAGCCTGCCTCCGGGTATACTGGGCGGCCCACGCAGATAGTATTGGGCTTTGGGAGGCACCAGAAAGAGACAGCGCCAGCGTTTGTAGGGCTGTGAATGGGGTTGCGTGGCTACTTGAAGAGCAGCAAGAGCTTTTGGTCCTGGCGCCTTTGGGGTGGGAGGAATCCCTGGACGTTCGCAATTGCTGATCCTGCCTCCGGGTGTCCTCAGCAGCCCACGCAAATAGTGTTCTCTTATGGGAGGCACTAGAAAGAGACAGCGCCAGCGTTTGTAGGGCTGTGGATGGGGTGTTCAGGCTACTTGAAGAGCAGCAAGAGCTTTTGGTCCTGGCCCCTTTGCGGTGGGAGGAATCCCTGGACGTTCGCAATTGCTGAGCCTGCCGCCGGGTGTCCTCAGCAGCCCACGCAAATGGTGTTCAATTTTGGGAGGCACTTGAAAGAGACAGAGCCAGCGTTTGTAGGGCTGTGAATGGGGTGTCCAGGCTACTTGAAGAGCAGCAAGAGCTTTTGGTCCTGGCGCCTTTGGGGTGGGAGGAATCCCTGGACGTTCGCATTTGCTGAGCCTGCCTCCGGGTGTCCTTGTCGGCTCACGCAACCAGTGTTCTCTTTTGGGAGGCTCTAGACAGAGTCAGTGACATCGTTGGTGGGCCTATGAATGGGGTTACGTGGCTACTTGAAGAGCAGCAAGAGCTTTTGGTCCTGGCCCCTTTGCGGTGGGAGGAATCCCTGGACATTCGCAATTGCTGAGCTGGGCTCCGGGTGTACTTGGCTCCGCAGGCAGATAATATTGGAGTTTGGGAGGCTCTAGAAAGAGACAGCACCAGCGTTGGTGGGGCTGTGAATGGGGTTGCCTGGCTACTTGAAGAGCAGCAAGAGCTTTTGGTCCTGGCCCCTTTGGGGTGGGAGGAATCCCTGGACATTCGCAATTGCTGAGGTGGGCTCCGGGTGTACTTGGCTCCGCAGGCAGATAATATTGGAGTTTGGGAGGCTCTAGAAAGAGACAGCGCCAGCGTTGGTGGGGCTGTGAATGGGGTTGCCTGGCTACTTGAAGAGCAGCAAGAGCTTTTGGTCCTGGCCCCTTTGCCGTGGGAGCAACCCCTGGACGTTTGCAATTGCTGAGCCTGCCTCCGGGTGTACTCAGCGGCCCACGCAGATAGTATTGGGCTTTGGGAGGCACCAGAAAGAGACAGCGCCAGCGTTTCTAGGGCTGTGAATGGGGTTGCGTGGCTACTTGAAGAGCAGCAAGAGCTTTTGGTCCTGGCCCCTTTGCGGTGGGAGGAATCCTTGGACGTTCACAATTGCTGAGCCTGCCTCTGGGTATTCTCCGAGGCCCAGGCAGATAGCATTGGAGATTGGGAGGCTCTAGACAGAGACAGTGACATTGTTGGTGGGCCTATGAATGGGGTTACGTGGCTAATTGAAGAGCAGCAAGAGCTTTTGGTCCTGGCGCCTTTGGGGTGGCAGGAATCCCTGGACGTTCGCAATTGCTGAGCCTGCCTCAGGGTTTCCTCAGCGGCCCACGCAAATAGTGTTCAATTTTGGGAGGCACTAGAAAGAGACAGTGCCAGTGTTCATGGGTCTATGAATGGGGATGCCTGGCTACTTGAAGAGCAGCAAGAGCTTTTAGTCCTGGCCCCTTTGCGGTGGGAGGAATCCCTGGACGTTCGCAATTGCTGAGCCTGCCGCCGGGTGTACTCGGTGGCCCACGCAGATAGTATTGGGCTTTGGGAGGCTCTAGAAAGATACAGCGCCAGCGTTGCTGGGGCTGTGAATGGGGTGTCCTGGCTACTTGAAGAGCAGCAAGAGCTTTTGGTCCTGGCCCCTTTGCAGTGGGAGGAATCCCTGGACGTTCGCAATTGCTGAGCCTGCCGCCGGGTGTCCTCAGCGGCCCACGCAAACAGTGTTCTCTTTTGGGAGGCTCTAGAAAGAGACAGCACCAGCGTTGATGGGTCTGTGAATGGGGTTGCCTCGCTACTTGAAGAGCAGCAAGAGCTTTTGGTCCTGGCGCCTTTGGGGTGGGAGGAATCCCTGGACGTTCGCAATTGCTGATCCTGCCTCTGGGTGTACTCGGTGGCCCACGCAGATAGTATTGGGCTTTGGGAGGCACTAGAAAGAGACAGCGCCAGCGTTGGTGGGTCTGTGAATGGGCTTGCCTGGGTACTTGAAGAGCAGCAAGAGCTTTTGGTCCTGGCCTCTTTGCCGTGGGAGTAACCCCTGGACGTTCGCAATTGCTGAGCCTGCCGCCGGGTGTCCTCAGCGGCCCACGCAAACAGTGTTCTCTTTTGGGAGGCACTAGAAAGAGACAGCACCAGCGTTTGTAGGGCTGTGGATGGGGTGTCCAGGCTACTTGAAGAGAAGCAAGAGCTTTTGGTCCTGGTCCCTTTGGGGTGGGAGGAATCCCTGGACGTTCGCAGTTGCTGAGCCTGCCTCAGGGTGTCCTCAGCAGCCCACGCAAATAGTGTTCAATTTTGGGAGGCACTAGAAAGAGACAGAGCCAGCGTTTGTAGGGCTGTGAATGGGGTGTCCAGGCTACTTGAAGAGCAGCAAGAGCTTTTGGTCCTGGCGCCTTTGGGGTGGGAGGAATCCCTGGACGTTCGCAATTGCTGAGCCTGCCACCGGCTGTACTCGGTGGCCCACGCAGATAGTATTGGGCTTTGGGAGGCTCTAGAAAGAGACAGCGCCAGCGTTTGTAGGGCTATGAATGGGGTTTGCCTCGCTACTTGAAGAGCAGCAAGAGCTTTTGGTCCTGGCCCCTTTGCGGTGGGAGGAACCCCTGGACGTTTGCAATTGCTGAGCCTGCCTACGGGTGTACTCGGCGGCCCACGCAGATAGTATTGGGCTTTGGGAGGCACCAGAAAGAGACAGCACCAGCGTTTGTAGGGCTGTGAATGGGGTTGCGTGGCTACTTGAAGAGCAGCAAGAGCTTTTGGTCCTGGCGCCTTTGGGGTGGGAGGAATCCCTGGACGTTCGCAATTGCTGAGCCTGCCGCCGGGTGTCCTCAGCGGCCCACGCAAACAGTGATCTCTTTTGGGAGGCTGTAGAAAGAGACAGCACCAGCGTTGGTGGGTCTGTGAATGGGGTTGCCTGGCTACTTGAAGAGCAGCAAGAGCTTTTGGTCCTGGCGCCTTTGCGGTGGGAGGATTCCCTGGACGTTCGCAATTGCTGATCCTGCCGCCGGGTGTCCTCAGCAGCCCACGCAAATAGTGTTCTCTTTTGGGAGGCTCTAGAAAGAGACAGAGCCAGCGTTTGTAGGGCTGTGAATGGGGTGTCCAGGCTACTTGAAGAGCAGCAAGAGCTTTTGGTCCTGGCCCCTTTGCGGTGGGAGGAATCCATGGACGTTTGCAATTGCTGAGCCTGCCGCCGGATGTCCTTATCGGCTCACGCAACCAGTGTTCTCTTTTGGGAGGCTCTAGACAGAGTCAGTGACATCGTTGGTGGGCCTATGAATGGGGTTACGTGGCTAATTGAAGAGCAGCAAGAGCTTTTGGTCCTGGCCCCTTTGGGGTGGGAGGAATCCCTGGACGTTTGCAATTGCTGAGCCTGCCTCCGGGTGTACTCAGCGGCCCACGCAGATAGTATTGGGCTTTGGGAGGCACCAGAAAGAGACAGCGCCAGCGTTTGTAGGGCTGTGAATGGGGTTGCGTGGCTACTTGAAGAGCAGCAAGAGCTTTTGGTCCTGGCCCCTTTGCGGTGGGAGGAATCCCTCGACGTTCACAATTGCTGAGCTGGGCTCCGGGTGTACTCAGCTCCGCAGGCAGATAATATTGGAGTTTGGGAGGTTCTAGAAAGAGACAGCACCAGCGTTGGTGGGGCTGTGAATGTGGTTGCCTGGCTACTTGAAGAGCAGCAAGAGCTTTTGTTCCTGGCCCCTCTGCGGTGGGAGGAATCCTTGGACGTTCGCAATTGCTGAGCCTGCCTCCCGGTGTCCTCAGCAGCCCAAGCAAACAGTGTTCTCTTTTGGGAGGCTCTAGAAAGAGACAGTGCCAGCGTTTGTAGGGCTATGAATGGGGTTTGCCTCGCTACCTGAAGAGCAGCAAGAGCTTTTTGTCCTGGCCCCTTTGGGGTGGGAGTAATCCCTGGACGTTCGCAATTGCTGATCCTGCCTCAGGGTGTACTCGGTGGCCCACGCAGATAGTATTGGGCTTTGGGAGGCACTAGAAAGAGACAGCGCCAGCGTTGGTGGGTCTGTGAATGGGCTTGCCTGGGTACTTGAAGAGCAGCAAGAGCTTTTGGTCCTGGCCTCTTTGCCGTGGGAGTAACCCCTGGACGTTCGCAATTGCTGAGCCTGCCGCCGGGTGTCCTCTGCGGCCCACGCAAACAGTGTTCTCTTTTGGGAGGCACTAGAAAGAGACAGCGCCAGCGTTTGTAGGGCTGTGGATGGGGTGTCCAGGCTACTTGAAGAGCAGCAAGAGCTTTTGGTCCTGGCCCCTTTGCGGTGGGAGGAATCCCTGGACGTTCGCAATTGCTGAGCCTGCCGCCGGGTGTCCTTATCGGCTCACGCAACCAGTGTTCTCTTTTGGGAGGCTCTAGACAGAGTCAGTGACATCGTTGGTGGGCCTATGAATGGGGTTACGTGGCTAATTGAAGAGCAGCAAGAGCTTTTGGTCCTGGTCCCTTTGGGGTGGGAGGAATCCCTGGACGTTCGCAATTGCTGAGCTGGGCTCCGGGTGTACTTGGCTCCGCAGGCAGATAATATTGGAGTTTGGGAGGCTCTAGAAAGAGACAGCACCAGCGTTGGTGGGGCTGTGAATGGGGTTGCCTGGCTACTTGAAGAGCAGCAAGAGCTTTTGGTCCTGGCCCCTTTGGGGTGGCAGGAATCCCTGGACATTCGCAATTGCTGAGGTGGGCTCCGGGTGTCCTCAGCAGCCCACACAGATAGTATTGGGCTTTGGGAGGCACCAGAAAGAGACAGCGCCAGCGTATGTAGGGCTGTGAATGGGGTTGCGTGGCTACTTGAAGAGCAGCAAGAGCTTTTGGTCGTGGCCCCTTTGCCGTGGGAGGAATCCCTGGACGTTCGCAATTCCTGAGCTGGGCTCGGGGTGTACTCAGCTCTGCAGGCAGATAATATTAGAGTTTGGGAGGTTCTAGAAAGAGACAGCACCAGCGTTGGTGGGGCTGTGAATGGGGTTGCCTGGCTACTTGAAGAGCAGCAAGAGCTTTTGGTCCTGGCCCCTCTGCGGTGGGAGGAATCCTTGGACGTTCGCAATTGCTGAGCCTGCCTCCCGGTGTCCTCAGCAGCCCAAGCAAACAGTGTTCTCTTTTGGGAGGCTCTAGAAAGAGACAGTGCCAGTGTTCGTGGGGCTATGAATGGGGTTTGCCTCGCTACCTGAAGAGCAGCAGGAGCTTTTTGTCCTGGCCCCTTTGGGGTGGGAGGAATCCCTGGACGTTCGCAATTGCTGATCCTGCCTCAGGGTGTACTCGGCGGCCCACGCAGATATTACTGGGCTTTTGGAGGCACTAGAAAGAGACAGCGCCAGCGTTTGTAGGGCTGTGAATGGGGTTGCGTGGCTACTTGAAGAGCAGCAAGAGCTTTTGGTCCTGGCCCCTTTGCGGTGGGAGTAACCCCTGGACGTTCGCAATTGCTGAGCCTGCCGCCGGGTGTCCTCAGCGGCCCACGCAAACAGTGTTCTCTTTTGGGAGGCACTAGAAAGAGACAGCGCCAGCGTTTGTAGGGCTGTGGATGGGGTGTCCAGGCTACTTGAAGAGCAGCAAGAGCTTTTGGTCCTGGCCCCTTTGGGGTGGGAGGAATCCCTGGACATTCGCAATTGCTGAGGTGGGCTCCGGGTGTACTCGGGTCCGCAGGCAGATAATATTGGAGTTTGGGAGGCTCTACAAAGAGACAGCGCCAGCGTTGGTGGGCTGTGAATGGGGTGTCCTGGCTACTTGAAGAGCAGCAAGAGCTTTTGGTCCTGGCCCCTTTGCCGTGGGAGCAACCCCTGGAGGTTTGCAATTGCTGAGCCTGCCTCCGGGTGTACTGAGCGGCCCACGCAGATAGTATTGGGCTTTGGGAGGCACCAGAAAGAGACAGCGCCAGCGTTTGTAGGGCTGTGAATGGGGTTGCCTGGGTACTTGAAGAACAGCAAGATCTTTTGGTCCTGGTCCCTTTGGTGTGGGAGGAATCCTTGGACGTTCACAATTGCTGAGCCTGCCTCTGGGTATACTCGGAGGCCCAGGCAGATAGCATTGGAGATTGGGAGGCTCTAGACAGAGACAGTGACATTGTTGGTGGGCCTATGAATGGGGTTACGTGGCTACTTGAAGAGCAGCAAGAGCTTTTGGTCCTGGCGCCTTTGGGGTGGCAGGAATCCCTGGACGTTCGCAATTGCTGAGCCTGCCTCAGGGTGTCCTCAGCGGCCCACGCAAATAGTGTTCAATTTTGGGAGGCACTAGAAAGAGACAGTGACATCGTTGGTGGGCCTATGAATGGGGATGCCTGGCTAGTTGAAGAGCAGCAAGAGCTTTTAGTCCTCGTCCCTTTGGGGTGGGAGGAATCCCTGGACGTTCGTAATTGCTGAGCCTGCCTCCGGGTGTACTCGGTGGCCCACGCAGATAGTATTGGACTTTGGGAGGCTCTAGAAAGAGACAGCGCCAGCGTTGGTGGGTCTGTGAATGGGGTGTCCTGGCTACTTGAAGAGCAGCAAGAGCTTTTGGTCCTGGCCCCTTTGCAGTGGGAGGAATCCCTGGTCGTTCGCAATTGCTGAGCCTGCCGCCGGGTGTCCTCAGCGGCCCACGCAAACACTGTTCTCTTTTGGGAGGCTCTAGAAAGAGACAGCACCAGCGTTGGTGGGTCTGTGAATGGTGTGTCCTGACTACTTGAAGAGCAGCAAGAGCTTTTGCTCCTGGCCCCTTTGGGGTGAGAGGAATCCCTGGACGTTCGCAATTGCTGAGCTGGGCTCCGGGTGTACTCAGCTCCGCAGGCAGATAATATTGGAGTTTGGGAGGTTCTAGAAAGAGACAGCACCAGCGTTGGTGGGGCTGTGAATGGGGTTGCCTGGCTACTTGAAGAGCAGCAAGAGCTTTTGGTCCTGGCCCCTCTGCGGTGGGAGGAATCCTTGGACGTTCGCAATTGCTGAGCCTGCCTCCCGGTGTCCTCAGCAGCCCAAGCAAACAGTGTTCTCTTTTGGGAGGCTCTAGAAAGAGACAGTGCCAGTGTTCGTGGGGCTATGAATGGGGTTTGCCTCGCTACCTGAAGAGCAGCAAGAGCTTTTTGTCCTGGCCCCTTTGCGGTGGGAGTAATCCCTGGACGTTCGCAATTGCTGAGCCTGCCTCCGGGTGTACTCGGTGGCCCACGCAGATAGTATTGGGCTTTGGGAGGCACTAGAAAGAGACAGCGCCAGCGTTTGTAGGGCTGTGAATGAGGTTGCGTGGCTACTTGAAGAGCAGCAAGAGCTTTTGGTCCTGGCCCCTTTGCGGTGGGAGGAATCCCTGGACGTTCGCAATTGCTGAGCCTGCCTCCGGGTGTCCTCAGCAGCCCACGCAAATAGTGTTCTCTTTTGGGAGGCACTAGAAAGAGACAGCGCCAGCGTTTGTAGGGCTGTGGATGGGGTGTCCAGGCTACTTGAAGAGCAGCAAGAGCTTTTGGTCCTGGCCCCTTTGCGGTGGGAGGAATCCCTGGACGTTCGCAATTGCTGAGCCTGCCGCCGGGTGTCCTCAGCGGCCCACGCAAACAGTGTTCAATTTTGGGAGGCACTAGAAAGAGACAGAGCCAGCGTTTGTAGGGCTGTGAATGGGGTGTCCAGGCTACTTGAAGAGCAGCAAGAGCTTTTGGTCCTGGCCCCTTTGCGGTGGGAGGAATCCCTGGACGTTCGCAATTGCTGAGCCTGCCTCCGGGTGTACTCGGGTCCGCAGGCAGATAATATTGGGCTTTGGGAGGCTCTAGAAAGAGACAGCGCCAGCGTATGTAGGGCTGTGAATGGGGTTGCGTGGCTACTTGAAGAGCAGCAAGAGCTTTTGGTCCTGGCCCCTTTGCCGTGGGAGTAACCCCTGGACGTTTGCAATTGCTGAGCCTGCCTCCGGGTATACTCGGCGGCCCACGCAGATAGTATTGGGCTTTGGGAGGCACCAGAAAGAGACAGCGCCAGCGTTTGTAGGGCTGTGAATGGGGTTGCGTGGCTACTTGAAGAGCAGCAAGAGCTTTTGGTCCTGGCGTCTTTAGGGTGGGAGGAATCCCTGGACGTTCGCAATTGCTGATCCTGCCTCCGGGTGTCCTCAGCAGCCCACGCAAATAGTGTTCTCTTTTGGGAGGCTCTAGAAAGAGACAGAGCCAGCGTTTGTAGGGCTGTGAATGGGGTTGCGTGGCTACTTGAAGAGCAGCAAGAGCTTTTGGTCCTGGCCCCTTTGCGGTGGGAGGAATCCCTGGACGTTCGCAATTGCTGAGCCTGCCGCCGGGTGTCCTTATCGGCTCACGCAACCAGTGTTCTCTTTTGGGAGGCTCTAGACAGAGTCAGTGACATCGTTGGTGGGCCTATGAATGGGGTTACGTGGCTAATTGAAGAGCAGCAAGAGCTTTTGGTCCTGGCCCTTTTGCGGTGGGAGGAATCCCTGGACATTCGCAATTGCTGAGCTGGGCTCCGGGTGTACTTGGCTCCGCAGGCAGATAATATTGGAGTTTGGGAGGCTCTAGAAAGAGACAGCACCAGCGTTGGTGGGGCTGTGAATGGGGTTGCCTGGCTACTTGAAGAGCAGCAAGAGCTTTTGCTCCTGGCCCCTTTGGGGTGGGAGGAATCCCTGGACATTCGCAATTGCTGAGGTGGGCTCCGGGTGTACTCGGGTCCGCAGGCAGATAATATTGGAGTTTGGGAGGCTCTAGAAAGAGACAGCACCAGCGTTGGTGGGGCTGTGAATGGGGTTGCCTGGCTACTTGAAGAGCAGCAAGAGCTTTTGGTCCTGGCCCCTTTGCCGTGGGAGCAACACCTGGAGGTTTGCAATTGCTGAGCCTGCCTCCGGGTGTACTCAGCGGCCCACGCAGATAGTATTGGGCTTTGGGAGGCACCAGAAAGAGACAGCGCCAGCGTTTGTAGGGCTGTGAATGGGGTTGCCTGGGTACTTGAAGAGCAGCAAGAGCTTTTGGTCCTGGCCTCTTTGGTGTGGGAGGAATCCTTGGACGTTCACAATTGCTGAGCCTGCCTCTGGGTATACTCCGAGGCCCAGGCAGATAGCATTGGAGATTGGGAGGCTCTAGACAGAGACAGTGACATTGTTGGTGGGCCTATGAATGGGGTTAGGTGGCTAGTTGAAGAGCAGCAAGAGCTTTTGGTCCTGGCCCCTTTGGGGTGGGAGGAATCCCTGGACGTTCGCAATTGCTGATCCTGCCTCAGGGTGTACTCGGTGGCCCACGCAGATAGTATTGGGCTTTGGGAGGCACTAGAAAGAGACAGCGCCAGCGTTGGTGGGTCTGTGAATGGGCTTGCCTGGGTACTTGAAGAGCAGCAAGAGCTTTTGGTCCTGGCCCCTTTGCCGTGGGAGTAACCCCTGGACGTTTGCAATTGCTGAGCCTGCCTCCGGGTATACTCGGCGGCCCACGCAGATATGACTGGGCTTTGGGAGGCACCAGAAAGAGACAGCGCCAGCGTTTGTAGGGCTGTGAATGGGGTTGCGTGGCTACTTGAAGAGCAGCAAGAGCTTTTGGTCCTGGCGTCTTTAGGGTGGGAGGAATCCCTGGACGTTCGCAATTGCTGATCCTGCCTCCGGGTGTCCTCAGCAGCCCACGCAAATAGTGTTCTCTTTTGGGAGGCTCTAGAAAGAGACAGAGCCAGCGTTTGTAGGGCTGTGAATGGGGTTGCGTGGCTACTTGAAGAGCAGCAAGAGCTTTTGGTCCTGGCCCCTTTGGGGTGGGAGGAATCCCTGGACGTTCGCAATTGCTGAGCCTGCCGCCGGGTGTCCTTATCGGCTCACGCAACCAGTGTTCTCTTTTGGGAGGCTCTAGACAGAGTCAGTGACATCGTTGGTGGGCCTATGAATGGGGTTACGTGGCTAATTGAAGAGCAGCAAGAGCTTTTGGTCCTGGCCCTTTTGCGGTGGGAGGAATCCCTGGACATTCGCAATTGCTGAGCTGGGCTCCGGGTGTACTTGGCTCCGCAGGCAGATAATATTGGAGTTTGGGAGGCTCTAGAAAGAGACAGCACCAGCGTTGGTGGGGCTGTGAATGGGGTTGCCTGGCTACTTGAAGAGCAGCAAGAGCTTTTGCTCCTGGCCCCTTTGGGGTGGGAGGAATCCCTGGACATTCGCAATTGCTGAGGTGGGCTCCGGGTGTACTCGGGTCCGCAGGCAGATAATATTGGAGTTTGGGAGGCTCTAGAAAGAGACAGCACCAGCGTTGGTGGGGCTGTGAATGGGGTTGCCTGGCTACTTGAAGAGCAGCAAGAGCTTTTGGTCCTGGCCCCTTTGCCGTGGGAGCAACACCTGGAGGTTTGCAATTGCTGAGCCTGCCTCCGGGTGTACTCAGCGGCCCACGCAGATAGTATTGGGCTTTGGGAGGCACCAGAAAGAGACAGCGCCAGCGTTTGTAGGGCTGTGAATGGGGTTGCCTGGGTACTTGAAGAGCAGCAAGAGCTTTTGGTCCTGGCCTCTTTGGTGTGGGAGGAATCCTTGGACGTTCACAATTGCTGAGCCTGCCTCTGGGTATACTCCGAGGCCCAGGCAGATAGCATTGGAGATTGGGAGGCTCTAGACAGAGACAGTGACATTGTTGGTGGGCCTATGAATGGGGTTAGGTGGCTAGTTGAAGAGCAGCAAGAGCTTTTGGTCCTGGCCCCTTTGCGGTGGCAGGAATCCCTGGACGTTCGCAATTGCTGAGCCTGCCTCAGGGTGTCCTCAGCAGCCCACGCAAATAGTGTTCAATTTTGGGAGGTACTAGAAAGAGACAGAGCCAGCGTTTGTAGGGCTGTGAATGGGGTGTCCAGGCTACTTGAAGAGCAGCAAGAGCTTTTGGTCCTGGCGCCTTTGGGGTGGGAGGAATCCCTGGACGTTCGCAATTGCTGAGCCTGCCTCCGGGTGTACTCGGTGGCCCACGCAGATAGTATTGGGCTTTTGGAGGCTCTAGAAAGAGACAGCGCCAGCGTTGCTGGGGCTGTGAATGGGGTGTCCTGGCTACTTGAAGAGCAGCAAGAGCTTTTGGTCCTGGTCCCTTTGCGGTGGGAGTAACCCCTGGACGTTTGCAATTGCTGAGCCTGCCTCCGGGTATACTGGGCGGCCCACGCAGATAGTATTGGGCTTTGGGAGGCACCAGAAAGAGACAGCGCCAGCGTTTGTAGGGCTCTGAATGGGGTTTGCCTGGCTACTTGAAGAGCAGCAAGTGCTTTTGGTCCTGGCGCCTTTGGGGTGGGAGGAATCCCTGGACGTTCGCAATTGCTGATCCTGCCTCCGGGTGTCCTCAGCAGCCCACGCAAATAGTGTTCTCTTATGGGAGGCACTAGAAAGAGACAGCGCCAGCGTTTGTAGGGCTGTGGATGGGGTGTTCAGGCTACTTGAAGAGCAGCAAGAGCTTTTGGTCCTGGCCCCTTTGCGGTGGGAGGAATCCCTGGACGTTCGCAATTGCTGAGCCTGCCGCCGGGTGTCCTCAGCAGCCCACGCAAATGGTGTTCAATATTGGGAGGCACTAGAAAGAGACAGAGCCAGCGTTTGTAGGGCTGTGAATGGGGTGTCCAGGCTACTTGAAGAGCAGCAAGAGCTTTTGGTCCTGGCCCCTTTGCGGTGGGAGGAATCCCTGGACGTTCGCATTTGCTGAGCCTGCCTCCGGGTGTCCTTGTCGGCTCACGCAACCAGTGTTCTCTTTTGGGAGGCTCTAGACAGAGTCAGTGACATCGTTGGTGGGCCTATGAATGGGGTTACGTGGCTACTTGAAGAGCAGCAAGAGCTTTTGGTCCTGGCCCCTTTGCGGTGGGAGGAATCCCTGGACATTCGCAATTGCTGAGCTGGGCTCCGGGTGTACTTGGCTCCGCAGGCAGATAATATTGGAGTTTGGGAGGCTCTAGAAAGAGACAGCACCAGCGTTGGTGGGGCTGTGAATGGGGTTGCCTGGCTACTTGAAGAGCAGCAAGAGCTTTTGGTCCTGGCCCCTTTGGGGTGGGAGGAATCCCTGGACATTCGCAATTGCTGAGGTGGGCTCCGGGTGTACTCGGGTCCGCAGGCAGATAATATTGGAGTTTGGGAGGCTCTAGAAAGAGACAGCGCCAGCGTTGGTGGGGCTGTGAATGGGGTTGCCTGGCTACTTGAAGAGCAGCAAGAGCTTTTGGTCCTGGCCCCTTTGCCGTGGGAGCAACCCCTGGACGTTTGCAATTGCTGAGCCTGCCTCCGGGTGTACTCAGCGGCCCACGCAGATAGTATTGGGCTTTGGGAGGCACCAGAAAGAGACAGCGCCAGCGTTTGTAGGTCTGTGAATGGGGTTGCGTGGCTACTTGAAGAGCAGCAAGAGCTTTTGGTCCTGGCCCCTTTGCGGTGGGAGGAATCCTTGGACGTTCACAATTGCTGAGCCTGCCTCTGGGTATTCTCCGAGGCCCAGGCAGATAGCATTGGAGATTGGGAGGCTCTAGACAGAGACAGTGACATTGTTGGTGGGCCTATGAATGGGGTTACGTGGCTAATTGAAGAGCAGCAAGAGCTTTTGGTCCTGGCGCCTTTGGGGTGGCAGGAATCCCTGGACGTTCGCAATTGCTGAGCCTGCCTCAGGGTTTCCTCAGCGGCCCACGCAAATAGTGTTCAATTTTGGGAGGCACTAGAAAGAGACAGTGCCAGTGTTCATGGGTCTATGAATGGGGATGCCTGGCTACTTGAAGAGCAGCAAGAGCTTTTAGTCCTGGCCCCTTTGCGGTGGGAGGAATCCCTGGACATTCGCAATTGCTGAGCCTGCCGCCGGGTGTACTCGGTGGCCCACGCAGATAGTATTGGGCTTTGGGAGGCTCTAGAAAGATACAGCGCCAGCGTTGCTGGGGCTGTGAATGGGGTGTCCTGGCTACTTGAAGAGCAGCAAGAGCTTTTGGTCCTGGCCCCTTTGCAGTGGGAGGAATCCCTGGACGTTCGCAATTGCAGAGCCTGCCGCCGGGTGTCCTCAGCTGCCCACGCAAACAGTGTTCTCTTTTGGGAGGCTCTAGAAAGAGACAGCACCAGCGTTGGTGGGTCTGTGAATGGGGTTGCCTCGCTACTTGAAGAGCAGCAAGAGCTTTTGGTCCTGGCGCCTTTGGGGTGGGAGGAATCCCTGGACGTTCGCAATTGCTGATCCTGCCTCAGGGTGTACTCGGTGGCCCACGCAGATAGTATTGGGCTTTGGGAGGCACTAGAAAGAGACAGCGCCAGCGTTGGTGGGTCTGTGAATGGGCTTGCCTGGGTACTTGAAGAGCAGCAAGAGCTTTTGGTCCTGGCCTCTTTGCCGTGGGAGTAACCCCTGGACGTTCGCAATTGCTGAGCCTGCCGCCGGGTGTCCTCAGCGGCCCACGCAAACAGTGTTCTCTTTTGGGAGGCACTAGAAAGAGACAGCGCCAGCGTTTGTAGGGCTGTGGATGGGGTGTCCAGGCTACTTGAAGAGAAGCAAGAGCTTTTGGTCCTGGTCCCTTTGGGGTGGGAGGAATCCCTGGACGTTCGCAGTTGCTGAGCCTGCCTCAGGGTGTCCTCAGCAGCCCACGCAAATAGTGTTCAATTTTGGGAGGCACTAGAAAGAGACAGAGCCAGCGTTTGTAGGGCTGTGAATGGGGTGTCCAGGCTACTTGAAGAGCAGCAAGAGCTTTTGGTCCTGCTCCTTTTGGGGTGGGAGGAATCCCTGGACGTTCGCAATTGCTGAGCCTGCCTCAGGGTGTACTCGGCGGCCCACTCAGGTATTACTGGGCTTTTGGAGGCACTAGAAAGAGACAGCGCCAACGTTTGTAGGGCTATGAATGGGGTTTGCCTCGCTACTTGAAGAGCAGCAAGAGCTTTTGGTCCTGGCCCCTTTGCGGTGGGAGGAACCCCTGGACGTTTGCAATTGCTGAGCCTTCCTACGGGTGTACTCGGCGGCCCACGCAGATAGTATTGGGCTTTGGGAGGCACCAGAAAGAGACAGCACCAGCGTTTGTAGGGCTGTGAATGGGGTTGCGTGGCTACTTGAAGAGCAGCAAGAGCTTTTGGTCCTGGCCCCTTTGCGGTGGGAGGAATCCCTGGACGTTCGCAATTGCTGAGCCTGCCGCCGGGTGTCCTCAGCGGCCCACGCAAACAGTGATCTCTTTTGGGAGGCTGTAGAAAGAGACAGCACCAGCGTTGGTGGGTCTGTGAATGGGGTTGCCTGGCTACTTGAAGAGCAGCAAGAGCTTTTGGTCCTGGCGCCTTTGCGGTGGGAGGATTCCCTGGACGTTCGCAATTGCTGATCCTGCCGCCGGGTGTCCTCAGCAGCCCACGCAAATAGTGTTCTCTTTTGGGAGGCTCTAGAAAGAGACAGAGCCAGCGTTTGTAGGGCTGTGAATGGGGTGTCCAGGCTACTTGAAGAGCAGCAAGAGCTTTTGGTCCTGGCCCCTTTGCGGTGGGAGGAATCCATGGACGTTTGCAATTGCTGAGCCTGCCGCCGGATGTCCTTATCGGCTCACGCAACCAGTGTTCTCTTTTGGGAGGCTCTAGACAGAGTCAGTGACATCGTTGGTGGGCCTATGAATGGGGTTACGTGGCTAATTGAAGAGCAGCAAGAGCTTTTGGTCCTGGCCCCTTTGGGGTGGGAGGAATCCCTGGACGTTTGCAATTGCTGAGCCTGCCTCCGGGTGTACTCAGCGGCCCACGCAGATAGTATTGGGCTTTGGGAGGCACCAGAAAGAGACAGCGCCAGCGTTTGTAGGGCTGTGAATGGGGTTGCGTGGCTACTTGAAGAGCAGCAAGAGCTTTTGGTCCTGGCCCCTTTGCGGTGGGAGGAATCCCTCGACGTTCACAATTGCTGAGCTGGGCTCCGGGTGTACTCAGCTCCGCAGGCAGATAATATTGGAGTTTGGGAGGTTCTAGAAAGAGACAGCACCAGCGTTGGTGGGGCTGTGAATGTGGTTGCCTGGCTACTTGAAGAGCAGCAAGAGCTTTTGTTCCTGGCCCCTCTGCGGTGGGAGGAATCCTTGGACGTTCGCAATTGCTGAGCCTGCCTCCCGGTGTCCTCAGCAGCCCAAGCAAACAGTGTTCTCTTTTGGGAGGCTCTAGAAAGAGACAGTGCCAGCGTTTGTAGGGCTATGAATGGGGTTTGCCTCGCTACCTGAAGAGCAGCAAGAGCTTTTTGTCCTGGCCCCTTTGGGGTGGGAGTAATCCCTGGACGTTCGCAATTGCTGATCCTGCCTCAGGGTGTACTCGGTGGCCCACGCAGATAGTATTGGGCTTTGGGAGGCACTAGAAAGAGACAGCGCCAGCGTTGGTGGGTCTGTGAATGGGCTTGCCTGGGTACTTGAAGAGCAGCAAGAGCTTTTGGTCCTGGCCTCTTTGCCGTGGGAGTAACCCCTGGACGTTCGCAATTGCTGAGCCTGCCGCCGGGTGTCCTCTGCGGCCCACGCAAACAGTGTTCTCTTTTGGGAGGCACTAGAAAGAGACAGCGCCAGCGTTTGTAGGGCTGTGGATGGGGTGTCCAGGCTACTTGAAGAGCAGCAAGAGCTTTTGGTCCTGGCCCCTTTGCGGTGGGAGGAATCCCTGGACGTTCGCAATTGCTGAGCCTGCCGCCGGGTGTCCTTATCGGCTCACGCAAACAGTGTTCTATTTTGGGAGGCTCTAGACAGAGTCAGTGACATCGTTGGTGGGCCTATGAATGGGGTTACGTGGCTAATTGAAGAGCAGCAAGAGCTTTTGGTCCTGGTCCCTTTGGGGTGGGAGGAATACCTGGACGTTCGCAATTGCTGAGCTGGGCTCCGGGTGTACTTGGCTCCGCAGGCAGATAATATTGGAGTTTGGGAGGCTCTAGAAAGAGACAGCACCAGCGTTGGTGGGGCTGTGAATGGGGTTGCCTGGCTACTTGAAGAGCAGCAAGAGCTTTTGCTCCTGGCCCCTTTGGGGTGGCAGGAATCCCTGGACATTCGCAATTGCTGAGGTGGGCTCCGGGTGTCCTCAGCAGCCCACACAGATAGTATTGGGCTTTGGGAGGCACCAGAAAGAGACAGCGCCAGCGTTTGTAGGGCTGTGAATGGGGTTGCGTGGCTACTTGAAGAGCAGCAAGAGCTTTTGGTCGTGGCCCCTTTGCCGTGGGAGGAATCCCTGGACGTTCGCAATTCCTGAGCTGGGCTCGGGGTGTACTCAGCTCTGCAGGCAGATAATATTAGAGTTTGGGAGGTTCTAGAAAGAGACAGCACCAGCGTTGGTGGGGCTGTGAATGGGGTTGCCTGGCTACTTGAAGAGCAGCAAGAGCTTTTGTTCCTGGCCCCTCTGCGGTGGGAGGAATCCTTGGACGTTCGCAATTGCTGAGCCTGCCTCCCGGTGTCCTCAGCAGCCCAAGCAAACAGTGTTCTCTTTTGGGAGGCTCTAGAAAGAGACAGTGCCAGTGTTCGTGGGGCTATGAATGGGGTTTGCCTCGCTACCTGAAGAGCAGCAAGAGCTTTTTGTCCTGGCCCCTTTGGGGTGGGAGGAATCCCTGGACGTTCGCAATTGCTGATCCTGCCTCAGGGTGTACTCGGTGGCCCACGCAGATAGTATTGGGCTTTGGGAGGCACTAGAAAGAGACAGCGCCAGCGTTGGTGGGTCTGTGAATGGGGTTGCCTGGCTACTTGAAGAGCAGCAAGAGCTTTTGGTCCTGGCCCCTTTGCGGTGGGAGGAATCCCTGGACGTTCGCAATTGCTGAGCCTGCCTCCGGGTGTACTCGGCGGCCCACGCAGATATTACTGGGCTTTTGGAGGCACTAGAAAGTGATAGCGCCAGCGTTTGTAGGGCTGTGAATGGGGTTGCGTGGCTACTTGAAGAGCAACAAGAGCTTTTGGTCCTGGCCTCTTTGCCGTGGGAGTAACCCCTGGAGGTTTGCAATTGCTGAGCCTGCCTCCGGGTGTCCTCAGCGGCCCACGCAAACAGTGTTCTCTTTTGGGAGGCACTAGAAAGAGACAGCGCCAGCGTTTGTAGGGCTGTGGATGGGGTTGCGTGGCTACTTGAAGAGCAGCAAGAGCTTTTGGTCCTGGCCCCTTTGCGGTGGGAGGAATCCCTGGACGTTCGCAATTGCTGAGCCTGCCTCCGAGAGTAGTTGGCAGCCCACGCAGATATTACTGGGCTTTTGGAGGCACTTGAAGGAGACAGCGCCAGCGTTTGTAGCGCTGTGAATGGGGTTGCGTGGCTACTTGAAGAGCAGCAAGAGCTTTTGGTCCTGGCCTCTTTGCCGTGGGAGTAACCCCTGGACGTTCGCAATTGCTGATCCTGCCTCCGGGTGTCCTCAGCAGCCCACGCAAATAGTGTTCAATATTGGGAGGCACTAGAAAGACACAGCGCCAGCGTTTGTAAGGCTGTGGATGGGGTGTCCTGGCTACTTGAAGAGCAGCAAGAGCTTTTGGTCCTGGCCCCTTTGCGGTGGGAGGAATCCCCAGACGTTCGCAATTGCTGAGCCTGCCTCCGGGTGTACTCGGTGGCCCACGCAGATAGTATTGGGCTTTGGGAAACTCTAGAAAGAGACAGCGCCAGCGTATGTAGGGCTGTGAATGGGGTTGCGTGGCTACTTGAAGAGCAGCAAGAGCTTTTGGTCCTGGCCCCTTTGCAGTGGGAGGAATCCCTGGACGTTCGCAATTGCTGAGCCTGCCTCCGGGTGTACTTGGTGGCCCACGCAGTTAGTATTGGGCTTTGGGAGGCACCAGAAAGAAACAGCGCCAGCGTTTGTAGGGCTGTGAATGGGGTTGCGTGGCTACTTGAAGAGCAGCAAGAGCTTTTGGTCCTGGCCCCTTTGCGGTGGGAGGAATCCCTGGACGTTCGCAATTGCTGAGCCTGCCGCCGGGTGTCCTCAGCGGCCCACGCAAACAGTGATCTCTTTTGGGAGGCTGTAGAAAGAGACAGCGCCAGCGTTGGTGGGTCTGTGAATGGGGTTGCCTGGGTACTTGAAGAGCAGCAAGAGCTTTTGGTCCTTGCGCCTTTGGGGTGGGAGGAATCCCTGGACGTTCGCAATTGCTGAGCCTGCCTCCGAGTGTCCTCAGCAGCCCCCGCAAATAGTGTTCTCTTTTGGGAGGCTCTAGAAAGAGACAGAGCCAGCGTTTGTAGGGCTGTGAATGGGGTGTCCAGGCTACTTGAAGAGCAGCAAGAGCTTTTGGTCCTGGCCCCTTTGCGGTGGGAGGAATCCCTGGACGTTCACAATTGCTGAGCCTGCCGCCGGGTGTCCTCAGCGGCCCACGCAAATAGTGTTCAATTTTGGGAGGCACTAGAAAGAGACAGAGCCAGCGTTTGTAGGGCTGTGAATGGGGTTGCGTGGCTACTTGAAGAGCAGCAAGAGCTTTTGGTCCTGGCCCCTTTGGGGTGGGAGGAATCCCTGGACGTTCGCAATTGCTGAGCCTGCCGCTGGTTGTAATCGGCGGCCCACGCAAACAGTGTTCTCTTTTGGGAGGCACCAGAAAGAGACAGCGCCAGCGTTTGTAGGGCTGTGAATGGGGTTGCATGGCTACTTGAAGAGCAGCAAGAGCTTTTGGTCCTGGCCCCTTGGGGGTCGGAGGAATCCCTGGATGTTCGCAATTGCTGAGCCTGCCTCAGGGTGTCCTCAGCGGCCCACGCAAACAGTGTTCTCTTTTGG
Source organism: Platalea leucorodia (assembly GCF_965183815.1). Classification (NCBI taxonomy): domain Eukaryota; kingdom Metazoa; phylum Chordata; class Aves; order Pelecaniformes; family Threskiornithidae; genus Platalea; species Platalea leucorodia. Next base: position 21,590,323 of record NC_138828.1, read on the forward strand.
GAGGCTCTAGAAAGAGACAGCACCAGCGTTGGTGGGTCTGTGAATGGGGTTGCCTGGCTACTTGAAGAGCAGCAAGAGCTTTTGGTCCTGGCCCCTTTGCGGTGGGAGGAATCCCTGGACGTTCGCAATTGCTGAGCCTGCCGCCGGGTGTCCTTAGAGGACCACTCAAACAGTGTTCTCTTTTGGGACGCTCTAGAAAGAGACAGCACCAGCGTTGGTGGGTCTGTGAATGGTGTGTCCTGACTACTTGAAGAGCAGCAAGAGCTTTTGGTCCTGGCCCCTTTGGGGTGGGAGGAATCCCTGGACGTTCGCAATTGCTGAGCCTGCCTCCGGGTGTCCTCAGCAGTCCACACAGATAGTATTGGGCTTTGGGAGGCACCAGAAAGAGACAGCGCCAGCGTTTGTAGGGCTGTGAATGGGGTTACGTGGCTACTTGAAGAGCAGCAAGAGCTTTTGGTCCTGGCCCCTTTGGGGTGGGAGGAATCCCTGGACATTCCCAATTGCTGAGCTGGGCTCCGGGTGTACTTGGCTCCGCAGGCAGATAATATTGGAGTTTGGGAGGCTCTAGAAAGAGACAGCACCAGCGTTGGTGGGTCTGTGAATGGGGTTTGCCTCGCTACTTAAAGAGCAGCAAGAGCTTTTGGTCCTGGCCCCTTTGGGGTGGGAGGAATCCCTGGACATTCGCAATTGCTGAGGTGGGCTCCGGGTGTACTCGGGTCCGCAGGCAGATAATATTGGAGTTTGGGAGGCTCTAGAAAGAGACAGCACCAGCGTTGGTGGGGCTGTGAATGGGGTTGCCTGGCTACTTGAAGAGCAGCAAGAGCTTTTGGTCCTGGCCCCTTTGCGGTGGGAGGAATCCCTGGACGTCCGCAATTGCTGATCCCGCCTCAGGGTGTACTCGGTGGCCCACGCAGATAGTATTGGGCTTTGGGAGGCACTAGAAAGAGACAGCGCCAGCGTTGGTGGGTCTGTGAATGGGCTTGCCTGGGTACTTGAAGAGCAGCAAGAGCTTTTGGTCCTGGCCTCTTTGCCGTGGGAGTAACCCCTGGACGTTCGCAATTGCTGAGCCTGCCGCCGGGTGTCCTCAGCGGCCCACGCAAACAGTGTTCTCTTTTGGGAGGCACTAGAAAGAGACAGCGCCAGCGTTTGTAGGGCTGTGGATGGGGTGTCCAGGCTACTTGAAGAGCAGCAAGAGCTTTTGGTCCTGGCCCCTTTGCGGTGGGAGGAATCCCTGGACGTTCGCAATTGCTGATCCTGCCTCCGGGTGTCCTCAGCAGCCCACGCAAATAGTGTTCAATTTTGGGAGGCTCTAGAAAGAGACAGAGCCAGCGTTTGTAGGGCTGTGAATGGGGTTGCGTGGCTACTTGAAGAGCAGCAAGAGCTTTTGGTCCTGGCCCCTTTGCGGTGGGAGGAATCCCTGGACGTTCGCAATTGCTGAGCCTGCCTCCGGGTGTACTCGGTGGCCCACGCAGACAGTATTGGGCTTTGGGAGGCACTAGAAAGAGACAGCGCCAGCGTATGTAGGGCTGTGAATGGGGTTGCGTGGCTACTTGAAGAGCAGCAAGAGCTTTTGGTCCTGGCCCCTTTGCGGTGGGAGTAACCCCTGGACGTTTGCAATTGCTGAGCCTGCCTCCGGGTGTACTCGGCGGCCCACGCAGATAGTATTGGGCTTTGGGAGGCACCAGAAAGAGACAGCGCCAGCGTTGGTGGGGCTGTGAATGGGGTTGCCTGGCTACTTGAAGAGCAGCAAGAGCTTTTGGTCCTGGCCCCTTTGGGGTGGGAGGAATCCCTGGACGTTCGCAATTGCTGAGCCTGCCGCCGGGTGTCCTCAGCAGCCCACGCAAACAGTGTTCTCTTTTGGGAGGCACTAGAAAGAGACAGCGCCAGCGTTTGTAGGGCTGTGAATGGGGTTGCCTGGCTACTTGAAGAGCAGCAAGAGCTTTTGGTCCTGGCCCCTTTGCGGTGGGAGGAATCCCTGGACGTTCGCAATTGCTGATCCTGCCTCCGGGTGTCCTCAGCAGCCCACGCAAATAGTGTTCTCTTTTGGGAGGCTCTAGAAAGAGACAGAGCCAGCGTTTGTAGGGCTGTGAATGGGGTGTCCAGGCTACTTGAAGAGCAGCAAGAGCTTTTGGTCCTGGCCCCTTTGCGGTGGGAGGAATCCATGGACGTTCGCAATTGCTGAGCTGGGCTCCGGGTGTACTCGGGTCCGCAGGCATATAATATTGGAGTTTGGGAGGCTCTAGAAAGAGACAGCGCCAGCGTTTGTAGGGCTGTGAATGGGGTTGCCTGGCTACTTGAAGAGCAGCAAGAGCTTTTGGTCCTGGCCCCTTTGCCGTGGGAACAACCCCTGGACGTTTGGAATTGCTGAGCCTGCCTCCGGGTGTACTCAGCGGCCCACGCAGATAGTATTGGGCTTTGGGAGGCACCAGAAAGAGACAGCGCCAGCGTTTGTAGGGCTGTGAATGGGGTTGCGTGGCTACTTGAAGAGCAGCAAGAGCTTTTGGTCCTGGCGCCTTTGGGGTGGGAGGAATCCTTGGACGTTCGCAATTGCTGAGCCTGCCTCCGGGTGTCCTTAGAGGGCCACTCAAACATTGTTCTCTTTTGGGACGCTCCAGAAAGAGACAGCACCAGAGTTGGTGTGTCTGTGAATGGGGTGTCCTGGCTACTTGAAGAGCAGCAGGAGCTTTTTGTCCTGGCCCCTTTGGGGTGGGAGGAATCCCTGGACGTTCGCAATTGCTGAGCCTGCCTCAGGGTGTCCTCAGCAGCCCACACAGATAGTATTGGGCTTTGGGAGGCACCAGAAAGAGACAGCGCCAGCGTATGTAGGGCTGTGAATGGGGTTGCGTGGCTACTTGAAGAGCAGCAAGAGCTTTTGGTCGTGGCCCCTTTGCCGTGGGAGGAATCCCTGGACGTTCGCAATTCCTGAGCTGGGCTCGGGGTGTACTCAGCTCCGCAGGCAGATAATATTAGAGTTTGGGAGGTTCTAGAAAGAGACAGCACCAGCGTTGGTGGGGCTGTGAATGGGGTTGCCTGGCTACTTGAAGAGCAGCAAGAGCTTTTGGTCCTGGCCCCTCTGCGGTGGGAGGAATCCTTGGACGTTCGCAATTGCTGAGCCTGCCTCCCGGTGTCCTCAGCAGCCCAAGCAAAGAGTGTTCCCTTTTGGGAGGCTCTAGAAAGAGACAGTGCCAGTGTTCGTGGGGCTATGAATGGGGTTTGCCTCGTTACCTGAAGAGCAGCAAGAGCTTTTTGTCCTGGCCCCTTTGGGGTGGGAGTAATCCCTGGACGTTCGCAATTGCTGATCCTGCCTCAGGGTGTACTCGGTGGCCCACGCAGATAGTATTGGGCTTTGGGAGGCACTAGAAAGAGACAGCGCCAGCGTTGGTGGGTCTGTGAATGGGGTGTCCTGACTACTTGAAGAGCAGCAAGAGCTTTTGGTCCTGGCCCCTTTGCGGTGGGAGGAATCCCTGGACGTTCGCAATTGCTGAGGCTGCCTCCGGGTGTACTCGGCGGCCCACGCAGATATTACTGGGCTTTTGGAGGCACTAGAAAGAGATAGCGCCAGCGTTTGTAGAGCTGTGAATGGGGTTGCGTGGCTACTTGAAGAGCAGCAAGAGCTTTTGGTCCTGGCCTCTTTGCCGTGGGAGTAACCCCTGGAGGTTTGCAATTGCTGAGCCTGCCGCCGGGTGTCCTCAGCGGACCACGCAAACAGTGTTCTCTTTTGGGAGGCACTAGAAAGAGACAGCGCCAGCGTTTGTAGGGCTGTGGATGGGGTGTCCAGGCTACTTGAAGAGCAGCAAGAGCTTTTGGTCCTGGCCCCTTTGCGGTGGGAGGAATCCCTGGACGTTCGCAATTGCTGAGCCTGCCTCCGAGTGTAGTTGGCAGCCCATGCAGATATTACTGGGCTTTTGGAGGCACTTGAAGGAGACAGCGCCAGCGTTTGTAGCGCTGTGAATGGGGTTGCGTGGCTACTTGAAGAGCAGCAAGAGCTTTTGGTCCTGGCCTCTTTGCCGTGGGAGTAACCCCTGGACGTTCGCAATTGCTGAGCCTGCCTCTGGGTGTCCTCAGCAGCCCACGCAAATAGTGTTCAATATTGGGAGGCACTAGAAAGACACAGCGCCAGCGTTTGTAAGGCTGTGGATGGGGTGTCCTGGCTACTTGAAGAGCAGCAAGAGCTTTTGGTCCTGGCCCCTTTGCGGTGGGAGGAATCCCCAGACGTTCGCAATTGCTGAGCCTGCCTCCGGGTGTACTCGGTGGCCCACGCAGATAGTATTGGGCTTTGGGAAGCTCTAGAAAGAGACAGCGCCAGCGTATGTAGGGCTGTGAATGGGGTTGCGTGGCTACTTGAAGAGCAGCAAGAGCTTTTGGTCCTGGCCCCTTTGCAGTGGGAGGAATCCCTGGACGTTCGCAATTGCTGAGCCTGCCTCCGGGTGTACTCGGTGGCCCACGCAGTTAGTATTGGGCTTTGGGAGGCACCAGAAAGAGACAGCGCCAGCGTTTGTAGGGCTGTGAATGGGGTTGCGTGGCTACTTGAAGAGCAGCAAGAGCTTTTGGTCCTGGCCCCTTTGCGGTGGGAGGAATCCCTGGACGTTCGCAATTGCTGAGCCTGCCGCCGGGTGTCCTCAGCGGCCCACGCAAATAGTGTTCAATTTTGGGAGGCACTAGAAAGAGACAGAGCCAGCGTTTGTAGGGCTGTGAATGGGGTTGCGTGGCTACTTGAAGAGCAGCAAGAGCTTTTGGTCCTGGCCCCTTTGGGGTGGGAGGAATCCCTGGACGTTCGCAATTGCTGAGCCTGCCGCCGGTTGTAATCGGCGGCCCATGCAAACAGGGTTCTCTTTTGGGAGGCACCAGAAAGAGACAGCGCCAGCGTTTGTAGGGCTGTGAATGGGGTTGCCTGGCTACTTGAAGAGCAGCAAGAGCTTTTGGTCCTGGCCCCTTGGGGGTGGGAGGAATCCCTGGATGTTCGCAATTGCTGAGCCTGCCTCAGGGTGTCCTCAGCGGCCCACGCAAACAGTGTTCTCTTTTGGGAGGCTCTAGAAAGAGACAGCACCAGCGTTTGTGGGTCTGTGAATGGGGTGTCCTGGCTACTTGAAGAGCAGCAAGAGCTTTTGGTCCTGGCGCCTTTGCGGTGGGAGGAATCCCTGGATGTTCGCAATTGCTGATCCTGCCTCCGGGTGTCCTTAGAGGACCACTCAAACAGTGTTCTCTTTTGGGACGCTCTAGAAAGAGACAGCACCAGCGTTGGTGGGTCTGTGAATGGTGTGTCCTGACTACTTGAAGAGCAGCAAGAGCTTTTGGTCCTGGCCCCTTTGGGGTGGGAGGAATCCCTGGACGTTCGCAATTGCTGAGCCTGCCTCCGGGTGTCCTCAGCAGTCCACACAGATAGTATTGGGCTTTGGGAGGCACCAGAAAGAGACAGCGCCAGCGTTTGTAGGGCTGTGAATGGGGTTACGTGGCTACTTGAAGAGCAGCAAGAGCTTTTGGTCCTGGCCCCTTTGGGGTGGGAGGAATCCCTGGACATTCCCAATTGCTGAGCTGGGCTCCGGGTGTACTTGGCTCCGCAGGCAGATAATATTGGAGTTTGGGAGGCTCTAGAAAGAGACAGTACCAGCGTTGGTGGGTCTGTGAATGGGGTTTGCCTCGCTACTTAAAGAGCAGCAAGAGCTTTTGGTCCTGGCCCCTTTGCGGTGGGAGGAATCCCTGGGCATTCGCAATTGCTGAGGTGGGCTCCGGGTGTACTCAGCTCCGCAGGCAGATAATATTGGAGTTTGGGAGGCTCTAGAAAGAGACAGCACCAGCGTTGGTGGGGCTGTGAATGGGGTTGCCTGGCTACTTGAAGAGCAGCAAGAGCTTTTGGTCCTGGCCCCTTTGCCGTGGGAGCAACCCCTGGACGTTTGCAATTGCTGAGCCTGCCTCCGGGTGTACTCGGCGGCCCACGCAGATAGTATTGGGCTTTGGGAGGCACCAGAAACAGACAGCGCCAGCATTTGTAGGGCTGTGAATGGGGTTGCCTGGCTACTTGAAGAGCAGCAAGAGCTTTTGGTCCTGGTCCCTTTGGGGTTGGAGGAATCCCTGGACGTCCGCAATTGCTGATCCCGCCTCAGGGTGTACTCGGCGGCCCACGCAGATAGTATTGGGCTTTGGGAGGCACTAGAAAGAGACAGCGCCAGCGTATGTAGGGCTGTGAATGGGGTGTCCTGGCTACTTGAAGAGCAGCAAGAGCTTTTGGTCCTGGCCCCTTTGCGGTGGGAGGAATCCTTGGACGTTCACAATTGCTGAGCCTGCCTCTGGGTATACTCCGAGGCCAAGGCAGATAGCTTTGGAGATTGGGAGGCTCTAGACAGAGACAGTGACATCGTCGGTGGGCCTATGAATGGGGTTACGTGGCTAATTGAAGAACAGCAAGAGCTTTTGGTCCTGGCGCCTTTGGGGTGGCAGGAATCCCTGGACGTTCGCAATTGCTGAGCCTGCCTCAGGGTGTCCTCAGCGGCCCACGCAAATAGTGTTCAATTTTGGGAGGCACTAGAAAGAGACAGTGACATCGTTGGTGGGCCTATGAATGGGGTTACGTGGCTAATTGAAGAGCAGCAAGAGCTTTTGGTCCTGGCGCCTTTGGGGTGGGAGGAATCCCTGGACGTTCGCAATTGCTGAGCCTGCCTCAGGGTGTCCTCAGCGGCCCACGCAAACAGTGTTCTCTTTTGGGAGGCTCTAGAAAGAGACAGCACCAGCGTTGGTGGGTCTGTGAATGGGGTGTCCTGGCTACTTGAAGAGCAGCAAGAGCTTTTGGTCCTGGCCCCTTTGCGGTGGGAGGAATCCCTGGACGTTCGCAATTGCTGAGCTGGGCTCCGGGTGTACTCGGCGGCCCATGCAAATAGTGTTCAATTTTGGGATACTCTACAAAGAGACAGTGCCAGCGTTGGTGGGGCTATGAATGGGGTTTGCCTCGCTACCTGAAGAGCAGCAAGAGCTTTTGGTCCTGGCCCCTTTGCGGTGGGAGGAATCCCTGGACGTTCGCAATTGCTGAGCTGGGCTCCGGGTGTACTCGGCGGCCCACGCAGATAGTATTGGGCTTTTGGAGGCACTAGAAAGAGACAGCGCCAGCGTTTGTAGGGCTGTGAATGGGGTTGCGTGGCTACTTGAAGAGCAGCAAGAGCTTTTGGTCCTGGCCTCTTTGCCGTGGGAGTAACCCCTGGACGTTCGCAATTGCTGAGCCTGCCTCCGGGTGTCCTCAGCAGCCCACGCAAATAGTGTTCAATATTGGGAAGCACTAGAAAGAGACAGCGCCAGCGTTTGTAGGGCTGTGGATGGGGTGTCCAGGCTACTTGAAGAGCAGCAAGAGCTTTTGGTCCTGGCCCCTTTGGGGTGGGAGGAATCCCTGGACGTTCGCAATTGCTGATCCTGCCTCCGGGTGTCCTCAGCAGCCCACGCAAATAGTGTTCAATTTTGGGAGGCACTAGAAAGAGACAGCGCCAGCGTTTGTAGGGCTGTGAATGGGGTTGCGTGGCTACTTGAAGAGCAGCAAGAGCTTTTGGTCCTGGCCCCTTTGCGGTGGGAGGAATCCCTGGACGTTCGCAATTGCTGAGCCTGCCGCCGGTTGTAATCGGCGGCCCACGCAAACAGTGTTTTCTTTTGGGAGGCACCAGAAAGAGACAGCGCCAGCGTTTGTAGGGCTGTGAATGGGGTTGCGTGGCTACTTGAAGAGCAGCAAGAGCTTTTGGTTCTGGCCTCTTTGCCGTGGGAGTAACCCCTGGACGTTCGCAATTGCTGAGCCTGCCGCCGGGTGTCCTCAGCGGCCCACGCAAACAGTGTTCTTTTTGGGACGCTCTAGAAAGCGACAGCACCAGCGTTGGTGGGTCTGTGAATGGTGTGTCCTGACTACTTGAAGAGCAGCAAGAGCTTTTGGTCCTGGCCCCTTTGGGGTGGGAGGAATCCCTGGACATTCGCAATTGCTGAGCTGGGCTCCGGGTGTACTTGGCTCCGCAGGCAGATAATATTGGAGTTTGGGAGGCTCTAGAAAGAGACAGCACCAGCGTTGGTGGGTCTGTGAATGGGGTTGCCTGGCTACTTGAAGAGCAGCAAGAGCTTTTGGTCCTGGCCCCTTTGGGGTGGGAGGAATCCCTGGACATTCGCAATTGCTGAGGTGGGCTCCGGGTGTACTCGGGTCCGCAGGCAGATAATATTGGAGTTTGGGAGGCTCTAGAAAGAGACAGCACCAGCGTTGGTGGGTCAGTGAATGGGGTGTCCTGGCTACTTGAAGAGCAGCAAGAGCTTTTGGTCCTGGCCCCTTTGCGGTGGGAGGAATCCCTGGACGTTCGCAATTCCTGAGCCTGCCTCCGGGTGTACTCGGCGGCCCACGCAGATATTACTGGGCTTTTGGAGGCACTAGAAAGAGACAGCGCCAGCGTTTGTAGGGCTGTGAATGGGGTTGCGTGGCTACTTGAAGAGCAGCAAGAGCTTTTGGTCCTGGCCTCTTTGCCGTGGGAGTAACCCCTGGACGTTCGCAATTGCTGAGCCTGCCTCCGGGTGTCCTCAGCAGCCCACGCAAATAGTGTTCAATTTGGGGATACTCTACAAAGAGACAGTGACAGCGTTCGTGGGGCTATAAATGGGGTTTGCCTCGCTACCTGAAGAGCAGCAAGAGCTTTTGGTCCTGGCCCCTTTGGGGTGGGAGGAATCCCTGGACGTTCGCAATTGCTGATCCTGCCGCCGGGTGTACTCGGCGGCCCACACAGATATTACTGGGCTTTTGGAGGCACTAGAAAGAGACAGCGCCAGCGTTTGTAGGGCTGTGAATGGGGTTGCGTGGCTACTTGAAGAGCAGCAAGAGCTTTTGGTCCTGGCCTCTTTGCCGTGGGAGTAACCCTTGGACGTTCGCAATTGCTGAGCCTGCCTCCGGGTGTCCTCAGCAGCCCACGCAAATAGTGTTCAATTTTGGGAGGCACTAGAAAGAGACAGCGCCAGCGTTTGTAGGGCTGTGGATGGGGTGTCCAGGCTACTTGAAGAGCAGCAAGAGCTTTTGGTCCTGGCCCCTTTGGGGTGGGAGGAATCCCTGGACGTTCGCAATTGCTGATCCTGCCTCCGAGTGTCCTCAGCAGCCCACACAGATAGTATTGGGCTTTGGGAGGCACCTGAAAGAGACAGCGCCAGCGTTTGTAGGGCTGTGAATGGGGTTACGTTGCTACTTGAAGAGCAGCAAGAGCTTTTGGTCCTGGCCCCTTTGGGGTGGGAGGAATCCCTGGACATTCGCAATTGCTGAGCTGGGCTCCGGGTGTACTTGGCTCCGCAGGCAGATAATATTGGAGTTTGGGAGGCTCTAGAAAGAGACAGCACCAGCGTTGGTGGGGCTGTGAATGGGGTTGCCTGGCTACTTGAAGAGCAGCAAGAGCTTTTGGTCCTGGCCCCTTTGGGGTGGGAGGAATCCCTGGACGTTCGCAATTTCTGAGCCTGCCGCCGGTTGTAATCGGCGGCCCACGCAAACAGTGTTTTCTTCTGGGAGGCACCAGAAAGAGACAGCGCCAGCGTTTGTAGGGCTGTGAATGGGGTTGCGTGGCTACTTGAAGAGCAGCAAGAGCTTTTGGTCCTGGCCCCTTTGCCGTTGGAGCAACCCCTGGACGTTTGCAATTGCTGAGCCTGCCTCCGGGTGTACTCGGCGGCCCACGCAGATAGTATTGGGCTTTGGGAGGCACCAGAAAGAGACAGCGCCAGCGTTTGTAGGGCTGTGAATGGGGTTGCGTGGATACTTGAAGAGCAGCAAGAGCTTTTGGTCCTGGCCCCTTTGCGATGGGAAGAATCCTTGGACGTTCACAATTGCTGAGCCTGCCTCCGGGTATACTCCGAGGCCCAGGCAGATAGCATTGGAGTTTGGGAGGGTCTAGACAGAGACAGTGACATCGTTGGTGGGCCTATGAATGGGGTTACGTGGCTAATTGAAGAGCAGCAAGAGCTTTTGGTCCTGGCCCCTTTGGGGTGGCAGGAATCCCTGGACGTTCGCAATTCCTGAGCCTGCCGCCGGGTGTCCTCAGCGGCCCACGCAAACAGTGTTCTCTTTTGGGAGGCTCTAGAAAGAGACAGCACCAGCGTTGATGGGTCTGTGAATGGGGTTGCCTGGCTACTTGAGGAGCAGCAAGAGCTTTTGGTCCTGGTCCCTTTGGGGTGGGAGGAATCCCTGGACGTTCGCAATTGCTGAGCCTGCCTCAGGGTGTACTCGGCGGCCCACGCAGATAGTATTGGCCTTTGGGAGGCACTAGAAAGAGACAGCGCCAGCGTATGTAGGGCTGTGAATGGGGTTGCGTGGCTACTTGAAGAGCAGCAAGAGCTTTTGGTCCTGGCCCCTTTGCGGTGGGAGGAATCTTTGGACGTTCACAATTGCTGAGCCTGCCTCTGGGTATACTCCGAGGCCCAGGCAGATAGCTTTGGAGATTGGGAGGCTCTAGACAGAGACAGTGACATCGTTGGTGGGCCTATGAATGGGGTTACGTGGCTAATTGAAGAGCAGCAAGAGCTTTTGGTCATGGCGCCTTTGCGGTGGGAGGAATCCCTGGACGTTCGCAATTGCTGAGCCTGCCGCCGGGTGTCCTCAGCGGCCCACGCAAACAGTGTTCTCTTTTGGGAGGCTCTAGAAAGAGACAGCACCAGCGTTTGTAGGGCTGTGAATGGGGTTGCCTGGCTACTTGAGGAGCAGCAAGAGCTTTTGGTTCTGGCCCCTTTGGGGTGGGAGGAATCCCTGGACGTTCGCAATTGCTGATCCCGCCTCAGGGTGTACTCGACGGCCCACGCAGATAGTATTGGGCTTTGGGAGGCACTAGAAAGAGACAGCGCCAGCGTATGTAGGGCTGTGAATGGGGTTGCGTGGCTACTTGAAGAGCAGCAAGAGCTTTTGGTCCTGGCCCCTTTGCCGTGGGAGGAATCCCTGGACGTTCGCAATTGCTGAGCCTGCCGCCGGGTGTACTCGGTGGCCCACGCAGTTAGTATTGGGCTTTGGGAGGCTCTAGAAAGAGACAGCGCCAGCGTATGTAGGGCTGAGAATGGGGTTGCGTGGCTACTTGAAGAGCAGCAAGAGCTTTTGGTCCTGGCCCCTTTGCGGTGGGAGGAATCCCTGGACGTTCGCAATTGCTGATCCTGCCGCCGGGTGTACTCGGCGGACCACGCAAATAGTGTTCAATTTTGGGAGACTCTAGAAAGAGACAGTGCCAGCGTTCGTGGGGCTATGAATGGGGTTTGCCTCGCTACCTGAAGAGCAGCAAGAGCTTTTTGTCCTGGCCCCTTTGGGGTGGGAGTAATCCCTGGACGTTCGCAATTGCTGATCCTGCCTCCGGGTGTACTCGGTGGCCCACGCAGATAGTATTGGGCTTTGGGAGGCACTAGAAAGAGACAGCGCCAGCGTTGGTGGGTCAGTGAATGGGGTGTCCTGACTACTTGAAGAGCAGCAAGAGCTTTTGGTCCTGGCCCCTTTGCGGTGGGAGGAATCCCTGGACGTTCGCAATTGCTGAGCCTGCCTCCGGGTGTACTCGGCGGCCCACGCAGATAGTACTGGGCTTTTGGAGGCACTAGAAAGAGACAGCGCCAACGTTTGTAGGGCTGTGAATGGGGTTGCGTGGCTACTTGAAGAGCAGCAAGAGCTTTTGGTCCTGGCCTCTTTGCTGTGGTTGTAACCCCTGGACGTTAGCAATTGCTGAGCCTGCCTCCGGGTGTCCTCAGCAGCCCACGCAAATAGTGTTCAATATTGGGAGGCACTAGAAAGAGACAGCGCCAGCGTTTGTAGGGCTGTGAATGGGGTTGCCTGGCTACTTGAAGAGCAGCAAGAGCTTTTGGTCCTGGCCCCTTTGCCGTGGGAAGAATCCTTGGATGTTCACAATTGCTGAGCCTGCCTCTGGGTATACTCTGAGGCCCAGGCAGATAGCTTTGGAGATTGGGAGGCTCTAGACAGAGACAGTGACATCGTTGGTGGGCCTATGAATGGGGTTACGTGGCTAATTGAAGAGCAGCAAGAGCTTTTGGTCCTGGCGCCTTTGGGGTGAGAGGAATCCCTGGACGTTCGCAATTGCTGAGCCTGCCGCTGGGTGTCCTCAGCGGCCCACGCAAATAGTGTTCAATTTTGGGAGGCACTAGAAAGAGACAGTGCCAGTGTTCATGTGTCTATGAATGGGGTTTGCCTCGCTACTTGAAGAGCAGCAAGAGCTTTTAGTCCTGGTCCCTTTGGGGTGGGAGGAATTCCTGGACGTTCGCAATTGCTGAGCCTGCCTCCGTGTGTACTCGGCGGCCCACGCAGATAGTATTGGGCTTTGGGAGGCTTTAGAAAGAGACAGAACCAGCGTTGCTGGGTCTGTGAATGGTGTGTCTTGGCTACTTGAAGAGCAGCAAGAGCTTTTGGTCCTGGCCCCTTTGCGGTGGGAGGAATCCCTGGACGTTCGCAATTGCTGATCCTGCCTCCGGGTGTCCTCAGCGGCCCACGCAAACAGTGTTCTCTTTTGGGAGGCTCTAGAAAGAGACAGCACCAGCGTTGATGGGTCTGTGAATGGGGTTGCGTGGCTACTTGAAGAGCAGCAAGAGCTTTTGGTCCTGGCCCCTTTGCGGTGGGAGGAATCCCTGGCCGTTCGCAATTGCTGATCCCGCCTCAGGGTGTACTCGGTGGCCCACGCAGATAGTATTGGGCTTTGGGAGGCACCAGAAAGAGACAGCGCCAGCGTTTGTAGGGCTGTGAATGGGGTTGCCTGGCTACTTGAAGAGCAGCAAGAGCTTTTGGTCCTGGCCCCTTTGGGGTGGGAGGAATCCCTGGACGTTCGCAATTGCTGAGCCTGCCGCCAGTTGTAAACGGCGGCCCACGCAAACAGTGTTTTCTTTTGGGAGGCACCAGAAAGAGACAGCGCCAGCGTTTGTAGGGCTGTGAATGGGGTTGCGTGGCTACTTGAAGAGCAGCAAGAGCTTTTGTTCCTGGCCCCTTTGCCGTGGGAGTAACCCTTGGACGTTCGCAATTGCTGAGCCTGCCTCAGGGTGTCCTCAGCGGCCCACGCAAACAGTGTTCTCTTTTGGGAGGCTCTAGAAAGAGACAGCACCAGCGTTGGTGGGTCTGTGAATGGGGTGTCCTGGCTACTTGAAGAGCAGCAAGAGCTTTTGGTCCTGGCCCCTTTGCGGTGGGAGGAATCCCTGGACGTTCGCAATTGCTGATCCTGCCTCCGGGTGTCCTCAGCAGCCCACGCAGATAGTATTGGGCTTTGGGAGGCACCTGAAAGAGACAGCGCCAGCGTTTGTAGGGCTGTGAATGGGGTTACGTTGGTACTTGAAGAGCAGCAAGAGCTTTTGGTCCTGGCCCCTTTGGGGTGGGAGGAATCCCTGGACATTCGCAATTGCTGAGCTGGGCTCCGGGTGTACTTGGCTCCGCAGGCAGATAATATTGGAGTTTGGGAGGCTCTAGAAATAGACAGCGCCAGCGTTGGTGGGGCTGTGAATGGGGTTGCCTGGCTACTTGAAGAGCAGCAAGAGCTTTTGGTCCTGGCCCCTTTGGGGTGGGAGGGATCCCTGGACATTCGTAATTGCTTAGCTGGGCTCCGGGTGTACTCGGGTCCGCAGGCAGATAATATTGGAGTTTGGGAGGCTCTAGAAAGAGACAGCACCAGCGTTGATGGGGCTGTGAATGGGGTTGCCTGGCTACTTGAAGAGCAGCAAGAGCTTTTGGTCCTGGCCCCTTTGCCGTTGGAGCAACCCCTGGACGTTTGCAATTGCTGAGCCTGCCTCCGGGTGTACTCGGCGGCCCACGCAGATAGTATTGGGCTTTGGGAGGCACCAGAAAGAGACAGCGCCAGCGTTTGTAGGGCTGTGAATGGGGTTGCGTGGATACTTGAAGAGCAGCAAGAGCTTTTGGTCCTGGCCCCTTTGCGGTGGGAGGAATCCTTGGACGTTCACAATTGCTGAGCCTGCCTCCGGGTATACTCCGAGGCCCAGGCAGATAGCATTGGAGTTTGGGAGGGTCTAGACAGAGACAGTGACATCGTTAGTGGGCCTATGAATGGGGTTACGTGGCTAATTGAAGAGCAGCAAGAGCTTTTGGTCATGGCGCCTTTGGGGTGGGAGGAATCCCTGGACGTTCGCAATTGCTGAGCCTGCCTCAGAGTGCCCTCAGCGGCCCACGCAAATAGTGTTCAATTTTGGGAGGCACTAGAAAGAGAAAGAGCCAGTGTTCATGGGTCTATGAATGGGGTTTGCCTCGCTACTTGTAGAGCAGCAAGAGCTTTTGGTCCTGGCCCCTTTGCGGTGGCAGGAATCCCTGGACGTTCGCAATTCCTGAGCCTGCCTCCGGGTGTCCTCAGCGGCCCACGCAAATAGTGTTCTCTTTTGGGAGGCTCTAGAAAGAGACAGCACCAGCGTTGATGGGTCTGTGAATGGGGTTGCCTGGCTACTTGAGGAGCAGCAAGAGCTTTTGGTCCTGGTCCCTTTGGGGTGGGAGGAATCCCTGGACGTTCGCAATTGCTGATCCCGCCTCAGGGTGTACTCGGCGGCCCACGCAAACAGTGTTCTCTTTTGGGAGGCTCTAGAAAGAGACAGCGCCAGCGTTTGTAGGGCTGTGAATGGGGTTGCGTGGCTACTTGAAGAGCAGCAAGAGCTTTTGGTCCTGGCCCCTTTGCCGTGGGAGGAATCCCTGGACGTTCGCAATTGCTGAGCCTGCCGCCGGGTGTACTCGGTGGCCCACGCAGTTAGTATTGGGCTTTGGGAGGCACTAGAAAGAGACAGCGCCAGCGTATGTAGGGCTGAGAATGGGGTTGCGTGGCTACTTGAAGAGCAGCAAGAGCTTTTGGTCCTGGCCCCTTTGCGGTGGGAGGAATCCCTGGACGTTCGCAATTGCTGAGCCTGCCGCCGGGTGTACTCGGCGGACCACGCAAATAGTGTTCAATTTTGGGAGACTCTAGAAAGAGACAGTGCCAGCGTTCGTGGGGCTATGAATGGGGTTTGCCTCGCTACCTGAAGAGCAGCAAGAGCTTTTGGTCCTGGCCCCTTTGGGGTGGGAGTAATCCCTGGACGTTCGCAATTGCTGATCCTGCCTCCGGGTGTACTCGGTGGACCAAGCAGATAGTATTGGGCTTTGGGAGGCACTAGAAAGAGACAGCGCCAGCGTTGGTGGGTCAGTGAATGGGGTGTCCTGACTACTTGAAGAGCAGCAAGAGCTTTTGGTCCTGGCCCCCTTGCGGTGGGAGGAATCCCTGGACGTTCGCAATTGCTGAGCCTGCCTCCGGGTGTACTCGGCGGCCCACGCAGATAGTACTGGGCTTTTGGAGGCACTAGAAAGAGACAGCGCCAACGTTTGTAGGGCTGTGAATGGGGTTGCGTGGCTACTTGAAGAGCAGCAAGAGCTTTTGGTCCTGGCCTCTTTGCCGTGGGAGTAACCGCTGGACGTTCGCAATTGCTGAGCCTGCCTCCGGGTTTCCTCAGCAGCCCACGCAAATAGTGTTCAATATTGGGAGGCACTAGAAAGAGACAGCGCCAGCGTTTGTAGGGCTGTGAATGGGGTTGCGGGGCTACTTGAAGAGCAGCAAGAGCTTTTGGTCCTGGCCCCTTTGCGGTGGCAGGAATCCCTGGACGTTCGCAATTGCTGAGCCTGCCTCCGGGTGTACTCGGTGGCCCACGCAGTTAGTATTGGGCTTTGGGAGGCTCTAGAAAGAGACAGCGCCAGCGTATGTAGGGCTGTGAATGGGGTTGCGTGGCTACTTGAAGAGCAGCAAGAGCTTTTGGTCCTGGCCCCTTTGCGGTGGGGGGAATCCCTGGACATTCGCAATTGCTCAGCTGGGCTCTGGGTGTACTCGGCGGCCCACGCAAATAGTGTTCAATTTTGGGAGACTCTAGAAAGAGACAGTGCCAGTGTTTGTGGGTCTATGAATGGGGTTTGCCTCGCTACTTGAAGAGCAGCAAGAGCTTTTGGTCCTGGTCCCTTTGGGGTGGGAGGAATCCCTGGACGTTCGCAATTGCTGATCCCGCCTCAGGGTGTACTCGGCGGCCCACGCAAACAGTGTTCTCTTTTGGGAGGCTCTAGAAAGAGACAGCGCCAGCGTTTGTAGGGCTGTGAATGGGGTTGCGTGGCTACTTGAAGAGCAGCAAGAGCTTTTGGTCCTGGCCCCTTTGCGGTGGGAGGAATCCCTGGACGTTCGCAATTGCTGAGCCTGCCTCCGGGTGTACTCGGTGGCCCACGCAGTTAGTATTGGGCTTTGGGAGGCTCTAGAAAGAGACAGCGCCAGCGTATGTAGGGCTGAGAATGGGGTTGCGTGGCTACTTGAAGAGCAGCAAGAGCTTTTGGTCCTGGCCCCTTTGCGGTGGGAGGAATCCCTGGACGTTCGCAATTGCTGATCCTGCCGCCGGGTGTACTCAGCGGACCACGCAAATAGTGTTCAATTTTGGGAGGGTCTAGAAAGAGACAGTGCCAGCGTTCGTGGGGCTATGAATGGGGTTTGCCTCGCTACCTGAAGAGCAGCAAGAGCTTTTGGTCCTGGCCCCTTTGCGGTGGGAGGAATCCCTGGACGTTCGCAATTGCTCAGCCTGCCGCCGGGTGTCCTCAGCTGCCCAAGCAAACAGTGTTCTCTTTTGGGAGGCTCTAGAAAGAGACAGAGCCAGCGTTTGTAGGGCTGTAGATGGGGTATCCAGGCTACTTGAAGAGCAGCAAGAGCTTTTGGTCCTGGCCTCTTTGCCGTGGGAGTAACCGCTGGACGTTCGCAATTGCTGAGCCTGCCTCCGGGTTTCCTCAGCAGCCCACGCAAATAGTGTTCAATTTTGGGAGGCACTAGAAAGAGACAGTGCCAGTGTTTGTGGGTCTATGAATGGGGTTTGCCTCGCTACTTGAAGAGCAGCAAGAGCTTTTGGTCCTGGTCCCTTTGGGGTGGGAGGAATCCCTGGACGTTCGCAATTGCTGATCCCGCCTCTGGGTGTACTCGGCGGCCCACGCAAACAGTGTTCTCTTTTGGGAGGCTCTAGAAAGAGACAGCGCCAGCGTTTGTAGGGCTGTGAATGGGGTTGCCTGGCTACTTGAAGAGCAGCAAGAGCTTTTGGTCCTGGCCCCTTTGCCGTGGGAGGAATCCCTGGACGTTCGCAATTGCTGAGCCTGCCGCCGGGTGTACTCGGTGGCCCACGCAGTTAGTATTGGGCTTTGGGAGGCTCTAGAAAGAGACAGCGCCAGCGTATGTAGGGCTGAGAATGGGGTTGCGTGGCTACTTGAAGAGCAGCAAGAGCTTTTGGTCCTGGCCCCTTTGCGGTGGGAGGAATCCCTGGACGTTCGCAATTGCTGATCCTGCCGCCGGGTGTACTCGGCGGCCCACGCAAATAGTGTTCAATTTTGGGAGACTCTAGAAAGAGACAGTGCCAGCGTTCGTGGGGCTATGAATGGGGTTTGCCTCGCTACCTGAAGAGCAGCAAGAGCTTTTGGTCCTGGCCCCTTTGCCGTGGGAG
This sequence comes from Platalea leucorodia, assembly GCF_965183815.1. Taxonomy (NCBI): domain Eukaryota; kingdom Metazoa; phylum Chordata; class Aves; order Pelecaniformes; family Threskiornithidae; genus Platalea; species Platalea leucorodia. The sequence goes on from NC_138828.1 coordinate 21,607,741, forward strand.
GAATCCCTGGACGTTCGCAATTGCTGAGCCTGCCTCCGGGTGTACTCAGCGGCCCACGCAGATAGTATTGGGCTTTGGGAGGCACCAGAAAGAGACAGCGCCAGCGTTTGTAGGGCTGTGAATAGGGTTGCGTGGCTACTTGAAGAGCAGCAAGAGCTTTTGGTCCTGGCCCCTTTGCGGTGGGAGGAATCCTTGGACGTTCACAATTGCTGAGCCTGCCTCTGGGTATACTCCGAGGCCAAGGCAGATAGCTTTGGAGATTGGGAGGCTCTAGACAGAGACAGTGACATCGTTGGTGGGCCTATGAATGGGGTTACGTGGCTAACTGAAGAGCAGCAAGAGCTTTTGGTCCTGGCCCCTTTGCGGTGGGAGGAATCCCTGGACGTTCGCAATTGCTGAGAATGCGTCAGGGTGTCCTCAGCGGCCCACGCAAATAGTGTTCAATTTTGGGAGGCACTAGAAAGAGACAGTGCCAGTGTTCATGGGTCTATGAATGGGGTTTGCCTCGCTACTTGAATAGCAGCAATAGCTTTTAGTCCTGGTCCCTTTGGGGTGGGATGAATCCCTGGCCGTTCGCAATTGCTGAGCCTGCCTCCGGGTGTACTCGGTGGCCCACGCAGATACTATTGGGCTTTGGGAGGCTCTAGAAAGAGACAGTGCCAGCGTTCCTGGGGCTATGAATGGGGTTTGCCTCGCTACTTGAAGAGCAGCAAGAGCTTTTGGTCCTGGCCCCTTTGCGGTGGGAGGAATCCTTGGACGTTCGCAATTCCTGAGCCTGCCGCCGGGTGTCCTCAGCAGCCCACGCAAACAGTGTTCTCTTTTGGGAGGCTCTAGAAAGAGACAGCGCCAGCGTTTGTAGGGCTGTGAATGGGGTTGCCTGGCTACTTGAGGAGCAGCAAGAGCTTTTGGTCCTGGTCCCTTTGGGGTGGGAGGAATCCCTGGACGTTCGCAATTGCTGATCCCGCCTCAGGGTGTACTCGGCGGCCCACGCAGATAGTATTGGGCTTTGGGAGGCACTAGAAAGAGACAGCGCCAGCGTATGTAGGGCTGTGAATGGGGTTGCGTGGCTACTTGAAGAGCAGCAAGAGCTTTTGGTCCTGGCCCCTTTGCGGTGGGAGGAATCCCTGGACGTTCGCAATTGCTGAGCCTGCCTCCGGGTGTACTCGGTGGCCCACGCAGTTAGTATTGGGCTTTGGGAGGCTCTAGAAAGAGACAGCGCCAGCGTATGTAGGGCTGAGAATGGGGTTGCGTGGCTACTTGAAGAGCAGCAAGAGCTTTTGGTCCTGGCCCCTTTGGGGTGGGAGGAATCCCTGGACGTTCGCAATTGCTGAGCCTGCTGCCGGGTGTACTCGGCGGCCCACGCAAATAGTGTTCAATTTTGGGAGACTCTAGAAAGAGACAGTGCCAGCGTTCGTGGGGCTATGAATGGGGTTTGCCTCGCTACCTGAAGAGCAGCAAGAGCTTTTGGTCCTGGCCCCTTTGCGGTGGCAGGAATCCCTGGACGTTCGCAATTGCTGATCCTGCCTCAGGGTGTACTCGGTGGCCCACGCAGATAGTATTGGGCTTTGGGAGGCACTAGAAAGAGACAGCGCCAGCGTTGGTGGGTCAGTGAATGGGGTGTCCTGACTACTTGAAGAGCAGCAAGAGCTTTTGGTCCTGGCCCCTTTGCGGTGGGAGGAATCCCTGGACGTTCGCAATTGCTGAGCCTGCCTCCGGGTGTACTCGGCGACCCACGCAGATAGTACTGGGCTTTTGGAGGCACTAGAAAGAGACAGCGCCAACGTTTGTAGGGCTGTGAATAGGGTTGCGTGGCTACTTGAAGAGCAGCAAGAGCTTTTGGTCCTGGCCTCTTTGCCGTGGTTGTAACCCCTGGACGTTCGCAATTGCTGAGCCTGCCTCCGGGTGTCCTCAGCAGCCCACGCAGATAGTGTTCAATATTGGGAGGCACTAGAAAGAGACAGCGCCAGCGTTTGTAGGGCTGTGGATGGGGTGTCCAGGCTACTTGAAGAGCAGCAAGAGCTTTTGGTCCTGGCCCCTTTGCGGTGGGAGGAATCCCTGGACGTTCGCAATTGCTGAGCCTGCCTCAGGGTGTCCTCAGCAGCCCACGCAAATTGTGTTCAATATTGGGAAGCACTAGAAAGAGACAGTGCCAGCGTTTGTAGGGCTGTGGATGGGGTGTCCAGGCTACTTGAAGAGCAGCAAGAGCTTTTGGTCCTGGCCCCTTTGCGGTGGGAGGAATCCCTGGACGTTCGCAATTGCTGAGCCTGCCTCCGGGTGTCCTCAGCAGCCCATGCCAATAGTGTTCAATTTTGGGAGGCACTAGAAAGAGACAGAGCCAGCGTTTGTAGGGCTGTGAATGGGGTGTCCAGGCTACTTGAAGAGCAGCAAGAGCTTTTGGTCCTGGCCCCTTTGCGGTGGGAGGAATCCCTGGACGTTCGCAATTCCTGAGGCTGCCGCCGGGTGTACTCGGCGTCCCACGCAAAGAGTGTTCTCTTTTGGGAGGCTCTAGAAAGAGACAGCACCAGCGTTGGTGGGTCTGTGAATGGGGTGTCCTGGCTACTCGAAGAGCAGCAAGAGCTTTTGGTCCTGGCGCCTTTGCGGTGGGAGGAATCCCTGGACGTTCGCAATTGCTGATCCTGCCGCCGGGTGTCCTCTGCGGCCCACGCAAACAGTGTTCTCTTTTGGGAGGCTCTAGAAAGAGACAGTGCCAGCGTTGGTGCGTCTGTGAATGGGGTTGCCTGGCTACTTGAAGAGCAGCAAGAGCTTTTGGTCCTGGCCCCTTTGCCGTGGGAGGAATCCCTGGACGTTCGCAATTGCTGAGCCTGCCTCCGGGTGTCCTCAGCAGCCCACACAGATAGTATTGGGCTTTGGGAGGCACCAGAAAGAGACAGCGCCAGCGTTTGTAGGGCTGTGAATGGGGTTGCTTGGCTACTTGAAGAGCAGCAAGAGCTTTTGGTCCTGGTCCCTTTGGGGTGGGAGGAATCCCTGGACGTTCGCACTTGCTGAGCTGGGCTCGGGGTGTACTCAGCTCCGCAGGCAGATAATATTGGAGTTTGGGAGGTTCTAGAAAGAGACAGCGCCAGCGTTGGTGGGTCTGTGAATGGGGTGTCCTGACTACTTGAAGAGCAGCAAGAGCTTTTGGTCCTGGCCCCTTTGGGGTGGGAGGAATCCCTGGACGTTCGCAATTGCTGAGCCTTCCTCCGGGTGTCCTCAGCAGCCCACGCAGATATTACTGGGCTTTTGGAGGCACTAGAAAGAGACAGCGCCAGCGTTTGTAGGGCTGTGAATGGGGTTGCGTGGCTACTTAAAGAGCAGCAAGAGCTTTTGGTCCTGGCCTCTTTGCCGTGGGAGTAACCCCTGGACGTTCGCAATTGCTGAGCCTGCCGCCGGGTGTACTCGGCGGCTCACGCAAACAGTGATCTCTTTTGGGAGGCTCTAGAAAGAGACAGCGCCAGCGTTTGTAGGGCTGTGGATGGGGTGTCCAGGCTACTTGAAGAGCAGCAAGAGCTTTTGGTCCTGGCCCCTTTGCGGTGGGAGGAATCCCTGGACGTTCGCAATTGCTGAGCCTGCCTCCGGGTGTCCTCAGCAGTCCACGCAAATAGTGTTCAATTTTGGGAGGCTCTAGAAAGAGACAGAGCCAGCGTTTGTAGGGCTGTGAATGGGGTGTCCTGGCTACTTGAAGAGCAGCAAGAGCTTTTGGTCCTGGCGCCTTTGGGGTGGGAGGAATCCCTGGACGTTCGCAATTGCTGATCCCGCCTCAGGGTGTACTCGACGGCCCACGCAGATAGTATTGGGCTTTGGGAGGCACTAGAAAGAGACAGCGCCAGCGTATGTAGGGCTGTGAATGGGGTTGCGTGGCTACTTGAAGAGCAGCAAGAGCTTTTGGTCCTGGTCCCTTTAGGGTGGGAGGAATCCCTGGACGTTCGCAATTGCTGAGCCTGCCGCCGGGTGTACTCGGTGGCCCACGCAGTTAGTATTGGGCTTTGGGAGGCTCTAGAAAGAGACAGCGCCAGCGTATGTAGGGCTGAGAATGGGGTTGCGTGGCTACTTGAAGAGCAGCAAGAGCTTTTGGTCCTGGCCCCTTTGCGGTGGGAGGAATCCCTGGACGTTCGCAATTGCTGATCCTGCCGCCGGGTGTACTCGGCGGACCACGCAAATAGTGTTCAATTTTGGGAGACTCTAGAAAGAGACAGTGCCAGCGTTCGTGGGGCTATGAATGGGGTTTGCCTCGCTACCTGAAGAGCAGCAAGAGCTTTTTGTCCTGGCCCCTTTGGGGTGGGAGTAATCCCTGGACGTTCGCAATTGCTGATCCTGCCTCCGGGTGTACTCGGTGGCCCACGCAGATAGTATTGGGCTTTGGGAGGCACTAGAAAGAGATAGCGCCAGCGTTTGTAGGGCTGTGAATGGGGTGTCCTGACTACTTGAAGAGCAGCAAGAGCTTTTGGTCCTGGCCCCTTTGCGGTGGGAGGAATCCCTGGACGTTCGCAATTGCTGAGCCTGCCTCCGGGTGTACTCGGCGGCCCACGCAGATAGTACTGGGCTTTTGGAGGCACTAGAAAGAGACAGCGCCAACGTTTGTAGGGCTGTGAATGGGGTTGCGTGGCTACTTGAAGAGCAGCAAGAGCTTTTGGTCCTGGCCTCTTTGCTGTGGTTGTAACCCCTGGACGTTCGCAATTGCTGAGCCTGCCTCCGGGTGTCCTCAGCAGCCCACGCAAATAGTGTTCAATATTGGGAGGCACTAGAAAGAGACAGCGCCAGCGTTTGTAGGGCTGTGAATGGGGTTGCCTGGCTACTTGAAGAGCAGCAAGAGCTTTTGGTCCTGGCCCCTTTGCCGTGGGAAGAATCCTTGGATGTTCACAATTGCTGAGCCTGCCTCTGGGTATACTCTGAGGCCCAGGCAGATAGCTTTGGAGATTGGGAGGCTCTAGACAGAGACAGTGACATCGTTGGTGGGCCTATGAATGGGGTTACGTGGCTAATTGAAGAGCAGCAAGAGCTTTTGGTCCTGGCGCCTTTGGGGTGAGAGGAATCCCTGGACGTTCGCAATTGCTGAGCCTGCCTCAGGGTGTCCTCAGCGGCCCACGCAAATAGTGTTCAATTTTGGGAGGCACTAGAAAGAGACAGTGCCAGTGTTCATGTGTCTATGAATGGGGTTTGCCTCGCTACTTGAAGAGCAGCAAGAGCTTTTAGTCCTGGTCCCTTTGGGGTGGGAGGAATTCCTGGACGTTCGCAATTGCTGAGCCTGCCTCCGTGTGTACTCGGCGGCCCACGCAGATAGTATTGGGCTTTGGGAGGCTCTAGAAAGAGACAGAACCAGCGTTGCTGGGTCTGTGAATGGTGTGTCTTGGCTACTTGAAGAGCAGCAAGAGCTTTTGGTCCTGGCCCCTTTGCGGTGGGAGGAATCCCTGGACGTTCGCAATTGCTGATCCTGCCGCCGGGTGTCCTCAGCGGCCCACGCAAACAGTGTTCTCTTTTGGGAGGCTCTAGAAAGAGACAGCACCAGCGTTGATGGGTCTGTGAATGGGGTTGCGTGGCTACTTGAAGAGCAGCAAGAGCTTTTGGTCCTGGCCCCTTTGCGGTGGGAGGAATCCCTGGCCGTTCGCAATTGCTGATCCCGCCTCAGGGTGTACTCGGTGGCCCACGCAGATAGTATTGGGCTTTGGGAGGCTCTAGAATGAGACAGCGCCAGTGTATGTAGGGCTGTGAATGGGGTTGCGGGGCTACTTGAAGAGCAGCAAGAGCTTTTGGTCCTGGCCCCTTTGCGGTGGGAGGAATCCCTGGACGTTCGCAATTGCTGAGCCTGCCTCCGGGTGTACTCGGTGGCCCACGCAGTTAGTATTGGGCTTTGGGAGGCTCTAGAAAGAGACAGTGCCAGCGTATGTAGGGCTGTGAATGGGGTTGCGTGGCTACTTGAAGAGCAGCAAGAGCTTTTGGTCCTGGCCCCTTTGGGGTGGGGGGAATCCCTGGACATTCGCAATTGCTCAGCTGGGCTCCGGGTGTACTCGGCGGCCCACGCAAATAGTGTTCAATTTTGGGAGACTCTAGAAAGAGACAGTGCCAGCGTTCGTGGGGCTATGAATGGGGTTTGCCTCGCTACCTGAAGAGCAGCAAGAGCTTTTGGTCCTGGCCCCTTTGCGGTGGGAGGAATCCCTGGACGTTCGCAATTGCTGAGCCTGCCGCCGGGTGTCCTCAGCTGCCCAAGCAAACAGTGTTCTCTTTTGGGAGGCTCTAGAAAGAGACAGAGCCAGCGTTTGTAGGGCTGTAGATGGGGTATCCAGGCTACTTGAAGAGCAGCAAGAGCTTTTGGTCCTGGCCTCTTTGCCGTGGGAGTAACCGCTGGACGTTCGCAATTGCTGAGCCTGCCTCCGGGTTTCCTCAGCAGCCCACGCAAATAGTGTTCAATTTTGGGAGGCACTAGAAAGAGACAGTGCCAGTGTTTGTGGGTCTATGTATGGGGTTTGCCTCGCTACTTGAAGAGCAGCAAGAGCTTTTGGTCCTGGCCCCTTTGCCGTGGTTGTAACCCCTGGACGTTCGCAATTGCTGAACCTGCCTCAGGGTGTACTCGGTGGCCAACGCAGATAGTATTGGGCTTTGGGAGGCACTAGAAAGAGACAGCGCCAGCGTTGGTGGGTCTGTGAATGGGGTGTCCTGGCTACTTGAAGAGCAGCAAGAGCTTTTGGTCCTGGTCCCTTTAGGGTGGGAGTAATCCCTGGACGTTCGCAATTGCTGAGCCTGCCTCCGGGTGTACTCGGCGGCCCACGCAGATAGTATTGGGCTTTGGGAGGCACCAGAAAGAGACAGCGCCAGCGTTTGTAGGGCTGTGAATGGGGTTGCCTGGCTACTTGAAGAGCAGCAAGAGCTTTTGGTCCTGGCCTCTTTGCCGTGGGAGTAACCGCTGGACGTTCGCAATTGCTGAGCCTGCCTCCGGGTGTCCTCAGCAGCCCACGCAAATAGTGTTCAATTTTGGGAGGCTCTAGAAAGAGACAGCACCAGCGTTTGTAGGGCTGTGGATGGGGTGTCCAGGCTACTTGAAGAGCAGCAAGAGCTTTTGGTCCTGGCCCCTTTGGGGTGGGAGGAATCCCTGGACGTTCGCAATTGCTGATCCTGCCTCCGAGTGTCCTCAGCAGCCCACACAGATAGTATTGGGCTTTGGGAGGCACCTGAAAGAGACAGCGCCAGCGTTTGTAGGGCTGTGAATGGGGTTACGTTGCTACTTGAAGAGCAGCAAGAGCTTTTGGTCCTGGCCCCTTTGGGGTGGGAGGAATCCCTGGACATTCGCAATTGCTGAGCTGGGCTCCGGGTGTACTTGGCTCCGCAGGCAGATAATATTGGAGTTTGGGAGGCTCTAGAAAGAGACAGCACCAGCGTTGGTGGGGCTGTGAATGGGGTTGCCTGGCTACTTGAAGAGCAGCAAGAGCTTTTGGTCCTGGCCCCTTTGGGGTGGGAGGAATCCCTGGACGTTCGCAATTGCTGAGCCTGCCGCCAGTTGTAAACGGCGGCCCACGCAAACAGTGTTTTCTTTTGGGAGGCACCAGAAAGAGACAGCGCCAGCGTTTGTAGGGCTGTGAATGGGGTTGCGTGGCTACTTGAAGAGCAGCAAGAGCTTTTGTTCCTGGCCCCTTTGCCGTGGGAGTAACCCTTGGACGTTCGCAATTGCTGAGCCTGCCTCAGGGTGTCCTCAGCGGCCCACGCAAACAGTGTTCTCTTTTGGGAGGCTCTAGAAAGAGACAGCACCAGCGTTGGTGGGTCTGTGAATGGGGTGTCCTGGCTACTTGAAGAGCAGCAAGAGCTTTTGGTCCTGGCCCCTTTGCGGTGGGAGGAATCCCTGGACGTTCGCAATTGCTGATCCTGCCTCCGGGTGTCCTCAGCAGCCCACGCAGATAGTATTGGGCTTTGGGAGGCACCTGAAAGAGACAGCGCCAGCGTTTGTAGGGCTGTGAATGGGGTTACGTTGGTACTTGAAGAGCAGCAAGAGCTTTTGGTCCTGGCCCCTTTGGGGTGGGAGGAATCCCTGGACATTCGCAATTGCTGAGCTGGGCTCCGGGTGTACTTGGCTCCGCAGGCAGATAATATTGGAGTTTGGGAGGCTCTAGAAATAGACAGCGCCAGCGTTGGTGGGGCTGTGAATGGGGTTGCCTGGCTACTTGAAGAGCAGCAAGAGCTTTTGGTCCTGGCCCCTTTGGGGTGGGAGGAATCCCTGGACATTCGTAATTGCTTAGCTGGGCTCCGGGTGTACTCGGGTCCGCAGGCAGATAATATTGGAGTTTGGGAGGCTCTAGAAAGAGACAGCACCAGCGTTGATGGGGCTGTGAATGGGGTTGCCTGGCTACTTGAAGAGCAGCAAGAGCTTTTGGTCCTGGCCCCTTTGCCGTTGGAGCAACCCCTGGACGTTTGCAATTGCTGAGCCTGCCTCCGGGTGTACTCGGCGGCCCACGCAGATAGTATTGGGCTTTGGGAGGCACCAGAAAGAGACAGCGCCAGCCTTTGTAGGGCTGTGAATGGGGTTGCGTGGATACTTGAAGAGCAGCAAGAGCTTTTGGTCCTGGCCCCTTTGCGGTGGGAGGAATCCTTGGACGTTCACAATTGCTGAGCCTGCCTCCGGGTATACTCCGAGGCCCAGGCAGATAGCATTGGAGTTTGGGAGGGTCTAGACAGAGACAGTGACATCGTTAGTGGGCCTATGAATGGGGTTACGTGGCTAATTGAAGAGCAGCAAGAGCTTTTGGTCATGGCGCCTTTGGGGTGGCAGGAATCCCTGGACGTTCGCAATTGCTGAGCCTGCCTCAGAGTGCCCTCAGCGGCCCACGCAAATAGTGTTCAATTTTGGGAGGCACTAGAAAGAGAAAGAGCCAGTGTTCATGGGTCTATGAATGGGGTTTGCCTCGCTACTTGTAGAGCAGCAAGAGCTTTTGGTCCTGGCCCCTTTGCGGTGGCAGGAATCCCTGGACGTTCGCAATTCCTGAGCCTGCCTCCGGGTGCCCTCAGCGGCCCACGCAAATAGTGTTCTCTTTTGGGAGGCTCTAGAAAGAGACAGCACCAGCGTTGATGGGTCTGTGAATGGGGTTGCCTGGCTACTTGAGGAGCAGCAAGAGCTTTTGGTCCTGGTCCCTTTGGGGTGGGAGGAATCCCTGGACGTTCGCAATTGCTGATCCCGCCTCAGGGTGTACTCGGCGGCCCACGCAAACAGTGTTCTCTTTTGGGAGGCTCTAGAAAGAGACAGCGCCAGCGTTTGTAGGGCTGTGAATGGGGTTGCGGGGCTACTTGAAGAGCAGCAAGAGCTTTTGGTCCTGGCCCCTTTGCCGTGGGAGGAATCCCTGGACGTTCGCAATTGCTGAGCCTGCCGCCGGGTGTACTCGGTGGCCCACGCAGTTAGTATTGGGCTTTGGGAGGCACTAGAAAGAGACAGCGCCAGCGTATGTAGGGCTGAGAATGGGGTTGCGTGGCTACTTGAAGAGCAGCAAGAGCTTTTGGTCCTGGCCCCTTTGCGGTGGGAGGAATCCCTGGACGTTCGCAATTGCTGAGCCTGCCGCCGGGTGTACTCGGCGGACCACGCAAATAGTGTTCAATTTTGGGAGACTCTAGAAAGAGACAGTGCCAGCGTTCGTGGGGCTATGAATGGGGTTTGCCTCGCTACCTGAAGAGCAGCAAGAGCTTTTGGTCCTGGCCCCTTTGGGGTGGGAGTAATCCCTGGACGTTCGCAATTGCTGATCCTGCCTCCGGGTGTACTCGGTGGCCCAAGCAGATAGTATTGGGCTTTGGGAGGCACTAGAAAGAGACAGCGCCAGCGTTGGTGGGTCAGTGAATGGGGTGTCCTGACTACTTGAAGAGCAGCAAGAGCTTTTGGTCCTGGCCCCCTTGCGGTGGGAGGAATCCCTGGACGTTCGCAATTGCTGAGCCTGCCTCCGGGTGTACTCGGCGGCCCACGCAGATAGTACTGGGCTTTTGGAGGCACTAGAAAGAGACAGCGCCAACGTTTGTAGGGCTGTGAATGGGGTTGCGTGGCTACTTGAAGAGCAGCAAGAGCTTTTGGTCCTGGCCTCTTTGCTGTGGTTGTAACCCCTGGACGTTCGCAATTGCTGAGCCTGCCTCCGGGTGTCCTCAGCAGCCCACGCAAATAGTGTTCAATATTGGGAGGCACTAGAAAGAGACAGCGCCAGCGTTTGTAGGGCTGTGAATGGGGTTGCCTGGCTACTTGAAGAGCAGCAAGAGCTTTTAGTCCTGGCCCCTTTGCGGTGGGAGGAATCCTTGGACGTTCACAATTGCTGAGCCTGCCTCTGGGTATACTCCGAGGCCAAGGCAGATAGCTTTGGAGATTGGGAGGCTCTAGACAGAGACAGTGACATCGTTGGTGGGCCTATGAATGGGGTTACGTGGCTAACTGAAGAGCAGCAAGAGCTTTTGGTCCTGGCCCCTTTGCGGTGGGAGGAATCCCTGGACGTTCGCAATTGCTGAGAATGCGTCAGGGTGTCCTCAGCGGCCCACGCAAATAGTGTTCAATTTTGGGAGGCACTAGAAAGAGACAGTGCCAGTGTTCATGGGTCTATGAATGGGGTTTGCCTCGCTACTTGAATAGCAGCAATAGCTTTTAGTCCTGGTCCCTTTGGGGTGGGATGAATCCCTGGCCGTTCGCAATTGCTGAGCCTGCCTCCGGGTGTACTCGGTGGCCCACGCAGATAGTATTGGGCTTTGGGAGGCTCTAGAAAGAGACAGTGCCAGCGTTCCTGGGGCTATGAATGGGGTTTGCCTCGCTACTTGAAGAGCAGCAAGAGCTTTTGGTCCTGGCCCCTTTGCGGTGGGAGGAATCCTTGGACGTTCGCAATTCCTGAGCCTGCCGCCGGGTGTCCTCAGCAGCCCACGCAAACAGTGTTCTCTTTTGGGAGGCTCTAGAAAGAGACAGCGCCAGCGTTTGTAGGGCTGTGAATGGGGTTGCCTGGCTACTTGAGGAGCAGCAAGAGCTTTTGGTCCTGGTCCCTTTGGGGTGGGAGGAATCCCTGGACGTTCGCAATTGCTGATCCCGCCTCAGGGTGTACTCGGCGGCCCACGCAGATAGTATTGGGCTTTGGGAGGCACTAGAAAGAGACAGCGCCAGCGTATGTAGGGCTGTGAATGGGGTTGCGTGGCTACTTGAAGAGCAGCAAGAGCTTTTGGTCCTGGCCCCTTTGCGGTGGGAGGAATCCCTGGACGTTCGCAATTGCTGAGCCTGCCTCCGGGTGTACTCGGTGGCCCACGCAGTTAGTATTGGGCTTTGGGAGGCTCTAGAAAGAGACAGCGCCAGCGTATGTAGGGCTGAGAATGGGGTTGCGTGGCTACTTGAAGAGCAGCAAGAGCTTTTGGTCCTGGCCCCTTTGGGGTGGGAGGAATCCCTGGACGTTCGCAATTGCTGAGCCTGCTGCCGGGTGTACTCGGCGGCCCACGCAAATAGTGTTCAATTTTGGGAGACTCTAGAAAGAGACAGTGCCAGCGTTCGTGGGGCTATGAATGGGGTTTGCCTCGCTACCTGAAGAGCAGCAAGAGCTTTTGGTCCTGGCCCCTTTGCGGTGGCAGGAATCCCTGGACGTTCGCAATTGCTGATCCTGCCTCAGGGTGTACTCGGTGGCCCACGCAGATAGTATTGGGCTTTGGGAGGCACTAGAAAGAGACAGCGCCAGCGTTGGTGGGTCAGTGAATGGGGTGTCCTGACTACTTGAAGAGCAGCAAGAGCTTTTGGTCCTGGCCCCTTTGCGGTGGGAGGAATCCCTGGACGTTCGCAATTGCTGAGCCTGCCTCCGGGTGTACTCGGCGACCCACGCAGATAGTACTGGGCTTTTGGAGGCACTAGAAAGAGACAGCGCCAACGTTTGTAGGGCTGTGAATAGGGTTGCGTGGCTACTTGAAGAGCAGCAAGAGCTTTTGGTCCTGGCCTCTTTGCCTTGGTTGTAACCCCTGGACGTTCGCAATTGCTGAGCCTGCCTCCGGGTGTCCTCAGCAGCCCACGCAGATAGTGTTCAATATTGGGAGGCACTAGAAAGAGACAGCGCCAGCGTTTGTAGGGCTGTGGATGGGGTGTCCAGGCTACTTGAAGAGCAGCAAGAGCTTTTGGTCCTGGCCCCTTTGCGGTGGGAGGAATCCCTGGACGTTCGCAATTGCTGAGCCTGCCTCAGGGTGTCCTCAGCAGCCCACGCAAATTGTGTTCAATATTGGGAAGCACTAGAAAGAGACAGTGCCAGCGTTTGTAGGGCTGTGGATGGGGTGTCCAGGCTACTTGAAGAGCAGCAAGAGCTTTTGGTCCTGGCCCCTTTGCGGTGGGAGGAATCCCTGGACGTTCGCAATTGCTGAGCCTGCCTCCGGGTGTCCTCAGCAGCCCATGCCAATAGTGTTCAATTTTGGGAGGCACTAGAAAGAGACAGAGCCAGCGTTTGTAGGGCTGTGAATGGGGTGTCCAGGCTACTTGAAGAGCAGCAAGAGCTTTTGGTCCTGGCCCCTTTGCGGTGGGAGGAATCCCTGGACGTTCGCAATTCCTGAGGCTGCCGCCGGGTGTACTCGGCGTCCCACGCAAAGAGTGTTCTCGTTTGGGAGGCTCTAGAAAGAGACAGCACCAGCGTTGGTGGGTCTGTGAATGGGGTGTCCTGGCTACTCGAAGAGCAGCAAGAGCTTTTGGTCCTGGCGCCTTTGGGGTGGGAGGAATCCCTGGACGTTCGCAATTGCTGATCCTGCCGCCGGGTGTCCTCTGCGGCCCACGCAAACAGTGTTCTCTTTTGGGAGGCTCTAGAAAGAGACAGTGCCAGCGTTGGTGGGTCTGTGAATGGGGTTGCCTGGCTACTTGAAGAGCAGCAAGAGCTTTTGGTCCTGGCCCCTTTGCGGTGGGAGGAATCCCTGGACGTTCGCAATTGCTGAGCCTGCCTCCGGGTGTCCTCAGCAGCCCACACAGATAGTATTGGGCTTTGGGAGGCACCAGAAAGAGACAGCGCCAGCGTTTGTAGGGCTGTGAATGGGGTTGCTTGGCTACTTGAAGAGCAGCAAGAGCTTTTGGTCCTGGTCCCTTTGGGGTGGGAGGAATCCCTGGACGTTCGCACTTGCTGAGCTGGGCTCGGGGTGTACTCAGCTCCGCAGGCAGATAATATTGGAGTTTGGGAGGTTCTAGAAAGAGACAGCGCCAGCGTTGGTGGGTCTGTGAATGGGGTGTCCTGACTACTTGAAGAGCAGCAAGAGCTTTTGGTCCTGGCCCCTTTGGGGTGGGAGGAATCCCTGGACGTTCGCAATTGCTGAGCCTTCCTCCGGGTGTCCTCAGCAGCCCACGCAGATATTACTGGGCTTTTGGAGGCACTAGAAAGAGACAGCGCCAGCGTTTGTAGGGCTGTGAATGGGGTTGCGTGGCTACTTAAAGAGCAGCAAGAGCTTTTGGTCCTGGCCTCTTTGCCGTGGGAGTAACCCCTGGACGTTCGCAATTGCTGAGCCTGCCGCCGGGTGTACTCGGCGGCTCACGCAAACAGTGATCTCTTTTGGGAGGCTCTAGAAAGAGACAGCGCCAGCGTTTGTAGGGCTGTGGATGGGGTGTCCAGGCTACTTGAAGAGCAGCAAGAGCTTTTGGTCCTGGCCCCTTTGCGGTGGGAGGAATCCCTGGACGTTCGCAATTGCTGAGCCTGCCTCCGGGTGTCCTCAGCAGTCCACGCAAATAGTGTTCAATTTTGGGAGGCTCTAGAAAGAGACAGAGCCAGCGTTTGTAGGGCTGTGAATGGGGTGTCCTGGCTACTTGAAGAGCAGCAAGAGCTTTTGGTCCTGGCGCCTTTGGGGTGGGAGGAATCCCTGGACGTTCGCAATTGCTGAGCCTGCCTCAGGGTGTACTCGGCAGCCCACGCAAACAGTGTTATCTTTTGGGAGGCTCTAGAAAGAGACAGCACCAGCGTTGGTGGGTCTGTGAATGCGGTTGCCTGGCTACTTGAAGAGCAGCAAGAGCTTTTGGTCCTGGCCCCTTTGCGGTGGGAGGAATCCCTGGACGTTCGCAATTGCTGAGCCTGCCGCCGGGTGTCCTCAGCGGCCCACGCAAACAGTGTTCTCTTTTGGGAGGCTCTAGAAAGAGACAGTGCCAGTGTTTGTGCGTCTATGAATGGGGTTTGCCTCGCTACTTGAAGAGCAGCAAGAGCTTTTGATCCTGGTCCCTTTGCAGTGGGAGGAATCCCTGGACGTTCGCAATTGCTGATCCTGCCTCAGGGTGTACTCGGTGGCCCACGCAGATAGTATTGGGCTTTGGGAGGCTCTAGAAAGAGACAGCGCCAGCGTATGTAGGGCTGTGAATGGGGTTGCGTGGCTACTTGAAGAGCAGCAAGAGCTTTTGGTCCTGGCCCCTTTGGGGTGGGAGGAATCCCTGGACGTTCGCAATTCCTGAGCCTGCCGCCGGGTGTACTCGGCGTCCCACGCAAACAGTGTTCTCTTTTGGGAGGCACCAGAAAGAGACTGCGCCAGCGTTTGTAGGGCTGTGAATGGGGTTGCATGGCTACTTGAAGAGCAGCAAGAGCTTTTGGTCCTGGCCCCTTTGGGGTGGGAGGAATCCCTGGACGTTCACAATTGCTGAGCCTGCCTCAGGGTGTCCTCAGCGGCCCACGCAAACAGTGTTCAATTTTGGGAGGCTCTAGAAAGAGACAGCGCCAGCGTTTGTAGGGCTGTGAATGGGGTTGCCTGGCTACTTGAAGAGCAGCAAGAGCTTTTGGTCCTGGCGCCTTTGGGGTGGGAGGAATCCCTGGACGTTCGCAATTGCTGAGCCTGCCTCCGGGTGTCCTTAGAGGCCCACTCAAACAGTGTTCTCTTTTGGGAGGCTCTAGAAAGAGACAGAGCCAGCGTTGGTGTGTCTGTGAATGGTGTGTCCTGACTACTTGAAGAGCAGCAAGAGCTTTTGGTCCTGGCCCCTTTGCGGTGGGAGGAATCCCTGGACGTTCGCAATTGCTGAGCCTGCCGCCGGGTGTCCTCAGCAGCCCACACAGATAGTATTGGGCTTTGGGAGGCACCAGAAAGAGACAGCGCCAGCGTTTGTAGGGCTGTGAATGGGGTTGCGTGGCTACTTGAAGAGCAGCAAGAGCTTTTGGTCCTGGCCCCTTTGCGGTGGGAGGAATCCCTGGACGTTCGCAATTGCTGAGCCTGCCTCCGGGTGTCCTCAGCGGCCCACGCAGATAGTATTGGGCTTTGGGAGACACCAGAAAGAGACAGCGCCAGCGTTTGTAGGGCTGTGAATGGGGTGTCCAGGCTATTTGAAGAGCAGCAAGAGCTTTTGGTCCTGGCCCCTTTGCAGTGGGAGGAATTCCTGGACGTTTGCAATTGCTGAGCCTGCCTCCGGGTGTCCTTAGAGGCCCACTCAAACAGTGTTCTCTTTTGGGCGGCTCTAGAAAGAGACAGCACCAGCGTTGGTGGGTCTGTGAATGGTGTGTCCTGACTACTTGAAGAGCAGTAAGAGCTTTTGGTCCTGGCCCCTTTGCGGTGGGAGGAATCCCTGGACGTTCGCAATTGCTGAGCCTGCCTCCGGGTGTCCTCAGCAGCCCACGCAAATAGTGTTCAATATTGGGAGGCACTAGAAAGAGACAGCGCCAATGTTTGCAGGGCTGTGGATGGGGTGTCCTGGGTACTTGAAGAGCAGCAAGAGCTTTTGGTCCTGGCCCCTTTGGGGTGGGAGGAATCCCTGGACGTTCGCAATTGCTGAGCCTGCCTCCGGGTGTACTCCGTGGCCCACGCAAACTGTGTTCTCTTTTGGGAGGCTCTAGAAAGAGACAGCACCAGCGTTGGTGGGTCTGTGAATGGGGTTGCCTGGCTACTTGAAGAGCAGCAAGAGCTTTTGGTCCTGGCGCCTTTGGGGTGGCAGGAATCCCTGGACGTTCGCAATTGCTGATCCTGCCTCCGGGTGTCCTTAGAGGCCCACTCAAACAGTGTTGTCTTTTGGAAGGCTCTAGAAAGAGACAGCACCAGCGTTGGTGGGGCTGTGAATGGTGTGTCCTGGCTACTTGAAGAGCAGCAAGAGCTTTTGGTCCTGGCCCCTTTGCGGTGGGAGGAATCCCTGGACGTTCGCAATTGCTGAGCCTGCCTCCGGGTGTCCTCAGCAGTCCACGCAAATAGTGTTCAATTTTGGGAGGCTCTAGAAAGAGACAGAGCCAGCGTTTGTAGGGCTGTGAATGGGTTGTCCTGGCTACTTGAAGAGCAGCAAGAGCTTTTGGTCCTGGCCCCTTTGGGGTGGGAGGAATCCCTGGACGTTCGCAATTCCTGAGCCTGCCGCCGGGTGTACTCGGCGTCCCACGCAAACAGTGTTCTCTTTTGGGAGGCACCAGAAAGAGACTGCGCCAGCGTTTGTAGGGCTGTGAATGGGGTTGCATGGCTACTTGAAGAGCAGCAAGAGCTTTTGGTCCTGGCCCCTTTGGGGTGGGAGGAATCCCTGGACGTTCACAATTGCTGAGCCTGCCTCAGGGTGTCCTCAGCGGCCCACGCAAACAGTGTTCAATTTTGGGAGGCTCTAGAAAGAGACAGCGCCAGCGTTTGTAGGGCTGTGAATGGGGTTGCCTGGCTACTTGAAGAGCAGCAAGAGCTTTTGGTCCTGGCGCCTTTGGGGTGGGAGGAATCCCTGGACGTTCGCAATTGCTGAGCCTGCCTCCGGGTGTCCTTAGAGGCCCACTCAAACAGTGTTCTCTTTTGGGAGGCTCTAGAAAGAGACAGAGCCAGCGTTGGTGTGTCTGTGAATGGTGTGTCCTGACTACTTGAAGAGCAGCAAGAGCTTTTGGTCCTGGCCCCTTTGCGGTGGGAGGAATCCCTGGACGTTCGCAATTGCTGAGCCTGCCGCCGGGTGTCCTCAGCAGCCCACACAGATAGTATTGGGCTTTGGGAGGCACCAGAAAGAGACAGCGCCAGCGTTTGTAGGGCTGTGAATGGGGTTGCGTGGCTACTTGAAGAGCAGCAAGAGCTTTTGGTCCTGGCCCCTTTGCGGTGGGAGGAATCCCTGGACGTTCGCAATTGCTGAGCCTGCCTCCGGGTGTCCTCAGCGGCCCACGCAGATAGTATTGGGCTTTGGGAGACACCAGAAAGAGACAGCGCCAGCGTTTGTAGGGCTGTGAATGGGGTGTCCAGGCTATTTGAAGAGCAGCAAGAGCTTTTGGTCCTGGCCCCTTTGCAGTGGGAGGAATTCCTGGACGTTTGCAATTGCTGAGCCTGCCTCCGGGTGTCCTTAGAGGCCCACTCAAACAGTGTTCTCTTTTGGGCGGCTCTAGAAAGAGACAGCACCAGCGTTGGTGGGTCTGTGAATGGTGTGTCCTGACTACTTGAAGAGCAGTAAGAGCTTTTGGTCCTGGCCCCTTTGCGGTGGGAGGAATCCCTGGACGTTCGCAATTGCTGAGCCTGCCTCCGGGTGTCCTCAGCAGCCCACGCAAATAGTGTTCAATATTGGGAGGCACTAGAAAGAGACAGCGCCAATGTTTGCAGGGCTGTGGATGGGGTGTCCTGGGTACTTGAAGAGCAGCAAGAGCTTTTGGTCCTGGCCCCTTTGGGGTGGGAGGAATCCCTGGACGTTCGCAATTGCTGAGCCTGCCTCCGGGTGTACTCCGTGGCCCACGCAAACTGTGTTCTCTTTTGGGAGGCTCTAGAAAGAGACAGCACCAGCATTGGTGGGTCTGTGAATGGGGTTGCCTGGCTACTTGAAGAGCAGCAAGAGCTTTTGGTCCTGGCGCCTTTGGGGTGGGAGGAATCCCTGGACGTTCGCAATTGCTGATCCTGCCTCCGGGTGTCCTTAGAGGCCCACTCAAACAGTGTTGTCTTTTGGAAGGCTCTAGAAAGAGACAGCACCAGCGTTGGTGGGGCTGTGAATGGTGTGTCCTGGCTACTTGAAGAGCAGCAAGAGCTTTTGGTCCTGGCCCCTTTGCGGTGGGAGGAATCCCTGGACGTTCGCAATTGCTGAGCCTGCCTCCGGGTGTCCTCAGCAGTCCACGCAAATAGTGTTCAATTTTGGGAGGCTCTAGAAAGAGACAGAGCCAGCGTTTGTAGGGCTGTGAATGGGGTGTCCTGGCTACTTGAAGAGCAGCAAGAGCTTTTGGTCCTGGCGCCTTTGGGGTGGGAGGAATCCCTGGACGTTCGCAATTGCTGAGCCTGCCTCAGGGTGTACTCGGCGGCCCACGCAAACAGTGTTATCTTTTGGGAGGCTCTAGAAAGAGACAGCACCAGCGTTGGTGGGTCTGTGAATGCGGTTGCCTGGCTACTTGAAGAGCAGCAAGAGCTTTTGGTCCTGGCCCCTTTGCGGTGGGAGGAATCCCTGGACGTTCGCAATTGCTGAGCCTGCTCCGGGTGTCCTCAGCAGCCCACACAGATAGTATTGGGCTTTGGGAGGCACCTGAAAGAGACAGCGCCAGCGTTTGTAGGGCTGTGAATGGGGTTGCCTGGCTACTTGAAGAGCAGCAAGAGCTTTTGGTCCTGGCCCCTTTGCGGTGCGAGGAATCCTTGGACGTTCGCAATTGCTGAGCCTGCCTCCCGGTGTCCTTAGCGGCCCAAGCAAACAGTGTTCTCTTTTGGGAGGCTCTAGAAAGAGACAGCACCAGCGTTGGTGGGTCTGTGAATGGTGTGTCCTGACTACTTGAAGAGCAGCAAGAGCTTTTGGTCCTGGCCCCTTTGCGGTGGGAGGAATCCCTGGACATTCGCAATTGCTGAGCCTGCCTCCCGGTGTCCTTAGCGGCCCAAGCAAACAGTGTTCTCTTTTGGGAGGCTCTAGAAAGAGACAGTGCCAGTGTTCGTGGGGCTATGAATGGGGTTTGCCTCGCTACCTGAAGAGCAGCAAGAGCTTTTGGTCCTGGCGCCTTTGGGGTGGGAGGAATCCCTGGACGTTCGCAATTGCTGATCCTGCCGCCGGGTGTACTCGGTGGCCCACGCAGATAGTATTGGGCTTTGGGAGTCATTAGAAAGAGACAGCGCCAGCGTTCCTGGGGCTATGAATGGCGTGTCCTGGCTACTTGAAGAGCAGCAAGAGCTTTTGGTCCTGGCCCCTTTGCGGTGGGAGGAATCCCTGGACGTTCGCAATTGCTGATCCTGCCGCCGGGTGTACTCGGTGGCCCACGCAGATAGTATTGGGCTTTGGGAGGCACTAGAAAGAGACAGCGCCAGCGTTGGTGGGTCTGTGAATGGGGTGTCCTGACTACTTGAAGAGCAGCAAGAGCTTTTGGTCCTGGTCCCTTTGCGGTGGGAGGAATCCCTGGACGTTCGCAATTGCTGAGCCTGCCGCCGGGTGTACTCGGCGGCCCACGCAGATATTACTGGGCTTTTGGAGGCACTAGAAAGAGACAGCGCCAGCGTTTGTAGGGCTGTGAATGGGTTTGCGTGGCTACTTAAAGAGCAGCAAGAGCTTTTGGTCCTGGCCTCTTTGCCGTGGGAGTAACCCCTGGACGTTCGCAATTGCTGAGCCTGCCGCCGGGTGTACTCGGCGGCTCACGCAAACAGTGTTCTCTTTTGGGAGGCACTAGAAAGAGACAGCGCCAGCGTTTGTAGGGCTGTCGATGGGGTGTCCAGGCTACTTGAAGAGCAGCAAGAGCTTTTGGTCCTGGCCCCTTTGCGGTGGGAGGAATCCCTGGACGTTCGCAATTGCTGAGCCTGCCTCCGGGTGTCCTCAGCAGTCCACGCTAATAGTGTTCAATTTTGGGAGGCACTAGAAAGAGACAGAGCCAGCGTTTGTAGGGCTGTGAATGGGGTGTCCTGGCTACTTGAAGAGCAGCAAGAGCTTTTGGTCCTGGCCTCTTTGCCGTGAGAGTAACCCCTGGACGTTCGCAATTGCTGAGCCTGCCGCCGGGTGTACTCGGCGGCCCACGCAAAGAGTGTTCTCTTTTGGGAGGCTCTAGAAAGAGACAGCACCAGCGTTGGTGGGTCTGTGAATGGGGTTGCCTGGCTACTTGAAGAGCAGCAAGAGCTTTTGGTCCTGGCCCCTTTGGGGTGGGAGGAATCCCTGGACGTTCGCAATTGCTGATCCTGCCTCCGGGTGTCCTTAGAGGCCCACTCAAACAGTGTTCTCTTTTGGGAGGCTCTAGAAAGAGACAGTTGCAGCTTTCGTTGGTCTGTGACTGGTGTGTCTTGACTACTTGAAGAGCAGCAAGAGCTTTTGGTCCTGGCCCCTTTGGGGTGGGAGGAATCCCTGGATGTTCGCAATTGCTGAGCCTGCCGCCGGGTGTCCTCAGCGGCCCACGCAAACAGTGTTCTCTTTTGGGAGGCTCTAGAAAGAGACAGTGCCAGCGTTGGTGGGTCTGTGAATGGGGTTGCGTGGCTACTTGAAGAGCAGCAAGAGCTTTTGGTCCTGGCCCCTTTGGGGTGGGAGGAATCCCTGGACGTTCGCAATTCCTGAGCCTGCCGCCGGGTGTCCTCAGCAGCCCACACAGATAGTATTGGGCTTTGGGAGGCACCAGAAAGAGACAGCGCCAGCGTTTGTAGGGCTGTGAATGGGGTTGCGTGGCTACTTGAAGAGCAGCAAGAGCTTTTGGTCCTGGCCC
The DNA here is from genome assembly GCF_965183815.1 of Platalea leucorodia. Taxonomy (NCBI): domain Eukaryota; kingdom Metazoa; phylum Chordata; class Aves; order Pelecaniformes; family Threskiornithidae; genus Platalea; species Platalea leucorodia. Next base: position 21,628,200 of record NC_138828.1, read on the forward strand.
CTTTGCGGTGGGAGGAATCCCTGGACGTTCGCAATTGCTGAGCCTGCCGCCGGGTGTCCTCAGCAGCCCACACAGATAGTATTGGGCTTTGGGAGGCACCAGAAAGAGACAGCGCCAGCGTTTGTAGGGCTGTGAATGGGGTTGCGTGGCTACTTGAAGAGCAGCAAGAGCTTTTGGTCCTGGCCCCTTTGCGGTGGGAGGAATCCCTGGACGTTCGCAATTGCTGAGCCTGCCTCCGGGTGTACTCTAGCGGCCCACGCAGATAGTATTGGGCTTTGGGAGACACCAGAAAGAGACAGCGCCAGCGTTGGTGGGTCTGTGAATGGGGTTGCGTGGCTACTTGAAGAGCAGCAAGAGCTTTTGGTCCTGGCGCCTTTGGGGTGGGAGGAATCCCTGGACGTTCGCAATTGCTGATCCTGCCTCCGGGTGTCCTTAGAGGCCCACTCAAACAGTGTTCTCTTTTGGGAGGGTGTAGAAAGAGACAGTGCCAGCGTTCATTGGTCTGTGAATGGTGTGTCCTGACTACTTGAAGAGCAGCAAGAGCTTTTGGTCGAGGCCCCTTTGCGGTGGGAGGAATCCCTGGACGTTCGCAATTGCTGGTCCTGCCGCCGGGTGTCCTCAGCGGCCCACGCAAACAGTGTTCTCTTTTGGGAGGCTCTAGAAAGAGACAGTGCCAGTGTTTGTGGGTCTATGAATGGGGTTTGGCTCGCTACTTGAAGAGCAGCAAGAGCTTTTGGTCCTGTCCCCTTTGCGGGGGGAGGAATCCCTGGACGTTCGCAATTGCTGATCCTGCCTCAGGGTGTACTCGGTGGCCCAAGCAGATAGTATTGGGCTTTGGGAGGCTCTAGAAAGAGACAGCGCCATCGTATGTAGGGCTGTGAATGGGGTGTCCTGGCTACTTGAAGAGCAGCAAGAGCTTTTGGTCCTGGCCCCTTTGCGGTGGGAGGAATCCCTGGACGTTCACAATTCCTGAGCCTGCCGCCGGGTGTCCTCAGCGGCTCACGCAAACAGTGTTCTCTTTTGGGCGGCTCTAGAAAGAGACAGCACCAGCGTTGGTGGGTCTGTGAATGGTGTGTCCTGACTACTTGAAGAGCAGCAAGAGCTTTTGGTCCTGGCCCCTTTGCGGTGGGAGGAATCCCTGGACGTTCGCAATTGCTGAGCCTGCCGCCGGGTGTCCTCAGCGGCCCACGCAAACAGTGTTCTCTTTTGGGAGGCTCTAGAAAGAGACAGTGCCAGTGTTCGTGGGTCTATGAATGGGGTTTGCCTCGCTACTTGAAGAGCAGCAAGAGCTTTTGGTCCTGGTCCCTTTGCGGTGGGAGGAATCCCTGGACGTTTGCAATTGCTGAGCATGCCTCAGGGTGTACTCGGTGGCCCACGCAGATAGTATTGGGCTTTAGGAGGCACTAGAAAGAGACATCACCAGCGTTGGTGGGGCTGTGAATGGGGTTGCCTGGCTACTTGAAGAGCAGCAAGAGCTTTTGGTCCTGGCCCCTTTGCCGTAGGAGTAACCCCTGCTTGTTTGCAATTGCTGAGCCTGCCTCCGGGTGTACTCAGCGGCCCTCGCAGATAGTATTGGGCTTTGGGAGGCACCGGAAAGAGACAGCGCCAGCGTTTGTAGGGCTGTGAATGGGGTTGCGTGGCTACTTGAAGAGCAGCAAGAGCTTTTGGTCCTCGCGCCTTTGAGGTGGGAGGAATCCCTGGACGTTCGCAATTGCTGATTCCGCCTCAGGGTGTACTCGGTGGCCCACGCAGATAGTATTGGGCTTTGGGAGGCACTTGAAAGAGACAGCGCCAGCGTATGTAGGGCTGTGAATGGGGTTGCGTGGCTACTTGAAGAGCAGTTAGAGCTTTTGGTCCTGGCCCCTCTGCGGTGGAAGAAATCCTTGGACGTTCGCAATTGCTGAGCCTGCCGCCGGGTGTCCTCAGCAGCCCATGCAAATAGTGTTCTCTTTTGGGAGGCTCTAGAAAGAGACAGTGCCAGTGTTCGTGGGGCTATGAATGGGGTTTGCCTCGCTACCTGAAGAGCAGCAAGAGCTTTTGGTCCTGGTCCCTTTGCGGTGGGAGGAATCCCTGGACGTTCGCAATTCCTAAGCCTGCCGCCGGGTGTCCTCAGCAGCCAACACAAACAGTGTTCTCTTTTGGGAGGCTCTAGAAAGAAACAGTGCCAGTGTTCATGGGGCTATGAATGGGGTTACGTGGCTACTTGAAGAGCAGCAAGAGCTTTTGGTCCTGGCCCCTTTGCAGTGGGAGGAATCCCTGGACGTTCGCAATTGCTGAGCCTGCCTCCGGGTGTCCTCAGCAGCCCACGCAAATAGTGTTCAATATTGGGAGGCACTAGAAAGAGACAAAGCCAGCGTTTGTAGGGCTGTGAATGGGGTGTCCAGGCTACTTGAAGAGCAGTAAGAGCTTTTGGTCCTGGCCCCTTTGCGGTGGGAGGAATCCCTGGACGTTCGCAATTGCTGAGCCTGCCGCCGGGTGTCCTTATCGGCTCACGCAAACAGTGTTCTCTTTTGGGAGGCTCTAGAAAGAGACAGTGCCAGTGTTCGTGGGTCTATGAATGGGGTTTGCCTCGCTACTTGAAGAGCAGCAAGAGCTTTTGGTCCTGGCCCCTTTGCGGTGGGAGGAATCCCTGGACGTTCGCAATTGCTGATCCTGCCTCCGGGTGTACTCGGTGGCCCACGCAGATAGTATTGGGCTTTGGGAGGCACTAGAAAGGGACAGCACCAGCGTTGGTGGTTCTGTGAATGGGGTGTCCTGGCTTCTTGAAGAGCAGCAAGAGCTTTTGGTCCTGGCCCCTTTGCGGTTGGAGGAATCCCTGGACGTTCGCAATTGCTGAGCCTGCCGCCGGGTATACTCGGCGGCCCACGAAAATTGTGTTCAATTTTGGGAGGCTCTAGAAAGAGACAGCGCCAGCGTTGGTGGGTCTGTGAATGGGGTGTCCTGGCTACTTGAAGAGCAGCAAGAGCTTTTGGTCCTGCCCCTTTGCAGTGGGAGGAATCCCTGGACGTTCGCACTTGCTGAGCCTGCCTCCCGGTGTCCTCAGCAGCCCACGCAGATATTACTGGGCTTTTGGAGGCACTAGAAAGAGACAGCGCCATCGTTTGTAGGGCTGTGAATGGGGTTGCGTGGCTACTTGAAGAGCAGCAAGAGCTTTTGGTCCTGGCCCCTTTGGGGTGGGAGTAACCCCTGGAGGTTTGCAATTGCTGAGCCTGCCGCCGGGTGTCCTCAGCGGCCCACGCAAATAGTGTTCAATTTTGGGAGGCTCTAGAAAGAGACAGCACCAGCGTTGGTGGGGCTGTGAATGGGGTGCCTGGCTACTTGAAGAGCAGCAAGAGCTTTTGGTCCTTGCGCCTTTGGGGTGGCAGGAATCCCTGGACGTTCGCAATTGTGTTGCCTGCCTCCGGGTGTACTCGGTGGCCCACGCAAAGAGTGTTCTCTTTTGGGAGGCTCTAGAAAGAGACAGTGCCAGCGTTCATGGGGCTATGAATGGGGTTTGCCTCGCTACCTGAAGAGCAGCAAGAGCTTTTGGTCCTGGCCCCTTTGCGGTGGGAGGAACCCTGGACGTTCGCAATTGCTGATCCTGCCTCAGGGTGTACTCGGTGGCCCACGCAGATAGTATTGGGCTTTGGGAGGCACTAGAAAGAGACAGCGCCAGCGTTGGTGGGTCTGTGAATGGGGTGTCCTGACTACTTGAAGAGCAGCAAGAGCTTTTGGTCCTGGCCCCTTTGGGGTGGGAGGAATCCCTGGACGTTCGCAATTGCTGAGCCTGCCTCCGGGTGTACTCGGCGGCCCACGCAGATATTACTGGGCTTTTGGAGGCACTAGAAAGAGACAGCGCCAGCGTTTGTAGGGCTGTGAATGGGGTTGCGTGGCTACTTGAAGAGCAGCAAGAGCTTTTGGTCCTGGCCCCTTTGCGGTGGGAGGAATCCCTGGACGTTCGCAATTGCTGAGCCTTCCTCCGGGTGTCCTCAGCAGCCCACGCAAATAGTGTTCAATTTTGGGAGGCACTAGAAAGAGACAGAGCCAGCGTTTGTAGGGCTGTGAATGGGGTGTCCAGGCTACTTGAAGAGCAGCAAGAGCTTTTGGTCCTGGCGCCTTTGGGATGGGAGGAATCCCTGGACGTTCGCAATTGCTGAGCCTGCCTCCGGGTCTCCTCAGAAGCCCACGCAAATAGTGTTCTCTTTTGGGAGGCTCTAGAAAGAGACAGTGCCAGTGTTCGTGGGGCTATGAATGGGGTTTGCCTGGCTACTTGTAGAGCAGAAAGAGCTTTTGGTCCTGGCCCCTTTGCGGTGGGAGGAATCCCTGGACGTTCGCAATTGCTGATCCTGCCTCCGGGTGTACTCGGCGGCCCACGCAGATATTATTGGGCTTTGGGAGGCACCAGAAAGAGACAGCGCCAGCATTTGTAGGGCTGTGAATGGGGTTGCGTGGCTACTTGAAGAGCAGAAAGAGCTTTTGGTCCTGGCCCCCTTGCCGTGAGAGTAATCCCTGGACGTTCGCAATTGCTGAGCCTGCCTCCGGGTGTCCTCAGCAGCCCACGCAGATAGTATTGGGCTTTGGGAGGCACCAGAAAGACACAGCGCCAGCGTTTGTAGGGCTGTGAATGGGGTTGCGTGGCTACTTGAAGAGCAGCAAGAGCTTTTGATCCTGGCCCCTTTGGGGTGGGAGGAATCCCTGGACGTTCGCAATTGCTGAGCCTGCCTCTGGGTATACTCCGAGGCCCAGGCAGATAGCATTGGAGTTTGGGAGGCTCTAGACAGAGACAGTGACATCGTTTGTGGGCCTATGAATAGGGTTAGGTGGCTAGTTGAAGAGCAGCAAGAGCTTTTGGTCCTGGCCCCTTTGCAGTGGGAGGAATCCCTGGACGTTCGCAATTGCTGAGCCTGCCGCCGGGTGTCCTCAGCGGCCCACGCAAACAGTGTTCTCTTTTGGGAGGCTCTAGAAAGAGACAGTGCCAGTGTTCATGGGGCTATGAATGGGGTTACGTGGCTACTTGAAGAGCAGCAAGAGCTTTTGGTCCTGGTCCCTTTGCGGTGGGAGGAATCCCTGGACGTTCGCAATTGCTGAGCCTGCCGCCGGGTGTCCTCAGTGGCCCACGCAAACAGTGTTCTCTTTTGGGAGGCTCTAGAAAGAGACAGTGCCAGTGTTCATGGGGCTATGAATGGGGTTACGTGGCTACTTGAAGAGCAGCAAGAGCTTTTGGTCCTGGCGCCTTTGGGGTGGGAGGAATCCCTGGACGTTCACAATTGCTGAGCCTGCCGCCGGGTGTCCTCAGCGGCCCACGCAAACAGTGTTCTCTTTTGGGAGGCTCTAGAAAGAGACAGCGCCAGCGTTGGTGGGTCTGTGAATGGGGTTGCGTGGCTACTTGAAGAGCAGCAAGAGCTTTTGGTTCTGGCCCCTTTGGGGTGGGAGGAATCCCTGGACTTTCGCAATTGCTGAGCTGGGCTCCGGGTGTACTCGGGTCCGCAGGCAGATAATATTGGAGTGTGGGGGGCTCTAGAAAGAGACATCACCAGCGTTGGTGTGGCTGTGAATGGGGTTGCCTGGCTACTTGAAGAGCAGCAAGAGCTTTTGGTCCTGGCCCCTTTGAAGTGGGAGTAATCCCTGGACGTTCGCAATTGCTGATCCTGCCATCGGGTGTACTCGGTGGCCCACGCAGATAGTATTGGGCTTTGGGAGGCACTGGAAAGAGACAGCACCAGCGTTGGTGGGTCTGTGAATGGGGTGTCCTGGCTACTTGAAGAGCAGCAAGAGCTTTTGGTCCTGGCCCCTTTGGGGTGGGAGGAATCCCTGGACGTTCGCAATTGCTGAGCCTGCCTCCGGGTGTCCTCAGCAGCCCACACAGATAGTATTGGGCTTTGGGAGGCACCAGAAAGAGACAGCGCCAGCGTTTGTAGGGCTGTGAATGGGGTTGCTTGGCTACTTGAAGAGCAGCAAGAGCTTTTGGTCCTGGTCCCTTTGGGGTGGGAGGAATCCCTGGACGTTCGCACTTTCTGAGCTGGGCTCGGGGTGTACTCAGCTCCGCAGGCAGATAATATTGGAGTTTGGGAGGTTCTAGAAAGAGACAGCACCAGCGTTGGTGTGTCTGTGAATGGGGTGTCCTGACTACTTGAAGAGCAGCAAGAGCTTTTGGTCCTGGCGCCTTTGGGGTGGGAGGAATCCCTGGACGTTCGCAATTGCTGAGCCTGCCTCAGGGTGTCCTCAGTGGCCCACGCAAACAGTGTTCTCTTTTGGGAGGCACCAGAAAGAGACAGCGCCAGCGTTGGTTGGTCTGTGAATGGGGTTGCCTGGCTACTTGAAGAGCAGCAAGAGCTTTTGGTCCTGGCCCCTTTGCGGTGGGAGGAATCCCTGGACGTTCGCAATTGCTGAGCCTGCCCCGGGTGTCCTCAGCAGCCCACACAGATAGTATTGGGCTTTGGGAGGCACCAGAAAGAGACAGCGCCAGCGTTTGTAGGGCTGTGAATGGGGTTTCCTGGCTAGTTGAAGAGCAGCAAGAGCTTTTGGTCCTGGTCCCTTTGGGGTGGGAGGAATCCCTGGAGATTCACAATTGCTGAGCTGGGCTCGGGGTGTACTCAGCTCCGCAGGCAGATAATATTGGAGTTTGGGAGGTTCTAGAAAGAGACAGCACCAGCGTTGGTGGGGCTGTGAATGGGGTGTCCTGGCTACTTGAAGAGCAGCAAGAGCTTTTGGTCCTGGCCCCTTTGCGGTGGGAGGAATCCCTGGACGTTCGCAATTGCTGAGCCTGCCTCCGGGTGTCCTTAGAGGCCCACTCAAACAGTGTTCTCTTTTGGAAGGCTCTAGAAAGAGAAAGCACCAGCGTTGGTGGGGCTGTGAATGGGGTGTCCTGTCTACTTGAAGAGCAGCAAGAGCTTTTGGTCCTGGCCCCTTTGCCGTGGGAGGAATCCCTGGACGTTCGCAATTGCTGAGCCTGCTCCGGGTGTCCTCAGCAGCCCACACAGATAGTATTGGGCTTTGGGAGGAACCAGAAAGAGACAGCGCCAGCGTTTGTAGGGCTGTGAATGGGGTTGCCTTGCTACTTGAAGAGCAGCAAGAGCTTTTGGTCCTGGTCCCTTTGCGGTGGGAGTAATCCCTGGACGTTCGCAATTGCTGAGCCTGCCACCGGGTGTACTCGGCAGCCCACGCAAATAATGTTCAATTATGGGAGGCTAGAAAGAGACAGCGCCAGCGTTCGTTGGTCTGTGAATGGGGTTGCCTGGCTACTTGAAGAGCAGTAAGAGCTTTTGGTCCTGGCCCCTCTGCGGTGGGAGGAATCTCTGGACGTTCGCAATTGCTGAGCCTGCCTCCATGTGTCCTTAGCGGCCGAAGCAAACAGTGTTCTCTTTTGGGAGGCTCTAGAAAGAGACAGTGCCAGTGTTCGTGGGGCTATGAATGGGGTTTGCCTCGCTACCTGAAGAGCAGCAAGAGCTTTTGGTCCTGGCCCCTTTGCGGTGGGAGGAATCCCTGGACGTTCGCAATTGCTGATCCTGCCGCCGGGTGTACTCGGTGGCCCACGCAGATAGTATTGGGCTTTGGGAGGCACTAGAAAGAGACAGCGCCAGCGTTGGTGGGTCTGTGAATGGGGTGTCCTGACTACTTGAAGAGCAGCAAGAGCTTTTGGTCTTGGCCCCTTTGCGGTGGGAGGAATCCCTGGACGTTCGCAATTGCTGAGCCTGCCGCCGGGTGTACTCGGCAGCCCACGCAGATATTACTGGGCTTTTGGAGGCACTAGAAAGAGACAGCGCCAGCGTTTGTAGGGCTGTGAATGGGGTGTCCTGGCTACTTGAAGAGCAGCAAGAGCTTTTGGTCCTGGCCTCTTTGCCGTGGGAGTAACCCCTGGACGTTCGCAATTGCTGAGCCTGCCGCCGGGTGTACTCGGCGGCCCACGCAAATAGTGTTCTCTTTTGGGAGGGTCTAGAAAGAGACATCGCCAGCGTTTGTAGAGCTGTGGATGGGGTGTCCAGGCCACTTGAAGAGCAGCAAGAGCTTTTGGTCCTGGCCCCTTTGCGGTGGGAGGAATCCCTGGATGTTCGCAATTGCTGAGCCTGCCTCCGGGTCTCCTCAGCAGCCCACGCAAATAGTATTCAATATTGGGAGGCACTAGAAAGAGACAGTGCCAGCGTTTGTAGGGCTGTGGATGGGGTGTCCAGGCTACTTGAAGAGCAGCAAGAGCTTTTGGTCCTGGCGCCTTTGGGGTGGGAGGAATCCCTGGACGTTCGCAATTGCTGAGCCTTCCTCCGGGTGTCCTCAGCAGCCCACGCAAATAGTGTTCAATTTTGGGAGGCACTAGAAAGAGACAGAGCCAGCGTTTGTAGGGCTGTGAATGGGGTGTCCAGGCTACTTGAAGAGCAGCAAGAGCTTTTGGTCCTGGCGCCTTTGGGATGGGAGGAATCCCTGGACGTTCGCAATTGCTGAGCCTGCCTCCGGGTCTCCTCAGCAGCCCACGCAAATAGTGTTCAATTTTGGGAGGCACTAGAAAGAGACAGAGCCAGCGTTTGTAGGGCTGTGAATGGGGTGTCCAGGCTACTTGAAGAGCAGCAAGAGCTTTTGGTCCTGGCGCCTTTGGGGTGGGAGGAATCCCTGGACGTTTGCAATTGCTGAGCCTGCCTCAGGGTGTCCTTAGAGGCCCACTCAAACAGTGTTCTCTTTTGGGAGGCTCTAGAAAGAGACAGTGCCAGTGTTCGTGGGGCTATGAATGGGGTTTGCCTGGCTACTTGTAGAGCAGCAAGAGCTTTTGGTCCTGGCCCCTTTGCGGTGGGAGGAATCCCTGGACGTTCGCAATTGCTGATCCTGCCTCCGGGTGTACTCGGCGGCCCACGCAGATAGTATTGGGCTTTGGGAGGCACCAGAAAGAGACAGCGCCAGCATTTGTAGGGCTGTGAATGGGGTTGCGTGGCTACTTGAAGAGCAGCAAGAGCTTTTGGTCCTGGCCCCCTTGCCGTGAGAGTAATCCCTGGACGTTCGCAATTGCTGAGCCTGCCTCCGGGTGTCCTCAGCAGCCCACGCAGATAGTATTGGGCTTTGGGAGGCACCAGAAAAACACAGCGCCAGCGTTTGTAGGGCTGTGAATGGGGTTGCGTGGCTACTTGAAGAGCAGCAAGAGCTTTTGATCCTGGCCCCTTTGGGGTGGGAGGAATCCCTGGACGTTCGCAATTGCTGAGCCTGCCTCTGGGTATACTCCGAGGCCCAGGCAAATAGCATTGGAGTTTGGGAGGCTCTAGACAGAGACAGTGACATCGTTGGTGGGCCTATGAATAGGGTTAGGTGGCTAGTTGAAGAGCAGCAAGAGCTTTTGGTCCTGGGCCCTTTGCAGTGGGAGGAATCCCTGGACGTTCGCAATTGCTGAGCCTGCCTCAGGGTGTCCTCAGCGGCCCACGCAAACAGTGTTCTCTTTTGGGAGGCTCTAGAAAGAGACAGTGCCAGTGTTCATGGGGCTATGAATGGGGTTACGTGGCTACTTGAAGAGCAGCAAGAGCTTTTGGTCCTGGTCCCTTTGCGGTGGGAGGAATCCCTGGACGTTCGCAATTGCTGAGCCTGCCGCCGGGTGTCCTCAGTGGCCCACGCAAACAGTGTTCTCTTTTGGGAGGCTCTAGAAAGAGACAGTGCCAGTGTTCATGGGGCTATGAATGGGGTTACGTGGCTACTTGAAGAGCAGCAAGAGCTTTTGGTCCTGGCCTCTTTGCCGTGGGAGTAACCCCTGGACGTTCGCAATTGCTGAGCCTGCCGCCGGGTGTCCTCAGCGGCCCACGCAAACAGTGTTCTCTTTTGGGAGGCTCTAGAAAGAGACAGCGCCAGCGTTGGTGGGTCTGTGAATGGGGTTGCGTGGCTACTTAAAGAGCAGCAAGAGCTTTTGGTTCTGGCCCCTTTGGGGTGGGAGGAATCCCTGGACTTTCGCAATTGCTGAGCTGGGCTCCGGGTGTACTCGGGTCCGCAGGCAGATAATATTGGAGTGTGGGGGGCTCTAGAAAGAGACATCACCAGCGTTGGTGGGGCTGTGAATGGGGTTGCCTGGCTACTTGAAGAGCAGCAAGAGCTTTTGGTCCTGGCCCCTTTTAAGTGGGAGTAATCCCTGGACGTTCGCAATTGCTGATCCTGCCATCGGGTGTACTCGGTGGCCCACGCAGATAGTATTGGGCTTTGGGAGGCACTGGAAAGAGACAGCACCAGCGTTGGTGGGTCTGTGAATGGGGTGTCCTGGCTACTTGAAGAGCAGCAAGAGCTTTTGGTCCTGGCCCCTTTGGGGTGGGAGGAATCCCTGGACGTTCGCAATTGCTGAGCCTGCCTCCGGGTGTACTCGGCGGCCCATGCAGATAGCATTGGGCTTTGGGAGGCACCAGAAAGAGACAGCGCCAGCGTTTGTAGGGCTGTGAATGGGGTTGCGTGGCTACTTGAAGAGCAGCAAGAGCTTTTGGTCCTGGCCCCTTTGCGGTGGGAGGAATCCCTGGACGTTTGCAATTGCTGAGCATGCCTCCGTGTGTACTCGGTGGCCCACGCAGATAGTATTGGGCTTTAGGAGGCACTAGAAAGAGACAGCACCAGCGTTGGTGGGGCTTTGAATGGGGTTGCCTGGCTACTTGAAGAGCAGTAAGAGCTTTTGGTCCTGGCCCCTTTGCCGTGGGAGTAACCCCTGGTTGTTTGCAATTGCTGAGCCTGCCTCCGGGTGTACTCAGCGGCCCACGCAAACAGTGTTCTCTTTTGGGAGGCACCAGAAAGAGACAGCGCCAGCGTTGGTGGGTCTGTGAATGGGGTTGCCTGGCTACTTGAAGAGCAGCAAGAGCTTTTGGTCCTGGCCCCTTTGCGGTGGCAGGAATCCCTGGACGTTCGCAATTGCTGAGCCTGCCTCCGGGTGTCCTCAGCGGCCCACGCAAACAGTGTTCTCTTTTGGGAGGCTCTAGAAAGAGACAGCACCAGCGTTGCGGGGTCTGTGAATGGGGTTGCCTGGCTACTTGAAGAGCAGCAAGAGCTTTTGGTCCTGGCGCCTTTGGGGTGGGAGGAATCCCTGGACGTTCGCAATTGCTGAGCCTGCCTCCGGGTGTCCTCAGCAGCCCACACAGATAGTATTGGGCTTTGGGAGGCACCAGAAAGAGACAGCGCCAGCGTTTGTAGGGCTGTGAATGGGGTGTCCAGGCTACCTGAAGAGCAGCAAGAGCTTTTGGTCCTGGCCCCTTTGCGGTGGGAGGAATCCCTGGACGTTCGCACTTGCTGAGCTGGGCTCGGGGTGTACTCAGCTCCGCAGGCAGATAATATTGGAGTTTGGGAGGTTCTAGAAAGAGACAGCGCCAGCGTTGGTGGGTCTGTGAATGGGGTGTCCTGACTACTTGAAGAGCAGCAAGAGCTTTTGGTCCTGGCGCCTTTGGGGTGGGAGGAATCCCTGGACGTTCGCAATTGCTGAGCCTGCCTCAGGGTGTCCTCAGCGGCCCACGCAAACAGTGTTCTCTTTTGGGAGGCACCAGAAAGAGACAGCGCCAGCGTTGGTTGGTCTGTGAATGGGGTTGCCTGGCTACTTGAAGAGCAGCAAGAGCTTTTGGTCCTGGCCCCTTTGGGGTGGGAGGAATCCCTGGACGTTCGCAATTGCTGAGCCTGCCCCGGGTGTCCTCAGCAGCCCACACAGATAGTATTGGGCTTTGGGAGGCACCAGAAAGAGACAGCGCCAGCGTTTGTAGGGCTGTGAATGGGGTTGCGTGGCTACTTGAAGACCAGCAAGAGCTTTTGGTCCTGGTCCCTTTGGGGTGGGAGGAATCCCTGGACGTTCGCACTTGCTGAGCTGGGCTCGGGGTGTACTCAGCTCCGCAGGCAGATAATATTGGAGTTTGGGAGGTTCTAGAAAGAGACAGCACCAGCGTTGGTGGGTCTGTGAATGGGGTTGCCTGGCTACTTGAAGAGCAGCAAGAGCTTTTGGTCCTGGCCCCTTTGCGGTGGGAGGAATCCCTGGACGTTCGCAATTGCTGAGCCTGCCTCCGGGTGTCCTTAGAGGCCCACTCAAACAGTGTTCTCTTTTGGAAGGCTCTAGAAAGAGACAGCACCAGCGTTGGTGGGGCTGTGAATGGTGTGTCCTGACTACCTGAAGAGCAGCAAGAGCTTTTTGTCCTGGCCCCTTTGCGGTGGGAGGAATCCCTGGACGTTCGCAATTGCTGAGCCTGCTCCGGGTGTCCTCAGCAGCCCACACAGATAGTATTGGGCTTTGGGAGGAACCAGAAAGAGACAGCGCCAGCGTTTGTAGGGCTGTGAATGGGGTTGCCTTGCTACTTGAAGAGCAGCAAGAGCTTTTGGTCCTGGCCCCTTTGGGGTGGGAGGAATCCCTGGACGTTCGCAATTGCTGAGCCTGCCGCCGGGTGTACTCGGCAGCCCACGCAAATAATGTTCAATTATGGGAGGCTAGAAAGAGACAGCGCCAGCGTTGGTTGGTCTGTGAATGGGGTTGCCTGGCTACTTGAAGAGCAGTAAGAGCTTTTGATCCTGGCCCCTCTGCGGTGGGAGGAATCTCTGGACGTTCGCAATTGCTGAGCCTGCCTCCATGTGTCCTTAGCGGCCGAAGCAAACAGTGTTCTCTTTTGGGAGGCTCTAGAAAGAGACAGTGCCAGTGTTCGTGGGGCTATGAATGGGGTTTGCCTCGCTACCTGAAGAGCAGCAAGAGCTTTTGGTCCTGGCCCCTTTGCGGTGGGAGGAATCCCTGGACGTTCGCAATTGCTGATCCTGCCGCCGGGTGTACTCGGTGGCCCACGCAGATAGTATTGGGCTTTGGGAGGCACTAGAAAGAGACAGCGCCAGCGTTGGTGGGTCTGTGAATGGGGTTACGTGGCTACTTGAAGAGCAGCAAGAGCTTTTGGTCTTGGCCCCTTTGCGGTGGGAGGAATCCCTGGACGTTCGCAATTGCTGAGCCTGCCGCCAGGTGTACTCGGCAGCCCACGCAGATATTACTGGGCTTTTGGAGGCACTAGAAAGAGACAGCGCCAGCGTTTGTAGGGCTGTGAATGGGTTTGCGTGGCTACTTAAAGAGCAGCAAGAGCTTTTGGTCCTGGCCTCTTTGCCGTGGGAGTAACCCCTGGACGTTCGCAATTGCTGAGCCTGCCGCCGGGTGTACTCGGCGGCCCACGCAAACAGTGTTCTCTTTTGGGAGGCACTAGAAAGAGACAGCGCCAGCGTTTGTAGGGCTGTCGATGGGGTGTCCAGGCTACTTGAAGAGCAGCAAGAGCTTTTGGTCCTGGCCCCTTTGCGGTGGGAGGAATCCCTGGACGTTCGCAATTGCTGAGCCTGCCGCCGGGTGTCCTCAGCAGTCCACGCAAATAGTGTTCAATTTTGGGAGGCACTAGAAAGAGACAGAGCCAGTGTTTGTAGGGCTGTGAATGGGGTGTCCTGGCTACTTGAAGAGCAGCAAGAGCTTTTGGTCCTGGCCTCTTTGCCGTGGGAGTAACCCCTGGACGTTCGCAATTGCTGGTCCTGCCGCCGGGTGTACTCGGCGGCCCACGCAAACAGTGTTATATTTTGGGAGGCTCTAGAAAGAGACAGCACCAGCGTTGGTGGGTCTGTGAATGGGGTTGCCTGGCTACTTGAAGAGCAGCAAGAGCTTTTGGTCCTGGCCCCTTTGCGGTGGGAGGAATCCCTGGACGTTCGCAATTGCTGATCCTGCCTCAGGGTGTACTCGGTGGCCCACGCAGATAGTATTGGGCTTTGGGAGGCTCTAGAAAGAGACAGCGCCAGCGTATGTAGGGCTGTGAATGGGGTGTCCAGGCTACTTGAAGAGCAGCAAGAGCTTTTGGTCCTGGCCGCTTTGGGGTGGGAGGAATCCCTGGATGTTCGCAATTGCTGAGCCTGCCTCCGGGTGTCCTCAGCAGCCCACGCAAACAGTGTTCTCTTTTGGGAGGCACCAGAAAGAGACAGCGCCAGCGTATGTAGGGCTGTGAATGGGGTTGCGTGGCTACTTGAAGAGCAGCAAGAGCTTTTGGTCCTGGCCCCTTTGGGGTGGGAGGAATCCCTGGACGTTCGCAATTGCTGAGCCTGCCTCAGGGTGTCCTCAGCGGCCCACGCAAACAGTGTTCTCTTTTGGGAGGCACCAGAAAGAGACAGCGCCAGCGTTGGTTGGTCTGTGAATGGGGTTGCCTGGCTACTTGAAGAGCAGCAAGAGCTTTTGGTCCTGGCCCCTTTGGGGTGGGAGGAATCCCTGGACGTTCGCAATTGCTGAGCCTGCCCCGGGTGTCCTCAGCAGCCCACACAGATAGTATTGGGCTTTGGGAGGCACCAGAAAGAGACAGCGCCAGCGTTTGTAGGGCTGTGAATGGGGTTGCGTGGCTACTTGAAGACCAGCAAGAGCTTTTGGTCCTGGTCCCTTTGGGGTGGGAGGAATCCCTGGACGTTCGCACTTGCTGAGCTGGGCTCGGGGTGTACTCAGCTCCGCAGGCAGATAATATTGGAGTTTGGGAGGTTCTAGAAAGAGACAGCACCAGCGTTGGTGGGTCTGTGAATGGGGTTGCCTGGCTACTTGAAGAGCAGCAAGAGCTTTTGGTCCTGGCCCCTTTGCGGTGGGAGGAATCCCTGGACGTTCGCAATTGCTGAGCCTGCCTCCGGGTGTCCTTAGAGGCCCACTCAAACAGTGTTCTCTTTTGGAAGGCTCTAGAAAGAGACAGCACCAGCGTTGGTGGGGCTGTGAATGGTGTGTCCTGACTACCTGAAGAGCAGCAAGAGCTTTTTGTCCTGGCCCCTTTGCGGTGGGAGGAATCCCTGGACGTTCGCAATTGCTGAGCCTGCTCCGGGTGTCCTCAGCAGCCCACACAGATAGTATTGGGCTTTGGGAGGAACCAGAAAGAGACAGCGCCAGCGTTTGTAGGGCTGTGAATGGGGTTGCGTGGCTACTTGAAGAGCAGCAAGAGCTTTTGGTCCTGGCCCCTTTGCCGTGGGAGGAATCCCTGGACGTTCGCAATTGCTGATCCTGCCTCCGGGTGTACTCGGCGGCCCACGCAGATAGTATTGGGCTTTGGGAGGCACCAGAAAGAGACAGCGCCAGCATTTGTAGGGCTGTGAATGGGGTTGCGTGGCTACTTGAAGAGCAGCAAGAGCTTTTGGTCCTGGCCCCCTTGCCGTGAGAGTAATCCCTGGACGTTCGCAATTGCTGAGCCTGCCTCCGGGTGTCCTCAGCAGCCCACGCAGATAGTATTGGGCTTTGGGAGGCACCAGAAAAACACAGCGCCAGCGTTTGTAGGGCTGTGAATGGGGTTGCGTGGCTACTTGAAGAGCAGCAAGAGCTTTTGATCCTGGCCCCTTTGGGGTGGGAGGAATCCCTGGACGTTCGCAATTGCTGAGCCTGCCTCTGGGTATACTCCGAGGCCCAGGCAAATAGCATTGGAGTTTGGGAGGCTCTAGACAGAGACAGTGACATCGTTGGTGGGCCTATGAATAGGGTTAGGTGGCTAGTTGAAGAGCAGCAAGAGCTTTTGGTCCTGGGCCCTTTGCAGTGGGAGGAATCCCTGGACGTTCGCAATTGCTGAGCCTGCCTCAGGGTGTCCTCAGCGGCCCACGCAAACAGTGTTCTCTTTTGGGAGGCTCTAGAAAGAGACAGTGCCAGTGTTCATGGGGCTATGAATGGGGTTACGTGGCTACTTGAAGAGCAGCAAGAGCTTTTGGTCCTGGTCCCTTTGCGGTGGGAGGAATCCCTGGACGTTCGCAATTGCTGAGCCTGCCGCCGGGTGTCCTCAGTGGCCCACGCAAACAGTGTTCTCTTTTGGGAGGCTCTAGAAAGAGACAGTGCCAGTGTTCATGGGGCTATGAATGGGGTTACGTGGCTACTTGAAGAGCAGCAAGAGCTTTTGGTCCTGGCCTCTTTGCCGTGGGAGTAACCCCTGGACGTTCGCAATTGCTGAGCCTGCCGCCGGGTGTCCTCAGCGGCCCACGCAAACAGTGTTCTCTTTTGGGAGGCTCTAGAAAGAGACAGCGCCAGCGTTGGTGGGTCTGTGAATGGGGTTGCGTGGCTACTTAAAGAGCAGCAAGAGCTTTTGGTTCTGGCCCCTTTGGGGTGGGAGGAATCCCTGGACTTTCGCAATTGCTGAGCTGGGCTCCGGGTGTACTCGGGTCCGCAGGCAGATAATATTGGAGTGTGGGGGGCTCTAGAAAGAGACATCACCAGCGTTGGTGGGGCTGTGAATGGGGTTGCCTGGCTACTTGAAGAGCAGCAAGAGCTTTTGGTCCTGGCCCCTTTTAAGTGGGAGTAATCCCTGGACGTTCGCAATTGCTGATCCTGCCATCGGGTGTACTCGGTGGCCCACGCAGATAGTATTGGGCTTTGGGAGGCACTGGAAAGAGACAGCACCAGCGTTGGTGGGTCTGTGAATGGGGTGTCCTGGCTACTTGAAGAGCAGCAAGAGCTTTTGGTCCTGGCCCCTTTGGGGTGGGAGGAATCCCTGGACGTTCGCAATTGCTGAGCCTGCCTCCGGGTGTACTCGGCGGCCCATGCAGATAGCATTGGGCTTTGGGAGGCACCAGAAAGAGACAGCGCCAGCGTTTGTAGGGCTGTGAATGGGGTTGCGTGGCTACTTGAAGAGCAGCAAGAGCTTTTGGTCCTGGCCCCTTTGCGGTGGGAGGAATCCCTG
This sequence comes from Platalea leucorodia, assembly GCF_965183815.1. Taxonomy (NCBI): domain Eukaryota; kingdom Metazoa; phylum Chordata; class Aves; order Pelecaniformes; family Threskiornithidae; genus Platalea; species Platalea leucorodia. Next base: position 21,644,774 of record NC_138828.1, read on the forward strand.
GACGTTTGCAATTGCTGAGCATGCCTCCGTGTGTACTCGGTGGCCCACGCAGATAGTATTGGGCTTTAGGAGGCACTAGAAAGAGACAGCACCAGCGTTGGTGGGGCTTTGAATGGGGTTGCCTGGCTACTTGAAGAGCAGTAAGAGCTTTTGGTCCTGGCCCCTTTGCCGTGGGAGTAACCCCTGGTTGTTTGCAATTGCTGAGCCTGCCTCCGGGTGTACTCAGCGGCCCACGCAAACAGTGTTCTCTTTTGGGAGGCACCAGAAAGAGACAGCGCCAGCGTTGGTGGGTCTGTGAATGGGGTTGCCTGGCTACTTGAAGAGCAGCAAGAGCTTTTGGTCCTGGCCCCTTTGCGGTGGCAGGAATCCCTGGACGTTCGCAATTGCTGAGCCTGCCTCCGGGTGTCCTCAGCGGCCCACGCAAACAGTGTTCTCTTTTGGGAGGCTCTAGAAAGAGACAGCACCAGCGTTGCGGGGTCTGTGAATGGGGTTGCCTGGCTACTTGAAGAGCAGCAAGAGCTTTTGGTCCTGGCGCCTTTGGGGTGGGAGGAATCCCTGGACGTTCGCAATTGCTGAGCCTGCCTCCGGGTGTCCTCAGCAGCCCACACAGATAGTATTGGGCTTTGGGAGGCACCAGAAAGAGACAGCGCCAGCGTTTGTAGGGCTGTGAATGGGGTGTCCAGGCTACCTGAAGAGCAGCAAGAGCTTTTGGTCCTGGCCCCTTTGCGGTGGGAGGAATCCCTGGACGTTCGCACTTGCTGAGCTGGGCTCGGGGTGTACTCAGCTCCGCAGGCAGATAATATTGGAGTTTGGGAGGTTCTAGAAAGAGACAGCGCCAGCGTTGGTGGGTCTGTGAATGGGGTGTCCTGACTACTTGAAGAGCAGCAAGAGCTTTTGGTCCTGGCGCCTTTGGGGTGGGAGGAATCCCTGGACGTTCGCAATTGCTGAGCCTGCCTCAGGGTGTCCTCAGCGGCCCACGCAAACAGTGTTCTCTTTTGGGAGGCACCAGAAAGAGACAGCGCCAGCGTTGGTTGGTCTGTGAATGGGGTTGCCTGGCTACTTGAAGAGCAGCAAGAGCTTTTGGTCCTGGCCCCTTTGGGGTGGGAGGAATCCCTGGACGTTCGCAATTGCTGAGCCTGCCCCGGGTGTCCTCAGCAGCCCACACAGATAGTATTGGGCTTTGGGAGGCACCAGAAAGAGACAGCGCCAGCGTTTGTAGGGCTGTGAATGGGGTTGCGTGGCTACTTGAAGACCAGCAAGAGCTTTTGGTCCTGGTCCCTTTGGGGTGGGAGGAATCCCTGGACGTTCGCACTTGCTGAGCTGGGCTCGGGGTGTACTCAGCTCCGCAGGCAGATAATATTGGAGTTTGGGAGGTTCTAGAAAGAGACAGCACCAGCGTTGGTGGGTCTGTGAATGGGGTTGCCTGGCTACTTGAAGAGCAGCAAGAGCTTTTGGTCCTGGCCCCTTTGCGGTGGGAGGAATCCCTGGACGTTCGCAATTGCTGAGCCTGCCTCCGGGTGTCCTTAGAGGCCCACTCAAACAGTGTTCTCTTTTGGAAGGCTCTAGAAAGAGACAGCACCAGCGTTGGTGGGGCTGTGAATGGTGTGTCCTGACTACCTGAAGAGCAGCAAGAGCTTTTTGTCCTGGCCCCTTTGCGGTGGGAGGAATCCCTGGACGTTCGCAATTGCTGAGCCTGCTCCGGGTGTCCTCAGCAGCCCACACAGATAGTATTGGGCTTTGGGAGGAACCAGAAAGAGACAGCGCCAGCGTTTGTAGGGCTGTGAATGGGGTTGCCTTGCTACTTGAAGAGCAGCAAGAGCTTTTGGTCCTGGCCCCTTTGGGGTGGGAGGAATCCCTGGACGTTCGCAATTGCTGAGCCTGCCGCCGGGTGTACTCGGCAGCCCACGCAAATAATGTTCAATTATGGGAGGCTAGAAAGAGACAGCGCCAGCGTTGGTTGGTCTGTGAATGGGGTTGCCTGGCTACTTGAAGAGCAGTAAGAGCTTTTGATCCTGGCCCCTCTGCGGTGGGAGGAATCTCTGGACGTTCGCAATTGCTGAGCCTGCCTCCATGTGTCCTTAGCGGCCGAAGCAAACAGTGTTCTCTTTTGGGAGGCTCTAGAAAGAGACAGTGCCAGTGTTCGTGGGGCTATGAATGGGGTTTGCCTCGCTACCTGAAGAGCAGCAAGAGCTTTTGGTCCTGGCCCCTTTGCGGTGGGAGGAATCCCTGGACGTTCGCAATTGCTGATCCTGCCGCCGGGTGTACTCGGTGGCCCACGCAGATAGTATTGGGCTTTGGGAGGCACTAGAAAGAGACAGCGCCAGCGTTGGTGGGTCTGTGAATGGGGTTACGTGGCTACTTGAAGAGCAGCAAGAGCTTTTGGTCTTGGCCCCTTTGCGGTGGGAGGAATCCCTGGACGTTCGCAATTGCTGAGCCTGCCGCCAGGTGTACTCGGCAGCCCACGCAGATATTACTGGGCTTTTGGAGGCACTAGAAAGAGACAGCGCCAGCGTTTGTAGGGCTGTGAATGGGTTTGCGTGGCTACTTAAAGAGCAGCAAGAGCTTTTGGTCCTGGCCTCTTTGCCGTGGGAGTAACCCCTGGACGTTCGCAATTGCTGAGCCTGCCGCCGGGTGTACTCGGCGGCCCACGCAAACAGTGTTCTCTTTTGGGAGGCACTAGAAAGAGACAGCGCCAGCGTTTGTAGGGCTGTCGATGGGGTGTCCAGGCTACTTGAAGAGCAGCAAGAGCTTTTGGTCCTGGCCCCTTTGCGGTGGGAGGAATCCCTGGACGTTCGCAATTGCTGAGCCTGCCGCCGGGTGTCCTCAGCAGTCCACGCAAATAGTGTTCAATTTTGGGAGGCACTAGAAAGAGACAGAGCCAGTGTTTGTAGGGCTGTGAATGGGGTGTCCTGGCTACTTGAAGAGCAGCAAGAGCTTTTGGTCCTGGCCTCTTTGCCGTGGGAGTAACCCCTGGACGTTCGCAATTGCTGGTCCTGCCGCCGGGTGTACTCGGCGGCCCACGCAAACAGTGTTATATTTTGGGAGGCTCTAGAAAGAGACAGCACCAGCGTTGGTGGGTCTGTGAATGGGGTTGCCTGGCTACTTGAAGAGCAGCAAGAGCTTTTGGTCCTGGCCCCTTTGCGGTGGGAGGAATCCCTGGACGTTCGCAATTGCTGATCCTGCCTCAGGGTGTACTCGGTGGCCCACGCAGATAGTATTGGGCTTTGGGAGGCTCTAGAAAGAGACAGCGCCAGCGTATGTAGGGCTGTGAATGGGGTGTCCAGGCTACTTGAAGAGCAGCAAGAGCTTTTGGTCCTGGCCGCTTTGGGGTGGGAGGAATCCCTGGATGTTCGCAATTGCTGAGCCTGCCTCCGGGTGTCCTCAGCAGCCCACGCAAACAGTGTTCTCTTTTGGGAGGCACCAGAAAGAGACAGCGCCAGCGTATGTAGGGCTGTGAATGGGGTTGCGTGGCTACTTGAAGAGCAGCAAGAGCTTTTGGTCCTGGCCCCTTTGGGGTGGGAGGAATCCCTGGACGTTCGCAATTGCTGAGCCTGCCTCAGGGTGTCCTCAGCGGCCCACGCAAACAGTGTTCTCTTTTGGGAGGCACCAGAAAGAGACAGCGCCAGCGTTGGTTGGTCTGTGAATGGGGTTGCCTGGCTACTTGAAGAGCAGCAAGAGCTTTTGGTCCTGGCCCCTTTGGGGTGGGAGGAATCCCTGGACGTTCGCAATTGCTGAGCCTGCCCCGGGTGTCCTCAGCAGCCCACACAGATAGTATTGGGCTTTGGGAGGCACCAGAAAGAGACAGCGCCAGCGTTTGTAGGGCTGTGAATGGGGTTGCGTGGCTACTTGAAGACCAGCAAGAGCTTTTGGTCCTGGTCCCTTTGGGGTGGGAGGAATCCCTGGACGTTCGCACTTGCTGAGCTGGGCTCGGGGTGTACTCAGCTCCGCAGGCAGATAATATTGGAGTTTGGGAGGTTCTAGAAAGAGACAGCACCAGCGTTGGTGGGTCTGTGAATGGGGTTGCCTGGCTACTTGAAGAGCAGCAAGAGCTTTTGGTCCTGGCCCCTTTGCGGTGGGAGGAATCCCTGGACGTTCGCAATTGCTGAGCCTGCCTCCGGGTGTCCTTAGAGGCCCACTCAAACAGTGTTCTCTTTTGGAAGGCTCTAGAAAGAGACAGCACCAGCGTTGGTGGGGCTGTGAATGGTGTGTCCTGACTACCTGAAGAGCAGCAAGAGCTTTTTGTCCTGGCCCCTTTGCGGTGGGAGGAATCCCTGGACGTTCGCAATTGCTGAGCCTGCTCCGGGTGTCCTCAGCAGCCCACACAGATAGTATTGGGCTTTGGGAGGAACCAGAAAGAGACAGCGCCAGCGTTTGTAGGGCTGTGAATGGGGTTGCGTGGCTACTTGAAGAGCAGCAAGAGCTTTTGGTCCTGGCCCCTTTGGGGTGGGAGGAATCCCTGGACGTTCGCAATTGCTGAGCCTGCCGCCGGGTGTACTCGGCAGCCCACGCAAATAATGTTCAATTATGGGAGGCTAGAAAGAGACAGCGCCAGCGTTGGTTGGTCTGTGACTGGGGTTGCCTGGCTACTTGAAGAGCAGTAAGAGCTTTTGATCCTGGCCCCTCTGCGGTGGGAGGAATCTCTGGACGTTCGCAATTGCTGAGCCTGCCTCCATGTGTCCTTAGCGGCCGAAGCAAACAGTGTTCTCTTTTGGGAGGCTCTAGAAAGAGACAGTGCCAGTGTTCGTGGGGCTATGAATGGGGTTTGCCTCGCTACCTGAAGAGCAGCAAGAGCTTTTGGTCCTGGCCCCTTTGCGGTGGGAGGAATCCCTGGACGTTCGCAATTGCTGATCCTGCCGCCGGGTGTACTCGGTGGCCCACGCAGATAGTATTGGGCTTTGGGAGGCACTAGAAAGAGACAGCGCCAGCGTTGGTGGGTCTGTGAATGGGGTTACGTGGCTACTTGAAGAGCAGCAAGAGCTTTTGGTCTTGGCCCCTTTGCGGTGGGAGGAATCCCTGGACGTTCGCAATTGCTGAGCCTGCCGCCAGGTGTACTCGGCAGCCCACGCAGATATTACTGGGCTTTTGGAGGCACTAGAAAGAGACAGCGCCAGCGTTTGTAGGGCTGTGAATGGGTTTGCGTGGCTACTTAAAGAGCAGCAAGAGCTTTTGGTCCTGGCCTCTTTGCCGTGGGAGTAACCCCTGGACGTTCGCAATTGCTGAGCCTGCCGCCGGGTGTACTCGGCGGCCCACGCAAACAGTGTTCTCTTTTGGGAGGCACTAGAAAGAGACAGCGCCAGCGTTTGTAGGGCTGTCGATGGGGTGTCCAGGCTACTTGAAGAGCAGCAAGAGCTTTTGGTCCTGGCCCCTTTGCGGTGGGAGGAATCCCTGGACGTTCGCAATTGCTGAGCCTGCCGCCGGGTGTCCTCAGCAGTCCACGCAAATAGTGTTCAATTTTGGGAGGCACTAGAAAGAGACAGAGCCAGTGTTTGTAGGGCTGTGAATGGGGTGTCCTGGCTACTTGAAGAGCAGCAAGAGCTTTTGGTCCTGGCCTCTTTGCCGTGGGAGTAACCCCTGGACGTTCGCAATTGCTGATCCTGCCGCCGGGTGTACTCGGCGGCCCACGCAAACAGTGTTATATTTTGGGAGGCTCTAGAAAGAGACAGCACCAGCGTTGGTGGGTCTGTGAATGGGGTTGCCTGGCTACTTGAAGAGCAGCAAGAGCTTTTGGTCCTGGCCCCTTTGCGGTGGGAGGAATCCCTGGACGTTCGCAATTGCTGATCCTGCCTCAGGGTGTACTCGGTGGCCCACGCAGATAGTATTGGGCTTTGGGAGGCACTAGAAAGAGACAGCGCCAGCGTATGTAGGGCTGTGAATGGGGTTTCCAGGCTACTTGAAGAGCAGCAAGAGCTTTTGGTCCTGGCCGCTTTGGGGTGGGAGGAATCCCTGGATGTTCGCAATTGCTGAGCCTGCCTCCGGGTGTCCTCAGCAGCCCACGCAAACTGTGTTCTCTTTTGGGAGGCACCAGAAAGAGACAGCGCCAGCGTATGTAGGGCTGTGAATGGGGTTGCGTGGCTACTTGAAGAGCAGCAAGAGCTTTTGGTCCTGGCCCCTTTGGGGTGGGAGGAATCCCTGGACGTTCGCAATTGCTGAGCCTGCCTCAGGGTGTCCTCAGCGGCCCACGCAAACAGTGTTCTCTTTTGGTAGGCTCTAGAAAGAGACAGCACCAGCGTTGGTGGGTCTATGAATGGGGTTGCCTGGCTACTTGAAGAGCAGTAAGAGCTTTTGGTCCTGGCGCCTTTGGGGTGGGAGGAATCTCTGGACGTTCGCAATTGCTGATCCTGCCTCCGGGTGTCCTCAGAGGCCCACTCAAACAGTGTTCTCTTTTGGGAGGCTCTAGAAAGAGACAGCACCAGCGTTGGTGGGTCTGTGACTGGTGTGTCCTGACTACTTGAAGAGCAGCAAGAGCTTTTGGTCCTGGCCCCTTTGGGGTGGGAGGAATCCCTGGACGTTCGCAATTGCTGAGCCTGCTCCGGGTGTCCTCAGCAGCCCACACAGATAGTATTGGGCTTTGGGAGGCACCAGAAAGAGACAGCGCCAGCGTTTGTAGGGCTGTGAATGGGGTTGCGTGGCTACTTGAAGAGCAGCAAGAGCTTTTGGTCCTGGCCCCTTTGGGGTGGGAGGAATCCCTGGACATTCGCAATTGCTGAGCCTGCCTCCGGGTGTACTCAGCGGCCCACGCAGATAGTATTGGGCTTTGGGAGACACCAGAAAGAGACACCGCCAGCGTTTGTAGGGCTGTGAATGGGGTGTCCAGGCTATTTGAAGAGCAGTAAGAGCTTTTGGTCCTGGCCCCTTTGCAGTGGGAGGAATTCCTGGACGTTTGCAATTGCTGAGCCTGCCTCCGGGTGTCCTTAGAGGCCCACTCAAACAGTGTTCTCTTTTGGGCGGCTCTAGAAAGAGACAGCACCAGCGTTGGTGGGTCTGTGAATGGTGTGTCCTGACTACTTGAAGAGCAGCAAGAGCTTTTGGTCCTGGCCCCTTTGCGGTGGGAGGAATCCCTGGACGTTCGCAATTGCTGAGCCTGCCTCCGGGTGTCCTCAGCAGCCCACGCAAATAGTGTTCAATATTGGGAGGCACTAGAAAGAGACAGCGCCAGCGTTTGTAGGGCTGTGGATGGGGTGTCCTGGCTACTTGAAGAGCAGCAAGAGCTTTTGGTCCGGGCCCCTTTGGGGTGGGAGGAATCCCTGGACGTTCGCAATTGCTGAGCCTGCCTCCGGGTGTACTCCGTGGCCCACGCAAACTGTGTTCTCTTTTGGGAGGCTCTAGAAAGAGACAGCACCAGCGTTGGTGGGTCTGTGAATGGGGTTGCCTGGCTACTTGAAGAGCAGCAAGAGCTATTGGTCCTGGCGCCTTTGGGGTGGGAGGAATCCCTGGACGTTCGCAATTGCTGAGCCTGCCACCGGGTGTCCTTAGAGGCCCACTCAAACAGTGTTCTCTTTTGGGAGGCTCTAGAAAGAGACAGTGCCAGCGTTTGTTGGTCTGTGAATGGGGTTGCCTGACTACTTGAAGAGCAGCAAGAGCTTTTGGTCGAGGCCCCTTTGCGGTGGGAGGAATCCCTGGACGTTCGCAATTGCTGAGCCTGCCTCCGGGTGTCCTCAGCAGCCCTCACAGATAGTATTGGGCTTTGGGAGGCACCAGAAAGAGACAGCGCCAGCGTTTGTAGGGCTGTGAATGGGGTTGCATGGCTACTTGAAGAGCAGCAAGAGCTTTTGGTCCTGGTCCCTTTGGGGTGGGAGGAATCCCTGGACGTTCGCACTTGCTGAGCTGGGATCGGGGTGTACGCAGCTCCGCAGGCAGATAATATTGGAGTTTGGGAGGTTCTAGAAAGAGACAGCGCCAGCGTTGGTGGGTCTGTGAATGGGGTGTCCTGACTACTTGAAGAGCAGCAAGAGCTTTTGGTCCTGGCGCCTTTGGGGTGGGAGGAATCCCTGGACGTTCGCAATTGCTGAGCCTGCCTCAGGGTGTCCTCAGCGGCCCACGCAAACAGTGTTCTCTTTTGGGAGGCACCAGAAAGAGACAGCGCCAGCGTTGGTTGGTCTGTGAATGGGGTATCCTGGCTACTTGAAGAGCAGCAAGAGCTTTTGGTCCTGGCCCCTTTGCGGTGGGAGGAATCCCTGGATGTTCGCAATTGCTGAGCCTGCCCCGGGTGTCCTCAGCAGCCCACACAGATAGTATTGGGCTTTGGGAGGCACCAGAAAGAGACAGCGCCAGCGTTTGTAGGGCTGTGAATGGGGTTGCCTGGCTACTTGAAGACCAGCAAGAGCTTTTGGTCCTGGTCCCTTTGGGGTGGGAGGAATCCCTGGACGTTCGCACTTGCTGAGCTGGGCTCGGGGTGTACTCAGCTCCGCAGGCAGATAATATTGGAGTTTGGGAGGTTCTAGAAAGAGACAGCACCAGCGTTGGTGGGTCTGTGAATGGGGTTGCGTGGCTACTTTAAGAGCAGCAAGAGCTTTTGGTCCTGGCCCCTCTGCGGTGGGAGGAATCCTTGGACGTTCGCAATTGCTGAGCCTGCCTCCGGGTGTCCTTAGAGGCCCACTCAAACAGTGTTCTCTTTTGGAAGGCTCTAGAAAGAGACAGCACCAGCGTTGGTGGGGCTGTGAATGGTGTGTCCTGACTACTTGAAGAGCAGCAAGAGCTTTTTGTCCTGGCCCCTTTGCGGTGGGAGGAATCCCTGGACGTTCGCAATTGCTGAGCCTGCTCCGGGTGTCCTCAGCAGCCCACACAGATAGTATTGGGCTTTGGGAGGAACCAGAAAGAGACAGCGCCAGCGTTTGTAGGGCTGTGAATGGGGTTGCCTGGCTACTTGAAGAGCAGCAAGAGCTTTTGGTCCTGGCCCCTTTGCGGTGGGAGGAATTCCTGGACGTTCGCAATTGCTGAGCCTGCCACCAGGTGTACTCGGCAGCCCACGCAAATAATGTTCAATTATGGGAGACTAGAAAGAGACAGCGCCAGCGTTGGTTGGTCTGTGAATGGGGTTGCCTGGCTACTTGAAGAGCAGTAAGAGCTTTTGGTCCTGGCCCCTCTGCGGTGGGAGGAATCTCTGGACGTTCGCAATTGCTGAGCCTGCCTCCATGTGTCCTTAGCGGCCGAAGCAAACAGTGTTCTCTTTTGGGAGGCTCTAGAAAGAGACAGTGCCAGTGTTCGTGGGGCTATGAATGGGGTTTGCCTCGCTACCTGAAGAGCAGCAAGAGCTTTTGGTCCTGGCCCCTTTGCGGTGGGAGGAATCCCTGGACGTTCGCAATTGCTGATCCTGCCGCCGGGTGTACTCGGTGGCCCACGCAGATAGTATTGGGCTTTGGGAGGCACTAGAAAGAGACAGCGCCAGCGTTGGTGGGTCTGTGAATGGGGTGTCCTGACTACTTGAAGAGCAGCAAGAGCTTTTGGTCCTGGCCCCTTTGCGGTGGGAGGAATCCCTGGACGTTCGCAATTGCTGAGCCTGCCGCCGGGTGTACTCGGTGGCCCACGCAAATAGTGTTCAATTTTGGGAGGCACTAGAAAGAAACAGAGCCAGCGTTTGTAGGGCTGTGAATGGGGTTGCGTGGCTACTTGAAGAGCAGCAAGAGCTTTTGGTCCTGGTCCCTTTGGGGTGGGAAGAATCCCTGGACATTCGCAATTGCTGAGCTGGGCTCGGGGTGTACTTAGCTCCGCAGGCAGATAATATTGGAGTTTGGGAGGCTCTAGACAGAGAAAGCACCAGCGTTGGTGGGTCTGTGAATGGGGTGTCCTGACTACTTGAAGAGCAGCAAGAGCTTTTGGTCTTGGCCCCTTTGCGGTGGGAGTAATCCCTGGAAGTTTGCAATTGCTGAGCCTGCCTCCGGGTGTACTCGGCAGCACACGCAGATAGTACTGGGCTTTGGGAGGAACTAGAAAGAGACAGCACCAGCATTGGTGGGACTGTGAAGGGGTGTCCTGACTACTTGAAGAGCAGCAAGAGCTTTTGGTCCTGGCCTCTTTGCGGTGGGAGGAATCCCTGGACGTTTGCAATTGCTGAGCCTGCCTCCGGGTGTACTCGGCGGCCCACGCAAATAGTGTTCAATTTTGGGAGACTCTAGAAAGAGACAGCGCCAGCGTTGGTTGGTCTATGAATGGGGTATCCTGGCTACTTGAAGAGCAGCAAGAGCTTTTGGTCCTGGGGCTTTTGGGGTGGGAGGAATCCCTGGACGTTCGCAATTGCTGATCCTGCCTCAGGGTGTCCTTAGAGGCCCACTCAAACAGTGTTCTCTTTTGGGAGGCTCTAGAAAGAGACAGCGCCAGTGTTCGTGGGTCTGTGAATGGGGTGTCCTGACTACTTGAAGAGCAGCAAGAGCTTTTGGTCCTGGTCCCTTTGCGGTGGGAGGAATCCCTGGACGTTCACAATTGCTGATCCTGCCTCAGGGTGTACTCGGTGGCCCACGCAGATAGTATTGGGCTTTGGGAGGCTCTAGAAAGAGACAGCGCCAGCGTTTGTAGGGCTGTGAATGGGGTTGCGTGGCTACTTGAAGAGCAGGAAGAGCTTTTGGTCCTGGCGCCTTTGGGGTGGGAGGAATCCCTGGACATTCGCAATTGCTGAGCCTGCCTCCGGGTGTCCTCAGCGGCCCAAGCAAACAGTGTTCTCTTTTGGGAGGCTCTAGAAAGAGACAGTGCCAGTGTTCGTGGGGCTATGAATGGGGTTTGCCTCGCTACCTGAAGAGCAGCAAGAGCTTTTGGTCCTGGTCCCTTTGCGGTGGGAGGAATCCCTGGACGTTCGCAATTCCTAAGCCTGCCACCGGGTGTCCTCAGCAGCCAACACAAACAGTGTTCTCTTTTGGGAGGCTCTAGAAAGAAACAGTGCCAGTGTTCATGGGGCTATGAATGGGGTTACGTGGCTACTTGAAGACCAGCAAGAGCTTTTGGTCCTGGCCCCTTTGCGGTGGGAGGAATCCCTGGACGTTCGCAATTGCTGAGCCTGCCTCCGGGTGTCCTCAGCAGCCCACGCAAATAGTGTTAAATATTGGGAGGCACTAGAAAGAGACAGAGCCAGCGTTTGTAGGGCTGTGAATGGGGTGTCCAGGCTACTTGAAGAGCAGTAAGAGCTTTTGGTCCTGGCCCCTTTGCGGTGGGAGGAATCCCTGGACGTTCGCAATTGCTGAGCCTGCCGCCGGGTGTCCTTATCGGCTCACGCAAGCAGTGTTCTCTTTTGGGAGGCTCTAGAAAGAGACAGTGCCAGTGTTCGTGGGTCTATGAATGGGGTTTGCCTCGCTACTTGAAGAGCAGCAAGAGCTTTTGGTCCTGGCCCCTTTGCGGTGGGAGGAATCCCTGGACATTCGCAATTGCTGAGCCTGCCTCCGGGTGTCCTCAGCAGCCCACGCAAATAGTGTTCTCTTTTGGGAGGCTCTAGAAAGAGACAGCACCAGCGTTGGTGGGTCTGTGAATGGGGTGTCCTGGCTACTTGAAGAGCAGAAAGAGCTTTTGGTCCTGGCCCCTTTGCAGTGGGAGGAATCCCTGGACGTTCGCAATTGTCTGAGCCTTCCTCCCGGTGTCCTCAGCAGCCCACGCAGATATTACTGGGCTTTTAGAGGCACTAGAAAGAGACAGCGCCAGCGTTGGTGGGTCTGTGAATGGGGTGTCCTGACTACTTGAAGAGCAGCAAGAGCTTTTGGTCCTTGCGCCTTTGGGGTGGCAGGAATCCCTGGACGTTCTCAATTGTGTTTCCTGCCTCCGGGTGTACTCGGTGGCCCACGCAAACAGTGTTCTGTTTTGGGAGGCTGTAGAAAGAGACAGCACCAGCGTTGGTGGGTCTGTGAATGGGGTTGTGTGGCTACTTGAAGAGCAGCAAGAGCTTTTGGTCCTGGCCCCTTTGCGGTGGGAGGAATCCCTGGACGTTCGCAATTGCTGATCCTGCCTCAGGGTGTCCTCAGCGGCCAACGCAAACAGTGTTCTCTTTTGGAAGGCTCTAGAAAGAGACAGTGCCAGTGTTCGTGGGTCTATGAATGAGGTTTGCCTGGCTACTTGAAGAGCAGCAAGAGCTTTTGGTCCTGGCCCCTTTGCGGTGGGAGGAATCCCTGGACATTCGCAATTGCTGAGCCTGCCGCCGGGTGTCCTCAGCAGCCCACGCAAATAGTGTTCTCTTTTGGGAGGCTCTAGAAAGAGACAGTGCCAGTGTTCGTGGGTCTATGAATGGGGTTTGCCTGGCTACTTGAAGAGCCGCAAGAACTTTTGGTCCTGGCCTCTTTGCCGTGGGAGTAACCCCTGGAGGTTCGCAATTGCTGAACCTGCCTCCGGGTGTACTCGGCGGCCCACGCAGATAGTATTGGGCTTTGGGAGGCACCAGAAAGAGACAGCGCCAGCATTTGTAGGGCTGTGAATGGGGTTGCGTGGCTACTTGAAGAGCAGAAAGAGCTTTTGGTCCTGGCCCCCTTGCCGTGAGAGTAATCCCTGGACGTTCGCAATTGCTGAGCCTGCCGCCGGGTGTACTCGGCGGCCCACGCAGATAGTATTGGGCTTTGGGAGGCACCAGAAAGAGACAGCGCCAGCGTTTGTAGGGCTGTGAATGGGGTTGCGTGGCTACTTGAAGAGCAGCAAGAGCTTTTGGTCCTGGCCCCTTTGCGGTGGGAGGAATCCCTGGACGTTTGCAATTGCTGAGCCTGCCTCCGGGTGTACTCGGCGGCCCACACAGATAATATTGGGCTTTGGGAGGCACCAGAAAGAGACAGCGCCAGCGTTTGTAGGGCTGTGAATGGGGTTACGTGGCTACTTGAAGAGCAGCAAGAGCTTTTGGTCCTGGCCCCTTTGCGGTGGGAGGAATCCCTGGACGTTCGCAATTGCTGAGCCTGCCTCCGGGTGTACTCAGCGGCCCACGAAGATAGTATTGGGCTTTGGGAGGCACCAGAAAGAGACAGCGCCAGCGTTTGTAGGGCTGTGAATGGGGTTGCGTGGCTACTTGAAGAGCAGCAAGAGCTTTTGTTCCTGGTCCCTTTGCGGTGGGAGGAATCCCTGGACGTTCGCAATTGCTGAGCCTGCCTCCGGGTGTACTCAGCGGCCCACGAAGATAGTATTGGGCTTTGGGAGGCACCAGAAAGAGACAGCGCCAGCGTTTGTAGGGCTGTGAATGGGGTTGCGTGGCTACTTGAAGAGCAGCAAGAGCTTTTGGTCCTGGCCCCTTTGCGGTGGGAGGAATCCCTGGACATTCGCAATTGCTGAGCCTGCCTCCGGGTGTCCTCAGCGGCCCACGCAAAAAGTGTTCTCTTTTGGGAGGCTCTAGAAAGAGACAGTGATAGTGTTTTTGGGGCTATGAATGGGGTTTGCCTGGCTACTTGAAGAGCAGCAAGAGCTTTTGGTCCTGGCCTCTTTGCGGTGGGAGGAATCCCTGGACGTTTTCAATTGCTGAGCCTGCCTCCGGGTGTACTCGGCGGCCCACGCAAATAGTGTTCAATTTTGGGAGACTCTAGAAAGAGACAGCGCCAGCGTTGGTTGGTCTATGAATGGGGTATCCTGGCTACTTGAAGAGCAGCAAGAGCTTTTGGTCCTGGGGCTTTTGGGGTGGGAGGAATCCCTGGACATTCGCAATTGCTGAGCCTGCCTCCGGGTGTCCTCAGCGGCCCACGCAAAAAGTGTTCTCTTTTGGGAGGCTCTAGAAAGAGACAGTGCCAGTGTTCGTGGGTCTGTGAATGGGGTGTCCTGACTACTTGAAGAGCAGCAAGAGCTTTTGGTCCTGGTCCCTTTGCGGTGGGAGGAATCCCTGGACGTTCACAATTGCTGATCCTGCCTCAGGGTGTACTCGGTGGCCCACGCAGATAGTATTGGGCTTTGGGAGGCTCTAGAAAGAGACAGCGCCAGCGTTTGTAGGGCTGTGAATGGGGTTGCGTGGCTACTTGAAGAGCAGCAAGAGCTTTTGGTCCTGGCGCCTTTGGGGTGGGAGGAATCCCTGGACGTTCGCAATTGCTGATCCTGCCTCCGGGTGTCCTCAGCGGCCCAAGCAAACAGTGTTCTCTTTTGGGAGGCTCTAGAAAGAGACAGTGCCAGTGTTCGTGGGGCTATGAATGGGGTTTGCCTCGCTACCTGAAGAGCAGCAAGAGCTTTTGGTCCTGGTCCCTTTTCGGTGGGAGGAATCCCTGGACGTTCGCAATTCCTAAGCCTGCCACCGGGTGTCCTCAGCAGCCAACAGAATCAGTGTTCTCTTTTGGGAGGCTCTAGAAAGAAACAGTGCCAGTATTCATGGGGCTATGAATGGGGTTACGTGGCTACTTGAAGAGCAGCAAGAGCTTTTGGTCCTGGCCCCTTTGCGGTGGGAGGAATCCCTGGACGTTCGCAATTGCTGAGCCTGCCTCCGGGTGTCCTCAGCAGCCCACGCAAATAGTGTTCAATATTGGGAGGCACTAGAAAGAGACAGAGCCAGCGTTTGTAGGGCTGTGAATGGGGTGTCCAGGCTACTTGAAGAGCAGCAAGAGCTTTTGGTCCTGGTCCCTTTGAGGTGGGAGGAATCCCTGGACGTTCGCAATTGCTGATCCTGCCGCCGGGTGTACTCGGTGGCCCATGCAGATAGTATTGGGCTTTGGGAGGCACTAGAAAGAGACAGCGCCAGCGTTGGTGGGTCTGTGAATGGCGTGTCCTGGCTACTTGAAGAGCAGCAAGAGCTTTTGGTCCTGGCCTCTTTGCCGTGGGAGGAATCCCTGGACGTTCGCAATTGCTGAGCCTGCCGCCGGGTGTACTCGGCGGCCCACGCAGATAGTATTGGGCTTTGGGAGGCACCAGAAAGAGACAGCGCCAGCGTTTGTAGGGCTGTGAATGGGGTTGCGTGGCTACTTGAAGAGCAGCAAGAGCTTTTGGTCCTGGTCCCTTTGGGGTGGGAGGAATCCCTGGACGTTCGCAATTGCTGAGCCTGCCGCCGGGTGTCCTCAGCGGCCCACGCAAACAGTGTTCTTTTTTGGGAGGGTCTAGAAAGAGACAGCACCAGCGTTGGTGGGTCTGTGAATGCGGTTGCCTAGCTACTTGAAGAGCAGCAAGAGCTTTTGGTCCTGGCGCCTTTGGGGTGGGAGGAATCCCTGGACGTTCGCAATTGCTGATCCTGCCTCCGGGTGTCCTTAGAGGCCCACGTAAACAGTGTTCTCTTTTGGGAGGCTCTAGAAAGAGACAGTGCCAGTGTTCGTGGGTCTGTGAATGGTGTGTCCTGACTACTTGAAGAGCAGCAAGAGCTTTTGGTCCTTGCCCCTTTGCGGTGGGAGGAATCCCTGGACGTTCGCAATTGCTGAGCCTGCCGCCGGGTGTCCTCAGCGGCCACGCAAACAGTGTTCTCTTTTGGGAGGGTCTAGAAAGAGACAATGCCAGCGTTGGTGGGTCTGTGAATGGTGTGTCCTGACTACTTGAAGAGCAGCAAGAGCTTTTGGTCCTGGCCCCTTTGGGGTGGGAGGAATCCCTGGATGTTCGCAATTGCTGATCCTGCCTCCGGGTGTACTCGGCGGCCCACGCAGATATTATTGGGCTTTCGGAGGCACTAGAAAGAGACAGCGCCAGCGTTGGTGGTTCTGTGAATAGGGTTGCCTGGCTACTTGAAGAGCAGCAAGAGCTTTTGGTCCTGGTCCCTTTGGGGTGGGAAGAATCCCTGGACATTCGCAATTCCTGAGCTGGGCTCCGGGTGTACTCCGCTCCGCAGGCAGATAATATTGGAGTTTGGGAGGCTCTAGAAAGAGACAGCACCAGCATTGGTGGGGCTGTGAATGGGGTGTCCTGGCTACTTGAAGAGCAGCAAGAGCTTTTGGTCCTGGTCCCTTTGCGGTGGGAGGAATCCCTGGACGTTCGCAATTCCTAAGCCTGCCGCCGGGTGTCCTCAGCAGCCAACACAAACAGTGTTCTCTTTTGGGAGGCTCTAGAAAGAAACAGTGCCAGAGTTCATGGGGCTATGAATGGGGTTACGTGGCTACTTGAAGAGCAGCAAGAGCTTTTGGTCCTGGCCCCTTTGCGGTGGGAGGAATCCCTGGACGTTCGCAATCGCTGAGCCTGCCGCCGGATGTCTTCAGCAGCCCACGCAAACAGTATTCTCTTTTGGGAGGCTCTAGAAAGAGACAATGCCAGCGTTTGTAGGGCTGTGGATGGGGTGTCCAGGCTACTTGAAGAGCAGCAAGAGCTTTTGGTCCTGGCCCCTTTGCGGTGGGAGGAATCCCTGGACGTTCGCAATTCTGAGCCTGCCTCTGGGTGTCGTCAGCAGCCCACGCAAATAGTGTTCAATATTGGGAGGCACTAGAAAGAGACAGAGCCAGCGTTTGTAGGGCTGTGAATGGGGTGTCCAGGCTACTTGAAGAGCAGCAAGAGCTTTTGGTCCTGGCGCCTTTGGGGTGGGAGGAATCCCTGGACGTTCGCAATTGCTGAGCCTGCCGCCGGGTGTCCTTATCGGCTCACGCAAGCAGTGTTCTCTTTTGGGAGGCTCTAGAAAGAGACAGTGCCAGTGTTCGTGGGTCTCTGAATGGGGTTTGCCTCGCTACCTGAAGAGCAGCAAGAGCTTTTGGTCCTGGCCCCTTTGCGGTGGGAGGAATCCCTGGACGTTCGCAATTGCTGATCCTGCCTCAGGGTGTACTCGGTGGCCCACGCAGATAGTATTGGGCTTTGGGAGGCACTAGAAAGAGACAGCGCCAGCGTTGGTGGGTCTGTGAATGGGGTGTCCTGGCTACTTGAAGAGCAGCAAGAGCTTTTGGTCCTGGCCCCTTTGCGGTGGGAGGAATCCCTGGACGTTTGCAATTGCTGAGCCTGCCTCCGAGTGTACTCGGCGGTCCACGCAGATATTACTGGGCTTTTGGAGGCACAAGAAAGAGACAGCGCCAGCGTTTGTAGGGCTGTGAATGGGGTTGCGTGGCTACTTGAAGAGCAGCAAGAGCTTTTGGTCCTGGCCCCTTTGCCGTGGGAGTAACCCCTGGACGTTTGCAATTGCTGAGCCTGCCTCCGGGTGTACTCAGCGGCCCACGCAGATAGTATTGGGGTTTGGGAGGCACCAGAAAGAGACAGCGCCAGCGTTTGTAGGGCTGTGAATGGGGTTGCGTGGCTACTTGAAGAGCAGCAAGAGCTTTTGGTCCTGGCCCCTTTGCGGTGGGAGGAATCCCTGGACGTTCGCAATTGCTGATCCTGCCTCCGGGTGTCCTTAGAGGCCCACTCAAACAGTGTTCTCTTTTGGGAGGCTCTAGAAAGAGACAGCACCAGCGTTGGTGGGTCTGTGAATGGTGTGTCCTGACTACTTGAAGAGCAGCAAGAGCTTTTGGTCCTGGCCCCTTTGGGGTGGGAGGAATCCCTGGACGTTCGCAATTGCTGAGCCTGCCTCCGGGTGTCCTCAGCGGCCCACACAGATAGTATTGGGCTTTGGGAGGCACCAGAAAGAGACAGCGCCAGCGTTTGTAGGGCTGTGAATGGGGTTGCGTGGCTACTTGAAGAGCAGCAAGAGCTTTTGGTCCTGGTCCCTTTGGGGTGGGAGGAATCCCTGGACGTTCGCAATTGCTGAGCTGGGCTCGGGGTGTACTCAGTTCCGCAGGCAGATAATATTGGAGTTTGGGAGGTTCTAGAAAGAGACAGCACCAGCGTTGATGGGTCTGTGAATGGGGTTGCCTGGCTACTTGAAGAGCAGCAAGAGCTTTTGGTCCTGGCCCCTTTGCGGTGGGAGGAATCCCTGGACGTTCGCAATTGCTGAGCTGGGCTCCGAGTGTACTCGGCGGCCCACGCAAATAGTGTTCAATTTTGGGAGGCTCTAGAAAGAGACAGCGCCAGCGTTGGTGGGGCTGTGAATGGGGTTGCCTGGCTACTTGAAGAGCAGCAAGAGCTTTTGGTCCTGGCCTCTTTGCCGTGGGAGTAACCCCTGGACGTTCGCAATTGCTGAGCCTGCCGCCGGGTGTACTCGGTGGCCCACGCAAACAGTGTTCTCTTTTGGGAGGCTCTAGAAAGAGACAATGCCAGCGTTCGTGGGGCTATCAATGGGGTTTGCTTCGCTACTTGAAGAGCAGCAAGAGCTTTTGGTCCTGGCCCCTTTGCGGTGGAAGAAATCCCTGGTCGTTCGCAATTGCTGAGCCTGCCGCCGGGTGTCCTCAGCGGCCCACGCAAACAGTGTTCTCTTTTGGGAGGCTCTAGAAAGAGACAGCACCAGCGTTTGTAGGGCTGTGGATGGGGTTTGCTTGGCTACTTGAAGAGCAGCAAGAGCTTTTGGTCCTGGCCCCTTTGGGGTGGGAGGAATCCCTGGACTTTCGCAATTGCTGAGCCTGCCTCCGGGTGTCCTCAGCAGCCCACGCAAATAGTGTTCAATATTGGGAGGCACTAGAAAGAGACAGAGCCAGCGTTTGTAGGACTGTGGATGGGGTGTCCAGGCTACTTGAAGAGCAGCAAGAGCTTTTGGTCCTGGCCCCTTTGCGGTGGCAGGAATCCCTTGACGTTCGCAATTGCTGAGCCTTCCTCCGGGTGTCCTCAGCAGCCCACGCAAATAGTGTTCAATATTGGGAGGCACTAGAAAGAGACAGAGCCAGTGTTTGTAGGGCTGTGAATGGGGTGTCCAGGCTACTTGAAGAGCAGCAAGAGCTTTTGGTCCTGGCCCCTTTGCGGTGGGAGGAATCCCTGGACGTTCGCAATTGCTGAGCCTGCCGGCGGGTGTACTCGGCAGCCCACGCAAACAGTGTTCTCTTTTGGGAGGCTCTAGAAAGAGACAGTGCCAGCGTTTGTAGGGCTGTGAATGGGGTTGCCTGGCTACTTGAAGAGCAGCAAGAGCTTTTGGTCCTGGCCCCTTTGCAGTGGGAGGAATCCTTGGACGTTCGCAATTGCTGAGCCTGCCTCAGGGTGTCCTCAGCGGCCCACGCAAACAGTGTTCTCTTTTGGGAGGCTCTAGAAAGAGACAGTGCCAGTGTTCGTGGGTCTCTGAATGGGGTTTGCCTCGCTACCTGAAGAGCAGCAAGAGCTTTTGGTCCTGGCCCCTTTGCGGTGGGAGGAATCCCTGGACGTTCGCAATTGCTGATCCTGCCTCAGGGTGTACTCGGTGGCCCACGCAGATAGTATTGGGCTTTGGGAGGCACTAGAAAGAGACAGCGCCAGCGTTGGTGGGTCTGTGAATGGGGTGTCCTGGCTACTTGAAGAGCAGCAAGAGCTTTTGGTCCTGGCCCCTTTGCGGTGGGAGGAATACCTGGACGTTTGCAATTGCTGAGCCTGCCTCCGGGTGTACTCAGCGGCCCACGCAGATAGTATTGGGCTTTGGGAGGCTGTAGAAAGAGACAGCGCCAGCGTTTGTAGGGCTGTGAATGGGGTTGCGTGGCTACTTGAAGAGCAGCAAGAGCTTTTGGTCCTGGCCCCTTTGCAGTGGGAGGAATCCCTGGACGTTCGCAATTGCTGATCCTGCCTCCGGGTGTCCTTAGAGGCCCACTCAAACAGTGTTCTCTTTTGGGAGGCTCTAGAAAGAGACAGCACCAGCCTTTGTAGGGCTGTGAATGGTGTGTCCTGACTACTTGAAGAGCAGCAAGAGCTTTTGGTCCTGGTCCCTTTGCGGTGGGAGGAATCCCTGGACGTTCGCAATTGCTGAGCCTGCCTCCGGGTGTCCTCAGCAGCCCACACAGATAGTATTGGGCTTTGGGAGGCACCAGAAAGAGACAGCGCCAGCGTATGTTGGGCTGTGAATGGGGTTGCGTGGCTACTCGAAGAGCAGCAAGAGCTTTTGGTCCTGGCCCCTTTGCGGTGGGAGGAATCCCTGGACGTTCGCAATTGCTGAGCTGGGCTCCGGGTGTACTCGGCGGCCCACGCAAATAGTGTTCAATTTTGGGAGACTCTAGAAAGAGACAGCGCCAGCGTTGGTGGGTCTGTGAATGGGGTGTCCTGGCTACTTGAAGAGCAGTAAGAGCTTTTGGTCCTGGCCCCTCTGCGGTGGGAGGAATCCTTGGACGTTCGCAATTGCTGAGCCTGCCTCCCGGTGTCCTCAGCAGCCCACGCAAATATTGTTCAATATTGGGAGGCTCTAGAAAGAGACAGAGCCAGCGTTTGTAGGGCTGTGGATGGGGTGTCCAGGCTACTTGAAGAGCAGCAAGAGCTTTTGGTCCTGGCCCCTTTGCGGTTGGAGGAATCCCTGGACGTTCGCAATTGCTGAGCCTTCCTCCGGGTCTCCTCAGCAGCCCACGCAAATAGTGTTCAATATTGGGAGGCACTAGAAAGAGACAGAGCCAGCGTTTGTAGGGCTGTGAATGGGGTGTCCAGGCTACTTGAAGAGCAGCAAGAGCTTTTGGTCCTGGCGCCTTTGGGGTGGGAGGAATCCCTGGACGTTCGCAATTGCTGATCCTGCCTCCGGGTGTACTCGGTGGCCCACGCAGATACTATTGGGCTTTGGGAGGCACTAGAAAGAGACAGCACCAGCGTTGGTGGGGCTGTGAATGGGGTTGCGTGGCTACTTGAAGAGCAGCAAGAGCTTTTGGTCCTGGTCCCTTTGCGGTGGGAGGAATCCCTGGACGTTCGCAATTGCTGAGCTGGGCTCCGGGTGTACTCGGCGGCCCACGCAAATAGTGTTCAATTTTGGGAGATTCTAGAAAGAGACAGCGCCAGCGTTGGTGGGGCTGTGAATGGGGTTGCCTGGCTACTTGAAGAGCAGCAAGAGCTTTTGGTCCTGGCCCCTTTGCGGTGGGAGGAATCCCTGGACGTTCGCAATTGCTGAGCTGGGCTCCGAGTGTACTCGGCGGCCCACGCAAATAGTGTTCAATTTTGGGAGACTCTAGAAAGAGACAGCGCCAGCGTTGCGGGGTCTGTGAATGGGGTTGCCTGGCTACTTGAAGAGCAGCAAGAGCTTTTGGTCCTGGCCTCTTTGCGGTGGGAGTAACCCCTGGACGTTCGCAATTGCTGAGCCTGCCGCCGGGTGTACTCGGTGGCCCACGCAAACAGTGTTCTCTTTTGGAAGGGTCTAGAAAGAGACAGCGCCAGCATTTGTAGGGCTGTGGATGGGGTTTGCTTGGCTACTTGAAGAGCAGCAAGAGCTTTTGGTCCTGGCCCCTTTGGGGTGGGAGGAATCCCTGGACGTTCGCAATTGCTGAGCCTGCCTCCGGGTGTCCTCAGCAGCCCACGCAAATAGTGTTCAATATTGGGAGGCACTAGAAAGAGACAGAGCCAGCGTTTGTAGGACTGTGGATGGGGTGTCCAGGCTACTTGAAGAGCAGCAAGAGCTTTTGGTCCTGGCCCCTTTGCGGTGGCAGGAATCCCTGGACGTTCGCAATTGCTGAGCCTTCCTCCGGGTGTCCTCAGCAGCCCACGCAAATAGTGTTCAATATTGGGAGGCACTAGAAAGAGACAGAGCCAGTGTTTGTAGGTCTGTGAATGGGGTGTCCAGGCTACTTGAAGAGCAGCAAGAGCTTTTGGTCCTGGCCCCTTTGCGGTGGGAGGAATCCCTGGACGTTCGCAATTGCTGAGCCTGCCGCCGGGTGTACTCGGCGGCCCACGCAAACAGTGTTCTCTTTTGGGAGGCTCTAGAAAGAGATAGTGCCAGCGTTGGTGGGTCTGTGAATGGTGTGTCCTGACTACTTGAAGAGCAGCAAGAGCTTTTGGTCCTGGCCCCTTTGGGGTGGCAGGAATCCCTGGACGTTCGCAATTGCTGAGCCTGCCGCTGGGTGTCCTCACCGGCCCACGCAAACAGTGTTCTCTTTTGGGAGGCTCTAGAAAGAGACAGTGCCAGTGTTCGTGGGTCTATGAATGGGGTTTGCCTCGCTACTTGAAGAGCAGCAAGAGCTTTTGGTCCTGGTCCCTTTGCGGTGGGAGGAATCCCTGGACGTTCGCAATTGCTGAGCCTGCCGCCGGGTGTACTCGGTGGCCCACGCAGATAGTATTGGGCTTTGGGAGGCTGTAGAAAGAGACAGCGCCAGCGTTTGTAGGGCTGTGAATGGGGTTGCGTGGCTACTTGAAGAGCAGCAAGAGCTTTTGGTCCTGGCCCCTTTGCCGTGGGAGTAACCCCTGGACGTTTGCAATTGCTGAGCCTGCCTCCGGGTGTACTCAGCGGCCCACGCAGATAGTATTGGGCTTTGGGAGGCACCAGAAAGAGACAGCGCCAGCGTTTGTAGGGCTGTGAATGGGGTTGCGTGGCTACTTGAAGAGCAGCAAGAGCTTTTGGTCCTGGCCCCTTTGCAGTGGGAGGAATCCCTGGACGTTCGCAATTGCTGATCCTGCCTCCGGGTGTCCTTAGAGGCCCACTCAAACAGTGTTCTCTTTTGGGAGGCTCTAGAAAGAGACAGCACCAGCCTTTGTAGGGCTGTGAATGGTGTGTCCTGACTACTTGAAGAGCAGCAAGAGCTTTTGGTCCTGGCCCCTTTGCGGTGGGAGGAATCCCTGGACGTTCGCAATTGCTGAGCCTGCCTCCGGGTGTCCTCAGCAGCCCACACAGATAGTATTGGGCTTTGGGAGGCACCACAAAGAGACAGCGCCAGCGTATGTAGGGCTGTGAATGGGGTTGCGTGGCTACTCGAAGAGCAGCAAGAGCTTTTGGTCCTGGCCCCTTTGCGGTGGGAGGAATCCCTGGACGTTCGCAATTGCTGAGCTGGGCTCCGGGTATACTCGGCGGCCCACGCAAATAGTGTTCAATTTTGGGAGACTCTAGAAAGAGACAGCGCCAGCGTTGGTGGGTCTGTGAATGGGGTGTCCTGGCTACTTGAAGAGCAGTAAGAGCTTTTGGTCCTGGCCCCTCTGCGGTGGGAGGAATCCTTGGACGTTCGCAATTGCTGAGCCTGCCTCCCGGTGTCCTCAGCAGCCCACGCAAATATTGTTCAATAATGGGAGGCACTAGAAAGAGACAGAGCCAGCGTTTGTAGGGCTGTGGATGGGGTGTCCAGGCTACTTGAAGAGCAGCAAGAGCTTTTGGTCCTGGCCCCTTTGCGGTTGGAGGAATCCCTGGACGTTCGCAATTGCTGAGCCTTCCTCCGGGTCTCCTCAGCAGCCCACGCAAATAGTGTTCAATATTGGGAGGCACTAGAAAGAGACAGAGCCAGCGTTTGTAGGGCTGTGAATGGGGTGTCCAGGCTACTTGAAGAGCAGCAAGAGCTTTTGGTCCTGGCGCCTTTGGGGTGGGAGGAATCCCTGGACGTTCGCAATTGCTGAGCCTGCCTCCGGGTGTCCTTAGAGGCCCACTCAAACAGTGTTCTCTTTTGGGAGGCTCTAGAAAGAGACAGTGCCATGGTTCGTGGGGCTATGAATGGGGTTTGCCTCGCTACCTGAAGAGCAGTAAGAGCTTTTGGTCCTGGTCCCTTTGCGGTGGGAGGAATCCCTGGACGTTCGCAATTGCTGAGCCTGCCTCAGGGTGTCCTCAGCGGCCCACGCAGATACTATTGGGCTTTGGGAGGCACTAGAAAGAGACAGCACCAGCGTTGGTGGGGCTGTGAATGGGGTTGCGTGGCTACTTGAAGAGCAGCAAGAGCTTTTGGTCCTGGTCCCTTTGCGGTGGGAGGAATCCCTGGACGTTCGCAATTGCTGAGCTGGGCTCCGGGTGTACTCGGCGGCCCACGCAAATAGTGTTCAATTTTGGGAGGCACTAGAAAGAGACAGCGCCAGCGTTTGTAGGGCTGTGAATGGGGTTGCCTGGCTACTTGAAGAGCAGCAAGAGCTTTTGGTCCTGGCCCCTTTGGGGTGGGAGGAATCCCTGGACGTTCGCAATTGCTGAGCTGGGCTCCGAGTGTACTCGGCGGCCCACGCAAATAGTGTTCAATTTTGGGAGACTCTAGAAAGAGACAGCGCCAGCGTTGCGGGGTCTGTGAATGGGGTTGCCTGGCTACTTGAAGAGCAGCAAGAGCTTTTGGTCCTGGCCTCTTTGCCGTGGGAGTAACCCCTGGACGTTCGCAATTGCTGAGCCTGCCGCCGGGTGTACTCGGTGGCCCACGCAAACAGTGTTCTCTTTTGGAAGGGTCTAGAAAGAGACAGCGCCAGCATTTGTAGGGCTGTGGATGGGGTGTCCAGGCTACTTGAAGAGCAGCAAGAGCTTTTGGTCCTGGCCCCTTTGGGGTGGGAGGAATCCCTGGACGTTCGCAATTGCTGAGCCTGCCTCCGGGTGTCCTCAGCAGCCCACGCAAATAGTGTTCAATATTGGGAGGCACTAGAAAGAGACAGAGCCAGTGTTTGTAGGGCTGTGAATGGGGTGTCCAGGCTACTTGAAGAGCAGCAAGAGCTTTTGGTCCTGGCCCCTTTGCGGTGGGAGGAATCCCTGGACGTTCGCAATTGCTGAGCCTGCCGCCGGGTGTACTCGGCGGCCCACGCAAACAGTGTTCTCTTTTGGGAGGCTCTAGAAAGAGACAGTGCCAGCGTTTGTAGGGCTGTGAATGGGGTTGCCTGGCTACTTGAAGAGCAGCAAGAGCTTTTGGTCCTGGCCCCTTTGCGGTGGGAGGAATCCCTGGACGTTCGCAATTGCTGAGCCTGCCTCCGGGTGTCCTCAGCGGCCCACGCAAACAGTGTTCTCTTTTGGGAGGGTCTAGAAAGAGACAGTGCCAGTGTTTTTGGGTCTGTGAATGGTGTGTCCTGACTACTTGAAGAGCAGCAAGAGCTTTTGGTCCTGGCCCCTTTGGGGTGGCAGGAATCCCTGGACGTTCGCAATTGCTGAGCCTGCCGCTGGGTGTCCTCACTGGCCCACGCAAACAGTGTTCTCTTTTGGGAGGCTCTAGAAAGAGACAATGCCAGTGTTTGTGGGTCTATGAATGGGGTTTGCCTCGCTACTTGAAGAGCAGCAAGAGCTTTTGGTCCTGGTCCCTTTGGGGTGGGAGGAATCCCTGGACGTTCCCAATTGCTTAGCCTGGCGCCGGGTGTACTCGGTGGCCTACGCAGATAGTATTGGGCTTTGGGAGGCTCTAGAAAGAGACAGCGCCAGCGTTTGTAGAGCTGTGGATGGGGTGTCCAGGCCACTTGAAGAGCAGCAAGAGCTTTTGGTCCTGGCCCCTTTGCGGTGGGAGGAATCCCTGGACGTTCGCAATTGCTGAGCCTGCCTCCGGGTGTCCTCAGCAGCCCACACAGATAGTATTGGGCTTTGGGAGGCACCAGAAAGAGACAGCGCCAGCGTTTGTAGGGCTGTGAATGGGGTTGCGTGGCTACTTGAAGAGCAGCAAGAGCTTTTGGTCCTGGCCCCTTTGCGGTGGGAGGAATCCCTGGACGTTCGCAATTGCTGAGCTGGGCTCCGGGTGTACTCGGCGGCCCACGCAAATAGTGTTCAATTTTGGGAGGTTCTAGAAAGAGACAGCGCCAGCGTTGGTGGGTCTGTGAATGGGGTGTCCTGGCTACTTGAAGAGCAGTAAGAGCTTTTGGTCCTGGCCCCTCTGCGGTGGGAGGAATCCTTGGACGTTCGCAATTGCTGAGCCTGCCTCCCGGTGTCCTCAGCAGCCCACGCAAATATTGTTCAATATTGGGAGGCACTAGAAAGAGACAGAGCCAGCGTTTGTAGGGCTGTGAATGGTGTGTCCTGACTACTTGAAGAGCAGCAAGAGCTTTTGGTCCTGGCGCCTTTGGGGTGGGAGGAATCCCTGGACGTTCGCAATTGCTGATCCTGCCTCCGGGTGTACTCGGTGGCCCACGCAGATAGTATTGGGCTTTGGGAGGCACTAGAAAGAGACAGCGCCAGCGTTGGGGGGTCTGTGAATGGGGTGTCCAGGCTACTTGAAGAGCAGCAAGAGCTTTTGGTCCTGGCCCCTTTGCGGTGGGAGGAATACCTGGACGTTCGCAATTGCTGAGCCTGCCTCCGGGTGTACTCGGCGGCCCACGCAGATATTACTGGGCTTTTGGAGGCACTAGAAAAAGACAGCGCCAGCGTTGGTGGGGCTGTGAATGGGGTTGCCTGGCTACTTGAAGAGCAGCAAGAGCTTTTGGTCCTGGCCTCTTTGCCGTGGGAGTAACCCCTGTACGTTTGCAATTGCTGAGCCTGCCGCCGGGTGTACTCGGTGGCCCACGCAAACAGTGTTCTCTTTTGGAAGGCTCTAGAAAGAGACAGCGCCAGCGTTTGTAGGGCTGTGGATGGGGTTTGCTTGGCTACTTGAAGAGCAGCAAGAGCTTTTGGTCCTGGCCCCTTTGCGGTGGGAGGAATCCCTGGACGTTCACAATTGCTGAGCCTGCCTCCGGGTGTCCTCAGCAGCCCACGCAAATAGTGTTCAATATTGGGAGGCACTAGAAAGAGACAGAGCCAGCGTTTGTAGGGCTGTGGATGGGGTGTCCAGGCTACTTGAAGAGCAGCAAGAGCTTTTGGTCCTGGCCCCTTTGCGGTGGGAGGAATCCCTGGACGTTCGCAATTGCTGAGCCTTCCTCCGGGTGTCCTCAGCAGCCCACGCAAATAGTGTTCAATATTGGGAGGCACTAGAAAGAGACAGAGCCAGTGTTTGTAGGGCTGTGAATGGGGTGTCCAGGCTACTTGAAGAGCAGCAAGAGCTTTTGGTCCTGGCCCCTTTGCGGTGGGAGGAATCCCTGGACGTTCGCAATTGCTGAGCCTGCCGCCGGGTGTACTCGGCGGCCCACGAAAACAGTGTTCTCTTTTGGGAGGCTCTAGAAAGAGACAGTGCCAGCGTTTGTAGGGCTGTGAATGGGGTTGCCTGGCTACTTGAAGAGCAGCAAGAGCTTTTGGTCCTGGCGCCTTTGCAGTGGGAGGAATCCCTGGACGTTCGCAATTGCTGAGCCTGCCTCAGGGTGTCCTCAGCGGCCCACGCAAACAGTGTTCTCTTTTGGGAGGGTCTAGAAAGAGACAGTGCCAGTGTTCGTGGGTCTGTGAATGGTGTGTCCTGACTACTTGAAGAGCAGCAAGAGCTTTTGGTCCTGGCCCCTTTGGGGTGGCAGGAATCCCTGGACGTTCGCAATTGCTGATCCTGCCTCCGGGTGTCCTCAGTGGCCCACGCAAACAGTGTTCTCTTTTGGGAGGCACCAGAAAGAGACAGCGCCAGCGTTTGTAGGGCTGTGAATGGGGTTGCGTGGCTACTTGAAGAGCAGCAAGAGCTTTTGGTCCTGGCCCCTTTGCCGTGGGAGTAACCCCTGGACGTTTGCAATTGCTGAGCCTGCCTCCGGGTGTACTCAGCGGCCCACGCAGATAGTATTGGGCTTTGGGAGGAACCAGAAAGATACAGCGCCAGCGTTTGTAGGGCTGTGAATGGGGTTGCGTGGCTACTTGAAGAGCAGCAAGAGCTTTTGGTCCTGGCCCCTTTGCAGTGGGAGGAATCCCTGGACGTTCGCAATTGCTGATCCTGCCTCCGGGTGTCCTTAGAGGCCCACTCAAACAGTGTTCTCTTTTGGGAGGCTCTAGAAAGAGACAGCACCAGCGTTTGTAGGGCTGTGAATGGTGTGTCCTGACTACTTGAAGAGCAGCAAGAGCTTTTGGTCCTGGCGCCTTTGGGGTGGGAGGAATCCCTGGACGTTCGCAATTGCTGATCCTGCCTCCGGGTGTACTCGGTGGCCCACGCAGATAGTATTGGGCTTTGGGAGGCACTACAGAGAGACAGCGCCAGCGTTGGTGGGTCTGTGAATGGGGTGTCCAGGCTACTTGAAGAGCAGCAAGAGCTTTTGGTCCTGGCCCCTTTGCGGTGGGAGGAATACCTGGACGTTCGCAATTGCTGAGCCTGCCTCCGGGTGTACTCGGCGGCCCACGCAGATATTACTGGGCTTTTGGAGGCACTAGAAAAAGACAGCGCCAGCGTTTGTAGGGCTGTGAATGGGGTTGCGTGGCTACTTGAAGAGCAGCAAGAGCTTTTGGTCCTGGCCTCTTTGCCGTGGGAGTAACTCCTGGACGTTCGCAATTGCTGAGCCTGCCGCCGGGTGTCCT
This sequence comes from Platalea leucorodia, assembly GCF_965183815.1. Taxonomy (NCBI): domain Eukaryota; kingdom Metazoa; phylum Chordata; class Aves; order Pelecaniformes; family Threskiornithidae; genus Platalea; species Platalea leucorodia. The sequence continues at coordinate 21,672,528 of NC_138828.1, forward strand.
CAGCGGCCCACGGAAACAGTGTTCTCTTTTTGGAGGTTCTAGAAAGAGACAGCACCAGCGTTGGTGGGGCTGTGAATGGGGTTGCGTGGCTACTTGAAGAGCAGCAAGAGCTTTTGGTCCTGGCCCCTTTGCGGTGGGAGGAATCCCTGGACGTTCGCAATTGCTGAGCCTGCCTCCGGGTGTACTCGGCGGCCCACGCAAATAGTGTTCAATATTGGGAGGCACTAGAAAGAGACAGAGCCAGCGTTTGTAGGGCTGTGAATGGGGTGTCCAGGCTACTTCAAGAGCAGCAAGAGCTTTTGGTCCTGGCGCCTTTGGGGTGGGAGGAAGCTCTGGACGTTCGCAATTGCTGAGCCTGCCGCCGGGTGTACTCGGTGGCCCACGCATATAGTATTGGGCTTTTGGAGGAACTAGAAAGAGACAGTGCCAGTGTTCGTGGGGCTATGAATGGGGTTTGCCTCGCTACTTGAAGAGCAGCAAGAGCTTTTGGTCCTGGTCCCTTTGGGGTGGGAGGAATCCCTGGACATTCGCAATTGCTTAGCTGGGCTCCGGGTTTACTCGGCTCCGCAGGCAGATAATATTGGAGTTTGGGAGGTTCTAGAAAGAGACAGCACCAGCGTTGGTGGGGCTGTGAATGGGGTTGCCTGGCTACTTGAAGAGCAGCAAGAGCTTTTGGTCCTGGTCCCTTTGGGGTAGGAAGAATCCCTGGACATTCGCAATTGCTGAGCCTGCCGCCGGGTGTACTCGGCGGCCCACGCAAATAGTGTTCAATTTTGGGAGACTCTAGAAAGAGACAGCGCCAGCGTTGGTGGGTCTGTGAATGGGGTGTCCTGACTACTTGAAGAGCAGTAAGAGCTTTTGGTCCTGGCCCCTCTGCGGTGGGAGGAATCGTTGGACGTTCGCAATTGCTGAGCCTGCCTCTCGGTGTCCTCAGCAGCCCACGCAAATAGTGTTCAATATTGGGAGGCACTAGAAAGAGACAGAGCCAGCGTTTGTAGGGCTGTGGATGGGGTGTCCTGGCTACTTGAAGAGCAGCAAGAGCTTTTGGTCCTGGCCCCTTTGGGGTGGGAGGAATCCCTGGACGTTCGCAATTGCTGAGCCTGCCTCCGGGTGTCCTCAGCAGCTACGCAAATAGTGTTCAATATTGGGAGGCACTAGAAAGAAACAGAGCCAGCGTTTGTAGGGCTGTGAATGCGGTTGCCAGGCTACTTGAAGAGCAGCAAGAGCTTTTGGTCCTGGCCCCTTTGCGGTGGGAGGAAGCCCTGGACGTTCGCAATTGCTGAGCCTGCCTCCCGGTGTCCTCAGCAGCCCAAGCAAACAGTGTTCTCTTTTGGGAGGCTCTAGAAAGAGACAGTGCCAGTGTTAGTGGGGCTATGAATGGGGTTTGCCTCGCTACTTGAAGAGCAGCAAGAGCTTTTGGTCCTTGTCCCTTTGGGGTGGGAGGAATCCCTGGACGTTCGCAATTGCTGATCCTGCCTCAGGGTGTACTCGGTGGCCCACGCAGATAGTATTGGGCTTTGGGAGGCACTAGAAAGAGACAGCGCCAGCGTTGGTGGGTCTGTGAATGGGGTGTCCTGGCTACTTGAAGAGCAGCAAGAGCTTTTGGTCCTGGCCCCTTTGCGGTTGGAGGAATCCCTGGACGTTCGCAATTGCTGAGCCTGCCTCCGGGTGTACTCGGCGGTCCACGCAGTTATTACTGGGCTTTTGGAGGCACAAGAAAGAGACAGCGCCAGCGTTTGTAGGGCTGTGAATGCGGTTAGGTGGCTACTTGAAGAGCAGCAAGAGCTTTTGGTCCTGGCCCCTTTGGGGTGGGAGGAATCCCTGGACGTTCGCAATTGCTGAGCCTGCCTCCAGGTGTACTCGGCGGCCCACGAAAATAGTGTTCAATTTTGGGAGGCTCTAGAAAGAGACAGCGCCAGCGTTGGTGGGTCTGTGAATGGGGTGTCCTGGCTACTTGAAGAGCAGCAAGAGCTTTTGGTCCTGGCCCCTTTGCGGTGGGAGGAATCCTTGGACGTTCGCAATTGCTGAGCCTGCCGCCGGGTGTACTCGGCGGCCCACGCAAACAGTGTTCTCTTTTGGGAGGCTCTAGAAAGAGACAGCGCCAGCGTTTGTAGGGCTGTGGATTGGGTGTCCAGGCTACTTGAAGAGCAGCAAGAGCTTTTGGTCCTGGCCCCTTTGCGGTGGGAGGAATCCTTGGACGTTCGCAATTGCTGAGCCTGCCGCCGGGTCTCCTTATCGGCTCACGCAAGAAGTGTTCTCTTTTGGGAGGCTCTAGAAAGAGACAGTGCCAGTGTTCGTGGGTCTGTGAATGGGGTTTGCCTCGCTACTTGAAGAGCAGCAAGAGCTTTTGGTCCTGGCCCCTTTGCGGTGGGAGGAAGCCCTGGACGTTCGCAATTGCTGAGCCTGTCGCCGCGTGTCCTCAGCGGCCACGCAAACAGTGTTCTCTTTTGGGAGGCTCTAGAAAGAGACAATGCCAGCGTTCGTGGGGCTATGAATGGGGTTTGCTTCGCTACTTGAAGAGCAGCAAGAGCTTTTGGTCCTGGCCCCTTTGCGGTGGAAGAAATCCCTGGTCGTTCGCAATTGCTGAGCCTGCCGCCGGGTGTCCTTAGCGGCCCACGCAAACAGTGTTCTCTTTTGGGAGGCTCTAGAAAGAGACAGCACCAGCGTTGGTGGGGCTGTGAATGGGGTTGCCTGACTACTTGAAGAGCAGCAAGAGCTTTTGGTCCTGGCCCCTTTGCGGTGGCAGGAATCCCTGGACGTTCGCAATTGCTGATCCTGCCTCCGGGTGTACTCGGCGGCCCACGCAGATATTATTGGGCTTTGGGAGGCACCAGAAAGAGACAGCGCCAGCGTTGGTGGTTCTGTGAATGGGGTTACCTGGCTACTTGAAGAGCAGCAAGAGCTTTTGGTCCTGGTCCCTTTGCAGTGGGAGGAATCCCTGGACATTCGCAATTGCTGAGCTGGGCTCCGGGTGTACTCGGCTCCGCAGGCAGATAATATTGGAGTTTGGGAGGCTCTAGAAAGAGACAGCACCAGCGTTGGTGGGGCTGTGAATGGGATTGCGTGGCGACTTGAAGAGCAGCAAGAGCTTTTGGTCCTGGTACCTTTGCGGTGGGAGGAATCCCTGGACGTTCGCAATTCCTAAGCCTGCCTCCCGGTGTCCTCAGCAGCCAACTCAAACAGTGTTCTCTTTTGGGAGGCTCTAGAAAGAAACAGTGCCAGTGTTCATGGGGCTATGAATGGGGTTACGTGGCTACTTGAAGAGCAGCAAGAGCTTTTGGTCCTGGCCCCTTTGCGGTGGGAGGAATTCCTGGACGTTCGCAATTGCTGAGCCTGCCGCCGGGTGTCCTTAGCGGCCTACGCAAACAGTGTTCTCTTTTGGGAGGCTCTAGTAAGAGACAGTGACAGAGTTCGCGGGGCTGTGAATGGAGTGTCCTGGCTACTTGAAGAGCAGCAAGACCTTTTGGTCCTGGAGCCTTTTGGGTGGCAGGAATCCCTGGACGTTCGCAATTGCTGAGCCTGCCTCAGGGTGTACTCAGCGGCCCACGCAAACAGTGTTCTCTTTTGGGAGGCTCTAGAAAGAGACAGTGCCAGTGTTTTTGGGGCTGTGAATGGGGTTTGCCTGGCTACTTGAAGAGCAGCAAGAGCTTTTGGTCCTGGTCCCTTTGCGGTGGGAGGAATCCCTGGACGTTTGCAATTGCTGATCCTCCCTCCGGGTGTCCTTAGAGGCCCACTCAAACAGTGTTCTCTTTTGGGAGGCTCTAGAAAGAGACAGCGCCAGCGTATGTAGGGCTGTGAATGGTGTGTCCTGACTACTTGAAGAGCAGCAAGAGCTTTTGGTCCTGGCCCCTTTGCGGTGGGAGGAATCCCTGGACGTTCGCAATTGCTGAGCCTGCCTCCGGGTGTCCTCAGCAGCCCACACAGATAGTATTGGGCTTTGGGAGGCACCAGAAAGAGACAGCGCCAGCGTATGTAGGGCTGTGAATGGGGTTGCGTGGCTACTTGAAGAGCAGCAAGAGCTTTTGGTCCTGGTCCCTTTGGGGTGGGAGGAATCCCTGGACGTTCACAATTGCTGAGCTGGGCTCCGGGTGTACTCGGCGGCCCACGCAAATAGTGTTCAATTTTGGGAGACTCTAGAAAGAGACAGCGCCAGCGTTGGTGGGTCTGTGAATGGGGTGTCCTGGCTACTTGAAGAGCAGCAAGAGCTTTTGATCCTGGCCCCTCTGCGGTGGGAGGAATCCTTGGACGTTCGCAATTGCTGAGCCTGCGTCCCGGTGTCCTCAGCAGCCCACGCAAATATTGTTCAATATTGGGAGGCACTAGAAAGAGACAGAGCCAGTGTTTGTAGGGCTGTGGATGGGGTGTCCAGGCTACTTGAAGAGCAGCAAGAGCTTTTGGTCCTGGCCCCTTTGCGGTGGGAGGAATCCCTGGACGTTCGCAATTGCTGAGCCTGCCTCCGGGTCTCCTCAGCAGCCCACGCAAATAGTGTTCAATATTGGGAGGCTCTAGAAAGAGACAGTGCCATGGTTCGTGGGGCTATGAATGGGGTTTGCCTCGCTACCTGAAGAGCAGCAAGAGCTTTTGGTCCTGGCCCCTTTGCGGTGGGAGGAATCCCTGGACGTTCGCAATTGCTGATCCTGCCTCCGGGTGTACTCGGTGGCCCACGCAGATAGTATTGGGCTTTGGGAGGCACTAGAAAGAGACAGCGCCAGCGTTGGTGGGTCTGTGAATGGGGTGTCCAGGCTACTTGAAGAGCAGCAAGAGCTTTTGGTCCTGGCCCCTTTGCGGTGGGAGGAATACCTGGACGTTCGCAATTGCTGAGCCTGCCTCATGGTGTACTCGGCGGCCCACGCAGATATTACGGAGCTTTTGGAGGCACTAGAAAAAGACAGCGCCAGCGTTTGTAGGGCTGTGAATGGGGTTGCGTGGCTACTTGAAGAGCAGCAAGAGCTTTTGGTCCTGGCCTCTTTGCCGTGGGAGTAACTCCTGGACGTTCGCAATTGCTGAGCCTGCCGCCGGGTGTCCTCAGCGGCCCACGCAAACAGTGTTCTCTTTTTGGAGGTTCTAGAAAGAGACACCGCCAGCGTTGGTGGGGCTGAGAATGGGGTTGCGTGGCTACTTGAAGAGCAGCAAGAGCTTTTGGTCCTGGCCCCTTTGCGGTGGGAGGAACCCCTGTACGTTCGCAATTGCTGAGCTGGGCTCCGGGTGTACTCGGCGGCCCACGCAAATAGTGTTCAATTTTGGGAGACTCTAGAAAGAGACAGCGCCAGCGTTGGTGGGGCTGTGAATGGGGTTGCGTGGCTACTTGAAGAGCAGCAAGAGCTTTTGGTCCTGGCCCCTTTGCGGTGAGAGGAATCCCTGGACGTTCGCAATTGCTGAGCCTGCCTCCGGGTGTCCTCAGCAGCCCACGCAAATAGTGTTCAATATTGGGAGGCACTAGAAAGAGACAGAGCCAGCGTTTGTAGGGCTGTGGATGGGGTGTCCAGGCTACTTGAAGAGCAGCAAGAGCTTTTGGTCCTGGCCCCTTTGGGGTGGGAGGAATCCTTGGACGTTCGCAATTGCTGAGCCTGCCGCCGGGTCTCCTTATCGGCTCACGCAACAGTGTTCTCTTTTGGGAGGCTCTAGAAAGAGACAGTGCCAGTGTTTATAGGTCTATGAATGGGGTTTGCCTGGCTACTTGAAGAGCAGCAAGAGCTTTTGGTCCTGGCCCCTTTGGGGTGGGAGGAATCCCTGGACGTTCGCAATTGCTGATCCTGCCTCAGGTTGTACTCGGTGGCCCACGCAGATAGTATTGGGCTTTGGGAGGCACTTGAAAGAGACAGCGCCAGCATTGGTGGGTCTCTGAATGGGGTGTCCTGGCTACTTGAAGAGCAGCAAGAGCTTTTGGTCCTGGCCCCTTTGCGGTTGGAGGAATCCCTGGACGTTCGCAATTGCTGAGCCTGCCTCAGGGTGTCCTCAGCGGCCCACGCAAACAGTGTTCTCTTTTGGGAGGGTCTAGAAAGAGACAGCACCAGCGTTGGTGGGTCTGTGAATGCGGTTGCCTGGCTACTTGAAGAGCAGCAAGAGCTTTTGGTCCTGGTCCCTTTGGGGTGGGAGGAATCCCTGGACGTTCGCAATTGCTGATCCTGCCTCAGGGTGTACTCGGTGGCCCACGCAGATAGTATTGGGCTTTGGGAGGCACTAGAAAGAGACAGCGCCAGCGTTGGTGGGTCTGTGAATGGGGTGTCCTGGCTACTTGAAGAGCAGCAAGAGCTTTTGGTCCTGGCCCCTTTGCGGTTGGAGGAATCCCTGGACGTTCGCAATTGCTGAGCCTGCCTCCGGGTGTACTCGGCGGTCCACGCAGATATTACTGGGCTTTTGGAGGCACAAGAAAGAGACAGCGCCAGCGTTTGTAGGGCTGTGAATGGGGTTAGGTGGCTACTTGAAGAGCAGCAAGAGCTTTTGGTCCTGGTCCCTTTGGGGTGGGAGGAATCCCTGGACGTTCACAATTGCTGAGCCTGCCTCCGGGTGTACTCGGCGGCCCACGAAAATAGTGTTCAATTTTGGGAGGCTCTAGAAAGAGACAGCACCAGCGTTGGTGGGGCTGTGAATGGGGTTGCCTGGCTACTTGAAGAGCAGCAAGAGCTTTTGGTCCTGGTCCCTTTGCGGTGGGAGGAATCCCTGGACGTTCGCAATTGCTGAGCCTGCCTCCGGGTGTACTCGGCGGCCCACGCAGATATTACTGGGCTTTTGGAGGCACTAGAAAGAGACAGCGCCAGCGTTTGTAGGGCTGTGAATGGGGTTGCGTGGCTTCTTGAAGAGCAGCAAGAGCTTTTGGTCCTGGCCTCTTTGCCGTGGGAGTAACCTCTGGACGTTCGCAATTGCTGAGCCTGCCGCCGGGTGTACTCGTCGGCCCACGCAAACAGTGTTCTCTTTTGGGAGGCTCTAGAAAGAGACAGCGCCAACGTTTGTAGGGCTGTGGATTGGGTGTCCAGGCTACTTGAAGAGCAGCAAGAGCTTTTGGTCCTGGCCCCTTTGCGGTGGGAGGAATCCCTGGACGTTCGCAATTGCTGAGCCTGCCTCCGGGTGTCCTCAGCAGCCCACGCAAATCGTGTTCAATATTGGGAGGCACTAGAAAGAGACAGAGCCAGCGTTTGTAGGGCTGTGGATGGGGTGTCCATGCTACTTGAAGAGCAGCAAGAGCTTTTGGTCCTGGCCCCTTTGCGGTGGGAGGAATCCCTGGACATTCGCAATTGCTGAGCCTGCCGCCGGGTCTCCTTATCGGCTCAAGCAAACAGTGTTCTCTTTTGGGAGGCTCTAGAAAGAGACAGTGCCAGTGTTCGTGGGTCTATGAATGGGGTTTGCCTCGCTACTTGAAGAGCAGCAAGAGCTTTTGGTCCTGGTCCCTTTGCGGTGGGAGGAATCCCTGGACGTTCGCAATTGCTGATCCTGCCTCAGGGTGTACTCGGTGGCCCATGCAGATAGTATTGGGCTTTGGGAGGAACTAAAAAGAGACAGCGCCAGCGTTGGTGGGTCTGTGAATGGGGTGTCCTGGCTACTTGAAGAGCAGCAAGAGCTTTTGTTCTGGGTCCCTTTGCGGTGGGAGGAATCCCTGGACGTTCGCAATTGCTGAGCCTGCCGCCGGGTGTCCTCAGCGGCCCACGCAAACAGTGTTCTCTTTTGGGAGGGTCTAGAAAGAGACAGCACCAGCGTTGGTGGGTCTGTGAATGCGGTTGCCTAGCTACTTGAAGAGCAGCAAGAGCTTTTGGTCCTGGCGCCTTTGGGGTGGGAGGAATCCCTGGACGTTCGCAATTGCTGAGCCTGCCTCCGGGTGTCCTTAGAGGCCCACTCAAACAGTGTTCTCTTTTGGGAGGCTCTAGAAAGAGACAGTGCCAGTGTTCGTGGGTCTGTGAATGGTGTGTCCTGACTACTTGAAGAGCAGCAAGAGCTTTTGGTCCTGGCCCCTTTGCGGTGGGAGGAATCCCTGGACGTTCACAATTGCTGAGCCTGCCTCAGGGTGTAATCGGTGGCCCACGCAAACACTGTTCTCTTTTGGGAGGCTCTAGAAAGAGACAGTGCCAGCGTTCGTGGGGCTATGAATGGGGTTTGCCTCGCTACCTGAAGAGCAGCAAGAGCTTTTGGTCCTGGCCCCTTTGCGGTGGGAGGAATCCCTGGACGTTCGCAATTGCTGAGCCTGCCTCCGGGTGTCCTCAGCGGCCACGCAAACAGTGTTCTCTTTTGGGAGGCTCTAGAAAGAGACAATGCCAGCGTTCGTGGGGCTATGAATGGGGTTTGCTTCGCTACTTGAAGAGCAGCAAGAGCTTTTGGTCCTGGCCCCTTTGCGGTGGGAGGAATCCTTGGACGTTCGCAATTGCTGAGCCTGCCGCCGGGTGTCCTTAGCGGCCCACGCAAACAGTGTTCTCTTTTGGGAGGCTCTAGAAAGAGACAGCACCAGCGTTGGTGGGGCTGTGAATGGGGTTGCCTGGCTACTTGAAGAGCAGCAAGAGCTTTTGGTCCTGGCCCCTTTGGGGTGGGAGGAATCCCTGGACGTTCGCAATTGCTGAGCCTGCCGCCGGGTGTACTCGGCGGCCCACGCAGATATTATTGGGCTTTGGGAGGCACCAGAAAGAGACAGCGCCAGCGTTGGTGGTTCTGTGAATGGGGTTGCCTGGCTACTTGAAGAGCAGCAAGAGCTTTTGGTCCTGGTCCCTTTGCGGTGGGAGGAATCCCTGGACGTTCGCAATTCCTAAGCCTGCCGCCGGGTGTCCTCAGCAGCCAACACAAACAGTGTTCTCTTTTGGGAGGCTCTAGAAAGAAACAGTGCCAGTGTTCATGGGGCTATGAATGGGGTTACGTGGCTACTTGAAGAGCAGCAAGAGCTTTTGGTCCTGGCCCCTTTGCGGTGGGAGGAATTCCTGGACGTTCGCAATTGCTGAGCCTGCCGCCGGGTGTCCTTAGCGGCCTACGCAAACAGTGTTCTCTTTTGGGAGGCTCTAGTAAGAGACACTGACAGTGTTCGTGGGGCTGTGAATGGAGTGTCCTGGCTACTTGAAGAGCAGCAAGAGCTTTTGGTCCTGGAGCCTTTGGGGTGGCAGGAATCCCTGGACGTTCGCAATTGCTGATCCTGCCTCAGGGTGTACTCGGTGGACCACGCAGATAGTATTGGGCTTTGGGAGGCTCTAGAAAGAGACAGCGCCAGCGTTTGTGGGGCTGTGAATGGGGTTGCGTGGCTACTTTAGGAGCAGCAAGAGCTTTTGGTCCTGGCCCCTTTGGGGTGGGAAGAATCCCTGGACATTCGCAATTGCTGAGCGTGCCTCAGGGTGTCCTCAGCCGCCCACGCAAACAGTGTTCTCTTTTGGGAGGCTCTAGAAAGAGACAGTGCCAGTGTTTTTGGGGCTGTGAATGGGGTGTCCTGGCTACTTGAAGAGCAGCAAGAGCTTTTGGTCCTGGCCCCTTTGCGGTGGGAGGAATCCCTGGACGTTCGCAATTGCTGAGCCTGCCGCCGGGTGTCCTCAGCGGCCCACGCAAACAGTGTTCTCTTTTGGGAGGCTCTAGAAAGAGACAGTGCCAGCGTTCGTGGGGCTATGAATGGGTTTTGCCTCGCTACTTGAAGAGCAGCAAGAGCTTTTGGTCCTGGCCCCTTTGCGGTGGGAGGAATCCCTGGACGTTCGCAATTGTTGAGCCTGCCTCCGGGTGTCCTCAGCAGCCCACGCAAACAGTGTTCTCTTTTGGGAGGCTCTAGAAAGAGACAGTGCCAGTGTTCGTGGGGCTATGAATGGGGTTTCCTGGCTACTTGAAGAGCAGCAAGAGCTTTTGGTCCTGGCCCCTTTGGGGTGGGAGGAATCCCTGGACGTTCGCAATCGCTGAGCCTGCCGCCGGGTGTCCTCAGCGGCCCACGCAAACACTGTTCTCTTTTGGGAGGCTCTAGAAAGAGACACCACCAGCATTGGTGGGTCTGTGAATGGGGTGTCCTGACTACTTCAAGAGCAGCTAGAGCTTTTGGTCCTGGCCCCTTTGCGGTGGGAGTAATCCCTGCACATTCGCAATTGCTGAGCCTGCCTCCGGGTGTACTCGGCGGCCCACGCAGATAGTATTGGGCTTTGGGAGGCACCAGAAAGAGACAGCGCCAGCGTTTGTAGAGCTGTGAATATGGTTGCGTGGCTACTTGAAGAGCAGCAAGAGCTTTTGGTCCTGGTCCCTTTGGGGTGGGAGGAATCCCTGGACATTCGCAATTGCTGAGCTGGGCTCTGGGTGTCCTTAGCGGCCCACGCAAACAGTGTTCTCTTTTGGGAGGCTCTAGAAAGAGGCAATGCCAGCGTTCGTGGGGCTATGAATGGGGTTTCCTGGCTACTTGAAAAGCAGCAAGAGCTTTTCGTCCTGGCCCCTTTGGGGTGGGAGGAATCCCTGGACGTTCGCAATTGCTGAGCCTGCCGACAGGTGTCCTCAGCGGCCCACGCAAACACTGTTCTCTTTTGGGAGGCTCTAGAAAGAGACAGCACCAGCGTTGGTGGGTCTGTGATTGGGGTGTCCTGACTACTTGAAGAGCAGCAAGAGCTTTGGTCCTGGCCCCTTTGCGGTGGGAGGAATCCCTGGACGTTCGCAATTGCTGAGCCTGCCGCCGCGTGTACTCGGCGGCCGACGCAGATAATATTGAGCTTTGGGAGGCACCAGAAAGAGACAGCGCCAGCGTTTGTAGCGCTGCGACTGCTGTTGCGTGGCTACTTGAAGAGCAGCAAGAGCTTTTGTTCCTGGTCCCTTTGGGGTGGGAGGAATCCCTGGACGTTCGCAATTGCTGAGCCTGCCTCAGGGTGTCCATAGCGGCCCACGCAAACAGTGTTCTCTTTTGGGAGAGTCTAGAAAGAGACAGTGCCAGCGTTCATCAGGCTATGAATGGTGTTTTCCTCGCTACTTGAAGAGCAGCAAGAGCTTTTGGTCCTGGCCCCTTTGCGGTGGCAGGAATCCCTGGACATTCGCAATTGCTGAGCCTGCCGCCGGGTGTCCTCAGCAGCCCACGCAGAGAGTATTGGGCTTTGGGAGGCACTAGAAGGAGACAGCGCCAGCGTTGGTGGGTCTGTGAATGGGGTGTCCTGTCTACTTGAAGAGCAGCAAGAGCTTTTGGTCCTGCTCCTTTTGGGGTGGGAGGAATCCCTGGACGTTCGCAATTGCTGAGCCTGCCTCAGGGTGTACTCGGCGGCCCACTCAGGTATTACTGGGCTTTTGGAGGCACTAGAAAGAGACAGCGCCAACGTTTGTAGGGCTGTGAATGGGGTTGCGTGGCTACTTGAAGAGCAGCAAGAGCTTTTGGTCCTGGCCCCTTTGCGGTGGGAGTAATCCCTGGACGTTCGCAATTGCTGAGCCTGCCTCCGGGTGTACTCGGCGGCCCACGCAGATAGTACCGGGCTTTTGGAGGCACTAGAAAGAGACATTGCCTGCGTTTGTAGGGCTGTGACTGCGGTTACCCGGCTACTTGAAGAGCAGCAAGAGCTTTTGGTCCTGGTCCCTTTGGGGTGGGAGGAATCCCTGGACATTCGCAATTACTGAGCTGGGCTCGGGGTGTCCTTAGCGGCCTACGCAAACAGTGTTCAATTTTGGGAGGCACTAGAAAGAGACAGTGCCAGTGTTCATGGGTCTATGAATGGGGTTTCCTGGCTACTTGAAGAGCAGCAAGAGCTTTTGGTCCTGGCCACTTTGGGGTGGGAGGAATCCCTGGACATTCGCAATTGCTGATCCTGCCTCAGGGTGTCCTCAGCAGCCCACGCAAACAGTGTTCTCTTTTGGGAGGCTCTAGAAAGAGACAGCGCCAGCGTTCGTGGGGCTATGAATGGGGTTTGCCTCGCTACTTGAAGAGCAGCAAGAGCTTTTGGTCCTGGCCCCTTTGGGGTGGGAGGAATCCCTGGACGTTCGCAATTGCTGAGCCTGCCTCCGGGTGTCCTCAGCAGCCCACACAGATAGTATTGGGCATTGGGAGGCACCAGAAAGAGACAGCGCCAGCGTATGTAGGGCTGTGAATGGGGTTGCGTGGCTACTTGAAGAGCAGCAAGAGCTTTTGGTCCTGGCCCCTTTGCGGTGGGAGGAATCCCTGGACGTTCGCAATTGCTGAGCCTGCCTCCGGGTGTACTCGGCGGCCCACGCAGATATTATTGGGCTTTGGGAGGCACCAGAAAGAGACAGCGCCAGCGTTTGTAGGGCTGTGACTGCGGTTACCCGGCTTCTTCAAGAGCAGCAAGAGCTTTTGGTCATGGTCCCTTTGCGGTGGGAGGAATCCCTGGACATTCGCAATTGCTGAGCTGGGCTCCGGGTGTCCTTAGCGGCCCACGCAAACAGTGTTCTCTTTTGGGAGGCTCTAGAAAGAGACAGTGCCAGCGTTCATGGGGCTATGAATGGGGTTTGCCTCGCTACTTGAGGAGCAGCAAGAGCTTTTGGTCCTGGCCCCTTTGCGGTGGGGGGAATCCCTGGACGTTCGCAATTGCTGAGCCTGCCGCCGGGTGCACTCGTTGGCCCACGCAGATAGTATTGGGCTTTGGGTGGCACTAGAAAGAGACAGTTCCAGCGTTGGTGGGTCTGTGAATGGGGTGTCCTGGCTACTTGAAGAGCAGCAAGAGCTTTTGGTCCTGGCCCCTTTGCGGTGGGAGGAATCCCTGGACATTCGCAATTGCTGAGCCTGCCTCCGGGTGTACTCGGCGGCCCACGCAGATAGTATTGGGCTTTGGGAGGCACCAGAAAGAGACAGCGCCAGCGTTTGTAGGGCTGTGACTGCGGTTACCCGGCTTCTTCAAGAGCAGCAAGAGCTTTTGTTCCTGGCCCCTTTGCGGTGGGAGGAATCCCTGGACATTCGCAATTGCTGAGCAGGGCTCCGGGTGTCTTTAGCGGCCCACGCAAACAGTGTTCTCTTTTGGGAGGGTCTAGAAAGAGACAGTGCCAGCGTTCATCAGGCTATGAATGGGGTTGCCTCGCTACTTGAAAAGCAGCAAGAGCTTTTGGTCCTGGCCCCTTTGCGGTGGGAGGAATCCCTGGACGTTCGCAATTGCTGAGCCTGCCTCAGGGTGCACTCGGTGGCCCACGCAGATAGTATTGGGCTTTGGGAGGCACTAGAAAGAGACAGCGCCAGCGTTGGTGGGTCTGTGAATGGGGTGTCCTGGCTACTTGAAGAGCAGCAAGAGCTTTTGGTCCTGGCCCCTTTGCGGTGGGAGGAATCCCTGGACGTTCGCAATTGCTGAGCCTGCCTCCGGGTGTACTCGGCGGCCCACGCAGATATTACTGGGCTTTTGGAGGCACTAGAAAGAGACAGCGCCAGCGTTTGTAGGGCTGTGAATGGGGTTGCGTGGCGACTTGAAGAGCAGCAAGAGCTTTTGGTCCTAGTCCCTTTGGGGTGGGAGGAATCCCTGGATGTTTGGAATTCCTGAGCCTGTCTCCGGGTGTACTAGGCGGCCCACGCAGATAGTATTGGGCTTTGGGAGGCACCAGAAAGAGACAGCGCCAGCGTTTGTAGAGCTGTGAATGGGGTTGCGTGGCTTCTTGAAGAGCAGCAAGAGCTTTTGGTCCTGGCCTCTTTGCCGTGGGAGTAACCTCTGGACGTTCGCAATTGCTGAGCCTGCCGCCGGGTGTACTCGGCGGCCCACGCAAACAGTGTTCTCTTTTGGGAGGCTCTAGAAAGAGACAGCGCCAACGTTTGTAGGGCTGTGGATTGGGTGTCCAGGCTACTTGAAGAGCAGCAAGAGCTTTTGGTCCTGGCGCCTTTGGGGTGGGAGGAATCCCTGGACGTTCGCAATTGCTGAGCCTGCCTCCGGGTGTCCTCAGCAGCCCACGCAAATAGTGTTCAATATTGGGAGGCACTAGAAAGAGACAGAGCCAGCGTTTGTAGGGCTGTGGATGGGGTGTCCATGCTACTTGAAGAGCAGCAAGAGCTTTTGGTCCTGGCCCCTTTGCGGTGGGAGTAATCCCTGGACATTCGCAATTGCTGAGCCTGCCGCCGGGTCTCCTTATCGGCTCACGCAAACAGTGTTCTCTTTTGGGAGGCTCTAGAAAGAGACAGTGCCAGTGTTCGTGGGTCTATGAATGGGGTTTGCCTCGCTACTTGAAGAGCAGCAAGAGCTTTTGGTCCTGGTCCCTTTGCGGTGGGAGGAATCCCTGGACGTTCGCAATTGCTGATCCTGCCTCAGGGTGTACTCGGTGGCCCATGCAGATAGCATTGGGCTTTGGGAGGCACTAGAAAGAGACAGTGCCAGCGTTCTTGGGTCTGTGAATGGGGTGTCCTGGCTACTTGAAGAGCAGCAAGAGCTTTTGGTCCTGGCCCCTTTGCGGTGGGAGGAATCCCTGGACATTCGCAATTGCTGAGCCTGCCTCCGGGTGTACTCGGCGGCCCACGCAGATAGTATTGGGCTTTGGGAGGCACCAGAAAGAGACAGCGCCAGCGTTTGTAGGGCTGTGACTGCGGTTACCCGGCTTCTTCAAGAGCAGCAAGAGCTTTTGTTCCTGGCCCCTTTGCGGTGGGAGGAATCCCTGGACGTTTGCAATTGCTGAGCCTGCCTCCGGGTGTCCTTAGAGGCCCACTCAAACAGTGTTCTCTTTTGGGAGGCTCTAGAAAGAGACAGTGCCAGTGTTCGTGGGTCTGTGAATGGTGTGTCCTGACTACTTGAAGAGCAGCAAGAGCTTTTGGTCCTTGCCCCTTTGCGGTGGGAGGAATCCCTGGACGTTCGCAATTGCTGAGCCTGCCTCAGGGTGTAATCGGTGGCCCACGCAAACACTGTTCTCTTTTGGGAGGCTCTAGAAAGAGACAGTGCCAGCGTTCGTGGGGCTATGAATGGGGTTTGCCTCGCTACCTGAAGAGCAGCAAGAGCTTTTGGTCCTGGCCCCTTTGCGGTGGGAGGAATCCCTGGACGTTCGCAATTGCTGAGCCTGCCTCCGGGTGTCCTCAGCGGCCACGCAAACAGTGTTCTCTTTTGGGAGGCTCTAGAAAGAGACAGCACCAGCGTTGGTGGGGCTGTGAATGGGGTTGCCTGGCTACTTGAAGAGCAGCAAGAGCTTTTGGTCCTGGCCCCTTTGGGGTGGGAGGAATCCCTGGACGTTCGCAATTGCTGAGCCTGCCGACAGGTGTCCTCAGCGGCCCACGCAAACACTGTTCTCTTTTGGGAGGCTCTAGAAAGAGACAGCACCAGCGTTGGTGGGTCTGTGATTGGGGTGTCCTGACTACTTGAAGAGCAGCAAGAGCTTTGGTCCTGGCCCCTTTGCGGTGGGAGGAATCCCTGGACGTTCGCAATTGCTGAGCCTGCCGCCGCGTGTACTCGGCGGCCGACGCAGATAATATTGAGCTTTGGGAGGCACCAGAAAGAGACAGCGCCAGCGTTTGTAGCGCTGCGACTGCTGTTGCGTGGCTACTTGAAGAGCAGCAAGAGCTTTTGTTCCTGGTCCCTTTGGGGTGGGAGGAATCCCTGGTCATTCGCAATTGCTGAGCCTGCCTCAGGGTGTCCATAGCGGCCCACGCAAACAGTGTTCTCTTTTGGGAGAGTCTAGAAAGAGACAGTGCCAGCGTTCATCAGGCTATGAATGGTGTTTTCCTCGCTACTTGAAGAGCAGCAAGAGCTTTTGGTCCTGGCCCCTTTGCGGTGGCAGGAATCCCTGGACATTCGCAATTGCTGAGCCTGCCGCCGGGTGTCCTCAGCAGCCCACGCAGAGAGTATTGGGCTTTGGGAGGCACTAGAAGGAGACAGCGCCAGCGTTGGTGGGTCTGTGAATGGGGTGTCCTGTCTACTTGAAGAGCAGCAAGAGCTTTTGGTCCTGCTCCTTTTGGGGTGGGAGGAATCCCTGGACGTTCGCAATTGCTGAGCCTGCCTCAGGGTGTACTCGGCGGCCCACTCAGGTATTACTGGGCTTTTGGAGGCACTAGAAAGAGACAGCGCCAACGTTTGTAGGGCTGTGAATGGGGTTGCGTGGCTACTTGAAGAGCAGCAAGAGCTTTTGGTCCTGGCCCCTTTGCGGTGGGAGTAATCCCTGGACGTTCGCAATTGCTGAGCCTGCCTCCGGGTGTACTCGGCGGCCCACGCAGATAGTACTGGGCTTTTGGAGGCACTAGAAAGAGACATTGCCTGCGTTTGTAGGGCTGTGACTGCGGTTACCCGGCTACTTGAGGAGCAGCAAGAGCTTTTGGTCCTGGTCCCTTTGGGGTGGGAGGAATCCCTGGACATTCGCAATTACTGAGCTGGGCTCGGGGTGTCCTTAGCGGCCTACGCAAACAGTGTTCAATTTTGGGAGGCACTAGAAAGAGACAGTGCCAGTGTTCATGGGTCTATGAATGGGGTTTCCTGGCTACTTGAAGAGCAGCAAGAGCTTTTGGTCCTGGCCACTTTGGGGTGGGAGGAATCCCTGGACATTCGCAATTGCTGATCCTGCCTCAGGGTGTCCTCAGCAGCCCACGCAAACAGTGTTCTCTTTTGGGAGGCTCTAGAAAGAGACAGCGCCAGCGTTCGTGGGGCTATGAATGGGGTTTGCCTCGCTACTTGAAGAGCAGCAAGAGCTTTTGGTCCTGGCCCCTTTGGGGTGGGAGGAATCCCTGGACGTTCGCAATTGCTGAGCCTGCCTCCGGGTGTCCTCAGCAGCCCACACAGATAGTATTGGGCTTTGGGAGGCACCAGAAAGAGACAGCGCCAGCGTATGTAGGGCTGTGAATGGGGTTGCGTGGCTACTTGAAGAGCAGCAAGAGCTTTTGGTCCTGGCCCCTTTGCGGTGGGAGGAATCCCTGGACGTTCGCAATTGCTGAGCCTGCCGCCGGGTGTACTCGGCGGCCCACGCAGATATTATTGGGCTTTGGGAGGCACCAGAAAGAGACAGCGCCAGCGTTTGTAGGGCTGTGACTGCGGTTACCCGGCTTCTTCAAGAGCAGCAAGAGCTTTTGGTCCTGGCCCCTTTGCGGTGGCAGGAATCCCTGGACATTCGCAATTGCTGAGCTGGGCTCCGGGTGTCCTTAGCGGCCCACGCAAACAGTGTTCTCTTTTGGGAGGCTCTAGAAAGAGACAGTGCCAGCGTTCATGGGGCTATGAATGGGGTGCGTCGCTACTTGAAGAGCAGCAAGAGCTTTTGGTCCTGGCCCCTTTGCGGTGGGAGGAATCCCTGGACGTTCGCAATTGCTGAGCCTGCCGCCGGGTGCACTCGTTGGCCCACGCAGATAGTATTGGGCTTTGGGTGGCACTAGAAAGAGACAGTTCCAGCGTTGGTGGGTCTGTGAATGGGGTGTCCTGGCTACTTGAAGAGCAGCAAGAGCTTTTGGTCCTGGCCCCTTTGCGGTGGGAGGAATCCCTGGACATTCGCAATTGCTGAGCCTGCCTCCGGGTGTACTCGGCGGCCCACGCAGATAGTATTGGGCTTTGGGAGGCACCAGAAAGAGACAGCGCCAGCGTTTGTAGGGCTGTGACTGCGGTTACCCGGCTTCTTCAAGAGCAGCAAGAGCTTTTGTTCCTGGCCCCTTTGCGGTGGGAGGAATCCCTGGACATTCGCAATTGCTGAGCAGGGCTCCGGGTGTCCTTAGCGGCCCACGCAAACAGTGTTCTCTTTTGGGAGGGTCTAGAAAGAGACAGTGCCAGCGTTCATCAGGCTATGAATGGGGTTGCCTCGCTACTTGAAGAGCAGCAAGAGCTTTTGGTCCTGGCCCCTTTGCGGTGGGAGGAATCCCTGGACGTTCGCAATTGCTGAGCCTGCCTCAGGGTGCACTCGGTGGCCCACGCAGATAGTATTGGGCTTTGGGAGGCACTAGAAAGAGACAGCGCCAGCGTTGGTGGGTCTGTGAATGGGGTGTCCTGGCTACTTGAAGAGCAGCAAGAGGTTTTGGTCCTGGCCCCTTTGCGGTGGGAGGAATCCCTGGACGTTCGCAATTGCTGAGCCTGCCTCCGGGTGTACTCGGCGGCCCACGCAGATATTACTGGGCTTTTTGAGGCACTAGAAAGAGACAGCGCCAGCGTTTGTAGGGCTGTGAATGGGGTTGCGTGGCGACTTGAAGAGCAGCAAGAGCTTTTGGTCCTAGTCCCTTTGGGGTGGGAGGAATCCCTGGATGTTTGGAATTCCTGAGCCTGTCTCCGGGTGTACTAGGCGGCCCACGCAGATAGTATTGGGCTTTGGGAGGCACCAGAAAGAGACAGCGCCAGCGTTTGTAGAGCTGTGAATGGGGTTGCGTGGCTACTTGAAGAGCAGCAAGAGCTTTTGGTCCTGGCCCCTTTGCGGTGGGAGGAATCCCTGGACATTCGCAATTGCTGAGCCTGCCGCCGGGTGTACTCGGCTCCGCAGGCAGATAATATTGGAGTTTGGGAGGCTCTAGAAAGAGACAGCACCAGCGTTGGTGGGTCTGTAAATGGGGTTGCCTGGCTACTTGAAGAGCAGCAAGAGATTTTGGTCCTGGCCCCTTTGCGGTGGGAAGAATCCCTGGACGTTCGCAATTGCTGAGCCTGCCGCCGGGTGTCCTCAGCAGCCCACGCAAACAGTGTTCTCTTTTGGGAGGCTCTAGAAAGAGACAGTGCCAGTGTTCGTGGGGCTATGAATGGGGTTACGTGGCTACTTGAAGAGCAGCAAGAGCTTCTGGTCCTGGCCCCTTTGGGGTGGGAGGAATCCCTGGACGTTCGCAATTGCTGAGCCTGCCTCCGGGTGTCCTCAGCCGCCCACGCAAACAGTGTTCTCTTTTGGGAGGGTCTAGAAAGAGACAGTGCCAGCGTTCGTGGGGCTATGAATGGTGTTTTCCTCCCTACTTGAAGAACAGCAAGAGCTTTTGGTCCTGGCCCCTTTGCGGTGGGAGGAATCCCTGGACATTCGCAATTGCTGAGCCTGCCGCCGGGTGTCCTCAGCAGCCCACGCAGATAGTATTGGGCTTTGGGAGGCACTAGAAAGAGACAGCGCCAGCGTAGTGGGTCTGTGAATGGGGTGTCCTGGCTACTTGAAGAGCAGCAAGAGCTTTTGGTCCTGGTCCCTTTGGGGTGGGAGGAATCCCTGGACGTTCGCAATTGCTGAGCCTGCCTCATGGTGTACTCGGCGGCCCACGCAGATATTACGGGGCTTTTGGAGGCACTAGAAAGAGACAGCGCCAGCGTTTGTAGGGCTGTGAATGGGGTTGCGTGGCTACTTGAAGAGCAGCAAGAGCTTTTGGTCCTGGCCCCTTTGCCGTGGGAGTAACCCCTGGACGTTGGCAATTGCTGAGCCTGCCTCCGGGTGTTCTCGGCGGCCCACGCAGATATTATTGGGCTTTGGGAGGCACCAGAAAGAGACAGCGCCAGCGTTTGTAGGGCTGTGAATGGGGTTGCGTGGCTACTTGAAGAGCAGCAAGAGCTTTTGGTCCTGGTCCCTTTGGGGTGGGAGGAATCCCTGGACGTTCGCAATTGCTGAGCCTGCCGCCGGGTGTACTCGGTGGCCCACGCAAATACTGTTCAATTTTGGGAGGCTCTAGAAAGAGACAGTGCCAGTGTTCGTGGGGCTATGAATGGGGTTTGCCTCGCTACTTGAAGAGCAGCAAGAGCTTTTGTTCCTGGCCCTTTTGCGGTGGGAGGAATCCCTGGACGTTCGCAATTGCTGAGCCTGCCTCCGGGTGTACTCGGCGGCCCACGCAAACAGTGTTCTGTTTTGGGAGGCTCTAGAAAGAGACAGCACCAGTGTTGGTGGGGCTGTGAATGGGGTTTGCCTGGCTACTTGAAGAGCAGCAAGAGCTTTTGGTCCTGGCCCCTTTGCGGTGGCAGGAATCCCTGGACGTTCGCAATTGCTGATCCTTCCTCACGGTGTACTCGGCGGCCCACGCAGATAGTATTGGGCTTTGGGAGGCACCAGAAAGAGACAGCGCCAGCATTTGTAGGGCTGTGAATGGGGTTGCGTGGCTACTTGAAGAGCAGCAAGAGCTTTTGTTCCTGGTCCCTTTGGGGTGGGAGGAATCCCTGGACATTCGCAATTGCTGAGCTGGGCTCCGGGTGTACTCAGTTCCGCAGGCAGATAATATTGGAGTTTTGGAGGTTCTAGAAAGAGACAGCACCAGCGTTGTGGGGACTGTGAATGGGGTTGCCTGGCTACTTGAAGAGCAGCAAGAGCTTTTGGTCCTGGCCCCTTTGCGGTGGGAGGAATTCCTGGACGTTCGCAATTGCTGAGCCTGCCTCAGGGTGTCCTCAGCGGCCTACGCAAACAGTGTTCAATTTTCGGAGGGTCTAGAAAGAGACAGTGCCAGTGTTCGTGGGCCTATGAATGGCGTTACGTGGCTACTTGAAGAGCAGCAAGAGCTTTTGGTCCTGGCCCCTTTGCGGTGGGAGGAATCCCTGGACGTTCGCACTTGCTGAGCCTGCCGCCGTGTGTACTCGGCGGCCCATGCATATAGTACTGGGCTTTGGGAGGCACTAGAAAGAGACAGCGCCAGCGTTGGTGGGTCTGTGAATGGGGTGTCCTGACTACTTGAAGAGCAGCAAGAGCTTTTGGTCCTGGCCCCTTTGCCGTGGGAGGAATCCCTAGACGTTTACAATTGCTGAGCCTGCCTCCGGGTGTACTCGGCGGCCCACGCAGATAGTATTGGGCTTTGGGAGGCACCAGAAAGAGACAGCGCCAGCGTTTGTAGGGCTGTGAATGGGGTTGCGTGGCTACTTGAAGAGCAGCAAGAGCTTTTGTTCCTGGTCCCTTTTGGGTGGGAGGAATCCCTGGACGTTCGCAATTGCTGATCCTGCCGCCGTGTGTCCTCAGCGGCCCACGCAAACAGTGTTCTCTTTTGGGATGCTCTAGAAAGAGACAGTGCCAGTGTTCGTGGGCCTATGAATGGGGTTTGCCTCGCTACTTGGAGAGCAGCAAGAGCTTTTGGTCCTGGCCCCTTTGCGGTGGGAGGAATTCCTGGACGTTCGCAATTGCTGAGCCTGCCGCCAGGTGTACTCGGCTCCGCAGGCAGGTAATATTGGGCTTTGGGAGGCACTAGAAAGAGACAGCACCAGCGTTGGTGGGGCTGTGAATGGGGTTGCCTGGCTACTTGAAGAGCAACAAGAGCTTTTGGTCCTGGCCCCTTTGCGGTGGGAGGAATCCCTGGACGTTCGCAATTGCTGAGCCTGCCGCCGGGTGTCCTCAGCGGCCCACGCAAACAGTGTTCTCTTTTGGGAGGCTCTAGAAAGACGCAGTGCCAGTGTTCGTGGGCCTATGAATGGGGTTTGCCTCGCTACTTGGAGAGCAGCAAGAGCTTTTGGTCCTGGCCCCTTTGCGGTGGGAGGAATCCCTGGACGTTCGCAATTGCTGAGCCTGCCGCCGTGTGTACTCGGCGGCCCACGCAGATAGTACTGGGCTTTTGGAGGAACTAGAAAGAGACAGCGCCAATGTTTTTGGGGCTGTGAATGGGGTTTGCCTGGCTACTTGAAGAGCAGCAAGAGCTTTTGGTCCTGGCCCCTTTGCGGTGGCAGGAATCCCTGGACATTCGCAATTGCTGAGCCTGCCGCCGGGTGTACTCGGCTCCGCAGGCAGATAATATTGGAGTTTGGGAGGCTCTAGAAAGAGACAGCACCAGCATTGGTGGGGCTGTGAATGGGGTTGCCTGGCTACTTGAAGAGCAGCAAGAGCTTTTGGTCCTGGTCCCTTTGCGGTGGGAGGAATTCCTGGACGTTCGCAATTGTTGAGCCTGCCTCCGGGTTTCCTTAGCGGCCCACTCAAACAGTGTTCTCTTTTGGGAGGGTCTAGAAAGAGACACTGCCAGTGTTCGTGGGGATATGAATGGGGCTTGCCTCGCTACTTGAAGAGCAGCAAGCGCTTTTGGTCCTGGCCCCTTTGCGGTGGGAGGAATTCCTGGACGTTCGCAATTGCTGAGCGTGCCGCCGGGTGTCCTTAGCGGCCAACGCAAACAGTGTTCTCTTTTGGGAGGGTCTAGAAAGAGACAGCGCCAGCGTTGGTGGGTCTGTGAATGGGGTTGCCTGGCTACTTGAAGAGCAGCAAGAGCTTTTGGTCCTGGCCCCTTTGCGGTGCGAGGAATCCCTGGACATTCGCAATTGCTGAGCATCCCGCCGGGTGTACTCGGCTCCGCAGGCAGATAATATTGGAGTTTGGGAGGTTCTAGAAAGAGACAGCACCAGCGTTGGTGGGTCTGTGAATGGGGTGTCCTGACTACTTGAAGAGCAGCAAGAGCTTTTGGTCCTGGCCCCTTTGGGGTGGGAGGAATCCCTGGACGTTCGCAATTGCTGAGCCTGCCTCCGGGTGTACTCGGCGGCCCACGCAAACAGTGTTCTCTTTTGGGAGGCTCTAGAAAGAGACCGTGCCAGTGTTCGTGGGGCTCTGAATGGGGTTTGCCTGGCTACTTGAAGAGCAGCAAGAGCTTTTGGTCCTGGCCCCTTTGGGGTGGGAGGAATTCCTGGACATTCGCAATTGCTGAGCTGGGCTCCGGGTGTACTGAGCTCCACAGGCAGATAATATTGGAGTTTGGGAGGTTCTAGAAAGAGACAGCACCAGCGTTGGTGGGGCTGTGAATGGGGTGTCCTGGCTACTTGAAGAGCAGCAAGAGCTTTTGGTCCTGGCCGCTTTGCGGTGGGAGGAATCCCTGGACGTTCGCACTTGCTGAGCCTGCCGCCATGTGTACTCGGCGGCCCATGCAGATAGTACTGGGCTTTGGGAGGCACTAGAAAGAGACAGCGCCAGCGTTGGTGGGTCTGTGAATGGGGTGTCCTGACTACTTGAAGTGCAGCAAGAGCTTTTGGTCCTGGCCCCTTTTCCATGGGAGGAATCCCTGGACGTTTGCAATTGCTGAGCCTGCCTCCGGGTGTACTCGGCGGCCTACACAAATAGTGTTCAATTTTGGGAGGCTCTAGAAAGGGACAGCGCCAGCGTTGGTGGGGCTGTGAATGGGGTTGCGTGGCTACTTGAAGAGCAGCAAGAGCTTTTGGTCCTGGCCCCTTTGCGGTGGCAGGAATACTTGGACGTTCGCAATTGCTGATCCTGCCGCCGGGTGTCCTCAGCGGCCCACGCAAACAGTGTTCTCTTTTGGGAGGCTCTAGAAAGAGGCAGTGCCAGCTTTCGTGGGGCTATGAATTGGGTTTGCCTCGCTACTTGAGGAACAGCAAGAGCTTTTGGTCCTGGTGTTATAAGTTACTCTCGCTTAAATTGAAATAGAGAGTTGGTTAAACAAAAGAAGCAGTTTATTGAATTAAGTAAGCAGCCACAAGCAAAACAGCGCTGGGCGGCCGCGGAGTGTACAACTTCACCTAGGCGCGCGCACTTCTCACAGTGAGTCCTGTTTTTATAAACCGCGGGTTCCGAGACACATTGGCACATCCTGGTCCGTCTTGCGCATGCGTGGGCTGTTGCTAGGGGGTCGTCTCGAGTCTCCTGGTGGTTGCGAAGAGGAGGGCTGTAATTTTCCTTGATCTTTTGACTTCTGCATACCTTCTTATCTGGCTTAAGACACAGCATGAGCTGTGAAGCGGGATGTTTTACGGTGGGTCAAGTCCCTCAAAGGATTATATGACCTTATACTTATCAGGAAGTTGGCATGGTTTGTTTGTCTATCCCCTGTGTCTCCACTCTGGTTATCGTGAAACCTTGCCCCCCCCCCTCGGCAATCTTCCCCAATTTAGGCAATGAACAAACATTTACAAATTTATCACAATTCCTCCTTTTTCTCTTTGGTTACTTATTTTGTTCATTGAATTCTTGGAGGGCCTGTCGGCTTAGTACCAGTGCATCCACGTCTTCATCCTGCTCTAATGATTCGTATTTAGCATGTACAAACATCAGATTTGCAGCTTCTAGATGACCTTTTACAATCGCAATTATTCTATTAAAAATACATGGTCCGAAAGTCAATGCTATTATTAACAACAATAGAGGTCCTGCTATAGTTGACAGTAGAGTAGTTAGCCAAGGTGAATAATTAAACCAGGATTCGTACCAATTCTGCTGGGCTTTATTTTCTCTTTTTCGTTTTTCAAGACCTTCCCGGAGCTTGGTCATGGTGTCTCTTATTACCCCAGTGTGGTCAGCATATACACAACACTCTTCTCGAAGGGCTGCACAAAGCCCCCCTTGCTGCAAGAAGACTAAATCCAATCCCCTACGATTTTGCAGTACTACCTCCGAAAGAGATCTAATTGATTTTTCCAAAGCTGAAATAGACTGTTCAATTCTGGCCAGGTCTTCATCCACGTAGAGAGGTGAACTCCTGACTCTGTTTCACCAAGGCAGCCACTCCCATTCCTGCCCCTGCTACCCCTAGGAGCATTAATGTGGCTAGGGTTACTTCAGTGATCGGCTCCCTCTTTTCTAGGTGATAATCGGCTACAGTGTGTTGTGTATATACATATTCCTCAGTGTGATACAGAATCCTTGGCATAATTATTACCTGTACACAGAAATCATGCATGGCATTAAAAAGCCTTAATGACAAACATGGTGTAACCCCTAGCAATGAACAAACCCATCTAGTATTATTAGCGGGTATCAACCATTTGGCCGACTGGCTTTTATTCTCTGTAATGCTACATAAATTGCTCTTTCTTTTTGGAACTGTGCCCACACATCTGCCACTCCCGGACACTTGGGTCAGTGTTATCCCAATTGGCTGTCCCCAATTACACTGTTGGGGGTTACTCTCGTTGGAGTAGACAGGGTCTCCCAGGTCCCCGATAGCCTCGTAATACGGGGGTCTTATGCTAACGCACAGCCAGCAGCGTTCAGTGATGTTAGGATTTGTTTGATTTAATACCTGATAACTGGCACTTATGACCTTCCATATGCCATTTTCAGGAATGGTCATTTCTTCCTTTGCCGTGGTAGGCAGTGCTTCGGTAGGAATTGCTTCTGTTGAATTGTTAGGAGATGTTGCGCCAGGATTCTTTGTAAGCTGTGTCACCTTGGGGACTTCCCGAACCCCCTCTGACAGTGCTCCATTTGGTCCCACTGATTGAGGAGTTTTCAGTTCCTCCTTCCTTATTAGTATAAGCCCTCCCTTATCAGTTCCCTCTGAGTAGAATCTCACGCCCCACATTTTTCCTATTAACCAGCTGATATCTTCTGACTTAGTTACATTTAGATATAATACCTTACAGGTCCCTGCATAATTCGGTGATGACCTATAACTTAGTTGTATAGTGCTACCTAACCGTTGGCACCCCTTTGGCCCGTACCCTACTTGCGGGTACTTATCGCGACCCGCTCCAAGCTCCCAGTCTGTAGCAATAGTCTCACAACCCCAATATGCACAGTAGTACTCGTTCGGGTAATTGCAATACCCCTTCCCAGGGTTAGAACTCGGGCAAAAATATAATCCTGTTTGGTTATTCGGACACCATGTCGTGGACCAAGTTGTAAGGTTACATGGGGTAGTGCGGAAACTGGGGGCCCCTGTAGTTATTATTTGCTGTACAGTTTGTTGGTCCTCCCATCTAATTAAGCTCCATCTAAAGGGTTGATGGGGGTGATGTTCGTGAATGGCACCATAGCTGACCATGATAATGATACTAATTCCCACATATCGTAGGAGAGGGCCGGAGCTCATTTTACTTGGCCTCCTTATCTTCTCCCCACTGTTAGTGCTCCTCTGCCTCACTCGTCATTCCGGTTGCAGCGGACTACGAGGTATCGATTCTTCTCGGCAGCAGCAGCGTTCTTCAGGGGAGGCTTATTCGGGGCCTTTATGGTCTCCGTCCCTTCCTTTGACTACAATACACGGGTCGGGGAGGGTGATACTTATCAAGTCCTTTTAAGCGTCAGCTTCAGGTCGTCAGGGCCCGAGACTGCTTTCCACTCCTTCCCCAGAATCGGTCCTTTCACACGACTGGCATGAGTCCACCCCCTCTCTGCAGTTCGAACAGCGGTTTCTGTGGTAAGCAAAACAACATAGGGACCTTCCCACCGAGGTGTTAGTGAGGTTTCCTTCCATGTTTTAATTAGCACTTTATCCCCAGGCCGTACCTGGTGTATAGCTATATCTAATGGGGGACGCTGAACAACTAAACCCCTTTTTTGTAACTCTCTACGACGGTTCATTAGTTGTGTCAGGTAGGGCTGTAATTGTGTATCTTGTAGCTGAGGGTGCTCAAGAGGCATCTCTAAGTCGTATGGCATTCCATAAAGCATCTCAAAAGGGGAGAGCCCCACATCGGTGCGTGGCTGCGTTCGTATATTTAGTAACGCAAGCGGCAAGCATTTCATCCAGGAAGCTTTAGTTTCCAGCATGAGTTTTGTTAATTGTTTTTTAATTTCACCATTCATTCGTTCTACTTTCCCTGAGCTTTGGGGATGCCACGGAGTATGGTATTCCCAACTCACTCCCAGAGCCTTCATGGTTTCCTGAGATACTTTGGACACGAAATGGGGGCCTCGATCTGAATCAATTGCTTCTATGATTCCATACCTAGGGATTATATTTTCAAGTAATATCTTTACCACGGTTTGAGCTGTGGTCCTTGCCGTAGGAAATGCTTCAACAAAATGTGTAAGGTGGTCTACAATTACAAGAATGTATTTGTACCGACCTGTTTTTGGGAGTTCTGTGAAATCCAATTGGATCTTAGCAAAAGGTCGGTGGGCCAATTCTCGACCTCCCAATACCCTTTTCCTAATATGCTGAGCATTTACCTTTCGGCAAGTTATACAGTCATTCACAATTCTCTTGGCTATATTATAAATTCCAACACACATCTATTTTGTGGCAAATTGATCTACCAATGCCTGAGTTCCCCAGTGCGTGTTCTCATGAAACCTCCGTAGCACCCCCAGAGCTACAGCCTTCGGGAGTATTTCCCGCCCATCAGGTAGTATCCATTTCCCTTTATCAGTTTCTTTTATACCCATTTGTACCATTTTCTCTTTTTCTTGTACTGTGAAGCTATACAAAGCATATATTTGCCCATGAAGGTAGCAGTGTGTATACTTCTTTTCTTCCTCCTTGTAGGTTGGGCATCGACACTGGATTGCATCCCAACCAAAGTCCTTGTAGCAGTCGTAGCATGGAAATTCCCTTAAGTCCTTCCCACAGTCTGGGCAGTCTTCTCGTTTTTCTATGATCCTTATACACATTAGTGCCGCCCTTTTTGCTTCTTGATCTGCCAAATTGTTTCCCCTAATCTGAGGAGTTAGGCCTCGCTGGTGTCCTTTTACATGTACTACAGCAATTTCTTTGGCCCCCTTATGGCCTGTAATACTTGAGTAATTAGCTCTTGGTGTATTAGTCCCTTTCCTTGCGAATTAATAAGTCCTCGTTCTTCCCATATTTTACCAAATGTATGTACTACCCCAAAAGCATATTTTGAATCTGTATATATTGTGCCACTCTTATTTTTCAATAATTTTAAGGCCTGCAGTATTGCGTATAACTCACAAGCCTGAGCAGACCAATTAGGACTCAAAGGTCCGGACTCAATTATTTCCAGGGTCTTTCCATTTACTAAGGCATAACCTGACTTTCGCTTCCCTTCCACTACTCGTGAGGAACCATCCACATATATCTGTTCCCCTGTTGGTAACTCCGTTTCCTCTAAGTCAGGTCTTAACTTTGTTTGCTCCTCTATATTCCGGAGGCAATCATGTGTTAAAGGCTCATCTGGTTCCCCGTAGAGAAACTGAGCAGGATTCTGCAGAGAAGTTGTTTCTAATGACAATTTTGGGGAGGAGATTAAAATTCCTTCATATTTCAGTAATCTAGCATCAGTAATCCATTTTTCTGCTTTTTGTTGTAGGACTCCGCGTATATTATGTGGGGATATCACTTTAATCTCTTCCCCAAAGGTAATTTTCTGTGCTGCTTCTACTAGCAAAGCGGCTGCCACTACTACTTGCAAACAATTCGGCCAGCCCCTGCTAACTGGATCAAGTAGCTTAGATAAATAAGCAACTGGCTTCTTGCTTCCTGCCCATTCTTGAGCAAGCACTCCATAAGCAGCACACTCTGTACTATTTACAAACAAAAAGAACGGCTTTTTCAAATCCGGGAAGCTTAATACTGGAGGATGCATTAACTCCTCTTTTAGTTTCTCTAATTGCTCCTCGTCTTCCTTTGTCCACTTAAGTAATCCTTCTCTGTTTAATTTATTATAGAGGAATTTAACCTTTCCACTGTAATCTTCTATCCACTGTCTACAATACCCGGTTAGTCCTAATAATTGCCGTACCTGCCTTTTTGTTGTTGGGGCTTTTAGGGCTAGTATACCACTAATCCTTTCCGGATCCAATCTCTTAGTTCCCCTACTTAATCGGTGGCCCAAATATTTTACCTCATTTTCTACAAATTGCAATTTTGATTTTGATACTTTTAATCCTTGTAAACTAAGAAAGTTTAACAGCTGGATGCTAGCCTGCCTTACAGTGTTTTCATCTTTTCCAGCTATTAACAGGTCATCCACATACTGTACCAGCGTCACTCCCAGTATTTTATCATAATTTTGCAGGATCTGTTCCAGGGCCTGTCCAAATAAATTTGGGGATTCTGTAAATCCTTGAGGTAGGACAGACCATCGTAATTGCTGTTTTCGATGGGTATCAGGGTCCTCCCATTCAAAGGCAAAATAATCTCTACTGTTTTCATCTAAAGGACATGCCCAAAATGCGTCCTTTAAATCTATCACACTATACCACTGGTCATCCGGGTGCAACTGATTTAGTAGAGTATGTGGATTTGCCACTACTGGGAATCGGGTCACAGTTCTTTTATTGATCTCCCTTAGATCATGCACTAATCGATATTTACCATCCTTTTTCTTTACTGGTAATATCGGGGTGTTAAAAGGGGACATGCAAGGTTCTAACAGCCCCTGTTGTAGTAACCTCTGAATTTCAGGTTTCAATCCCCTTCTGCCCTCTTCGGACAGGGGATGCTGTTTAATTCTTGTAGGTACATCCGGGTTGTTTATAGTTACCTTAAAGGGTTTGATATCCAATTTTCCCACACTTTCTGGGGTGTACCACACTTCTGGATTTATACTTTGTTCGTCCTCCATTCTGAGAGGACATAATTTGATTTGTAACCTTTTGTCTATCACTTCTAAACTTATGCCTAATTCTATTATCAAATCTCTACCTAACAAATTATACTCGGCCTCGGGCACCAAAAGTAAAGACCCGACGCCCACTTTAGAGTCTGATTCTATAAACACTTCTTTTATAACGGAGACCCCAAATGGTTCTCCTTTTGCCCCAATCACTTGTACTTTTTCTGTCGAGGCTTTGCACCCTAAAGGCAAGGTTTGGACTGTAGATCTTTCAGCCCCTGTATCTATGAGGAACTCCAATTCCTCACGCTGAGGACCCACTTTTAATTTTATCAAGGGCTCATTTTTCCCTCGGGTGCCCAGCAAATAGAGCCCCTGACACCCCTATTCATTTTTAAACATCTTTTCATCCTCCTTTCTCTGTCGGCACTCTCTCTTCATGTGACGCTTTTTGTTACAATAAAAACAGGTCACATCCCTTCTTCCCTGTCCATCTCTTCCTTCTCCTCTCTCAAACCTCCTAGGCTTCCTCCTTTGTTCATTGCTTCTCTGTCCTTCCCGTACAGCTGCCACCATCATCCGTACTTGTTTCCTTTCTTTTTCGTCTTCTCTCCTAACATACACCTTCTGCGCCTCCCTCAGGAGTTCATCTAAACCTTTATCTTGCCAATCTTCTATTTTTTTCAATTTCTTTCTAATATCGGTCCAGGATTTGGCCACAAACTGGGTCCTAAGTAGGGCTTCCCCCACCGGGGTCCCTGGATCTAAACGGCTATACAGCTGCAGGCTCTTTTGCAGCCTCTCTAACCACTCCGTCGGAGTCTCCTCCCGTCTTTGTTGCTCATTAAAGGCCTTATTGATATTCCGCCCTCTGGGAACCGACTCCCTAATTCCCTGAATGATAATAGTTCTTAGGTCTTGCATGTGGCCGCGATGAATAGGATCTTGGTTATTCCAATTGGGCGGCTGCATTGGCCACTTAACATCTGCTACTGGACCCTGTTGGTGCTGTTGGTCCCAGATACGCATGCCAGCCCGTCTAATCATCCCTCTCTCCTCTGATGTAAACAAGATCCCTAAGATGGACTGCAACTCCTCCCAAGTATAAATATTAGGACCTAGAAACTGGTCCACCCGCTCTGCTACTCCCAATGGATCGTCTAATAAACTCCCCATTTCCTTCTTAAAATCTCTTACATCCCCAGAATTAATAGGGACGGCTACATATCCCATCCCTGGTTGGGGTCCCCCCATAGCTATTTCCCGCAGAGGATATAATCCTCCCTCAGGATTTAATCCCTGCGCTCTGGTCTGACTCCTAGTCACCGGCCTCCTCATGCTTGTTTCATCATCCGAATCCTCCGAAGACGGAGGTTCGGCGGGGGCGGTAGGTATGGGGGGAGGCATATAGGGAGGTGGTGATGTTGGGACCTCTAGATCTCGTTTCTTCCTCCCTCGCCCTCCTTTTTCTTTTAGCGGGTACAAGCGAGTCCTTGTTTCCGATTTTATCCAAAGATGTGTGTACTCGCTTTCTTCTAAACTGAAAGGCTCCTTCGAGTTTACATAGATGTTTAGAGCCTGACAGATCCAATCCTCAAATGAACCAAATGGGGGCCATAAAACACTATCTCCCTTTATAGGTTTATTACCCCAAACCTCAATGCAGTAGTGAATCATTTTAACTTTACTCTTTCCCTGCCTAGAAGGGGAATCATCCCAATATTTAATCATCAATCCTAATGGACTATCCGGGGGAATGGGGGGTAGGCCCCCACCACTAACTCCCCCACCCATGGAACCAGAAGGCTTACTTTTCTTCTGTCCCATCTTCCGGAGCACCTTCACACACTCACACACACGCTTCCCCCTTTTCGTGGCCCAGTCCCTCGCGGGATGTGGGAACCGCACTACCGAGGGGTCCGCACTCGCTTCGTCCTAGCAGACGTCTCACACATTATGCTCCGGGATACCCAACCCCAACCGAATGGAACACCGGCCTATACTTACTCAATCCTGAGTCTTCATTCGGTCTTCGTGCACAAAAATTACGGGGTTGCCGGCTTTATTTGCTTGTGACTAATTTAGGGTTCGTCGGTGAAGGGCTTGAGAGAAAATAACTCCCAACAAGGGCCGCCGAACTCGGCGGGGCGCCTCCCCCGGAGAGCTTTTCAATTCAATTGCCTTCATCCGAGTCACGGCACCAAATTTGTTATAAGTTACTCTCGCTTAAATTGAAATAGAGAGTTGGTTAAACAAAAGAAGCAGTTTATTGAATTAAGTAAGCAGCCACAAGCAAAACAGCGCTGGGCGGCCGCGGAGTCACAACTCCGCCTAGGCGCGCGCACTTCTCACAGTGAGTCCTGTTTTTATAAACCGCGGGTTCCGAGACACATTGGCACATCCTGGTCCGTCTTGCGCATGCGTGGGCTGTTGCTAGGGGGTCGTCTCGAGTCTCCTGGTGGTTGCGAAGAGGAGGGCTGTAATTTTCCTTGATCTTTTGACTTCTGCATACCTTCTTATCTGGCTTAAGACACAGCATGAGCTGTGAAGCGGGATGTTTTACGGTGGGTCGAGTCCCTCAAAGGATTATATGACCTTATACTTATCAGAAAGTTGGCATGGTTTGTTTCTCTATCCCCCGTGTCTCCACTCTGGTTATCGTGAAACCTTGCCCCCCCCCCTCGGCAATCTTCCCCAATTTAGGCAATGAACAAACATTTACAAATTTATCACACTGGCCCCTTTGCGGTGGGAGGAATCCCTGAACGTTCGCAATTGCTGAGCCTGCCGCCGGGTGTACTCGGTGGCCCACGCAAATACTGTTCAATTTTGGGAGGCTCTAGAGAGAGACAGTGCCAGTGTTCGTGGGGCTATGAATGGGGTTTGCCTCGCTACTTGAAGAGCAGCAAGAGCTTTTGGTCCTGGCCCTTTTGCGGTGGGAGGAATCCCTGGACGTTCGCAATTGCTGATCCTTCCTCAGGGTGTACTCGGTGGCCCACGCAGATAGTATTGGGCTTTGGGAGGCACTAGAAAGAGAGCACCAGCGTTGGTGGGGCTGTGAATGGGGTTGCGTGGCTACTTGAAGAGCAGCAAGAGCTTTTGTTCCTGGCCCCTTTGCGGTGGGAGGAATCCCTGGACGTTCGCAATTGCTGAGCCTGCCTCCGGGTGTACTCGGCGGCCCACGCAGATAGTATTGGGCTTTGGGAGGCACCAGAAAGAGACAGCGCCAGCGTTTGTAGGGCTGTGAATGTGGTTGCGTGGCTACTTGAAGAGCAACAAGAGCTTTTGGTCCTGGTCCCTTTGGGGTGGGAGGAATCCCTGGACATTCGCAATTGCTGAGCCTGCCGCCGGGTGTACTCGGCTCCGCAGGCAGATAATATTGGAGTTTGGGAGGTTCTAGAAAGAGACAGCACCAGCGTTGGTGGGTCTGTGAATGGGGTTGCCTGGCTACTTGAAGAGCAGCAAAAGCTTTTGGTCCTGGCCCCTTGGCGGTGGGAGGAATCCTTGGACGTTCGCAATTGCTGAGCCTGCCGCCGGGTGTCCTCAGCGGCCCACGCAAACAGTGTTCTCTTTTGGGAGGCTCTAGAAAGAGACAGCGCCAGCGTTGGTGGGGCTATGAATGGGGTTTGCCTGGCTACCTGAAGAGCAGCAAGAGCTTTTGGTCCTGGCCCCTTTGCGGTGGGAGGAATCCTTGGACGTTCGCAATTGCTGAGCCTGCCTCTGGGTGTCCTCAGCGGCCTACGCAAACAGTGTTCTCTTTTGGGAGGCTCTAAAAAGAGACAGTGCCAGTGTTCGTGGGGCTATGAATGGGGTTTGCCTCGCTACTTGAAGAGCAGCAAGAGCTTTTGGTCCTGGCCCCTTTGCGGTGGGAGGAATTCCTGGACGTTTGCAATTGCTGAGCGTGCCGACGGGTGTCCTCAGCGGCCTACGCAAACAGTGTTCTCTTTTGGGAGGCTCTAGAAAGAGACAGTGCCAGTGTTCGTGGGGATATGAATGGGGTTTGCCTGGCTACTTGAAGAGCAGCAAGAGCTTTTGGTCCTGGCCCCTTTGCGGTGGGAGGAATTCCTGGACGTTTGCAATTGCTGAGCCTGCCTCCGGGTGTACTCGGCGGCCCACGCAGATAGTATTGGGCTTTGGGAGACACCAGAAACAGACAGCGCCAGCGTTTGTAGGGCTGTGAATGGGGTTGCGTGGCTACTTGAAGAGCAGCAAGAGCTTTTGTTCCTGGTCCCTTTGGCGTGGGAGGAATCCCTGGACATTCGCAATTGCTGAGCTGGGCTCAGGGTGTACTCAGCTCCGCAGGCAGATAATATTGGAGTTTTGGAGACTCTAGAAAGAGACAGCACCAGCGTTGGTGGGGTTGTGAATGCGGTTGCGTGGCTACTTGAAGAGCAGCAAGAGCTTTTGGTCCTGGCCCCTTTGCGGTGAGAGGAATCCCTGGACGTTCGCACTTGCTGAGCCTGGCGCCAGGTGTACTCGGCGGCCCATGCAGATAGTACTGGGCTTTGGGAGGCTCTAGAAAGAGACAGCACCAGCGTTGGTGGGTCTGTGAATGGGGTGTCCTGACTACTTGAAGAGCAGCAAGAGCTTTTGGTCCTGGCCCCTTTGGGGTGGCAGGAATCCCTGGACGTTCGCAATTGCTGAGCCTGCCTCCGGATGTACTCGGCGGCCGACGCAACTACTGTTCAATTTTGGGAGGCTCTAGAAAGGGACAGCGCCAGTGTTGGTGGGTCTGTGAATGGGGTTGCCTGGCTACTTGAACAGCAGTAAGAGCTTTTGGTCCTGGCCCCTTTGCGGTGGCAGTAATCCTTGGACGTTCACAATTGCTCAGCCTGCCTCAGGGTGTCCTCAGCGGCCCACGCAAACAGTGTTCTCTTTTGGGAGGCTCTAGAAAGAGACAGTGCCAGCGTTGGTGGGTCTGTGAATGGGGTGTCCTGACTACTTGAAGAGCAGCAAGAGCTTTTGGTCCTGGCCCCTTTGCGGTGGGAGGAATCCCTGGACGTTCGCAATTGCTGAGCCTGCCACCGGGTGTCCTTAGCGGCCCACGCAAACAGTGTTCTCTTTTGGGAGGCTCTAGAAAGAGACAGCACCAGCGTTGGTGGGTCTGTGAATGGGGTGTCCTGGCTACTTGAAGAGCAGCAAGAGCTTTTGGTCCTGGCCCCTTTGCGGTGGGAGGAATCCCTGGACGTTCGCAACTGCTGAGCCTGCCTCAGGGTGTACTCGGCGGCCCACGCAGATAGTATTGGGCTTTCGGAGGCACTACACAGAGACAGCACCAGCGTTGGTGGGGCTGTGAATGGGGTTGCCTGGCTACTTGAAGAGCAGCAAGAGCTTTTGGTCCTGTCCCCTTTACCGTGGGAGTAAACCCTGGACGTTTGCAATTGCTGAGCCTGCCTCCGGGTGTACTCGGCGGCCCACGCAGATAGTACTGGGCTTTTGGAGGCACTAGAAAGAGACAGTGCCAGTATTCGTGGGGCTATGAATGGGGTTTGCCTCGCTACTTGAAGAGCAGCAAGAGCTTTTGGTCCTGGCCCTTTGCGGTGGGAGGAATCCCTGGACGTTCGCAATTGCTGAGCCTGCCTCCGGGTGTACTCGGCGGCCCACGCAAACAGTGTTCTCTTTTGGGAGGGTCTAGAAAGAGACAGCACCAGCGTTGGTGGGTCTGTGAATGGGGTTGCCTGGCTACTTGAAGAGCAGCAAGAGCTTTTGGTCCTGGTCCCTTTGCGGTGGGAGGAATCCCTGGACGTTCGCAATTGCTGAGCCTGCCGCCGGGTGTCCTCAGCAGCCCACGCAAATACTGTTCACTTTTGGGAGGATCTAGAAAGAGACAGCGCCAGCGTTGGTGGGTCTGTGAATGGGGTGTCCTTACTACTTGAAGAGGAGCAAGAGCTTTTGGACCTGGCCCCTTTGCGGTGGGAGGAATCCCTGGAAGTTTGCAATTGCTGAGCCTGTCTCCGGGTGTACTCGGCGGCCCACGCAGATAGTACTGGGCTTTGGGAGGAACTAGAAAGAGACAGCACCAGCATTGGTGGGACTGTGAATGGGGTGTCCTGGCTACTTGAAGAGCAGCAAGAGCTTTTGGTCCTGGTCCCTTTGCGGTGGGAGGAATCCCTGGACGTTCGCAATTGCTGAGCCTGCCGACGGGTGTCGTCGGCGGCCCACGCAAACAGTGTTCTCTTTTGGGAGGCTCTAGAAAGAGACAGCGCCAGCGTTGGTGGGGCTCTGAATGGGGTTTGCCTGGCTACTTGAAGAGCAGCAAGAGCTTTTGGTCCTGGTCCCTTTGCGGTGGCAGGAATCCCTGGACGTTCGCAATTGCTGAGCCTGCCGCCGGGTGTCCTCAGCGGCCCACGCAAACAGTGTTCTCTTTTGGGAGGCTCTAGAAAGAGACAGCACCAGCGTTGGTGGGTCTGTGAATGGGGTGTCCTGACTACTTGAAGAGCAGCAAGAGCTTTTGGTCCTGGCCCCTTTGCGGTGGCAGGAATCCCTGGACGTTCGCAATTGCTGAGCCTGCTTCCGGGTGTACTCGGCGGCCCACGCAGATAGTATTGGGCTTTGGGAGGCACCAGAAAGAGACAGCGCCAGCGTTTGTAGGGCTGTGAATGGGGTTGCGTGGCTACTTGAAGAGCAGCAAGAGCTTTTGGTCCTGGTCCCTTTGGGGTGGGAAGAATCCCTGGACATTCGCAATTGCTGAGCTGGGCTCGGGGTGTACTCAGCTCCGCAGGCAGATAATATTGGAGTTTGGGAGGCTCTAGACAGAGAAAGCACCAGCGTTGGTGGGTCTGTGAATGGGGTGTCCTGACTACTTGAAGAGCAGCAAGAGCTTTTGGTCCTGGCCCCTTTGCGGTGGGAGGAATCCCTGGACGTTTGCAATTGCTGAACCTGCCTTGGGGTGTACTCGGCAGCACATGCAGATAGTACTGGGCTTTGGGAGGAACTAGAAAGAGACAGCACCAGCATTGGTGCGACTGTGAATGGGGTGTCCTGGCTACTTGAAGAGCAGCAAGAGCTTTTGGTCCTGGTCCCTTTGCGGTGGGAGGAATTCCTGGACGTTCGCAATTGCTGAGCCTGCCTCCGGGTGTACTCGGCGGCCCACGCAGATAGTATTGGGCTTTGGGAGGCACCACAAAGAGACTGCGCCAGCGTTTGTAGGGCTGTGAATGGGGTTGCGTGGCTACTTGAAGAGCAGCAAGAGCTTTTGGTCCTGGTCCCTTTGGCGTGGGAGGAATCCCTGGACATTCGCAATTGCTGAGCTGGGCTCGGGGTGTACTCAGCTCCGCAGGCAGATAATATTGGAGTCTTGGAGGTTCTAGAAAGAGACAGCACCAGCGTTGGTGGGCCTGTGAATGGGGTTGCGTGGCTACTTGAAGAGCAGCAAGAGCTTTTGGTCCTGGCCCCTTTGCAGTGGGAGGAATCCCTGGACGTTCGCACTTGCTGAGCCTGCCGCCATGTGTACTCGGAGGCCCATGCAGATATTACTGGGCTTTGGAAGACACTAGAAAGAGACAGCGCCAGTGTTGGTGGGTCTGCGAATGGGGTGTCCTGGCTACTTGAAGAGCAGTAAGAGCTTTTGGACCTGGCCCCTTTGCGGTGGGAGGAATCCTTGGACGTTCGGAATTGCTGAGCCTGCCGCCGGGTGTCCTCAGCGGCCCACGCAAACAGTGTTCTCTTTTGGGAGGCTCTAGAAAGAGACAGTGCCAGCGTTCGTGGGGCTATGAATGGGGTTTGCCTCGCTACTTGAGGAGCAGCAAGAGCTTTTGGTCCTGGCCCCTTTGCGGTGGGGGGAATCCCTGGAAGTTCGCAATTGCTCATCCTGCCACCGGATGTACTCGGTGGCCCACGCAGATAGTATTGGGCTTTGGGAGGCACTAGAAAGAGACAGCGCCAGCGTTGGTGGTTCTGTGAATGGGGTTGCGTGACTACTTGCAGAGCAGCAAGAGCTTTTGGTCCTGGCCCCTTTGGGGTGGGAGGAATCCCTGGACGTTCGCAATTGCTGAGCCTGCCTCAGGGTGTCCTCAGCGGCCTATGCAAACAGTGTTCAATTTTGGGAGGCTCTAGAAAGAGACAGTGCCAGTGTTCGTGGGGCTATGAATGGGGTTTGCCTCGCTACTTGAAGAGCAGCAAGAGCTTTTGGTCCTGGCCCCTTTGCGGTGGCAAGAATTCCTGGACGTTTGCAATTGCTGAGCATGCCGCCGGGTGTCCTTAGCGGCCCACGCAAACAGTGTTCTCTTTTGGGAGGCTCTAGAAAGAGACAGCACCAGCGTTGGTGGGTCTGTCAATGGGGTGTCCTGACTACTTGAAGAGCAGCAAGAGCTTTTGGTCCTGGTCCCTTTGGGGTGGGAGGAATCCCTGGACATTCGCAATTGCTGAGCTGGGCTCCGGGTGTACTCAGCTCCGTAAGGCAGATAATATTGGAGTTTGGGAGGCTCTAGAAAGAGACAGCACCACCGTTGGTGGGGCTGTGAATGGGGTTGCGTGGCTACTTTAGGAGCAGCAAGAGCTTTTGGTCCTGGTCCCTTTTGGGGTGGGAGGAATCCCTGGACATTCGCAATTGCTGAGCCTGCCGCCGGGTGTACTCGGCTCCGCAGGCAGAAAATATTGGAGTTTGGGAGGCTCTAGAAAGAGACAGCACCAGCGTTGGTGGGTCTGTGAATGGGGTTGCCTGACTACTTGAAGAGCAGCAAGAGCTTTTGGTCCTGGTCCCTTTGCGGTGGGAGGAATCCCTGGACGTTCGCAATTGCTGAGCCAGCCTCTGGGTGTCCTCAGCAGCCCACGCAAATACTGTTCAATTTTGGGAGGCTCTAGAGAGAGACAGCGCCAGCGTTGGTGGGTCTTTCATTGGGGTGTCCTGACTACTTGAAGAGCAGCAAGAGCTTTTGGTCCTGGCCCCTTTGCGGTGGCAGGAATCCCTGGACGTTCGCAATTGCTGAGCCTGCCTTCGGGTGTACTCAGTGGCCCACGCAGATAGTATTGGGCTTTCGGAGGCACTACAGAGAGACAGCGCCAGCGTTGGTGGGTCTGTGAATGGGGTGTCCTGGGTACTTGAAGAGCAGCAAGAGCTTTTGGTCCTGGCCCCTTTGTCGTGGGAGTAACCCCTGGACGTTTGCAATTGCTGAGCCTGCCTCCGGGTGTACTCGGAGGCCCACGCAGATAGTACTGGGCTTTGGGAGGCACCAGAAAGAGACAGCGCCAGTGTTTGTAGGGCTGTGAATGGGGTTGCGTGGCTACTTAAGAGCAGCAAGAGCTTTTGGTCCTGGTCCCTTTGGGGTGGGAAGAATCCCTGGACATTCGCAATTGCTGAGCTGGGCTCGGGGTGTACTCAGCTCCGCAGGCAGATAATATTGGAGTTTGGGAGGCTCTAGACAGAGAAAGCACCAGCGTTGGTGGGTCTGTGAATGGGGTGTCCTGACTACTTGAAGAGCAGCAAGAGCTTTTGGTCCTGGCCCCTTTGCGGTGGGGGTAATCCCTGGAAGTTTGCAATTGCTGAGCCTGCCTCCGGGTGTACTCGGCAGCACACGCAGATAGTACTGGGCTTTGGGAGGAACTAGAAAGAGACAGCACCAGCATTGGTGGGACTGTGAATGGGGTGTCCTGGCTACTTGAAGAGCAGCAAGAGCTTTTGGTCCTGGTCCCTTTGCGGTGGGAGGAATCCCTGGACGTTCGCAATTGCTGAGCCTGCCTCCGGCTGTACTCGGCGGCCCACGCAAACAGTATTCTCTTTTGGGAGGCTCTAGAAAGAGACAGCGCCAGCGTTGGTGGGTCTGTGAATGGGGTTTGCCTGGCTACTTGAAGAGCAGCAAGAGCTTTTGGTCCTGGCCCCGTTGGGGTGGGAGGAATCCCTGGAAGTTTGCAATTGCTGAGCCTGCCTCCGGGTGTACTCGGCGGCCCACGCAGATAGTATTGGGCTTTGGGAGGCACCAGAAAGAGACAGCGCCAGCGTTTGTAGGGCTGTGAATGGGGTTGCGTGGCTACTTGAAGAGCAGCAAGAGCTTTTGGTCCTGGTCCCTTTGGGGTGGGAGGAATCCCTGGACGTTCGCAATTGCTGAGCCTCCCTCAGGGTGTCCTCAGCGGCCCACGCAAACAGTGTTCTCTTTTGGGAGGCTCTAGAAAGAGACAGTGCCAGCGTTGGTGGGGCTGTGAATGGGGTTTGCCTGGCTACTTGAAGAGCAGCAAGAGCTTTTGGTCCTGGCCCCTTTGCGGTGGGAGGAATCCCTGGACGTTCGCAATTGCTGAGCCTGCCTCCGGGTGTCCTCAGCGGCCCACGCAAATAGTGTTCTCTTTTGGGAGGCTCTAGAAAGAGACAGCGCCAGCGTTGGTGGGTCTGTGAATGGGGTGTCCTGCCTACTTGAAGAGCAGCAAGAGCTTTTGGTCCTGGTCCCTTTGCGGTGGGAGGAATCCCTGGACGTTCGCAATTGCTGAGCTTGCCTCCGGGTGTCCTCAGCGGCCCACGCAAATAGTGTTCTCTTTTGGGAGGCTCTAGAAAGAGACAGCGCCAGCGTTGGTGGGTCTGTCAATGGGGTGTCCTGACTACTTGAAGAGCAGCAAGAGCTTTTGGTCCTGGCCCCTTTGCGGTGGGAGGAATCCCTGGACGTTCGCACTTGCTGAGCCTGCCGCCATGTGTACTCGGAGGCCCATGCAGATATTACTGGGCTTTGGAAGGCACTAGAAAGAGACAGCGCCAGCGTTTGTAGGGCTGTGAATGGGGTGTCCTGGCTACTTGAAGAGCAGTAAGAGCTTTTGGTCCTGGCCCCTTTGCGGTGGGAGGAATCCCTGGACGTTCGCAATTGCTGAGCCTGCCTCCGAGTGTACTCGGCGACCCACGCAAACAGTGTTCTCTTTTGGGAGGCTCAAGAAAGAGACAGCACCAGCGTTGGTGGGTCTGTGAATGGTGTTGCCTGGCTACTTGAAGAGCAGCAAGAGCTTTTGGTCCTGGCCCCTTTGGGGTGGGAGGAATCCCTGGACGTTCGCAATTGCTGAGCCTGCCGACGGGTGTCCTCAGCGGCCCACGCAAACAGTGTTCTCTTTTGGGAGGCTCTAGAAAGAGACAGTGCCAGCGTTCGTGGGGCTATGAATGGGGTTTGCCTCGCTACTTGAGGAGCAGCAAGAGCTTTTGGTCCTGGCCCCTTTGCGGTGGGGGGAATCCCTGGACGTTCGCAATTGCTCATCCTGCCACCGGATGTACTCGCTGGCCCACGCAGATAGTACTGGGCTTTGGGAGGCACTACAGAGAGACAGCGCCAGCGTTGGTGGGTCTGTGAATGGGGTTGCCTGGCTACTTGAAGAGCAGTAAGAGCTTTTGGTCCTGGCCCCTTTGCGGTGGGAGGAATCCCTGGACGTTCGCAATTGCTGAGCCTGCCGCCGGGTGTCCTCAGCGGCCTATGCAAACATTGTTCTCTTTTGGGAGGCTCTAGAAAGAGACAGTGCCAGCGTTCGTGGGGCTATGAATGGGGTTTGCCTGGCTACTTGAAGAGCAGCAAGAGCTTTTGGTCCTGGCCCCTTTGCGGTGGCAGGAATCCCTGGACGTTCGCAATTGCTGAGCCTGCCTCTGGGTGTACTCGGCGGCCCACGCAGATAGTATTGGGCTTTCGGAGGCACTACACAGAGACAGCACCAGCGTTGGTGGGTCTGTGAATGGGGTTGCCTGGCTACTTGAAGAGCAGCAAGAGCTTTTGGTCCTGGCCCCTTTGCGGTGGCAGGAATCCCTGGACGTTCGCAATTGCTGAGCCTGCCTTCGGGTGTACTCGGTGGCCCATGCATATATTACTGGGCTTTGGAAGGCACTAGAAAGAGACAGCGCCAGCGTTGGTGGGTCTGTGAATGGGGTGTCCTGGCTACTTGAAGAGCAGTAAGAGCTTTTGGTCCTGGCCCCTTTGCGGTGGGAGGAATCCTTGGACGTTCGCAATTGCTGAACCTGCCGCCGGCTGTCCTCAGCGGCCCACGCAAACAGTGTTCTCTTTTGGAAGGCTCTAGAAAGAGGCAGTGCCAGCGTTCGTGGGGCTATGAATGGGGTTTGCCTCGCTACCTGAGGAGCAGCAAGAGCTTTTGGACCTGGCCCCTTTGCGGTGGGAGGAATCCCTGGACGTTCGCAATTGCTGAGCCTGCCGCCGGGTGTACTCGGCGGCCCACGCAGATAGTATTTGTCTTTGGGAGGCACCAGAAAGAGACAGCGCCAGCGTTTGTAGGGCTGTGAATGTGGTTGCGTGGCTACTTGAAGAGCAGCAAGAGCTTTTGGTCCTGGTCCCTTTGGGGTAGGAAGAATCCCTGGACGTTCGCAATTGCTGAGCCTGCCTCCGAGTGTACTCGGCGACCCACGCAAACAGTGTTCTCTTTTGGGAGGCTCTAGAAAGAGACAGCACCAGCGTTGGTGGGTCTGTGAATGGTGTTGCCTGGCTACTTGAAGAGCAGCAAGAGCTTTTGGTCCGGGCCCCTTTGGGGTGGGGGGAATCCCTGGACGTTCGCAATTGCTCATCCTGCCACCGGATGTACTCGGTGGCCCACGCAGATAGTATTGGGCTTTGGGAGGCACTAGAAAGAGACAGCGCCAGCGTTGGTGGGTCTGTGAATGGGGTTGCCTGGCTACTTGAAGAGCAGTAAGAGCTTTTGGTCCTGGCCCCTTTGCGGTGGGAGGAATCCCTGGATGTTCACAATTGCTGAGCCTGCCTCAGTGTGTCCTCAGCGGCCCACGCAAACAGTGTTCTCTTTTGGGAGGCTCTTGAAAGAGGCAGTGCCAGCGTTGGTGGGTCTGTCAATGGGGTGTCCTGACTACTTGAAGAGCAGCAAGAGCTTTTGGTCCTGGCCCCTTTGCGGTGGCAGGAATCCCTGGACGTTCGCAATTGCTGAGCCTGCCTTCGGGTGTACTCGGTGGCCCACGCAGATAGTATTGGGCTTTCGGAGGCACTACAGAGAGACAGCGCCAGCGTTGGTGGGTCTGTGAATGGGGTGTCCTGACTACTTGAAGAGCAGCAAGAGCTTTTGGTCCTGGCCCCTTTGTCGTGGGAGTAACCCCTGGACGTTTGCAATTGCTGAGCCTGCCTCCGGGTGTACTCGGAGGCCCACGCAGATAGTATTGGGCTTTGGGAGGCACCAGAAAGAGACAGCGCCAGTGTTTGTAGGGCTGTGAATGGGGTTGCGTGGCTACTTGAAGAGCAGCAAGAGCTTTTGATCCTGGTCCCTTTGGGGTGGGAAGATTCCCTGGACATTCGCAATTGCTGAGCTGGGCTCCGGGTGTCCTCAG
The DNA here is from genome assembly GCF_965183815.1 of Platalea leucorodia. NCBI lineage: Eukaryota > Metazoa > Chordata > Aves > Pelecaniformes > Threskiornithidae > Platalea > Platalea leucorodia. The sequence continues at coordinate 21,714,624 of NC_138828.1, forward strand.
CTCCGCAGGCAGATAATATTGGAGTTTGGTAGGCTCTAGACAGAGAAAGCACCAGCGTTGGTGGGTCTGTGAATGGGGTGTCCTGACTACTTGAAGAGCAGCAAGAGCTTTTGGTCCTGGCCCCTTTGCGGTGGGAGGAATCCCTGGACGTTCGCACTTGCTGAGCCTGCCGCCATGTGTACTCGGAGGCCCATGCAGATATTACTGGGCTTTGGAAGGCACTAGAAAGAGACAGCGCCAGCGTTTGTAGGGCTGTGAATGGGGTGTCCTGGCTACTTGAAGAGCAGTAAGAGCTTTTGGTCCTGGCCCCTTTGCGGTGGGAGGAATCCCTGGACGTTCGCAATTGCTGAGCCTGCCTCCGAGTGTACTCGGCGACCCACGCAAACAGTGTTCTCTTTTGGGAGGCTCAAGAAAGAGACAGCACCAGCGTTGGTGGGTCTGTGAATGGTGTTGCCTGGCTACTTGAAGAGCAGCAAGAGCTTTTGGTCCTGGGCCCTTTGCGGTGGGGGGAATCCCTGGACGTTCGCAATTGCTCATCCTGCCACCGGATGTACTCGCTGGCCCACGCAGATAGTATTGGGCTTTGGGAGGCACTAGAAAGAGACAGCGCCAGCGTTGGTGGGTCTGTGAATGGGGTTGCCTGGCTACTTGAAGAGCAGCAAGAGCTTTTGGTCCTGGCCCCTTTGCGGTGGGAGGAATCCCTGGACGTTCGCAATTGCTGAGCCAGCCTCTGGGTGTCCTCAGCAGCCCACGCAAATACTGTTCAATTTTGGGAGGATCTAGAAAGAGACAGCGCCAGCGTTGGTGGGTCTGTCAATGGGGTGTCCTGACTACTTGAAGAGCAGCAAGAGCTTTTGGTCCTGGCCCCTTTGCGGTGGCAGGAATCCCTGGACGTTCGCAATTGCTGACCCTGCCTTCGGGTGTACTCGGTGGCCCACGCAGATATTATTGGGCTTTCGGAGGCACTACAGAGAGACAGCGTCAGCGTTGGTGGGTCTGTGAATGGGGTGTCCTGACTACTTGAAGAGCAGCAAGAGCTTTTGGTCCTGGCCCCTTTGTCGTGGGAGTAACCCCTGGACGTTTGCAATTGCTGAGCCTGCCTCCGGGTGTACTCGGAGGCCCACGCAGATAGATAGTATTGGGCTTTGGGAGGCACCAGAAAGAGCGCCAGTGTTTGTAGGGCTGTGAATGGGGTTTGCCTGGCTACTTGAAGAGCAGCAAGAGCTTTTGATCCTGGTCCCTTTGGGGTGGGAAGATTCCCTGGACATTCGCAATTGCTGAGCTGGGCTCGGGGTGTACTCAGCTCCGCAGGCAGATAATATTGGAGTTTGGGAGGCTCTAGACAGAGAAAGCACCAGCGTTGGTGGGTCTGTGAATGGGGTGTCCTGACTACTTGAAGAGCAGCAAGAGCTTTTCGTCCTGGCCCCTTTGCCGTGGGAGGAATTCCTGGACGTTTGCAATTGCTGAGCCTGCCGCCGGGTGTACTCGGCGGCCCACGCAGATAGTATTGGGCTTTCGGAGGCACTACACAGAGACAGCACCAGCGTTGGTGGGGCTGTGAATGGGGTTGCCTGGCTACTTGAAGAGCAGCAAGAGCTTTTGGTCCTGGCCCCTTTGCGGTGGCAGGAATCCCTGGACGTTCGCAATTGCTGAGCCTGCCTTCGGGTGTACTCGGTGGCCCACGCAGATAGTATTGGGCTTTCGGAGGCACTAGAGAGAGACAGCGCCAGCGTTGGTGGTTCTGTGATTGGGGTGTCCTGACTACTTGAAGAGCAGCAAGAGCTTTTGGACCTGGCCCCTTTGCGGTGGGAGGAATCCCTGGACGTTCGCAATTGCTGAGCCTGCCTCAGGGTGTCCTCAGCGGCCCACGCAAACAGTGTTCTCTTTTGGGAGGCTCTAGAAAGAGACACCGCCAGCGTTGGTGGGGCTGTGAATGGGGTTTGCCTCGCTACTTGAAGAGCAGCAAGAGCTTTTGGTCCTGGCCCCTTTGCGGTGGCAGGAATCCCTGGACGTTCGCAATTGCTGAGCCTGCCTCCGGGTGTACTCGGCGGCCCACGCAGATAGTATTGGGCTTTGGGAGGCACCAGAAAGAGACAGCGCCAGCGTTTGTAGGGCTGTGAATGGGGTTGCGTGGCTACTTGAAGAGCAGCAAGAGCTTTTGGTCCTGGTCCCTTTGGGGTGGGAGGAATCCCTGGACATTCGCAATTGCTGAGCTGGGCTCGGGGTGTACTCAGCTCCGCAGGCAGATAATATTGGAGTTTTGGAGGCTCTACAAAGAGACAGCACCAGCGTTGGTGGTTCTGTGAATGGGGTTGCCTGGCTACTTGAAGAGCAGCAAGAGCTTTTGGTCCTGGCCCCTTTGCGGTGGGAGGAATCCGTGGACGTTCGCACTTGCTGAGCCTGCAGCCATGTGTACTCGGAGGCCCATGCATATATTACTGGGCTTTGGAAGGCACTAGAAAGAGACAGCGCCAGCGTTGGTGGGTCTGTGAATGGGGTGTCCTGGCTACTTGAAGAGCAGTAAGAGCTTTTGGTCCTGGCCCCTTTGCGGTGGGAGGAATCCTTGGACGTTCGCAATTGCTGAGCCTGCCGCCGGCTGTCCTCAGCGGCCCACGCAAACAGTGTTCTCTTTTGGAAGGCTCTAGAAACAGACAGTGCCAGCGTTCGTGGGGCTATGAATGGGGTTTGCCTGGCTACTTGAGGAGCAGCAAGAGCTTTTGGACCTGGCCCCTTTGCGGTGGGAGGAATCCCTGGACGTTCGCAATTGCTGAGCCTGCCGCCGGGTGTACTCGGCGGCCCACGCAGATAGTATTGGGCTTTGGGAGGCACCAGAAAGAGACAGCGCCAGCGTTTGTAGGGCTGTGAATGTGGTTGCGTGGCTACTTGAAGAGCAGCAAGAGCTTTTGGTCCTGGTCCCTTTGGGGTAGGAAGAATCCCTGGACATTCGCAATTGCTGAGCCTGCCTCCGAGTGTACTCGGCGACCCACGCAAACAGTGTTCTCTTTTGGGAGGCTCTAGAAAGAGACAGCACCAGCGTTGGTGGGTCTGTGAATGGTGTTGCCTGGCTACTTGAAGAGCAGCAAGAGCTTTTGGTCCTGGCCCCTTTGCGGTGGGAGGAATCCCTGGACGTTCACAATTGCTGAGCCAGCCTCTGGGTGTCCTCAGCAGCCCACGCAAATACTGTTCAATTTTGGGAGGATCTAGAAAGAGACAGCGCCAGCGTTGGTGGGTCTGTCAATGGGGTGTCCTGACTACTTGAAGAGCAGCAAGAGCTTTTGGTCCTGGCCCCTTTGCGGTGGCAGGAATCCCTGGACGTTCGCAATTGCTGAGCCTGCCTTCGGGTGTACTCGGTGGCCCACGCAGATAGTATTGGGCTTTCGGAGGCACTACAGAGAGACAGCGCCAGCGTTGGTGGGTCTGTGAATGGGGTGTCCTGACTACTTGAAGAGCAGCAAGAGCTTTTGGTCCTGGCCCCTTTGTCGTGGGAGTAACCCCTGGACGTTTGCAATTGCTGAGCCTGCCTCCGGGTGTACTCGGAGGCCCACGCAGATAGTATTGGGCTTTGGGAGGCACCAGAAAGAGACAGCGCCAGTGTTTGTAGGGCTGTGAATGGGGTTGCGTGGCTACTTGAAGAGCAGCAAGAGCTTTTGATCCTGGTCCCTTTGGGGTGGGAAGATTCCCTGGACATTCGCAATTGCTGAGCTGGGCTCCGGGTGTCCTCAGCTCCGCAGGCAGATAATATTGGAGTTTGGTAGGCTCTAGACAGAGAAAGCACCAGCGTTGGTGGGTCTGTGAATGGGGTGTCCTGACTACTTGAAGAGCAGCAAGAGCTTTTGGTCCTGGCCCCTTTGCCGTGGGAGGAATCCCTGGACGTTCGCACTTGCTGAGCCTGCCGCCATGTGTACTCGGAGGCCCATGCAGATATTACTGGGCTTTGGAAGGCACTAGAAAGAGACAGCGCCAGCGTTTGTAGGGCTGTGAATGGGGTGTCCTGGCTACTTGAAGAGCAGTAAGAGCTTTTGGTCCTGGCCCCTTTGCGGTGGGAGGAATCCCTGGACGTTCGCAATTGCTGAGCCTGCCTCCGAGTGTACTCGGCGACCCACGCAAACAGTGTTCTCTTTTGGGAGGCTCAAGAAAGAGACAGCACCAGCGTTGGTGGGTCTGTGAATGGTGTTGCCTGGCTACTTGAAGAGCAGCAAGAGCTTTTGGTCCTGGCCCCTTTGCGGTGGGGGGAATCCCTGGACGTTCGCAATTGCTCATCCTGCCACCGGATGTACTCAGTGGCCCACGCAGATAGTATTGGGCTTTGGGAGGCACTAGAAAGAGACAGCGCCAGCGTTGGTGGGTCTGTGAATGGGGTTGCCTGGCTACTTGAAGAGCAGCAAGAGCTTTTGGTCCTGGCCCCTTTGGGGTGGGAGGAATCCCTGGACGTTCGCAATTGCTGAGCCTGCCTCCGGGTGTACTCGGTGGCCCACGCAAACAGTGTTCTCTTTTGGGAGGCTCTAGAAACAGACAGTGCCAGCGTTCGTGGGGCTATGAATGGGGTTTGCCTCGCTACTTGAAGAGCAGCAAGAGCTTTTGGTCCTGGCCCCTTTGCGGTGGGGGGAATCCCTGGACGTTCGCAATTGCTCATCCTGCCACCGGATGTACTCGGTGGCCCACGCAGATAGTATTGGGCTTTGGGAGGCACCAGAAAAAGACAGCGCCAGCGTTGGTGGGTCTGTGAATGGGGTGTCCTGGCTACTTGAAGAGCAGCAAGAGCTTTTGGTCCTGGCCCCTTTGCGGTGGGAGGAATCCCTGGACCTTCGCAATTGCTGAGCCTGCCTCAGGGTGTCCTCAGCGGCCTATGCAAACAGTGTTCTCTTTTGGGAGGCTCTAGAAAGAGACAGTGCAAGTGTTCGTGGGCCTATGAATGGGGTTTGCCTCGCTACTTGAAGAGCAGCAAGAGCTTTTGGTCCTGGCCCCTTTGCGGTGGGAGGAATCCCTGGACGTTCGCAATTGCTGAGCCAGCCTCTGGGTGTCCTCAGCAGCCCACGCAAATACTGTTCAATTTTGGGAGGATCTAGAAAGAGACAGCGCCAGCGTTGGTGGGTCTGTCAATGGGGTGTCCTGACTACTTGAAGAGCAGCAAGAGCTTTTGGTCCTGGCCCCTTTGCGGTGGCAGGAATCCCTGGACGTTCGCAATTGCTGACCCTGCCTTCGGGTGTACTCGGTGGCCCACGCAGATATTATTGGGCTTTCGGAGGCACTACAGAGAGACAGCGTCAGCGTTGGTGGGTCTGTGAATGGGGTGTCCTGACTACTTGAAGAGCAGCAAGAGCTTTTGGTCCTGGCCCCTTTGCGGTGGGAGGAATCCCTGGACGTTCGCAATTGCTGAGCCTGCCTCCGAGTGTACTCGGCGACCCACGCAAACAGTGTTCTCTTTTGGGAGGCTCAAGAAAGAGACAGCACCAGCGTTGGTGGGTCTGTGAATGGTGTTGCCTGGCTACTTGAAGAGCAGCAAGAGCTTTTGGTCCTGGGCCCTTTGCGGTGGGGGGAATCCCTGGACGTTCGCAATTGCTCATCCTGCCACCGGATGTACTCGCTGGCCCACGCAGATAGTATTGGGCTTTGGGAGGCACTAGAAAGAGACAGCGCCAGCGTTGGTGGGTCTGTGAATGGGGTTGCCTGGCTACTTGAAGAGCAGCAAGAGCTTTTGGTCCTGGCCCCTTTGGGGTGGGAGGAATCCCTGGACGTTCGCAATTGCTGAGCCTGCCTCCGGGTGTACTCGGTGGCCCACGCAAACAGTGTTCTCTTTTGGGAGGCTCTAGAAACAGACAGTGCCAGCGTTCGTGGGGCTATGAATGGGGTTTGCCTCGCTACTTGAAGAGCAGCAAGAGCTTTTGGTCCTGGCCCCTTTGCGGTGGGGGGAATCCCTGGACGTTCGCAATTGCTCATCCTGCCACCGGATGTACTCGGTGGCCCACGCAGATAGTATTGGGCTTTGGGAGGCACCAGAAAAAGACAGCGCCAGCGTTGGTGGGTCTGTGAATGGGGTGTCCTGGCTACTTGAAGAGCAGCAAGAGCTTTTGGTCCTGGCCCCTTTGCGGTGGGAGGAATCCCTGGACCTTCGCAATTGCTGAGCCTGCCTCAGGGTGTCCTCAGCGGCCTGTGCAAACAGTGTTCTCTTTTGGGAGGCTCTAGAAAGAGACAGTGCAAGTGTTCGTGGGCCTATGAATGGGGTTTGCCTCGCTACTTGAAGAGCAGCAAGAGCTTTTGGTCCTGGCCCCTTTGCGGTGGGAGGAATCCCTGGACGTTCGCAATTGCTGAGCCAGCCTCTGGGTGTCCTCAGCAGCCCACGCAAATACTGTTCAATTTTGGGAGGATCTAGAAAGAGACAGCGCCAGCGTTGGTGGGTCTGTCAATGGGGTGTCCTGACTACTTGAAGAGCAGCAAGAGCTTTTGGTCCTGGCCCCTTTGCGGTGGCAGGAATCCCTGGACGTTCGCAATTGCTGACCCTGCCTTCGGGTGTACTCGGTGGCCCACGCAGATATTATTGGGCTTTCGGAGGCACTACAGAGAGACAGCGTCAGCGTTGGTGGGTCTGTGAATGGGGTGTCCTGACTACTTGAAGAGCAGCAAGAGCTTTTGGTCCTGGCCCCTTTGTCGTGGGAGTAACCCCTGGACGTTTGCAATTGCTGAGCCTGCCTCCGGGTGTACTCGGAGGCCCACGGAGATAGATAGTATTGGGCTTTGGGAGGCACCAGAAAGAGCGCCAGTGTTTGTAGGGCTGTGAATGGGGTTTGCCTGGCTACTTGAAGAGCAGCAAGAGCTTTTGATCCTGGTCCCTTTGGGGTGGGAAGATTCCCTGGACATTCGCAATTGCTGAGCTGGGCTCGGGGTGTACTCAGCTCCGCAGGCAGATAATATTGGAGTTTGGGAGGCTCTAGACAGAGAAAGCACCAGCGTTGGTGGGTCTGTGAATGGGGTGTCCTGACTACTTGAAGAGCAGCAAGAGCTTTTCGTCCTGGCCCCTTTGCCGTGGGAGGAATCCCTGGACGTTTGCAATTGCTGAGCCTGCCGCCGGGTGTACTCGGCGGCCCACGCAGATAGTATTGGGCTTTCGGAGGCACTACACAGAGACAGCACCAGCGTTGGTGGGGCTGTGAATGGGGTTGCCTGGCTACTTGAAGAGCAGCAAGAGCTTTTGGTCCTGGCCCCTTTGCGGTGGCAGGAATCCCTGGACGTTCGCAATTGCTGAGCCTGCCTTCGGGTGTACTCGGTGGCCCACGCAGATAGTATTGGGCTTTCGGAGGCACTAGAGAGAGACAGCGCCAGCGTTGGTGGTTCTGTGATTGGGGTGTCCTGACTACTTGAAGAGCAGCAAGAGCTTTTGGACCTGGCCCCTTTGCGGTGGGAGGAATCCCTGGACGTTCGCAATTGCTGAGCCTGCCTCAGGGTGTCCTCAGCGGCCCACGCAAACAGTGTTCTCTTTTGGGAGGCTCTAGAAAGAGACACCGCCAGCATTGGTGGGGCTGTGAATGGGGTTTGCCTGGCTACTTGAAGAGCAGCAAGAGCTTTTGGTCCTGGCCCCTTTGCGGTGGCAGGAATCCCTGGACGTTCGCAATTGCTGAGCCTGCCTCCGGGTGTACTCGGCGGCCCACGCAGATAGTATTGGGCTTTGGGAGGCACCAGAAAGAGACAGCGCCAGCGTTTGTAGGGCTGTGAATGGGGTTGCGTGGCTACTTGAAGAGCAGCAAGAGCTTTTGGTCCTGGTCCCTTTGGGGTGGGAGGAATCCCTGGACATTCGCAATTGCTGAGCTGGGCTCGGGGTGTACTCAGCTCCGCAGGCAGATAATATTGGAGTTTTGGAGGCTCTACAAAGAGACAGCACCAGCGTTGGTGGTTCTGTGAATGGTGTTGCCCGGCTACTTGAAGAGCAGCAAGAGCTTTTGGTCCTGGCCCCTTTGCGGTGGGAGGAATCCGTGGACGTTCGCACTTGCTGAGCCTGCAGCCATGTGTACTCGGAGGCCCATGCATATATTACTGGGCTTTGGAAGGCACTAGAAAGAGACAGCGCCAGCGTTGGTGGGTCTGTGAATGGGGTGTCCTGGCTACTTGAAGAGCAGTAAGAGCTTTTGGTCCTGGCCCCTTTGCGGTGGGAGGAATCCTTGGACGTTCGCAATTGCTGAGCCTGCCGCCGGCTGTCCTCAGCGGCCCACGCAAACAGTGTTCTCTTTTGGAAGGCTCTAGAAAGAGGCAGTGCCAGCGTTCGTGGGGCTATGAATGGGGTTTGCCTCGCTACTTGAGGAGCAGCAAGAGCTTTTGGACCTGGCCCCTTTGCGGTGGGAGGAATCCCTGGACGTTCGCAATTGCTGAGCCTGCCGCCGGGTGTACTCGGCGGCCCACGCAGATAGTATTTGTTTTTTTGGAGGCACCAGAAAGAGACAGCGCCAGCGTTTGTAGGGCTGTGAATGTGGTTGCGTGGCTACTTGAAGAGCAGCAAGAGCTTTTGGTCCTGGTCCCTTTGGGGTAGGAAGAATCCCTGGACATTCGCAATTGCTGAGCCTGCCTCCGAGTGTACTCGGCGACCCACGCAAACAGTGTTCTCTTTTGGGAGGCTCTAGAAAGAGACAGCACCAGCGTTGGTGGGTCTGTGAATGGTGTTGCCTGGCTACTTGAAGAGCAGCAAGAGCTTTTGGTCCTGGCCCCTTTGCGGTGGCAGGAATCCCTGGACGTTCGCAATTGCTGAGCCTGCCGCCGGGTGTCCTCAGCGGCCCACGCAAACAGTGTTCTCTTTTGGGAGGCTCTAGAAACAGACAGTGCCAGCGTTCGTGGGGCTATGAATGGGGTTTGCCTCGCTACTTGAAGAGCAGCAAGAGCTTTTGGTCCTGGCCCCTTTGCAGTGGGGGGAATCCCTGGACGTTCGCAATTGCTCATCCTGCCACCGGATGTACTCGGTGGCCCACGCAGATAGTATTGGGCTTTGGGAGGCACCAGAAAGAGACAGCGCCAGCGTTGGTGGGTCTGTGAATGGGGTTGCCTGGCTACTTGAAGAGCAGCAAGAGCTTTTGGTCCTGGCCCCTTTGCGGTGGGAGGAATCCCTGGACGTTCGCAATTGCTGAGCCTGCCACCGGCTGTACTCGGTGGCCCTCGCAAACAGTGTTCTCTTTTGGGAGGCTCTAGAAAGAGACAGTGCAAGTGTTCGTGGGCCTATGAATGGGGTTTGCCTCGCTACTTGAAGAGCAGCAAGAGCTTTTGGTCCTGGCCCCTTTGCGGTGGGAGGAATCCCTGGACGTTCGCAATTGCTGAGCCTGCCTTCGGGTGTACTCGGCGGCCCTCGCAAACAGTGTTCTCTTTTGCGAGGCTCTAGAAAGAGACAGCGCCAGCGTTGGTGGGGCTCTGAATGGGGTTTGCCTGGCTACTTGAAGAGCAGCAAGTGCTTTTGGTCCTGGCCCCTTTGCGGTGGGAGGAATCCCTGGACGTTCGCAATTGCTGAGCCTGCCTCCGGGTGTACTCGGCGGCACACGCAGATAGTACTGCGCTTTTGGAGGCACTAGAAAGAGACAGTGCCAACGTTTGTAGGGCTGTGAATGGGGTGTCCTGACTACTTGAAGAGCAGCAAGAGCTTTTGGTCCTGGCCCCTTTGTCGTGGGAGTAACCCCTGGACGTTTGCAATTGCTGAGCCTGCCTCCGGGTGTACTCGGAGGCCCACGCAGATAGTACTGGACTTTGGGAGGCACCAGAAAGAGCGCCAGTGTTTGTAGGGCTGTGAATGGGGTTGCGTGGCTACTTGAAGAGCAGCAAGAGCTTTTGGTCCTGGTCCCTTTGGGGTGGGAAGAATCCCTGGACATTCGCAATTGCTGAGCTGGGCTCGGGGTGTACTCGGCTCCGCAGGCAGATAATATTGGAGTTTGGGAGGCTCTAGACAGAGAAAGCACCAGCGTTGGTGAGTCTGTGAATGGGGTGTCCTGACTACTTGAAGAGCAGCAAGAGCATTTGGTCCTGGCCCCTTTGCGGTGGGAGTAATCCCTGGAAGTTTGCAATTGCTGAGCCTGCCTCCGGGTGTACTCGGCAGCACACGCAGATAGTACAGGGCTTTGGAAGGAACTAGAAAGAGACAGCACCAGCATTGGTGGGACTGTGAATGGGGTGTCCTGGCTACTTGAAGAGCAGCAAGAGCTTTTGGTCCTGGTCCCTTTGCGGTGGGAGGAATTCCTGGACGTTCACAATTGCTGAGCCTGCCTCCGGGTGTACTCGGCGGCCCACGCAAACAGTGTTCTCTTTTGGGAGGCTCTAGAAAGAGACAGCGCCAGCGTTGGTGGGTCTGTCAATGGGGTTTGCCTGGCTACTTGAAGAGCAGCAAGAGCTTTTGGTCCTGGCCCCTTTGCGGTGGGAGGAATCCCTGGACGTTCGCAATTGCTGAGCCTGCCTCCGGGTGTACTCGGCGGCCCACGCAGATAGTATTGGGCTTTGGGAGGCACCAGAAAGAGACAGCGCCAGCGTTTGTAGGGCTGTGAATGGGGTTGCGTGGCTACTTGAAGAGCAGCAAGAGCTTTTGGTCCTGGTCCCTTTGGGGTGGGAGGAATCCCTGGACATTCGCAATTGCTGAGCTGGGCTCGGGGTGTACTCAGCTCCGCAGGCAGATAATATTGGAGTTTTGGAGGCTCTACAAAGAGACAGCACCAGCGTTGGTGGGGTTGTGAATGGGGTTGCGTGGCTACTTGAAGAGCAGCAAGAGCTTTTGGTCCTGGCCCCTTTGCGGTGCGAGGAATCCGTGGACGTTCGCACTTGCTGAGCCTGCCGCCATGTGTACTCGGAGGCCCATGCATATATTACTGGGCTTTGGAAGGCACTAGAAAGAGACAGCGCCAGCGTTGGTGGGTCTGTGAATGGGGTGTCCTGGCTACTTGAAGAGCAGTAAGAGCTTTTGGTCCTGGCCCCTTTGCGGTGGCAGGAATACTTGGACGTTCGCAATTGCTGAGCCTGCCTCAGGGTGTCCTCAGCGGCCCACGCAAACAGTGTTCTCTTTTGGAAGGCTCTAGAAAGAGGCAGTGCCAGCGTTCGTGGGGCTATGAATGGGGTTTGCCTGGCTACTTGAGGAGCAGCAAGAGCTTTTGGACCTGGCCCCTTTGCGGTGGGAGGAATCCCTGGACGTTCGCAATTGCTGAGCCTGCCGCCGGGTGTACTCGGCGGCCCACGCAGATAGTATTTGTCTTTGGGAGGCACCAGAAAGAGACAGCGCCAGCGTTTGTAGGGCTGTGAATGTGGTTGCGTGGCTACTTGAAGAGCAGCAAGAGCTTTTGGTCCTGGTCCCTTTGGGGTAGGAAGAATCCCTGGACATTCGCAATTGCTGAGCCTGCCTCCGAGTGTACTCGGCGACCCACGCAAACAGTGTTCTCTTTTGGGAGGCTCTAGAAAGAGACAGCACCAGCGTTGGTGGGTCTGTGAATGGTGTTGCCTGGCTACTTGAAGAGCAGCAAGAGCTTTTGGTCCTGGCCCCTTTGCGGTGGCAGGAATCCCTGGACGTTCGCAATTGCTGAGCCTGCCTCCGGGTGTCCTCAGCGGCCCACGCAAACAGTGTTCTCTTTTGGGAGGCTCTAGAAACAGACAGTGCCAGCGTTCGTGGGGCTATGAATGGGGTTTGCCTCGCTACTTGAAGAGCAGCAAGAGCTTTTGGTCCTGGCCCCTTTGGGGTGGGGGGAATCCCTGGACGTTCGCAATTGCTCATCCTGCCACCGGATGTACTCGGTGGCCCACGCAGATAGTATTGGGCTTTGGGAGGCACCAGAAAGAGACAGCGCCAGCGTTGGTGGGTCTGTGAATGGGCTTGCCTGGGTACTTGAAGAGCAGCAAGAGCTTTTGGTCCTGGCCCCTTTGCGGTGGGAGGAATCCCTGGACGTTCTCAATTGCTGAGCCTGCCGCCGGGTGTCCTTAGCGGCCCACGCAAACAGTGTTCTCTTTTGGGAGGCTCTAGAAAGAGACAGTGCAAGTGTTTGTGGGCCTATGAATGGGGTTGCCTGGCTACTTGAAGAGCAGCAAGAGCTTTTGGTCCTGGCCCCTTTGCGGTGGGAGGAATCCCTGGACGTTCGCAATTGCTGAGCCTGCCGCCGGGTGTCCTCAGCAGCCCACGCAAACAGTGTTCTCTTTTGGGAGGCTCTAGAAAGAGACAGCGCCAGCGTTCGTGGGGCTCTGAATGGGGATTGCCTGGCTACTTGAAGAGCAGCAAGAGCTTTTGGTCCTGGCCCCTTTGCGGTGGGAGGAATCCCTGGACTTTCGCAATTGCTGAGCCTGCCTCCGGGTGTACTCGGCGGCCCACGCAGATACTACTGCGCTTTTGGAGGCACTAGAAAGAGACAGTGCCAACGTTTGTAGGGCTGTGAATGGGGTGTCCTGGCTACTTGAAGAGCAGCAAGAGCTTTTGGTCCTGGCCCCTTTGCGGTGGGAGGAATCCCTGGACGTTCGCAATTGCTGAGCCTGCCTTCGGGTGTACTCTGTGGCCCACGCAGATAGTATTGGGCTTTCGGAGGCACTACAGAGAGACAGCGCCAGCGTTGGTGGGTCTGTGAATGGGGTGTCCTGACTACTTGAAGAGCAGCAAGAGCTTTTGGTCCTGGCCCCTTTGTCGTGGGAGTAACCCCTGGACGTTTGCAATTGCTGAGCCTGCGTCCGGGTGTACTCGGAGGCCCACGCAGATAGTATTGGGCTTTGGGAGGCACCAGAAAGAGCGCCAGTGTTTGTAGGGCTGTGAATGGGGTTGCGTGGCTACTTGAAGAGCAGCAAGAGCTTTTGGTCCTGGTCCCTTTGGGGTGGGAAGAATCCCTGGACATTCGCAATTGCTGAGCTGGGCTCGGGGTGTACTCAGCTCCGCAGGCAGATAATATTGGAGTTTGGGAGGCTCTAGACAGAGAAAGCACCAGCGTTGGTGGGTCTGTGAATGGGGTGTCCTGACTACTTGAAGAGCAGCAAGAGCTTTTGGTCCTGGCCCCTTTGCGGTGGGAGGAATCCCTGGAAGTTTGCAATTGCTGAGCCTGCCTCCGGGTGTACTCGGCAGCACACGCAGATAGTACAGGGCTTTGGAAGGAACTAGAAAGAGACAGCACCAGCATTGGTGGGACTGTGAATGGGGTGTCCTGGCTACTTGAAGAGCAGCAAGAGCTTTTGGTCCTGGTCCCTTTGCGGTGGGAGGAATTCCTGGACGTTCACAATTGCTGAGCCTGCCTCCAGGTGTACTCGGCGGCCCACGCAAACAGTGTTCTCTTTTGGGAGGCTCTAGAAAGAGACAGCGCCAGCGTTGGTGGGTCTGTGAATGGGGTTTGCCTGGCTACTTGAAGAGCAGCAAGAGCTTTTGGTCCTGGCCCCTTTGCGGTGGGAGGAATCCCTGGACGTTCGCAATTGCTGAGCCTGCCTCCGGGTGTCCTCAGCGGCCTACGCAAACAGTGTTCTCTTTTGGGAGGCACTAGAAAGAGACAGCACCAGCGTTGGTGGGTCTGTGAATGGGGTGTCCTGACTACTTGAAGAACAGCAAGAGCTTTTGGTCCTGGCCCCTTTGCGGTGGCAGGAATCCCTGGACGTTCGCAATTGCTGAGCCTGCCTCCGGGTGTACTCGGCGGCCCACGCAGATAGTATTGGGCTTTGGGAGGCACCAGAAAGAGACAGCGCCAGCGTTTGTAGGGCTGTGAATGGGGTTGCGTGGCTACTTGAAGAGCAGCAAGAGCTTTTGGTCCTGGTCCCTTTGGGGTGGGAGGAATCCCTGGACATTCGCAATTGCTGAGCTGGGCTCGGGGTGTACTCAGCTACGCAGGCAGATAATATTGGATTTTTAGAGGTTCTAGAAAGAGACAGCACCAGCGTTGGTGGGTCTGTGAATGGGGTTGCCTGGCTACTTGAAGAGCAGCAAGAGCTTTTGGTCCTGGCCCCTTTGCGGTGGGAGTAATCCCTGGAAGTTTGCAATTGCTGAGCCTGCCTCCGGGTGTACTCGGCAGCACACGCAGATAGTACAGGGCTTTGGAAGGAACTAGAAAGAGACAGCACCAGCATTGGTGGGACTGTGAATGGGGTGTCCTGGCTACTTGAAGAGCAGCAAGAGCTTTTGGTCCTGGTCCCTTTGCGGTGGGAGGAATTCCTGGACGTTCACAATTGCTGAGCCTGCCTCCGGGTGTACTCGGCGGCCCACGCAAACAGTGTTCTCTTTTGGGAGGCTCTAGAAAGAGACAGCGCCAGCGTTGGTGGGTCTGTCAATGGGGTTTGCCTGGCTACTTGAAGAGCAGCAAGAGCTTTTGGTCCTGGCCCCTTTGCGGTGGGAGGAATCCCTGGACGTTCGCAATTGCTGAGCCTGCCTCCGGGTGTACTCGGCGGCCCACGCAGATAGTATTGGGCTTTGGGAGGCACCAGAAAGAGACAGCGCCAGCGTTTGTAGGGCTGTGAATGGGGTTGCGTGGCTACTTGAAGAGCAGCAAGAGCTTTTGGTCCTGGTCCCTTTGGGGCGGGAGGAATCCCTGGACATTCGCAATTGCTGAGCTGGGCTCGGGGTGTACTCAGCTCCGCAGGCAGATAATATTGGAGTTTTGGAGTCTCTACAAAGAGACAGCACCAGCGTTGGTGGGGTTGTGAATGCGGTTGCGTGGCTACTTGAAGAGCAGCAAGAGCTTTTGTTCCTGGCCCCTTTGCGGTGGGAGGAATCCGTGGACGTTCGCACTTGCTGAGCCTGCCGCCATGTGTACTCGGAGGCCCATGCATATATTACTGGGCTTTGGAAGGCACTAGAAAGAGACAGCGCCAGCGTTGGTGGGTCTGTGAATGGGGTGTCCTGGCTACTTGAAGAGCAGTAAGAGCTTTTGGTCCTGGCCCCTTTGCGGTGGGAGGAATCCTTGGACGTTCGCAATTGCTGAGCCTGCCTCAGGGTGTCCTCAGCGGCCCACGCAAACAGTGTTCTCTTTTGGAAGGCTCTAGAAAGAGGCAGTGCCAGCGTTCGTGGGGCTATGAATGGGGTTTGCCTGGCTACTTGAGGAGCAGCAAGAGCTTTTGGACCTGGCCCCTTTGCGGTGGGAGGAATCCCTGGACGTTCGCAATTGCTGAGCCTGCCGCCGGGTGTACTCGGCGGCACACGCAGATAGTATTTGTCTTTGGGAGGCACCAGAAAGAGACAGCGCCAGCGTTTGTAGGGCTGTGAATGTGGTTGCGTGGCTACTTGAAGAGCAGCAAGAGCTTTTGGTCCTGGTCCCTTTGGGGTAGGAAGAATCCCTGGACATTCGCAATTGCTGAGCCTGCCTCCGAGTGTACTCGGCGACCCACGCAAACAGTGTTCTCTTTTGGGAAGCTCTAGAAAGAGACAGCCCCAGCGTTGGTGGGTCTGTGAATGGTGTTGCCTGGCTACTTGAAGAGCAGCAAGAGCTTTTGGTCCTGGCCCCTTTGCGGTGGCAGGAATCCCTGGACGTTCGCAATTGCTGAGCCTGCATCAGGGTGTCCTCAGCGGCCCACGCAAACAGTGTTCTCTTTTGGAAGGCTCTAGAAAGAGGCAGTGCCAGCGTTCGTGGGGCTATGAATGGGGTTTGCCTGGCTACTTGAGGAGCAGCAAGAGCTTTTGGACCTGGCCCCTTTGCGGTGGGAGGAATCCCTGGACGTTCGCAATTGCTGAGCCTGCCGCCGGGTGTACTCGGCGGCACACGCAGATAGTATTTGTCTTTGGGAGGCACCAGAAAGAGACAGCGCCAGCGTTTGTAGGGCTGTGAATGTGGTTGCGTGGCTACTTGAAGAGCAGCAAGAGCTTTTGGTCCTGGTCCCTTTGGGGTAGGAAGAATCCCTGGACATTCGCAATTGCTGAGCCTGCCTCCGAGTGTACTCGGCGACCCACGCAAACAGTGTTCTCTTTTGGGAGGCTCTAGAAACAGACAGTGCCAGCGTTCGTGGGGCTATGAATGGGGTTTGCCTCGCTACTTGAAGAGCAGCAAGAGCTTTTGGTCCTGGCCCCTTTGGGGTGGGGGGAATCCCTGGACGTTCGCAATTGCTCATCCTGCCACCGGATGTACTCGGTGGCCCACGCAGATAATATTGGGCTTTGGGAGGCACCAGAAAGAGACAGCGCCAGCGTTGGTGGGTCTGTGAATGGGGTTGCCTGGCTACTTGAAGAGCAGCAAGAGCTTTTGGTCCTGGCCCCTTTGCGGTGGGAGGAATCCCTGGACGTTCGCAATTGCTGAGCCTGCCGCCGGGTGTCCTCAGCGACCTATGCAAACAGTGTTCTCTTTTGGGAGGCTCTAGAAAGAGACAGTGCAAGTGTTCGTGGGCCTATGAATGGGGTTGCCTGGCTACTTGAAGAGCAGCAAGAGCTTTTGGTCCTGGCCCCTTTGCGGTGGGAGGAATCCCTGGACGTTCGCAATTGCTGAGCCTGCCTCCGGGTGTACTCGGCGGCCCACGCAGATAGTACTGCGCTTTTGGAGGCACTAGAAAGAGACAGTGCCAACGTTTGTAGGGCTGTGAATGGGGTGTCCTGGCTACTTGAAGAGCAGCAAGAGCTTTTGGTCCTGGTCCCTTTGCGGTGGGAGGAATCCCTGGACGTTCGCAATTGCTGAGCCTGCCTTCGGGTGTACTCGGTGGCCCACGCAGATAGTATTGGGCTTTCGGAGGCACTACAGAGAGACAGCGCCAGCGTTGGTGGGTCTGTGAATGGGGTGTCCTGACTACTTGAAGAGCAGCAAGAGCTTTTGGTCCTGGCCCCTTTGTCGTGGGAGTAACCCCTGGACGTTTGCAATTGCTGAGCCTGCCTCCGGGTGTACTCGGAGGCCCACGCAGATAGTATTGGGCTTTGGGAGGCACCAGAAAGAGCGCCAGTGTTTGTAGGGCTGTGAATGGGGTTGCGTGGCTACTTGAAGAGCAGCAAGAGCTTTTGGTCCTGGTCCCTTTGGGGTGGGAAGAATCCCTGGACATTCGCAATTGCTGAGCTGGGCTCGGGGTGTACTCAGCTCCGCAGGCAGATAATATTGAAGTTTGGGAGGCTCTAGACAGAGAAAGCACCAGCGTTGGTGGGTCTGTGAATGGGGTGTCCTGACTACTTGAAGAGCAGCAAGAGCTTTTGGTCCTGGCCCCTTTGCGGTGGGAGTAATCCCTGGAAGTTTGCAATTGCTGAGCCTGCCTCCGGGTGTACTCGGCAGCACACGCAGATAGTACAGGGCTTTGGAAGGAACTAGAAAGAGACAGCACCAGCATTGGTGGGACTGTGAATGGGGTGTCCTGGCTACTTGAAGAGCAGCAAGAGCTTTTGGTCCTGGTCCCTTTGCGGTGGGAGGAATTCCTGGACGTTCACAATTGCTGAGCCTGCCTCCGGGTGTACTCGGCGGCCCACGCAAACAGTGTTCTCTTTTGGGAGGCTCTAGAAAGAGACAGCGCCAGCGTTGGTGGGTCTGTCAATGGGGTTTGCCTGGCTACTTGAAGAGCAGCAAGAGCTTTTGGTCCTGGCCCCTTTGCGGTGGGAGGAATCCCTGGACGTTCGCAATTGCTGAGCCTGCCTCCGGGTGTCCTCAGCGGCCTACGCAAACAGTGTTCTCTTTTGGGAGGCTCTAGAAAGAGACAGCACCACCGTTGGTGGGTCTGTGAATGGGGTGTCCTGACTACTTGAAGAACAGCAAGAGCTTTTGGTCCTGGCCCCTTTGCGGTGGCAGGAATCCCTGGACGTTCGCAATTGCTGAGCCTGCCTCCGGGTGTACTCGGCGGCCCACGCAGATAGTATTGGGCTTTGGGAGGCACCAGAAAGAGACAGCGCCAGCGTTTGTAGGGCTGTGAATGGGGTTGCGTGGCTACTTGAAGAGCAGCAAGAGCTTTTGGTCCTGGTCCCTTTGCGGTGGGAGGAATCCCTGGACATTCGCAATTGCTGAGCTGGGCTTGGGGTGTACTCAGCTCCGCAGGCAGATAATATTGGATTTTTAGAGGTTCTAGAAAGAGACAGCACCAGCGTTGGTGGGTCTGTGAATGGGGTTGCCTGGCTACTTGAAGAGCAGCAAGAGCTTTTGGTCCTGGCCCCTTTGGGGTGGGAGGAATCCCTGGACGTTCGCACTTGCTGAGCCTGCCGCCATGTGTACTCGGATGCCCATGCAGATATTACTGGGCTTTGGAAGGCACTAGAAAGAGACAGCGCCAGCGTTTGTAGGGCTGTGAATGGGGTGTCCTGGCTACTTGAAGAGCAGTAAGAGCTTTTGGTCCTGGCCCCTTTGCGGTGGGAGGAATCCCTGGACGTTCGCAATTGCTGAGCCTGCCTCCGGGTGTACTTGGCGACCCACGCAAACAGTGTTCTCTTTTGGGAGGCTCAAGAAAGAGACAGCACCAGCGTTGGTGGGTCTGTGAATGGTGTTGCCTGGCTACTTGAAGAGCAGCAAGAGCTTTTGGTCCTGGCCCCTTTGCGGTGGGAGGAATCCCTGGACGTTCGCAATTGCTGAGCCTGCCGCCGGGTGTCCTCAGCGGCCCACGCAAAGTGTTCTCTTTTGGGAGGCTCTAGAAAGAGACAGTGCCAGCGTTCGTGGGGCTATGAATGGGGTTTGCCTCGCTACTTGAGGAGCAGCAAGAGCTTTTCGTCCTGGCCCCTTTGCGGTGGGGGGAATCCCTGGACTTTCGCAATTGCTCATCCTGCCACCGGATGTACTCGGTGGCCCACGCAGATAGTATTGGGCTTTGGGAGGAACCAGAAAGAGACAGCGCCAGCGTTGGTGGGTCTGTGAATGTGGTTCCTGGCTACTTGAAGAGCAGCAAGAGCTTTTGGTCCTGGCCCCTTTGCGGTGGCAGGAATCCCTGGACGTTCGCAATTGCTGAGCCTGCCTCCGGGTGTACTCGGTGGCCCACGCAAACAGTGTTCTCTTTTGGGAGGCTCTAGAAAGAGACAGTGCCAGCGTTGATGGGTCTGTAAATGGGGTTACGTGACTACTTGCAGAGCAGCAAGAGCTTTTGGTCCTGGCCCCTTTGCGGTGGGAGGAATCCCTGGACGTTCGCAATTGCTGAGCCTGCCGCCGGGTGTCCTCAGCGGCCTATGCAAACAGTGTTCTCTTTTGGGAGGCACCAGAAAGAGACAGTGCCAGTGTTTCTGGGGCTGTGAATAGGGTTTGCCTGGCTACTTGAAGAGCAGCAAGAGCTTTTGGTCCTGGCCCCTTTGCGGTGGCAGGAATTCCTGGACGTTTGCAATTGCTGAGCATGCCGCAGGGTGTCCTTAGCGGCCCACGCAAACAGTGTTCTCTTTAGGGAGGCTCTAGAAACAGACAGCACCAGCGTTGGTGGGTCTGTGAATGGGGTGTCCTGACTACTTGAAGAGCAGCAAGAGCTTTTGGTCCTGGTCCCTTTGGGGTGGGAGGAATCCCTGGACATTCGCAATTGCTGAGCTGGTCTCCGGGTGTACTCAGCTCCGCAGGCAGATAATATTGGAGTTTGGGAGGTTCTAGAAAGAGACAGCACCACCGTTGGTGGGTCTGTGAATGGGGTTGCCTGACTACTTGAAGAGCAGCAAGAGCTTTTGGTCCTGGTCCCTTTGCGGTGGGAGGAATCCCTGGACGTTCGCAATTGCTGAGCCAGCCTCTGGGTGTCCTCAGCAGCCCACGCAAATACTGTTCAATTTTGGGAGGCTCTAGTGAGAGACAGCGCCAGCGTTGGTGGGTCTGTCAATGCGGTGTCCTGACTACTTGAAGAGCAGCAAGAGCTTTTGGTCCTGGCCCCTTTGCGGTGGGAGGAATCCCTGGACGTTCGCAATTGCTGAGCCTGCCTTCGGGTGTACTCGGTGGCCCACGCAGATAGTATTGGGCTTTCGGAGGCACTACAGAGAGACAGCGCCAGCGTTGGTGGGTCTGTGAATGGGGTGTCCTGGCTACTTGAAGAGCAGCAAGAGCTTTTGGTCCTGGCCCCTTTGCCGTGGGAGTAATCCCTGGAAGTTTGCAATTGCTGAGCCTGCCTCCGGGTGTACTCGGCAGCACACGCAGATTATACTGGGCTTTGGGAGGAACTAGAAAGAGACAGCACCAGCGTTGGTGGGTCTGTGAATGGGGTGTCCTGGCTACTTGAAGAGCAGCAAGAGCTTTTTGTCCTGGTCCCTTTGCGGTGGGAGGAATTCCTGGACGTTCGCAATTGCTGAGCCTGCCGCCGGGTGTACTCGGCGGCCCACGCAAACAGTGTTCTCTTTTGGGAGGCTCTAGAAAGAGACAGCGCCAGCGTTGGTGGGTCTGTGAATGGGGTTTGCCTGGCTACTTGAAGAGCAGCAAGAGCTTTTGGTCCTGGCCCCTTTGCGGTGGGAGGAATCCCTGGACGTTCGCAATTGCTGAGCCTGCCTCCGGGTGTCCTCAGCGGCCCACGCAAACAGTGTTCTCTTTTGGGAGGCTCTAGAAAGAGACAGCACCAGCGTTGGTGGGTCTGTGAATGGGGTGTCCTGACTACTTGAAGAGCAGCAAGAGCTTTTGGTCCTGGCCCCTTTGTCGTGGGAGTAACCCCTGGAAGTTTGTAATTGCTGAGCCTGCCTCCGGGTGTACTCGGAGGCCCACGCAGATAGTATTGGGCTTTGGGAGGCACCAGAAAGAGACAGCGCCAGCGTTTGTAGGGCTGTGAATGGGGTTGCGTGGCTACTTTAGGAGCAGCAAGAGCTTTTGGTCCTGGTCCCTTTGGGGTGGGAGGAATCCCTGGACATTCGCAATTGCTGAGCTAGGCTCGGGGTGTACTCAGCTCCGCAGGCAGATAATATTGGATTTTTGGAGGTTCTAGAAAGAGACAGCACCAGCGTTGGTGGGGCTGTGAATGGGGTTGCCCGGCTACTTGAAGAGCAGCAAGAGCTTTTGGTCCTGGCCCCTTTGCGGTGGGAGGAATCCCTGGACGTTCGCACTTGCTGAGCCTGCCGCCATGTGTACTCGGAGGCCCATGCAGATATTACTGGGCTTTGGAAGGCACTAGAAAGAGACAGCGCCAGCGTTTGTAGGGCTGTGAATGGGGTGTCCTGGCTACTTGAAGAGCAGCAAGAGCTTTTGGTCCTGGCCCCTTTGCGGTGGCAGGAATCCCTGGACGTTCGCAATTGCTGAGCCTGCCGCCGGCTGTCCTCAGCGGCCTACGCAAACAGTGTTCTCTTTTGCGAGGCTCTAGAAAGAGACAGCACCAGCGTTGGTGGGTCTGTGAATGGAGTGTCCTGACTACTTGAAGAGCAGCAAGAGCTTTTGGTCCTGGTCCCTTTGCGGTGGGAGGAATCCCTGGACATTCGCAATTGCTGAGCCTGCCGCCGGGTGTACTCGGTGGCCCACGCAGATAGTATTGGGCTTTGGGAGGCACTAGAAAGAGGCAGCGCCAGCGTTGGTGGGTCTGTGAATGGGGTGTCCTGACTACTTGAAGAGCAGCAAGAGCTTTTGGTCCTGGCCCCTTTGGGGTGGGAGGAATCCCTGGACATTCGCAATTGCTGAGCTGGGCTCCGGGTGTACTCAGCTCCGCAGGCAGATAATATTGGAGTTTGGGAGGCTCTAGAAAGAGACAGCACCAGCGTTCGTGGGGCTGTGAATGGGGTTGTGTGGCTACTTGAAGAGCAGCAAGAGCTTTTGGTCCTGGCCCCTTTGCGGTGGGAGGAATCCCTGGACGTTCGCAATTGCTGAGCCTGCCTCCGAGTGTACTCGGCGACCCACGCAAACAGTGTTCTCTTTTGGGAGGCTCTAGAAAGAGACAGCACCAGCGTTGGTGGGTCTGTGAATGGTGTTGCCTGACTACTTGAAGAGCAGCAAGAGCTTTTGGTCCTGGCCCCTTTGCGGTGGCAGGAATCCCTGGACGTTCGCAATTGCTGAGCCTGCATCAGGGTGTCCTCAGCGGCCCACGCAAACAGTGTTCTCTTTTGGGAGGCTCTAGAAAGAGACAGTGCCAGTGTTCGTGGGGCTATGAATGGGGTTTGCCTCGCTACTTGAAGAGCAGCAAGAGCTTTTGGTCCTGGCCCCTTTGCGGTGGGAGGAATCCCTGGACATTTGCAATTGCTGAGCATGCCGCCGGGTGTCCTTAGCGGCCCACGCAAACAGTGTTCTCTTTTGGGAGGCTCTAGAAAGAGACACCGCCAGCGTTGGTGGGTCTGTGAATGGGGTGTCCTGACTACTTGAAGAGCAGCAAGAGCTTTTGGTCCTGGTCCCTTTGTGGTGGGAGGAATCCCTGGACATTCGCAATTGCTGAGCCTGCCTTCGGGTGTACTCGGTGGCCCACGCAGATAGTATTGGGCTTTCGGAGGCACTACAGAGAGACAGCGCCAGTGTTTGTAGGGCTGTGAATGGGGTTGCGTGGCTACTTGAAGAGCAGCAAGAGCTTTTGGTCCTGGTCCCTTTGGGGTGGGAAGAATCCCTGGACATTCACAATTGCTGAGATGGGCTCGGGGTGAACTCAGCTCCGCAGGCAGATAATATTGGAGTTTGGGAGGCTCTAGACAGAGAAAGCACCAGCGTTGGTGGGTCTGTGAATGGGGTGTCCTGACTACTTGAAGAGCAGCAAGAGCTTTGGGTCCTGGCCCCTTTGCCGTGGGAGTAATCCCTGGAAGTTTGCAATTGCTGAGCCTGCCTCAGGGTGTACTCGGTGGCCCACGCAGATAGTACTGGGCTTTGGGAGGCACCAGAAAGAGACAGCACCAGCATTGGTGGGACTGTGAATGGGGTGTCCTGGCTACTTGAAGAGCAGCAAGAGCTTTTGGTTCTTGTCCCTTTGCGGTGGGAGGAATTCCTGGACGTTCGCAATTGCTGAGCCTGCCTCCGGGTGTACTCGGCGGCCCACGCAAACAGTGTTCTCTTTTGGGAGGCTCTAGAAAGAGACAGCGCCAGCGTTGGTGGGTCTGTGAATGGGGTTGCCTGACTACTTGAAGAGCAGCAAGAGCTTTTGGTCCTGGTCCCTTTGCGGTGGGAGGAATCCCTGGACGTTCGCAATTGCTGTGCCTGCCTTCGGGTGTACTCGGTGGCCCACGCAGATAGTATTGGGCTTTCGGAGGCACTACAGAGAGACAGCGCCAGCGTTGGTGGGTCTGTGAATGGGGTGTCCTGGCTACTTGAAGAGCAGCAAGAGCTTTTGGTCCTGGCCCCTTTGTCGTGGGAGTAACCCCTGGACGTTTGCAATTGCTGAGCCTGCCTCCGGGTGTACTCGGAGGCCCACGCAGATAGTACTGGGCTTTGGGAGGCACCAGAAAGAGACAGCGCCAGTGTTTGTAGGGCTGTGAATGGGGTTGCGTGGCTACTTGAAGAGCAGCAAGAGCTTTTGGTCCTGGTCCCTTTGGAGTGGGAAGAATCCCTGGACATTCGCAATTGCTGAGCTGGGCTCCGGGTGTACTCAGCTCCGCAGGCAGATAATATTGGAGTTTGGGAGGCTCTAGACAGAGAAAGCACCAGCGTTGGTGGGTCTGTGAATGGGGTGTCCTGGCTACTTGAAGAGCAGCAAGAGCTTTTGGTCCTGGCCCCTTTGCGGTGGCAGGAATCCCTGGACGTTCGCAATTGCTGAGCCTGCCGCCGGGTGTCCTCAGCGGCCTACGCAAACAGTGTTCTCTTTTGGGAGGCTCTAGAAAGAGACAGCACCAGCGTTGGTGGGTCTGTGAATGGGGTGTCCTGGCTACTTGAAGAACAGCAAGAGCTTTTGGTCCTGGCCCCTTTGCGGTGGCAGGAATCCCTGGACGTTCGCAATTGCTGAGCCTGCCTCCGGGTGTACTCGGCGGCCCACGCAGATAGTATTGGGCTTTGGGAGGCACCAGAAAGAGACAGCGCCAGCGTTTGTAGGGCTGTGAATGGGGTTGCGTGGCTACTTGAAGAGCAGCAAGAGCTTTTGGTCCTGGTCCCTTTGGGGTGGGAGGAATCCCTGGACATTCGCAATTGCTGAGCTGGGCTCGGGGTGTACTCAGCTCCGCAGGCAGATAATATTGGATTTTTGGAGGTTCTAGAAAGAGACAGCACCAGCGTAGGTGGGGCTGTGAATGGGATTGCGTGGCTACTTGAAGAGCAGCAAGAGCTTTTGGTCCTGGCCCCTTTGCGGTGGGAGGAATCCCTGGACGTTCTCACTTGCTGAGCCTGCCGCCATGTGTACTCGGAGGCCCATGCAGATATTACTGGGCTTTGGAAGGCACTAGAAAGAGGCAGCGCCAGCGTTTGTAGGGCTGTGAATGGGGTGTCCTGGCTACTTGAAGAGCAGCAAGAGCTTTTGGTCCTGGTCCCTTTGGGGTGGGAGGAATCCCTGGACATTCGCAATTGCTGAGCTGGGCTCGGGGTGTACTCAGCTCCGCAGGCAGATAATATTGGATTTTTGGAGGCTCAAGAAAGAGACAGCACCAGCGTTGGTGGGTCTGTGAATGGTGTTGCCTGGCTACTTGAAGAGCAGCAAGAGCTTTTGGTCCTGGCCCCTTTGCAGTGGCAGGAATCCCTGGACTTTCGCAATTGCTGAGCCTGCCTCCGGGTGTCCTTAGCGGCCCACGCAAACAGTGTTCTCTTTTGGGAGGCTCTAGAAAGAGACAGTGCCAGCGTTCGTGGGGCTATGAATGGGGTTTGCCTCGCTACTTGAAGAGCAGCAAGAGCTTTTGGTCCTGGCTCCTTTGCGGTGGGGGGAATCCCTGGACATTCGCAATTGCTGAGCCTGCCGACGGGTGTACTCGGCTCCGCAGGCAGATAATATTGGAGTTTGGGAGGCTCTAGAAAGAGACAGCACCAGCGTTGGTGGGTCTGTGAATGGGGTTGCCTGGCTACTTGAAGAGCAGCAAGAGCTTTTGGTCCTGGTCCCTTTTGGGGTGGGAGGAATCCCTGGACGTTCGCAATTGCTGAGCCTGCCGCCGGGTGTACTCAGTGGCCCACGCAAACAGTGTTCTCTTTTGGGAGGCTCTAGAAAGAGACAGTTGCAGCGTTGATGGGTCTGTAAATGGGGTTACGTGACTACTTGCAGAGCAGCAAGAGCTTTTGGTCCTGGTCCCTTTGGGGTGGGAGGAATCCCTGGACGTTCGCAATTGCTGAGCCTGCCTCAGGGTGTCCTCAGCGGCCTATGCAAACAGTGTTCTCTTTTGGGAGGCTCTAGAAAGAGACAGTGCCAGTGTTCGTGGGGCTATGAATGGGGTTTGCCTCGCTACTTGAAGAGCAGCAAGAGCTTTTGGTCCTGGCCCCTTTGCGGTGGCAGGAATTCCTGGACGTTTGCAATTGCTGAGCATGCCGCCAGGTGTCCTTAGCGGCCCACGCAAACAGTGTTCTCTTTTGGGAGGCTCTAGAAAGAGACAGCACCAGCGTTGGTGGGTCTGTGAATGGGGTGTCCTGACTACTTGAAGAGCAGCAAGAGCTTTTGGTCCTGGTCCCTTTGGGGTGGGAGGAATCCCTGGACATTCGCAATTGCTGAGCTGGGCTCCGGGTGTACTCAGCTCCGCAGGCAGATAATATTGGAGTTTGGGAGGTTCTAGAAAGAGACAGCACCACCGTTGGTGGGGCTGTGAATGGGGTTGCGTGGCTACTTTAGGAGCAGCAAGAGCTTTTGGTCCTGGTCCCTTTGCGGTGGGAGGAATCCCTGGACGTTCGCAATTGCTGAGCCTGCCGCCGGGTGTACTCGGCGGCCCACGCAGATAGTAGTTGTCTTTGGGAGGCACCAGAAAGAGACAGTGCCAGCGTTTGTAGGGCTGTGAATGTGGTTGCGTGGCTACTTGAAGAGCAGCAAGAGCTTTTGGTACTGGTCCCTTTGGGGTGGGAGGAATCCCTGGACATTCGCAATTGCTGAGCCTGCCGACGGGTGTACTCGGCTCCGCAGGCAGATAATATTGGAGTTTGGGAGGCTCTAGAAAGAGACAGCACCAGCGTTGGTGGGTCTGTGAATGGGGTTGCCTGGCTACTTGAAGAGCAGCAAGAGCTTTTGGTCCTGGCGCCTTTGGGGTGGCAGGAATCCCTGGACGTTCGCAATTGCTGAGCCTGCCTCCGAGTGTACTCGGCGACCCACGCAAACAGTGTTCTCTTTTGGGAGGCTCTAGAAAGAGACACCGCCAGCGTTGGTGGGTCTGTGAATGGTGTTGCCTGACTACTTGAAGAGCCGCAAGAGCTTTTGGTCCTGGCCCCTTTGGGGTGGCCGGAATCCCTGGACGTTCGCAATTGCTGAGCCTGCCTCCGGGTGTCCTCAGCGGCCCACGCAAACAGTGTTCTCTTTTGGGAGGCTCTAGAAAGAGACAGTGCCAGTGTTCGTTGGGCTATGAATGGGGTTTGCCTCGCTACTTGAAGAGCAGCAAGAGCTTTTGGTCCTGGCCCCTTTGCGGTGGGAGGAATCCCTGGACGTTTGCAATTGCTGAGCATGCCGCCGGGTGTCCTTAGCGGCCCACGCAAACAGTGTTCTCTTTTGGGAGGCTCTAGAAAGAGACAGCACCAGCGTTGGTGGGTCTGTGCATGGGGTGTCCTGGCTACTTGAAGAGCAGCAAGAGCTTTTGGTCCTGGTCCCTTTGTGGTGGGAGGAATCCCTGGACGTTCGCAATTGCTGAGCCTGCCGCCGGGTGTACTCGGTGGCCCACGCAGATATTATTGGGCTTTCGGAGGCACTACAGAGAGACAGCGCCAGCGTTGGTGGGTCTGTGAATGGGGTGTCCAGGCTACTTGAAGAGCAGCAAGAGCTTTTGGTCCTGGCCCCTTTGCGGTGGGAGGAATCCCTGGACATTCGCAATTGCTGAGCCTGCCGCCGGGTGTACTCGGAGGCCCACGCAGATAGTACTGGGCTTTGGGAGGCACCAGAAAGAGACAGCGCCAGTGTTTGTAGGGCTGTGAATGGGGTTGCGTGGCTACTTGAAGAGCAGCAAGAGCTTTTGGTCCTGGTCCCTTTGGGGTGGGAAGAATCCCTGGACATTCGCAATTGCTGAGCTGCGCTCGGGGTGTACTCAGCTCCGCAGGCAGATAATATTGGAGTTTGGGAGGCTCTAGAAAGAGACAGCACCAGCGTTGGTGGGTCTGTGAATGGGGTTGCCTGGCTACTTGAAGAGCAGCAAGAGCTTTTGGTCCTGGCCCCTTTGCGGTGGCAGGAATCCCTGGAAGTTTGCAATTGCTGAGCCTGCCGCCGGGTGTCCTCAGCAGCCCACGCAAACAGTGTTCTCTTTTGGGAGGCTCTAGAAAGAGACAGTGCCAGCCTTCGTGGGGCTATGAATGGGGTTTGCCTCGCTACTTGAAGAGCAGCAAGAGCTTTTGGTCCTGGTCCCTTTGCGGTGGGGGGAATCCCTGGACGTTCGCAATTGCTCATCCTGCCACCGGATGTACTCGGTGGCCCACGCAGATATTATTGGGCTTTGGGAGGAACTAGAAAGAGACAGCGCCAGCGTTGGTGGGTCTGTGAATGGGGTGTCCTGACTACTTGAAGAGCAGCAAGAGCTTTTGGTCCTGGCCCCTTTGTCGTGGGAGTAACCCCTGGACGTTTGCAATTGCTGAGCCTGCCTCCGGGTGTACTCGGAGGCCCACGCAGATAGTATTGGGCTTTGGGAGGCACCAGAAAGAGCGCCAGTGTTTGTAGGGCTGTGAATGGGGTTGCGTGGCTACTTGAAGAGCAGCAAGAGCTTTTGGTCCTGGTCCCTTTGGGGTGGGAAGAATCCCTGGACATTCACAATTGCTGAGATGGGCTCGGGGTGCACTCAGCTCTGCAGGCAGATAATATTGGAGTTTGGGAGGCTCTACACAGAGAAAGCACCAGCGTTGGTGGGTCTGTGAATGGGGTGTCCTGACTACTTGAAGAGCAGCAAGAGCTTTGGGTCCTGGCCCCTTGCGGTGGGAGTAATCCCTGGAAGTTTGCAATTGCTGAGCCTGCCTCCGGGTGTACTCGGCAGCACACGCAGATAGTACTGGGCTTTGGGAGGAACTAGAAAGAGACAGCACCAGCATTGGTGGGACTGTGAATGGGGTGTCCTGGCTACTTGAAGAGCAGCAAGAGCTTTTGGTCCTTGTCCCTTTGTGGTGGGAGGAATCCCTGGACATTCGCAATTGCTGAGCCTGCCGCCGGGTGTACTCGGTGGCCCACGCAGATAGTATTGGGCTTTCGGAGGCACTACAGAGAGACAGCGCCAGCGTTGTTGGGTCTGTGAATGGGGTGTCCTGGCTCTTGAAGAGCAGCAAGAGCTTTTGGTCCTGGTCCCTTTGCGGTGGGAGGAATCCCTGGACATTCGCAATTGCTGAGCCTGCCGCCGGGTGTACTCGGAGGCCCACGCAGATAGTACTGGGCTTTGGGAGGCACCAGAAAGAGACAGCGCCAGTGTTTGTAGGGCTGTGAATGGGGTTGCGTGGCTACTTGAAGAGCAGCAAGAGCTTTTGGTCCTGGTCCCTTTGGGGTGGGAAGAATCCCTGGACATTCGCAATTGCTGAGCTGGGCTCGGGGTGTACTCAGCTAGGCAGGCAGATAATATTGGAGTTTGGGAGGCTCTAGACAGAGAAAGCACCAGCGTTGGTGGGTCT
Source organism: Platalea leucorodia (assembly GCF_965183815.1). Classification (NCBI taxonomy): domain Eukaryota; kingdom Metazoa; phylum Chordata; class Aves; order Pelecaniformes; family Threskiornithidae; genus Platalea; species Platalea leucorodia. The sequence continues at coordinate 21,742,976 of NC_138828.1, forward strand.
GTGAATGGGGTGTCCTGACTACTTGAAGAGCAGCAAGAGCTTTTGGTCCTGGCCCCTTTGCAGTGGGAGTAATCCCTGGACGTTTGCAATTGCTGAGCCTGCCTCCGGGTGTACTCGGCAGCACACGCAGATAGTACTGGGCTTTGGGAGGAACTAGAAAGAGACAGCACCAGCATTGGTGGGACTGTGAATGGGGTGTCCTGGCTACTTGAAGAGCAGCAAGAGCTTTTGGTCCTGGTCCCTTTGCGGTGGGAGGAATTCCTGGACGTTCGCAATTGCTGAGCCTGCCTCCGGGTGTACTCGGCGGCCCACGCAAACAGTGTTCTCTTTTGGGAGGCTCTAGAAAGAGACAGCGCCAGCGTTGGTGGGTCTGTGAATGGGGTTTGCCTGGCTACTTGAAGAGCAGCAAGAGCTTTTGGTCCTGGCCCCTTTGCGGTGGCAGGAATCCCTGGACGTTCGCAATTGCTGAGCCTGCCGCCGGGTGTCCTCAGCGGCCTACGTAAACAGTGTTCTCTTTTGGGAGGCTCTAGAAAGAGACAGCACCAGCGTTGGTGGGTCTGTGAATGGTGTTGCCTGGCTACTTGAAGAGCAGCAAGAGCTTTTGGTCCTGGCTCCTTTGCGGTGGGAGGAATCCCTGGACATTCGCAATTGCTGAGCCTGCCGCCGGGTGTCCTCAGCGGACCACGCAAACAGTGTTCTCTTTTGGGAGGCTCTAGAAAGAGACAGTGCCAGCGTTCGTGGGGCTATGAATGGGGTTTGCCTCGCTACTTGAAGAGCAGCAAGAGCTTTTGGTCCTGGCCCCTTTGCGGTGGGGGGAATCCCTGGACATTCGCAATTGCTGAGCCTGCCGACGGGTGTACTCGGCTCCGCAGGCAGATAATATTGGAGTTTGGGAGGCTCTAGAAAGAGACAGCACCAGCGTTGGTGGGTCTGTGAATGGGGTTGCGTGGCTACTTGAAGAGCAGCAAGAGCTTTTGGTCCTGGCCCCTTTGCGGTGGGAGGAATCCCTGGACGTTCGCAATTGCTGAGCCTGCCGGCGGGTGTCCTCAGCGGCCCACGCAAACAGTGTTCTCTTTTGGGAGGCTCTAGAAAGAGACAGTGCCAACGTTCGTGGGGCTATGAATGGGGTTTGCCTCGCTACTTGAGGAGCAGCAAGAGCTTTTGGTCCTGGCCCCTTTGGGTTGGGAGGAATCCCTGGACGTTCGCAATTGCTGAGCCTGCCTCCGAGTGTACTCGGCGGTCCATGCAGATATTCTTCGGCTTTGGGAGACACTAGAAAGAGACAGCGCCAGCGTTGGTGGGTCTGTGAATGGGGTTGCCTGGCTACTTGAAGAGCAGCAAGAGCTTTTGGTCCTGGTCCCTTTTGGGGTGGCAGGAATCCCTGGACGTTCGCAATTGCTGAGCCTGCCGACGGGTGTACTCGGTGGCCCACGCAAACAGTGTTCTCTTTTGGGAGGCTCTAGAAAGAGACAGTGCCAGCGTTGATGGGTCTGTAAATGGGGTTACGTGACTACTTGCAGAGCAGCAAGAGCTTTTGGTCCTGGCCCCTTTGCGGTGGGAGGAATCCCTGGACGTTCGCAATTGCTGAGCCTGCCTCAGGGTGTCCTCAGCGGCCTATGCAAACAGTGTTCTCTTTTGGGAGGCTCTAGAAAGAGACAGTGCCAGTGTACGTGGGGCTATGAATGGGGTTTGCCTCGCTACTTGAAGAGCAGCAAGAGCTTTTGGTCCTGGCCCCTTTGCGGTGGGAGGAATCCCTGGACGTTTGCAATTGCTGAGCATGCCGCCAGGTGTCCTTAGCGGCCCACGCAAACAGTGTTCTCTTTTGGGAGGCTCTAGAAAGAGACAGCACCAGCGTTGGTGGGTCTGTGAATGGGGTGTCCTGACTACTTGAAGAGCAGCAAGAGCTTTTGGTCCTGGTCCCTTTGGGGTGGGAGGAATCCCTGGACATTCGCAATTGCTGAGCTGGGCTCCGGGTCTACTCAGCTCCGCAGGCAGATAATATTGGAGTTTGGGAGGTTCTAGAAAGAGACAGCACCAGCGTTGGTGGGGCTGTGAATGGGGTTGCGTGGCTACTTTAGGAGCAGCAAGAGCTTTTGGTCCTGGTCCCTTTGCGGTGGGAGGAATCCCTGGACATTCGCAATTGCTGAGCCTGCCTCTGGGTGTACTCGGCTCCGCAGGCAGAAAATATTGGAGTTTGGGAGGCTCTAGAAAGAGACAGCACCAGCGTTGGTGGGTCTGTGAATGGGGTTGCCTGACTACTTGAAGAGCAGCAAGAGCTTTTGGTCCTGGCCCCTTTGCGGTGGGAGGAATCCCTGGACGTTCGCAATTGCTGAGCCAGCCTCTGGGTGTCCTCAGCAGCCCACGCAAATACTGTTCAATTTTGGGAGGCTCTAGAGAGAGACAGCGCCAGCGTTGGTGGGTCTGTGAATGGGCTTGCCTGGGTACTTGAGGAGCAGCAAGAGCTTTTGGTCCTGGCCCCTTTGCGGTGGGAGGAATCCCTGGACGTTCGCAATTGCTGAGCCTGCCTTCGGGTGTACCCGGTGGCCCACGCAGATAGTATTGGGCTTTCGGAGGCACTACAGAGAGACAGCGCCAGCGTTGGTGGGTCTGTGAATGGGGTGTCCTGGCTACTTGAAGAGCAGCAAGAGCTTTTGGTCCTGGCCCCTTTGTCGTGGGAATAACCCCTGGACGTTTGCAATTGCTGAGCCTGCCTCCGGGTGTACTCGGAGGCCCACGCAGATAGTACTGGGCTTTGGGAGGCACCAGAAAGAGACAGCGCCAGTGTTTGTAGGGCTGTGAATGGGGTTGCGTGGCTACTTGAAGAGCAGCAAGAGCTTTTGGTCCTGGTCCCTTTGGGGTGGGAAGAATCCCTGGACATTCGCAATTGCTGAGCTGGGCTCGGGGTGTACTCAGCTCCGCAAGCAGATAATATTGGAGTTTGGGAGGCTCTAGACAGAGAAAGCACCAGCATTGGTGGGACTGTGAATGGGGTGTCCTGGCTACTTGAAGAGCAGCAAGAGCTTTTGGTCCTGGTCCCTTTGCGGTGGGAGGAATCCCTGGACGTTCGCAATTGCTGAGCCTGCCGCCGGGTGTACTCGGCGGCCCACGCAAACAGTGTTCTCTTTTGGGAGGCTCTAGAAAGAGACAGCGCCAGCGTTGGTGGGTCTGTGAATGGGGTGTCCTGGCTACTTGAAGAGCAGCAAGAGCTTTTGGTCCTGGCCCCTTTGCAGTGGATAGGAATCCCTGGACGTTCGCAATTGCTGAGCCTGCCTCCGGGTGTACTCGGCGGCCCACGCAGATAGTATTGGGCTTTGGGAGGCACCAGAAAGAGACAGCGCCAGCGTTTGTAGGGCTGTGAATGGGGTTGCGAGGCTACTTTAGGAGAAGCAAGAGCTTTTGGTCCTGGCCCCTTTGCGGTGGGAGGAATCCCTGGACATTCGCAATTGCTGAGCTGGGCTCGGGGTGTACTCAGCTCCGCAGGCAGATAATATTGGATTTTTGGAGGCTCTAGAAAGAGACAGCACCAGCGTTGGTGGGGCTGTGAATGGGGTTGCGTGGCTACTTGAAGAGCAGCAAGAGCTTTTGGTCCTGGCCCCTTTGGGGTGGGAGGAATCCCTGGACGTTCGCACTTGCTGAGCCTGCCGCCATGTGTACTCGGAGGCCCATGCAGATATTACTGGGCTTTGGAAGGCACTAGAAAGAGACAGCGCCAGCGTTTGTAGGGCTGTGAATGGGGTGTCCTGGCTACTTGAAGAGCAGTAAGAGCTTTTGGTCCTGGCCCCTTTGCGGTGGGAGGAATCCCTGGACGTTCGCAATTGCTGAGCCTGCCTCCGAGTGTACTTGGCGACCCACGCAAACAGTGTTCTCTTTAGGGAGGCTCAAGAAAAAGACAGCACCAGCGTTGGTGGGTCTGTGAATGGTGTTGCCTGGCTACTTGAAGAGCAGCAAGAGCTTTTGGTCCTGGTCCCTTTGCGGTGGGAGGAATTCCTGCACGTTCGCAATTGCTGAGCCTGCCGCCAGGTGTCCTTAGTGGCCCACGCAAACAGTGTTCTCTTTTGGGAGGCTCTAGAAAGAGACAGCACCAGCGTTGGTGGGTCTGTGAATGGGGTGTCCTGACTACTTGAAGAGCAGCAAGAGCTTTTGGTCCTGGTCCCTTTGGGGTGGGAGGAATCCCTGGACATTCGCAATTGCTGAGCTGGTCTCCGGGTGTACTCAGCTCCGCAGGCAGATAATATTGGAGTTTGGGAGGTTCTAGAAAGAGACAGTGCCAGCGTTGGTGGGGCTGTGAATGGGGTTTGCCTGGCTACTTGAAGAGCAGCAAGAGCTTTTGGTCCTGGTCCCTTTGGGGTGGGAGGAATCCCTGGACATTCGCAATTGCTGAGCCTGCCGCCGGGTGTCCTCAGCGGCCCACGCAAACAGTGTTCTCTTTTGGGAGGCTCTAGAAAGAGACAGTGCCAGCGTTCGTGGGGCTCTGAATGGGGTTTGCCTGGCTACTTGAAGAGCAGCAAGAGCTTTTGGTCCTGGCTCCTTTGCGGTAGGAGGAATCCCTGGACGTTCGCAATTGCTGAGCCTGCCTCCGGGTGTCCTCAGCAGCCCACGCAAATACTGTTCTCTTTTGGGAGGCTCTAGAAAGAGACAGCGCCAGCGTTGGTGGGTCTGTGAATGGGGTGTCCTGACTACTTGAAGAGCAGCAAGAGCTTTTGGTCCTGGCCCCTTTGCGGTGAGAGTAACCCCTGGACGTTTGAATTGCTGAGCCTGCCTCCGGGTGTACTCGGAGGCCCACGCAGATAGTATTGGGCTTTGGGAGGCACCAGAAAGAGACAGCGCCAGCGTTTGTAGGGCTGTGAATGGTGTTGCCCGGCTACTTGAAGAGCAGCAAGAGCTTTTGGTCCTGGTCCCTTTGGGGTGGGAAGATTCCCTGGACATTCGCAATTGCTGAGCTGGGCTCCGGGTGTACTCAGCTCCGCAGGCAGATAATATTGGAGTTTGGTAGGCTCTAGACAGAGAAAGCACCAGCGTTGGTGGGTCTGTGAATGGGGTGTCCTGACTACTTGAAGAGCAGCAAGAGCTTTTGGTCCTGGTCCCTTTGGGGTGGGAGTAATCCCTGGAAGTTTGCAATTGCTGAGCCTGCCTCCGGGTGTACTCGGCGGTACCCGCAGATAGTACTGGGCTTTTGGAGGAACTAGAAAGTGACAGCACCAGCATTGGTGGGACTGTGAATGGGGTGTCCTGGGTACTTGAAGAGCAGTAAGAGCTTTTGGTCCTGGCCCCTTTGCGGTGGCAGGAATTCCTGGACGTTCGCAATTGCTGAGCCTGCCGCCGGGTGTCCTTAGCGGCCCACGCAAACAGTGTTCTCTTTTGGGAGGCTCTAGAAAGAGACAGAACCAGCGTTGGTGGGTCTGTGAATGGGGTGTCCTGACTACTTGAAGAGCAGCAAGAGCTTTTGGTCCTGGTCCCTTTGGGGTGGGAGGAATCCCTGGACGTTCGCAATTGCTGAGCTGGTCTCCGGGTGTACTCAGCTCCGCAGGCAGATAATATTGGAGTTTGGGAGGTTCTAGAAAGAGACAGCACCAGCGTTGGTGGGGCTGTGAATGGGGTGTCCTGGCTACTTGAAGAGCAGCAAGAGCTTTTGGTCCTGGTCCCTTTGGGGTGGGAGGAATCCCTGGACATTCGCAATTGCTGAGCCTGCCTCAGGGTGTCCTCAGCGGCCCACGCAAACAGTGTTCTCTTTTGGGAGGCTCTAGAAAGAGACAGTGCCAGCGTTCGTGGGGCTCTGAATGGGGTTTGCCTGGCTACTTGAAGAGCAGCAAGAGCTTTTGGTCCTGGCCCCTTTGCGGTAGGAGTAATCCCTGGACGTTCGCAATTGCTGAGCCTGCCGCCGGGTGTCCTCAGCGGCCCACGCAAATAGTGTTCAATTTTGGGAGGTTCTAGAAAGAGACAGCACCAGCGTTGTGGGTCTGTGAATGGGGTGTCCTGACTACTTGAAGAGCAGCAAGAGCTTTTGGTCCTGGTCCCTTTGCGGTGGGAGGAATCCCTGGACGTTCGCAATTGCTGAGCCTGCCTTCGGGTGTACTCGGTGGCCCACGCAGATAGTATTGGGCTTTGGGAGGAACTAGAAAGAGACAGCGCCAGCGTTGGTGGGTCTGTGAATGGGGTGTCCTGGCTACTTGAAGAGCAGCAAGAGCTTTTGGTGCTGGCCCCTTTGTCGTGGGAGTAACCCCTGGACGTTTGCAATTGCTGAGCCTGCCTCCGGGTGTACTCGGCGGCCCACGCAGATAGTATTGGGCTTTGGGAGGCACCAGAAAGAGCGCTAGTGTTTGTAGGGCTGTGAATGGGGTTGCGTGGCTACTTGAAGAGCAGCTAGAGCTTTTGGTCCTGGTCCCTTTGGGGTGGGAAGAATCCCTGGACATTCGCAATTGCTGAGCTGGGCTCGGGGTGTACTCAGCTCCGGAGGCAGATAATATTGGAGTTTGAGAGGCTCTAGACAGAGAAAGCACCAGCGTTGGTGGGTCTGTGAATGGGGTGTCCTGACTACTTGAAGAGCAGCAAGAGCTTTTGGTCCTGGTCCCTTTGGGGTGGGAGGAATTCCTGGACGTTCGCAATTGCTGAGCCTGCCTCTCCCACTTGGGGTGGGAGAGCCTACCACTCCCTTTGGGGTGGTACTCCCACCTGGAAGTTTGCAATTGCTGAGCCTGCCTCCGGGTGTACTCGGCAGCACACGCAGATAGTACTGGGCTTTGGGAGGAACTAGAAAGAGTCAGCACTAGCATTGGTGGGACTGTGAATGGGGTGTCCTGGCTACTTGAAGAGCAGCAAGAGCTTTTGGTCCTGGTCCCTTTGCGGTGGGAGGAATTCCTGGACGTTCGCAATTGCTGAGCCTGCCTCCGGGTGTACTCGGCGGCCCACGCAAAGAGTGTTCTCTTTTGGGAGGCTCTAGAAAGAGACACCGCCAGCGTTGGTGGGTCTGTGAATGGGGTTTGCCTGGCTACTTGAAGAGCAGCAAGAGCTTTTGGTCCTGGCCCCTTTGCGGTGGGAGGAATCCCTGGACGTTCGCAATTGCTGAGCCAGCCTCTGGGTGTCCTCAGCAGCCCACGCAAATACTGTTCAATTTTGGGAGGATCTAGAAAGAGACAGCGCCAGCGTTGGTGGGTCTGTGAATGGGGTGTCCTGACTACTTGAAGAGCAGCAAGAGCTTTTGGTCCTGGCCCCTTTGCGGTGGGAGGAATCCCTGGACGTTCGCAATTGCTCATCCTGCCACCGGATGTACTCGGTGGCCCACGCAGATATTATTGGGCTTTCGGAGGCACTACAGAGAGACAGCGCCAGCGTTGGTGGGTCTGTGAATGGGGTGTCCTGACTACTTGAAGAGCAGCAAGAGCTTTTGGTCCTGGCCCCTTTGTCGTGGGAGTAACCCCTGGACGTTTGCAATTGCTGAGCCTGCCTCCGGGTGTACTCGGAGGCCCACGCAGATAGTATTGGGCTTTGGGAGGCACCAGAAAGAGCGCCAGTGTTTGTAGGGCTGTGAATGGGGTTGCGTGGCTACTTGAAGAGCAGCAAGAGCTTTTGGTCCTGGTCCCTTTGGGGTGGGAGGAATCCCTGGACATTCGCAATTGCTGAGCCTGCCTCTGGGTGTACTCGGCTCCACAGGCAGAAAATATTGGAGTTTGGGAGGCTCTAGAAAGAGACAGCACCAGCGTTGGTGGGTCTGTGAATGGGGTTGCCTGACTACTTGAAGAGCAGCAAGAGCTTTTGGTCCTGGTCCCTTTGCGGTGGGAGGAATCCCTGGACGTTCGCAATTGCTGTGCCTGCCTTCGGGTGTACTCGGTGGCCCACGCAGATAGTATTGGGCTTTCGGAGGCACTACAGAGAGACAGCGCCAGCGTTGGTGGGTCTGTGAATGGGGTGTCCTGGCTACTTGAAGAGCAGCAAGAGCTTTTGGTCCTGGCCCCTTTGTCGTGGGAGTAACCCCTGGACGTTTGCAATTGCTGAGCCTGCCTCCGGGTGTACTCGGAGGCCCACGCAGATAGTACTGGGCTTTGGGAGGCACCAGAAAGAGACAGCGCCAGTGTTTGTAGGGCTGTGAATGGGGTTGCGTGGCTACTTGAAGAGCAGCAAGAGCTTTTGGTCCTGGTCCCTTTGGGGTGGGAAGAATCCCTGGACATTCGCAATTGCTGAGCTGGGCTCGGGGTGTACTCAGCTCCGCAGGCAGATAATATTGGAGTTTGGGAGGCTCTAGACAGAGAAAGCACCAGCGTTGGTGGGTCTGTGAATGGGGTGTCCTGGCTACTTGAAGAGCAGCAAGAGCTTTTGGTCCTGGCCCCTTTGCGGTAGGAGTAATCCCTGGAAGTTTGCAATTGCTGAGCCTGCCGCCGGGTGTACTCGGCGGCCCACGCAAACAGTGTTCTCTTTTGGGAGGCTCTAGAAAGAGACAGCGCCAGCGTTGGTGGGACTGTGAATGGGGTGTCCTGGCTACTTGAAGAACAGCAAGAGATTTTGGTCCTGGTCCCTTTGCGGTGGGAGGAATTCCTGGACGTTCACAATTGCTGAGCCTGCCGCCGGGTGTACTCGGCGGCCCACGCAAACAGTGTTCTCTTTTGGGAGGCTCTAGAAAGAGACAGCGCCAGCGTTGGTCGGTCTGTGAATGGGGTTTGCCTGGCTACTTGAAGAGCAGCAAGAGCTTTTGGTCCTGGCCCCTTTGCGGTGGGAGGAATCCCTGGACGTTCGCAATTGCTGAGCCTGCCGCCGGGTGTCCTCAGCGGCCTACGCAAACAGTGTTCTCTTTTGGGAGGCTCTAGAAAGAGACAGCACCAGCGTTGGTGGGTCTGTGAATGGGGTGTCCTGACTACTTGAAGAGCAGCAAGAGCTTTTGGTCCTGGTCCCTTTGCGGTGGCAGGAATCCCTGGACGTTCGCAATTGCTGAGCCTGCCTCCGGGTGTACTCGGCGGCCCACGCAGATAGTATTGGGCTTCGGGAGGCACCAGAAAGAGACAGCGCCAGCGTTTGTAGGGCTGTGAATGGGGTTGCGTGGCTACTTTAGGAGCAGCAAGAGCTTTTGGTCCTGGTCCCTTTGGGGTGGGAGGAATCCCTGGACATTCGCAATTGCTGAGCTAGGCTCGGGGTGTACTCAGCTCCGCAGGCAGATAATATTGGATTTTTGGAGGTTCTAGAAAGAGACAGCACCAGCGTTGGTGGGGCTGTGAATGGGGTTGCCCGGCTACTTGAAGAGCAGCAAGAGCTTTTGGTCCTGGCCCCTTTGCGGTGGGAGGAATCCCTGGACGTTCGCACTTGCTGAGCCTGCCGCCATGTGTACTCGGAGGCCCATGCAGATATTACTGGGCTTTGGAAGGCACTAGAAAGAGACAGCGCCAGCGTTTGTAGGGCTGTGAATGGGGTGTCCTGGCTACTTGAAGAGCAGTAAGAGCTTTTGGTCCTGGCCCCTTTGCGGTGGGAGGAATCCCTGGACGTTCGCAATTGCTGAGCCTGCCGCCGGCTGTCCTCAGCGGCCCACGCAAACAGTGTTCTCTTTTGGGAGGCTCTAGAAAGAGACAGCACCAGCGTTGGTGGGTCTGTGAATGGTGTTGCCTGGCTACTTGAAGAGCAGCAAGAGCTTTTGGTCCTGGCCCCTTTGCGGTGGGAGGAATCCCTGGACGTTCGCAATTGCTGAGCCTGCCGCCGGGTGTCCTCAGCGGCCCACGCAAACAGTGTTCTCTTTTGGGAGGCTCTAGAAAGAGACAGTGCCAGTGTTCGTGGGGCTATGAATGGGGTTTGCCTCGCTACTTGAGGAGCAGCAAGAGCTTTTGGTCCTGGCCCCTTTGCGGTGGGGGGAATCCCTGGACGTTCGCAATTGCTCATCCTGCCACCGGATGTACTCGGTGGCCCACGCAGATAGTATTGGGCTTTGGGAGGCACCAGAAAGAGCGCTAGTGTTTGTAGGGCTGTGAATGGGGTTGCGTGGCTACTTGAAGAGCAGCTAGAGCTTTTGGTCCTGGTCCCTTTGGGGTGGGAAGAATCCCTGGACATTCGCAATTGCTGAGCTGGGCTCGGGGTGTACTCAGCTCCGGAGGCAGATAATATTGGAGTTTGAGAGGCTCTAGACAGAGAAAGCACCAGCGTTGGTGGGTCTGTGAATGGGGTGTCCTGACTACTTGAAGAGCAGCAAGAGCTTTTGGTCCTGGTCCCTTTGGGGTGGGAGGAATTCCTGGACGTTCGCAATTGCTGAGCCTGCCTCTCCCACTTGGGGTGGGAGAGCCTACCACTCCCTTTGGGGTGGTACTCCCACCTGGAAGTTTGCAATTGCTGAGCCTGCCTCCGGGTGTACTCGGCAGCACACGCAGATAGTACTGGGCTTTGGGAGGAACTAGAAAGAGTCAGCACCAGCATTGGTGGGACTGTGAATGGGGTGTCCTGGCTACTTGAAGAGCAGCAAGAGCTTTTGGTCCTGGTCCCTTTGCGGTGGGAGGAATTCCTGGACGTTCGCAATTGCTGAGCCTGCCTCCGGGTGTACTCGGCGGCCCACGCAAAGAGTGTTCTCTTTTGGGAGGCTCTAGAAAGAGACAGCGCCAGCGTTGGTGGGTCTGTGAATGGGGTTTGCCTGGCTACTTGAAGAGCAGCAAGAGCTTTTGGTCCTGGCCCCTTTGCGGTGGGAGGAATCCCTGGACGTTCGCAATTGCTGAGCCAGCCTCTGGGTGTCCTCAGCAGCCCACGCAAATACTGTTCAATTTTGGGAGGATCTAGAAAGAGACAGCGCCAGCGTTGGTGGGTCTGTGAATGGGGTGTCCTGACTACTTGAAGAGCAGCAAGAGCTTTTGGTCCTGGCCCCTTTGCGGTGGGAGGAATCCCTGGACGTTCGCAATTGCTCATCCTGCCACCGGATGTACTCGGTGGCCCACGCAGATATTATTGGGCTTTCGGAGGCACTACAGAGAGACAGCGCCAGCGTTGGTGGGTCTGTGAATGGGGTGTCCTGACTACTTGAAGAGCAGCAAGAGCTTTTGGTCCTGGCCCCTTTGTCGTGGGAGTAACCCCTGGACGTTTGCAATTGCTGAGCCTGCCTCCGGGTGTACTCGGAGGCCCACGCAGATAGTACTGGGCTTTGGGAGGCACCAGAAAGAGACAGCGCCAGTGTTTGTAGGGCTGTGAATGGGGTTGCGTGGCTACTTGAAGAGCAGCAAGAGCTTTTGGTCCTGGTCCCTTTGGGGTGGGAAGAATCCCTGGACATTCGCAATTGCTGAGCTGGGCTCGGGGTGTACTCAGCTCCGCAGGCAGATAATATTGGAGTTTGGGAGGCTCTAGACAGAGAAAGCACCAGCGTTGGTGAGTCTGTGAATGGGGTGTCCTGGCTACTTGAAGAGCAGCAAGAGCTTTTGGTCCTGGCCCCTTTGCGGTGGGAGTAATCCCTGGAAGTTTGCAATTGCTGAGCCTGCCTCCGGGTGTACTCGGCAGCACACGCAGATAGTACTGGGCTTTGGGAGGAACTAGAAAGAGACAGCACCAGCGTTGGTGGGACTGTGAATGGGGTGTCCTGGCTACTTGAAGAACAGCAAGAGATTTTGGTCCTGGTCCCTTTGCGGTGGGAGGAATTCCTGGACGTTCACAATTGCTGAGCCTGCCGCCGGGTGTACTCGGCGGCCCACGCAAACAGTGTTCTCTTTTGGGAGGCTCTAGAAAGAGACAGCACCAGCGTTGGTGGGTCTGTGAATGGGGTGTCCTGACTACTTGAAGAGCAGCAAGAGCTTTTGGTCCTGGTCCCTTTGCGGTGGCAGGAATCCCTGGACGTTCGCAATTGCTGAGCCTGCCTCCGGGTGTACTCGGCGGCCCACGCAGATAGTATTGGGCTTTGGGAGGCACCAGAAAGAGACAGCGCCAGCGTTTGTAGGGCTGTGAATGGGGTTGCGTGGCTACTTTAGGAGCAGCAAGAGCTTTTGGTCCTGGTCCCTTTGGGGTGGGAGGAATCCCTGGACATTCGCAATTGCTGAGCTAGGCTCGGGGTGTACTCAGCTCCGCAGGCAGATAATATTGGATTTTTGGAGGTTCTAGAAAGAGACAGCACCAGCGTTGGTGGGGCTGTGAATGGGGTTGCCCGGCTACTTGAAGAGCAGCAAGAGCTTTTGGTCCTGGCCCCTTTGCGGTGGGAGGAATCCCTGGACGTTCGCACTTGCTGAGCCTGCCGCCATGTGTACTCGGAGGCCCATGCAGATATTACTGGGCTTTGGAAGGCACTAGAAAGAGACAGCACCAGCGTTTGTAGGGCTGTGAATGGGGTGTCCTGGCTACTTGAAGAGCAGTAAGAGCTTTTGGTCCTGGCCCCTTTGCGGTGGGAGGAATCCCTGGACGTTCGCAATTGCTGAGCCTGCCTCAGGGTGTCCTCAGCGGCCCACGCAAACAGTGTTCTCTTTTGGGAGGCTCTAGAAAGAGACAGCACCAGCGTTGGTGGGTCTGTGAATGGTGTTGCCTGGCTACTTGAAGAGCAGCAAGAGCTTTTGGTCCTGGCCCCTTTGCGGTGGGAGGAATCCCTGGACGTTCGCAATTGCTGAGCCTGCCGCCGGGTGTCCTCAGCGGCCCACGCAAACAGTGTTCTCTTTTGGGAGGCTCTAGAAAGAGACAGTGCCAGTGTTCGTGGGGCTATGAATGGGGTTTGCCTCGCTACTTGAGGAGCAGCAAGAGCTTTTGGTCCTGGCCCCTTTGCGGTGGGGGGAATCCCTGGACGTTCGCAATTGCTCATCCTGCCACCGGATGTACTCGGTGGCCCACGCAGATAGTATTGGGCTTTGGGAGGCACTAGAAAGAGACAGCGCCAGCGTTGGTGGGTCTGTGAATGGGGTTGCCTGGCTACTTGAAGAGCAGCAAGAGCTTTTGGTCCTGGCCCTTTTGGGGTGGGAGGAATCCCTGGACGTTCACAATTGCTGAGCCTGCCGCCGGGTGTACTCGGAGGCCCACGCAAACAGTGTTCTCTTTTGGGAGGCTCTAGAAAGAGACAGCACCAGCGTTGGTGGGTCTGTGAATGGGGTGTCCTGGCTACTTGAAGAGCAGCAAGAGCTTTTGGTCCTGGTCCCTTTGGGGTGGGAAGAATCCCTGGACATTCGCAATTGCTGAGCTGGGCTCCGGGTGTACTCAGCTCCGCAGGCAGATAATATTGGAGTTTGGGAGGCTCTAGACAGAGAAAGCACCAGCGTTGGTGGGTCTGTGAATGGGGTGTCCTGGCTACTTGAAGAGCAGCAAGAGCTTTTGGTCCTGGCCCCTTTGCCGTGGGAGTAATCCCTTTAAGTTTGCAATTGCTGAGCCTGCCTCCGGGTGTACTCGGCGGCACACGCAGATAGTAGTGGGCTTTTGGAGGAACTAGAAAGAGACAGCACCAGCGTTGGTGGGTCTGTGAATGGGGTGTCCTGACTACTTGAAGAGCAGCAAGAGCTTTTGGTCCTGGCCCCTTTGCGGTGGGAGGAATCCCTGGACGTTCGCAATTGCTGAGCCTGCCTCCGGGTGTACTCGGCGGCCCACGCAGATAGTATTGGGCTTTGGGAGGCACCAGAAAGAGACAGCGCCAGCGTTTGTAGGGCTGTGAATGGGGTTGCCTGGCTACTTGAAGAGCAGCAAGAGCTTTTGTTCCTGGCCCCTTTGCGGTGGGAGGAATCCCTGGACCTTCGCACTTGCTGAGCCTGCCGCCGGGTGTCCTCAGCGGCCCACGCAAACAGTGTTCTCTTTTGGGTGGCACTAGAAAGAGACAGCGCCAGCGTTGGTGGGTCTGTGAATGGGGTTGCGTGGCTACTTGAAGAGCAGCAAGAGCTTTTGGTCCTGGCCCTTTTGGGGTGGGAGGAATCCCTGGACGTTCGCAATTGCTGAGCCTGCCGCCGGGTGTACTCTGTGGCCCACGCAAACAGTGTTCTCTTTTGGGAGGCTCTAGAAAGAGACAGTGCCAGCGTTGGTGGGTCTGTCAATGGGGTTACTTGACTACTTGCAGAGCAGCAAGAGCTTTTGGTCCTGGCCCCTTTGCGGTGGGAGGAATCCCTGGACGTTCGCAATTGCTGAGCCTGCCTCAGGGTGTCCTCAGCGGCCCACGCAAACAGTGTTCTCTTTTGGGAGGCTCTAGAAAGACACAGTGCCAGTGTTCGTGGGGCTATGAATGGGGTTTGCCTCGCTACTTGAAGAGCAGCAAGAGCTTTTGGTCCTGGCCCCTTTGCGGTGGGAGGAATCCCTGGACGTTTGCAATTGCTGAGCATGCCGCCGGGTGTACTCGGAGGCCCACGCAAACAGTGTTCTCTTTTGGGAGGCTCTAGAAAGAGACAGCACCAGCGTTGGTGGGTCTGTGAATGGGGTGTCCTGGCTACTTGAAGAGCAGCAAGAGCTTTTGGTCCTGGTCCCTTTGCGGTGGGAGGAATCCCTGGACGTTCGCAATTGCTGAGCCTGCCTTCGGGTGTACTCGGTGGCCCACGCAGATAGTATTGGGATTTGGGAGGAACTAGAAAGAGACAGCACCAGCGTTGGTGGGTCTGTGAATGGGGTGTCCTGGCTACTTGAAGAGCAGCAAGAGCTTTTGGTGGTGGCCCCTTTGTCGTGGGAGTAACCCCTGGACGTTTGCAATTGCTGAGCCTGCCTCCGGGTGTACTCGGCGGCCCACGCAGATAGTATTGGGCTTTGGGAGGCACCAGAAAGAGCGCTAGTGTTTGTAGGGCTGTGAATGGGGTTGCGTGGCTACTTTAGGAGCAGCAAGAGCTTTTGGTCCTGGTCCCTTTGCGGTGGGAGGAATCCCTGGACATTCGCAATTGCTGAGCCTGCCGCCGGGTGTACTCGGCTCCACAGGCAGAAAATATTGGAGTTTGGGAGGCTCTAGAAAGAGACAGCACCAGCGTTGGTGGGTCTGTGAATGGGGTTGCCTGACTACTTGAAGAGCAGCAAGAGCTTTTGGTCCTGGTCCCTTTGCGGTGGGAGGAATCCCTGGACGTTCGCAATTGCTGTGCCTGCCTTCGGGTGTACTCGGTGGCCCACGCAGATAGTATTGGGCTTTCGGAGGCACTACAGAGAGACAGCGCCAGCGTTGGTGGGTCTGTGAATGGGGTGTCCTGGCTACTTGAAGAGCAGCAAGAGCTTTTGGTCCTGGCCCCTTTGTCGTGGGAGTAACCCCTGGACGTTTGCAATTGCTGAGCCTGCCTCCGGGTGTACTCGGAGGCCCACGCAGATAGTACTGGGCTTTGGGAGGCACCAGAAAGAGACAGCGCCAGTGTTTGTAGGGCTGTGAATGGGGTTGCGTGGCTACTTGAAGAGCAGCAAGAGCTTTTGGTCCTGGTCCCTTTGGGGTGGGAAGAATCCCTGGACATTCGCAATTGCTGAGCTGGGCTCGGGGTGTACTCAGCTCCGCAGGCAGATAATATTGGAGTTTGGGAGGCTCTAGACAGAGAAAGCACCAGCGTTGGTGGGTCTGTGAATGGGGTGTCCTGACTACTTGAAGAGCAGCAAGAGCTTTTGGTCCTGGCCCCTTTGCGGTGGGAATAATCCCTGGAAGTTTGCAATTGCTGAGCCTGCCTCCGGGTGTACTCGGCAGCACACGCAGATAGTACTGGGCTTTGGGAGGAACTAGAAAGAGACAGCACCAGCATTAGTGGGACTGTGAATGGGGTGTCCTGGCTACTTGAAGAGCAGCAAGAGCTTTTGGTCCTGGTCCCTTTGCGGTGGGAGGAATTCCTGGACGTTCGCAATTGCTGAGCCTGCCTCCGGGTGTACTCAGCGGCCCACGCAAACAGTGTTCTCTTTTGGGAGGCTCTAGAAAGAGACAGCGCCAGCGTTCGTGGGGCTCTGAATGGGGTTTGCCTCGCTACTTGAAGAGCAGCAAGAGCTTTTGGTCCTGGCCCCTTTGCGGTGGGAGGAATCCCTGGACGTTCGCAATTGCTGAGCCTGCCGCCGGGTGTCCTCAGCGGCCTACGCAAACAGTGTTCTCTTTTGGGAGGCTCTAGAAAGAGACAGCACCAGCGTTGGTGGGTCTGTGAATGGGGTGTCCTGACTACTTGAAGAGCAGCAAGAGCTTTTGGTCCTGGTCCCTTTGCGGTGGCAGGAATCCCTGGACGTTCGCAATTGCAGAGCCTGCCTCCGAGTGTACTCGGCGACCCACGCAAACAGTGTTCTCTTTTGGGAGGCTCTAGAAAGAGACAGTGCCAGCGTTCGTGGGGCTATGAATGGGGTTTGCCTCGCTACTTGAGGAGCAGCAAGAGCTTTTGGTCCTGGCCCCTTTGCGGTGGGGGGAATCCCTGGACGTTCGCACTTGCTGAGCCTGCCGCCGGGTGTCCTCAGCGGCCCACGCAGATAGTGTTCAATTTTGGGAGGCTCTAGAAAGAGACAGCGCCAGCGTTGGTGGGTCTGTGAATGGGGTTGCCTGGCTACTTGAAGAGCAGCAAGAGCTTTTGGTCCTGGCCCCTTTGGGGTGGGAGGAATCCCTGGACGTTCGCAATTGCTGAGCCTGCCTCCGGGTGTACTCGGCGGCCCACGCAAACAGTGTTCTCTTTTGGGAGGCTCTAGAAAGAGACAGTGCCAGCGTTGGTGGGTCTGTAAATGGGGTTACGTGACTACTTGCAGAGCAGCAAGAGGTTTTGGTCCTGGCCCCTTTGCGGTGGGAGGAATCCCTGGACGTTCGCAATTGCTGAGCCTGCCTCAGGGTGTCCTCAGCGGCCCACGCAAACAGTGTTCTCTTTTGGGAGGCTCTAGAAAGAGACAGTGCCAGTGTTCGTGGGGCTATGAATGGGGTTTGCCTCGCTACTTGAAGAGCAGCAAGAGCTTTTGGTCCTGGTCCCTTTGGGGTAGGAGGAATCCCTGGACATTCGCAATTGCTGAGCTGGTCTCCGGGTGTACTCAGCTCCGCAGGCAGATAATATTGGAGTTTGGGAGGTTCTAGAAAGAGACAGCACCAGCGTTGGTGGGTCTGTGAATGGGGTGTCCTGGCTACTTGAAGAGCAGCAAGAGCTTTTGGTCCTGGTCCCTTTGCGGTGGGAGGAATCCCTGGACGTTCGCAATTGCTGAGCCTGCCTTCGGGTGTACTCGGTGGCCCACGCAGATAGTATTGGGATTTGGGAGGAACTAGAAAGAGACAGCACCAGCGTTGGTGGGTCTGTGAATGGGGTGTCCTGGCTACTTGAAGAGCAGCAAGAGCTTTTGGTGCTGGCCCCTTTGTCGTGGGAGTAACCCCTGGACGTTTGCAATTGCTGAGCCTGCCTCCGGGTGTACTCGGCGGCCCACGCAGATAGTATTGGGCTTTGGGAGGCACCAGAAAGAGCGCTAGTGTTTGTAGGGCTGTGAATGGGGTTGCGTGGCTACTTTAGGAGCAGCAAGAGCTTTTGGTCCTGGTCCCTTTGCGGTGGGAGGAATCCCTGGACATTCGCAATTGCTGAGCCTGCCTCTGGGTGTACTCGGCTCCACAGGCAGAAAATATTGGAGTTTGGGAGGCTCTAGAAAGAGACAGCACCAGCGTTGGTGGGTCTGTGAATGGGGTGTCCTGACTACTTGAAGAGCAGCAAGAGCTTTTGGTCCTGGTCCCTTTGGGGTGGGAGGAATCCCTGGACGTTCGCAATTGCTGTGCCTGCCTTCGGGTGTACTCGGTGGCCCACGCAGATAGTATTGGGCTTTCGGAGGCACTACAGAGAGACAGCGCCAGCGTTGGTGGGTCTGTGAATGGGGTGTCCTGGCTACTTGAAGAGCAGCAAGAGCTTTTGGTCCTGGCCCCTTTGTCGTGGGAGTAACCCCTGGACGTTTGCAATTGCTGAGCCTGCCTCCGGGTGTACTCGGAGGCCCACGCAGATAGTACTGGGCTTTGGGAGGCACCAGAAAGAGACAGCGCCAGTGTTTGTAGGGCTGTGAATGGGGTTGCGTGGCTACTTGAAGAGCAGCAAGAGCTTTTGGTCCTGGTCCCTTTGGGGTGGGAAGATTCCCTGGACATTCGCAATTGCTGAGCTGGGCTCGGGGTGTACTCAGCTCCGCAGGCAGATAATATTGGAGTTTGGGAGGCTCTAGACAGAGAAAGCACCAGCGTTGGTGGGTCTGTGAATGGGGTGTCCTGACTACTTGAAGAGCAGCAAGAGCTTTTGGTCCTGGCCCCTTTGCGGTGGGAATAATCCCTGGAAGTTTGCAATTGCTGAGCCTGCCTCCGGGTGTACTCGGCAGCACACGCAGATAGTACTGGGCTTTGGGAGGAACTAGAAAGAGACAGCACCAGCATTAGTGGGACTGTGAATGGGGTGTCCTGGCTACTTGAAGAGCAGCAAGAGCTTTTGGTCCTGGTCCCTTTGCGGTGGGAGGAATTCCTGGACGTTCGCAATTGCTGAGCCTGCCTCCGGGTGTACTCAGCGGCCCACGCAAACAGTGTTCTCTTTTGGGAGGCTCTAGAAAGAGACAGCGCCAGCGTTCGTGGGGCTCTGAATGGGGTTTGCCTGGCTACTTGAAGAGCAGCAAGAGCTTTTGGTCCTGGCCCCTTTGGGGTGGGAGGAATCCCTGGACGTTCGCAATTGCTGAGCCTGCCTCCGGGTGTACTCGGTGGCCCACGCAAACAGTGTTCTCTTTTGGGAGGCTCTAGAAAGAGACAGTGCCAGCGTTGGTGGGTCTGTAAATGGGGTTACGTGACTACTTGCAGAGCAGCAAGAGCTTTTGGTCCTGGCCCCTTTGCGGTGGGAGGAATCCCTGGACGTTCGCAATTGCTGAGCCTGCCTCAGGGTGTCCTCAGCGGCCCACGCAAACAGTGTTCTCTTTTGGGAGGCTCTAGAAAGAGACAGTGCCAGTGTTCGTGGGGCTATGAATGGGGTTTGCCTCGCTACTTGAAGAGCAGCAAGAGCTTTTGGTCCTGGTCCCTTTGGGGTAGGAGGAATCCCTGGACATTCGCAATTGCTGAGCTGGTCTCCGGGTGTACTCAGCTCCGCAGGCAGATAATATTGGAGTTTGGGAGGTTCTAGAAAGAGACAGCACCAGCGTTGGTGGGGCTGTGAATGGGGTTGCGTGGCTACTTGAAGAGCAGCAAGAGCTTTTGGTCCTGGTCCCTTTGCGGTGGGAGGAATCCCTGGACATTCGCAATTGCTGAGCCTGCCTCAGGGTGTCCTCAGCGGCCCACGGAAACAGTGTTCTCTTTTGGGAGGCTCTAGAAAGAGACAGCGCCAGCGTTTGTAGGGCTCTGAATGGGGTTTGCCTGGCTACTTGAAGAGCAGCAAGAGCTTTTGGTCCTGGCCCCTTTGCGGTAGGAGTAATCCCTGGACGTTCGCAATTGCTGAGCCTGCCTCCGGGTGTCCTCAGCGGCCCACGCAAATAGTGTTCAATTTTGGGAGGCTCTAGAAAGAGACAGCACCAGCGTTGGTGGGTCTGTGAATGGGGTGTCCTGACTACTTGAAGAGCAGCAAGAGCTTTTGGTCCTGGCCCCTTTGCGGTGGGAGGAATCCCTGGACGTTCGCAATTGCTGAGCCAGCCTCTGGGTGTCCTCAGCAGCCCACGCAAATAGTGTTCAATTTTGGGAGGCTCTAGAAAGAGACAGCGCCAGCGTTGGTGGGTCTGTGAATGGGGTGTCCTGACTACTTGAAGAGCAGCAAGAGCTTTTGGTCCTGGCCCCTTTGTCGTGGGAGTAACCCCTGGACGTTTGCAATTGCTGAGCCTGCCTCCGGGTGTACTCGGAGGCCCACGCAGATAGTATTGGGCTTTGGGAGGCACCAGAAAGAGACAGCGCCAGCGTTTGTAGGGCTGTGAATGGGGTTGCGTGGCTACTTGAAGAGCAGCAAGAGCTTTTGATCCTGGTCCCTTTGGGGTGGGAAGATTCCCTGGACATTCGCAATTGCTGAGCTGGGCTCGGGGTGTACTCAGCTCCGCAGGCAGATAATGTTGGAGTTTGGGAGGCTCTAGACAGAGAAAGCACCAGCATTGGTGGGTCTGTGAATGGGGTGTCCTGACTACTTGAAGAGCAGCAAGAGCTTTTGGTCCTGGCCCCTTTGCCGTGGGAGTAATCCCTGGAAGTTTGCAATTGCTGAGCCTGCCTCCGGGTGTACTCGGCAGCACACGCAGATAGTATTGGGCTTTTGGAGGAACTAGAAAGTGACAGCACCAGCATTGGTGGGTCTGTGAATGCGGTTGCCTAGCTACTTGAAGAGCAGCAAGAGCTTTTGGTCCTGGCCCCTTTGCGGTGGGAGGAATCCCTGGACGTTCACACTTGCTGAGCCTGCCGCCATGTGTACTCGGAGGCCCATGCAGATATTACTGGGCTTTGGAAGGCACTAGAAAGAGACAGCGCCAGCGTTTGTAGGGCTGTGAATGGGGTGTCCTGGCTACTTGAAGAGCAGTAAGAGCTTTTGGTCCTGGCCCCTTTGCGGTGGCAGGAATCCCTGGACGTTCGCAATTGCTGAGCCTGCCGCCGGGTGTCCTCAGCGGCCCACGCAAACAGTGTTCTCTTTTGGGAGGCTCTAGAAAGAGACAGTGCCAGCGTTCGTGGGGCTATGAATGGGGTTTGCCTCGCTACTTGAGGAGCAGCAAGAGCTTTTGGTCCTGGCCCCTTTGCGGTGGGAGGAATCCCTGGACGTTCGCAATTGCTCATCCTGCCACCGGATGTACTCGGTGGCCCACGCAGATAGTATTGGGCTTTGGGAGGCACTAGAAAGAGACAGCGCCAGCGTTGGTGGGTCTGTGAATGGGGTGTCCTGGCTACTTGAAGAGCAGCAAGAGCTTTTGGTCCTGGCCCCTTTGCGGTGGGAGGAATCCCTGGACGTTCGCAATTGCTGAGCCTGCCTTCGGGTGTACTCGGTGGCCCACGCAAACAGTGTTCTCTTTTGGGAGGATCTAGAAAGAGACAGTGCCAGCGTTGATGGGTCTGTAAATGGGGTTACGTGACTACTTCCAGAGCAGCAAGAGCTTTTGGTCCTGGCCCCTTTGGGGTGGGAGGAATCCCTGGACATTCGCAATTGCTGAGCTGGTCTCCGGGTGTACTCAGCTCCGCAGGCAGATAATATTGGAGTTTGGGAAGTTCTAGAAAGAGACAGCACCAGCGTTGGTGGGGCTGTGAATGGGGTTGCGTGGCTACTTTAAGAGCAGCAAGAGCTTTTGGTCCTGGTCCCTTTGCGGTGGGAGGAATCCCTGGACGTTCGCAATTGCAGAGCCTGCTTCCGGGTGTCCTCAGCGGCCCACGCAAACAGTGTTCTCTTTTGGGAGGCTCTAGAAAGAGACAGTGCCAGCGTTGGTGGGGCTCTGAATGGGGTTTGCCTGGCTACTTGAAGAGCAGCAAGAGCTTTTGGTCCTGGCCCCTTTGCGGTGGCAGGAATCCCTGGACGTTCGCAATTGCTGAGCCTGCCTCCGGGTGTCCTCAGCGGCCCACGCAAATAGTGTTCAATTTTGGGAGGCTCTAGAAAGAGACAGCGCCAGCGTTGGTGGGTCTGTCAATGGGGTGTCCTGCCTACTTGAAGAGCAGCAAGAGCTTTTGGTCCTGGTCCCTTTGCGGTGGGAGGAATCCCTGGACGTTCGCAATTCCTGAGCCAGCCTCTGGGTGTCCTCAGCAGCCCACGCAAATACTGTTTAATTTTGGTAGGCTCTAGAAAGAGACAGCGCCAGCGTTGGTGGGTCTGTCAATGGGGTGTCCTGACTACTTGAAGAGCAGCAAGAGCTTTTGGTCCTGGCCCCTTTGTCGTGGGAGTAACCCCTGGACGTTTGCAATTGCTGAGCCTGCCTCCGGGTGTACTCGGAGGCCCACGCAGATAGTATTGGGCTTTGGGAGGCACCAGAAAGAGACAGCGCCAGCGTTTGTAGGGCTGTGAATGGGGTGTCCTGGCTACTTGAAGAGCAGCAAGAGCTTTTGGTCCTGGCCCCTTTGCGGTGGGAGGAATCCCTGGACGTTCGCAATTGCAGAGCCTGCCTCCGAGTGTACTCGGCGACCCACTCAAACAGTGTTCTCTTTTGGGAGGCTCAAGAAAGAGACAGCACCAGCGTTGGTGGGTCTGTGAATGGTGTTGCCTGGCTACTTGAAGAGCAGCAAGAGCTTTTGGTCCTGGCCCCTTTGCGGTGGGAGGAATCCCTGGACGTTCGCAATTCCTGAGCCTGCCGCCGGGTGTCCTCAGCGGCCCACGCAAACAGTGTTCTCTTTTGGGAGGCTCTAGAAAGAGACAGTGCCAGCGTTCATGGGGCTATGAATGGGGTTTGCCTCGCTACTTGAGGAGCAGCAAGAGCTTTTGGTCCTGGCCCCTTTGCGGTGGGGGGAATCCCTGGACGTTCGCAATTGCTCATCCTGCCACCGGATGTACTCGGTGGCCCACGCAGATAGTATTGGGCTTTGGGAGGCACTAGAAAGAGACAGCGCCAGCGTTGGTGGGTCTGTGAATGGGGTGTCCTGGCTACTTGAAGAGCAGCAAGAGCTTTTGGTCCTGGCCCCTTTGCGGTGGGAGGAATCCCTGGACGTTCGCAATTGCAGAGCCTGCCTCCGAGTGTACTCGGCGACCCACGCAAACAGTGTTCTCTTTTGGGAGGCTCAAGAAAGAGACAGCACCAGCGTTGGTGGGTCTGT
The DNA here is from genome assembly GCF_965183815.1 of Platalea leucorodia. Lineage (NCBI taxonomy): Eukaryota > Metazoa > Chordata > Aves > Pelecaniformes > Threskiornithidae > Platalea > Platalea leucorodia. The sequence continues at coordinate 21,765,462 of NC_138828.1, forward strand.
GAATGGGGTGTCCTGGCTACTTGAAGAGCAGCAAGAGCTTTTGGTCCTGGCCCCTTTGCGGTGGGAGGAATCCCTGGACGTTCGCAATTGCTGAGCCTGCCGCCGGGTGTTCTCAGCGGCCCACGCAAACAGTGTTCTCTTTTGGGAGGCTCTAGAAAGAGACAGTGCCAGCGTTCGTGGGGCTATGAATGGGGTTTGCCTCGCTACTTGAGGAGCAGCAAGAGCTTTTGGTCCTGGCCCCTTTGCGGTGGGGGGAATCCCTGGACGTTCGCAATTGCTGAGCTTGCCGCCGGGTGTCATCAGCGGCCCACGCAGATAGTGTTCAATATTGGGAGGCTCTAGAAAGAGACAGCGCCAGCGTTGGTGGGTCTGTGAATGGGGTTGCCTGGCTACTTGAAGAGCAGCAAGAGCTTTTGGTCCTGGCCCCTTTGCGGTGGGAGGAATCCCTGGACGTTCGCAATTGCTGAGCCTGCCTCCGAGTGTACTCGGTGGCCCACGCAAACAGTGTTCTCTTTTGGGAGGCTCTAGAAAGAGCCAGTGCCAGCGTTGATGGGTCTGTAAATTGGGTTACGTGACTACTTGCAGAGCAGCAAGAGCTTTTGGTCCTGGCCCCTTTGCGGTGGGAGGAATCCCTGGACGTTCGCAATTGCTGAGCCTGCCTCAGGGTGTCCTCAGCGGCCCACGCAAACAGTGTTCTCTTTTGGGAGGCTCTAGAAAGAGACAGTGCCAGTGTTCGTGGGGCCATGAATGGGGTTTGCCTCGCTACTTGAAGAGCAGCAAGAGCTTTTGGTCCTGGTCCCTTTGGGGTGGGAGGAATCCCTGGACATTCGCAATTGCTGAGCTGGGCTCCGGGTGTACTCAGTTCCGCAGGCAGATAGTATTGGGCTTTGGGAGGTTCTACAAAGAGACAGCACCAGCGTTGGTGGGGCTGTGAATGAGGTTGCGTGGCTACTTGAAGAGCAGCAAGAGCTTTTGGTCCTGGTCCCTTTGCGGTGGGAGGAATCCCTGGACATTCGCAATTGCTGAGCCTGCCTCAGGGTGCCCTCAGCGGCCCACGCAAACAGTGTTCTCTTTTGGGAGGCTCTAGAAAGAGACAGTGCCAGCGTTTGTAGGGCTGTGAATGGGGTTGCGTGGCTACTTGAAGAGCAGCAAGAGCTTTTGATCCTGGTCCCTTTGGGGTGGGAAGATTCCCTGGACATTCGCAATTGCTGAGCTGGGCTCGGGGTGTACTCAGCTCTGCAGGCAGATAATATTGGAGTTTGGGAGGCTCTAGAAAGAGACAGCGCCAGCGTTGGTGGGTCTGTCAATGGGGTGTCCTGACTACTTGAAGAGCAGCAAGAGCTTTTGGTCCTGGCCCCTTTGCGGTGGGAGTAATCCCTGGAAGTTTGCAATTGCTGAGCCTGCCTCCGGGTGTACTCGGCAGCACACGCAGATAGTACTGGGCTTTTGGAGGAAATGGAAAGTGACAGCACCAGCATTGGTGGGTCTGTGAATGCGGTTTCCTAGCTACTTGAAGAGCAGCAAGAGCTTTTGGTCCTGGCCCCTTTGCGGTGGGAGGAATCCCTGGACGTTCGCACTTGCTGAGCCTGCCGCCATGTGTACTCGGAGGCCCATGCAGATATTACTGGGCTTTGGAAGGTACTAGAAAGAGACAGCGCCAGCGTTTGTAGGGCTGTGAATGGGGTGTCCTGGCTACTTGAAGAGCAGTAAGAGCTTTTGGTCCTGGCCCCTTTGCGGTGGCAGGAATCCCTGGACGTTCGCAATTGCTGAGCCTGCCGCCGGCTGTCCTCAGCGGCCCACGCAAACAGTGTTCTCTTTTGGGAGGCTCTAGAAAGAGACAGTGCCAGCGTTCATGGGGCTATGAATGGGGTTTGCCTCGCTACTTGAGGAGAAGCAAGAGCTTTTGGTCCTGGACCCTTTGCGGTGGGGGGAATCCCTGGACGTTCGCAATTGCTCATCCTGCCACCGGATGTACTCGGTGGCCCACGCAGATAGTATTGGGCTTTGGGAGGCACTAGAAAGAGACAGCACCAGCGTTGGTGGGTCTGTGAATGGGGTGTCCTGGCTACTTGAAGAGCAGCAAGAGCTTTTGGACCTGGCCCCTTTGCGGTGGGAGGAATCCCTGGACGTTCGCAATTGCTGAGCCTGCCGCCGGGTGTCCTCAGCGGCCCACGCAAACAGTGTTCTCTTTTGGGAGGCTCTAGAAAGAGACAGTGCCAGCGTTCGTGGGGCTATGAATGGGGTTTGCCTCGCTACTTGAGGAGCAGCAAGAGCTTTTGGTCCTGGCCCCTTTGCGGTGGGGGGAATCCCTGGACGTTCGCAATTGCTCATCCTGCCACCGGATGTACTCGGTGGCCCACGCAGATAGTATTGGGCTTTGGGAGGCACTAGAAAGAGACAGCGCCAGCGTTGGTGGGTCTGTGAATGGGGTGTCCTGGCTACTTGAAGAGCAGCAAGAGCTTTTGGTCCTGGCCCCTTTGCGGTGGGAGGAATCCCTGGACGTTCGCAATTGCTGAGCCTGCCTTCGGGTGTACTCGGTGGCCCACGCAAACAGTGTTCTCTTTTGGGAGGCTCTAGAAAGAGACAGCACCAGCGTTGATGGGTCTGTAAATGGGGTTACGTGACTACTTGCAGAGCAGCAAGAGCTTTTGGTCCTGGCCCCTTTGCGGTGGGAGGAATCCCTGGACGTTCGCAATTGCTGAGCCTGCCTCAGGGTGTACTCGGCGGCCCACGCAAACAGTGTTCTCTTTTGGGAGGCTCTAGAAAGAGACAGTGCCAGTGTTCGTGGGGCTATGAATGGGGTTTGCCTCGCTACTTGAAGAGCAGCAAGAGCTTTTGGTCCTGGTCCCTTTGCGGTGGGAGGAATCCCTGGACATTCGCAATTGCTGAGCTGGTCTCCGGGTGTACTCAGTTCCGCAGGCAGATAATATTGGAGTTTGGGAGGTTCTAGAAAGAGACAGCACCAGCGTTGTTGGGGCTGTGAATGAGGTTGCGTGGCTACTTTAAGAGCAGCAAGAGCTTTTGGTCCTGGTCCCTTTGCGGTGGGAGGAATCCCTGGACATTCGCAATTGCTGAGCCTGCCTCCGGGTGTACTCAGTTCCGCAGGCAGATAATATTCGAGTTTGGGAGGTTCTAGAAAGAGACAGCACCAGCGTTGGTGGGGCTGTGAATGAGGTTGCGTGGCTACTTGAAGAGCAGCAAGAGCTTTTGGTCCTGGTCCCTTTGCGGTGGGAGGAATCCCTGGACATTCGCAATTGCTGAGCCTGCCTCAGGGTGTCCTCAGCGGCCCACGCAAACAGTGTTCTCTTTTGGGAGGCTCTAGAAAGAGACAGCACCAGCGTTGGTGGGGCTGTGAATGGGGTTTGCCTGGCTACTTGAAGAGCAGCAAGAGCTTTTGGTCCTGGCCCCTTTGCGGTAGGAGTAATCCCTGGACGTTCGCAATTGCTGAGCCTGCCTCCGGGTGTCCTCAGCGGCCCACGCAAATAGTGTTCAATTTTGGGAGGCTCTAGAAAGAGACAGCACCAGCGTTGGTGGGTCTGTGAATGGGGTGTCCTGACTACTTGAAGAGCAGCAAGAGCTTTTGGTCCTGGCCCCTTTGCGGTGGGAGGAATCCCTGGACGTTCGCAATTGCTGAGCCAGCCTCTGGGTGTCGTCAGCAGCCCACGCAAATAGTGTTCAATTTTGGGAGGCTCTAGAAAGAGACAACGCCAGCGTTGGTGGGTCTGTGAATGGGGTGTCCTGACTACTTGAAGAGCAGCAAGAGCTTTTGGTCCTGGCCCCTTTGTCGTGGGAGTAACCCCTGGACGTTTGCAATTGCTGAGCCTGCCTCCGGGTGTACTCGGAGGCCCACGCAGATAGTATTGGGCTTTGGGAGGCACCAGAAAGAGACAGCGCCAGCGTTTGTAGGGCTGTGAATGGGGTTGCGTGGCTACTTGAAGAGCAGCAAGAGCTTTTGATCCTGGTCCCTTTGGGGTGGGAAGATTCCCTGGACATTCGCAATTGCTGAGCTGGGCTCGGGGTGTACTCAGCTCTGCAGGCAGATAATATTGGAGTTTGGGAGGCTCTAGAAAGAGACAGCGCCAGCGTTGGTGGGTCTGTCAATGGGGTGTCCTGACTACTTGAAGAGCAGCAAGAGCTTTTGGTCCTGGCCCCTTTGCGGTGGGAGTAATCCCTGGAAGTTTGCAATTGCTGAGCCTGCCTCCGGGTGTACTCGGCAGCACACGCAGATAGTACTGGGCTTTTGGAGGAAATGGAAAGTGACAGCACCAGCATTGGTGGGTCTGTGAATGCGGTTTCCTAGCTACTTGAAGAGCAGCAAGAGCTTTTGGTCCTGGCCCCTTTGCGGTGGGAGGAATCCCTGGACGTTCGCACTTGCTGAGCCTGACGCCATGTGTACTCGGAGGCCCATGCAGATATTACTGGGCTTTGGAAGGTACTAGAAAGAGACAGCGCCAGCGTTTGTAGGGCTGTGAATGGGGTGTCCTGGCTACTTGAAGAGCAGTAAGAGCTTTTGGTCCTGGCCCCTTTGCGGTGGCAGGAATCCCTGGACGTTCGCAATTGCTGAGCCTGCCGCCGGCTGTCCTCAGCGGCCCACGCAAACAGTGTTCTCTTTTGGGAGGCTCTAGAAAGAGACAGTGCCAGCGTTCATGGGGCTATGAATGGGGTTTGCCTCGCTACTTGAGGAGAAGCAAGAGCTTTTGGTCCTGGACCCTTTGCGGTGGGGGGAATCCCTGGACGTTCGCAATTGCTCATCCTGCCACCGGATGTACTCGGTGGCCCACGCAGATAGTACTGGGCTTTGGGAGGCACTAGAAAGAGACAGCACCAGCGTTGGTGGGTCTGTGAATGGGGTGTCCTGGCTACTTGAAGAGCAGCAAGAGCTTTTGGACCTGGCCCCTTTGCGGTGGGAGGAATCCCTGGACGTTCGCAATTGCTGAGCCTGCCGCCGGGTGTCCTCAGCGGCCCACGCAAACAGTGTTCTCTTTTGGGAGGCTCTAGAAAGAGACAGTGCCAGCGTTCGTGGGGCTATGAATGGGGTTTGCCTCGCTACTTGAGGAGCAGCAAGAGCTTTTGGTCCTGGCCCCTTTGCGGTGGGGGGAATCCCTGGACGTTCGCAATTGCTCATCCTGCCACCGGATGTACTCGGTGGCCCACGCAGATAGTATTGGGCTTTGGGAGGCACTAGAAAGAGACAGCGCCAGCGTTGGTGGGTCTGTGAATGGGGTGTCCTGGCTACTTGAAGAGCAGCAAGAGCTTTTGGTCCTGGCCCCTTTGCGGTGGGAGGAATCCCTGGACGTTCGCAATTGCTGAGCCTGCCTTCGGGTGTACTCGGTGGCCCACGCAAACAGTGTTCTCTTTTGGGAGGCTCTAGAAAGAGACAGTGCCAGCGTTGATGGGTCTGTAAATGGGGTGTCCTGGCTACTTGAAGAGCAGCAAGAGCTTTTGGTCCTGGCCCCTTTGCGGTGGGAGGAATCCCTGGACGTTCACAATTGCTGAGCCTGCCTCAGGGTGTCCTCAGCGGCCTATGCAAACAGTGTTCTCTTTTGGGAGGCTCTAGAAAGAGACAGTGCCAGTGTTTCTGGGGCTGTGAATGGGGTTTGCCTGGCTACTTGAAGAGCAGCAAGAGCTTTTGGACCTGGCCCCTTTGCGGTTGCAGGAATTCCTGGACGTTTGCAATTGCTGAGCATGCCGCCAGGTGTCCTTAGCGGCCCACGCAAACAGTGTTCTCTTTTGGGAGGCTCTAGAAAGAGACAGCGCCAGCGTTGGTGGGTCTGTGAATGGGGTTGCCTGGCTACTTGAAGAGCAGCAAGAGCTTTTGGTCCTGGCCCCTTTGGGGTGGCAGGAATCCCTGGACGTTCGCAATTGCTGATCCTGCCTCCGGGTGTCCTCAGTGGCCCACGCAAACAGTGTTCTCTTTTGGGAGGCTCTAGAAAGAGCCAGTGCCAGCGTTGATGGGTCTGTAAATGGGGTTACGTGACTACTTGCAGAGCAGCAAGAGCTTTTGGTCCTGGCCCCTTTGCGGTGGGAGGAATCCCTGGACGTTCGCAATTGCTGAGCCTGCCTCAGGGTGTACTCGGCGGCCCACGCAAACAGTGTTCTCTTTTGGGAGGCTCTAGAAAGAGACAGTGCCAGTGTTCGTGGGGCTATGAATGGGGTTTGCCTCGCTACTTGAAGAGCAGCAAGAGCTTTTGGTCCTGGTCCCTTTGCGGTGGGAGGAATCCCTGGACATTCGCAATTGCTGAGCTGGTCTCCGGGTGTACTCAGTTCCGCAGGCAGATAATATTGGAGTTTGGGAGGTTCTAGAAAGAGACAGCACCAGCGTTGTTGGGGCTGTGAATGAGGTTGCGTGGCTACTTTAAGAGCAGCAAGAGCTTTTGGTCCTGGTCCCTTTGCGGTGGGAGGAATCCCTGGACATTCGCAATTGCTGAGCCTGCCTCATGGTGTCCTCAGCGGCCCACGCAAACAGTGTTCTCTTTTGGGAGGCTCTAGAAAGAGACAGCACCAGCGTTGGTGGGGCTGTGAATGGGGTTTGCCTGGCTACTTGAAGAGCAGCAAGAGCTTTTGGTCCTGGCCCCTTTGCGGTAGGAGTAATCCCTGGACGTTCGCAATTGCTGAGCCTGCCTCCGGGTGTCCTCAGCGGCCCACGCAAATAGTGTTCAATTTTGGGAGGCTCTAGAAAGAGACAGCACCAGCGTTGGTGGGTCTGTGAATGGGGTGTCCTGATTATTTGAAGAGCAGCAAGAGCTTTTGGTCCTGGCCCCTTTGCGGTGGGAGGAATCCCTGGACGTTCGCAATTGCTGAGCCAGCCTCTGGGTGTCCTCAGCAGCCCACGCAAATAGTGTTCAATTTTGGGAGGCTCTAGAAAGAGACAGCGCCAGCGTTGGTGGGTCTGTGAATGGGGTGTCCTGACTACTTGAAGAGCAGCAAGAGCTTTTGGTCCTGGCCCCTTTGTCGTGGGAGTAACCCCTGGACGTTTGCAATTGCTGAGCCTGCCTCCGGGTGTACTCGGAGGCCCACGCAGATAGTATTGGGCTTTGGGAGACACCAGAAAGAGACAGCGCCAGCGTTTGTAGGGCTGTGAATGGGGTTGCGTGGCTACTTGAAGAGCAGCAAGAGCTTTTGATCCTGGTCCCTTTGGGGTGGGAAGATTCCCTGGACATTCGCAATTGCTGAGCTCGGCTCGGGGTGTACTCAGCTCTGCAGGCAGATAATATTGGAGTTTGGGAGGCTCTAGAAAGAGACAGCGCCAGCGTTGGTGGGTCTGTGAATGGGGTGTCCTGGCTACTTGAAGAGCAGCAAGAGCTTTTGGTCCTGGCCCCTTTGCCGTGGGAGTAATCCCTGGAAGTTTGCAATTGCTGAGCCTGCCTCCGGGTGTACTCGGCAGCACACGCAGATAGTACTGGGCTTTTGGAGGAAATGGAAACTGACAGCACCAGCATTGGTGGGTCTGTGAATGCGGTTGCCTAGCTACTTGAAGAGCAGCAAGAGCTTTTGGTCCTGGCCCCTTTGCGGTGGCAGGAATCCCTGGACGTTCGCACTTGCTGAGCCTGCCGCCATGTGTACTCGGAGGCCCATGCAGATATTACTGGGCTTTGGAAGGCACTAGAAAGAGACAGCGCCAGCGTTTGTAGGGCTGTGAATGGGGTGTCCTGGCTACTTGAAGAGCAGCAAGAGCTTTTGGACCTGGCCCCTTTGCGGTGGGAGGAATCCCTGGACGTTCGCAATTGCTGAGCCTGCCGCCGGATGTACTCGGTGGCCCACGCAGATAGTATTGGGCTTTGGGAGGCATTAGAAAGAGACAGCGCCAGCGTTGGTGGGTCTGTGAATGGGGTGTCCTGGCTACTTGAAGAGCAGCAAGAGCTTTTGGACCTGGCCCCTTTGCGGTGGCAGGAATCCCTGGACGTTCGCAATTGCTGAGCCTGCCGCCGGGTGTCCTCAGCGGCCCACGCAAACAGTGTTCTCTTTTGGGAGGCTCTAGAAAGAGACAGTGCCAGCGTTCGTGGGGCTATGAATGGGGTTTGCCTCGCTACTTGAGGAGCAGCAAGAGCTTTTGGTCCTGGCCCCTTTGGGGTGGGGGGAATCCCTGGACGTTCGCAATTGCTCATCCTGCCACCGGATGTACTCGGTGGCCCACGCAGATACTATTGGGCTTTGGGAGGCACTAGAAAGAGACAGCGCCAGCGTTGGTGGGTCTGTGAATGGGGTGTCCTGGCTACTTGAAGAGCAGCAAGAGCTTTTGGTCCTGGCCCCTTTGCGGTGGCAGGAATCCCTGGACGTTCGCAATTGCTGAGCCTGCCGCCGGGTGTCCTCAGCGGCCCACGCAAACAGTGTTCTCTTTTGGGAGGGTCTAGAAAGAGACAGTGCCAGTGTTCGTGGGGCTATGAATGGGGTTTGCCTGGCTACTTGAAGAGCAGCAAGAGCTTTTGGACCTGGCCCCTTTGCGGTGAGAGGAATCCCTGGACGTTCGCAATTGCTGAGCCTGCCTCCGGGCTGTACTCGGTGGCCCACGCAGATAGTATTGGGCTTTGGGAGGCACCAGAAAGAGACAGCGCCAGCGTTTGTAGGGCTGTGAATGGGGTTGCCTGGCTACTAAAAGAGCAGCAAGAGCTTTTGGTCCTGGTCCCTTTGCGGTGGGAGGAATCCCTGGACGTTCGCAATTGCTGAGCCTGCCGCCGGGTGTCCTCAGCAGCCCACGCAAATACTGTTCAATTTTTGGAGGCTCTAGAAAGAGACAGCGCCAGCGTTGGTGGGGCTGTGAATGGTGTTGCCCGGCTACTTGAAGAGCAGCAAGAGCTTTTGGTCCTGGCCCCTTTGCGGTGGGAGGAATCCCTGGACGTTTGCAATTGCTGAGCCTGCCTCCGGGTGTACTCGCGGCCCACGCAGATAGTACTGCACTTTTGGAGGCACTAGAAAGAGACAGCGCCAGCGTTTGTAGGGCTGTGAATGGGGTGTCCTGGCTACTTGAAGAGCAGCAAGAGCTTTTGGTCGTGGCCCCTTTGCGGTGGGAGGAATCCCTGGATGTTCGCAATTGCTGAGCCTGCCTCAGGGTGTCCTCAGCAGCCCACGCAAATAGTGTTCAATTTTGGGAGGCTCTAGAAAGAGACAGTGCCAGCGTTGGTGGGTCTGTGAATGGGGTGTCCTGGCTACTTGAAGAGCAGCAAGAGCTTTTGGTCCTGGCCCCTTTGCGGTGGGAGGAATCCCTGGACGTTTGCAATTGCTGAGCCTGCCGCCGGGTGTCCTCAGCAGCCCACGCAAATAGTGTTCTCTTTTGGGAGGCTCTAGAAAGAGACAGCGCCAGCGTTGGTGGGTCTGTGAATGGGGTTTGCCTGGCTACTTGAAGAGAAGCAAGAGCTTTTGGTCCTGGCCCCTTTGCGGTGGCAGGAATCCCTGGACGTTTGCAATTGCTGAGCCTGCCTCCGGGTGTCCTCAGCGGCCCACGCAAATAGTGTTCAATTTTGGGAGGCTCTAGAAAGAGACAGCGCCAGCGTTGGTGGGTCTGTCAATGGGGTGTCCTGACTACTTGAAGAGCAGCAAGAGCTTTTGGTCCTGGCCCCTTTGTCGTGGGAGTAACCCCTGGACGTTTGCAATTGCTGAGCCTGCCTCCGGGTGTACTCGGAGGCCCACGCAGATAGTATTGGGCTTTGGGAGGCACCAGAAAGAGACAGCGCCAGCGTTTGTAGGGCTGTGAATGGGGTTGCGTGGCTACTTGAAGAGCAGCAAGAGCTTTTGATCCTGGTCCCTTTGGGGTGGGAAGATTCCCTGGACATTCGCAATTGCTGAGCTGGGCTCGGGGTGTACTCAGCTCTGCAGGCAGATAATATTGGAGTTTGGGAGGCTCTAGAAAGAGACAGCGCCAGCGTTGGTGGGTCTGTCAATGGGGTGTCCTGACTACTTGAAGAGCAGCAAGAGCTTTTGGTCCTGGCCCCTTTGCGGTGGGAGTAATCCCTGGAAGTTTGCAATTGCTGAGCCTGCCTCCGGGTGTACTCGGCAGCACACGCAGATAGTACTGGGCTTTTGGAGGAAATGGAAAGTGACAGCACCAGCATTGGTGGGTCTGTGAATGCGGTTTCCTAGCTACTTGAAGAGCAGCAAGAGCTTTTGGTCCTGGCCCCTTTGCGGTGGGAGGAATCCCTGGACGTTCGCACTTGCTGAGCCTGCCGCCATGTGTACTCGGAGGCCCATGCAGATATTACTGGGCTTTGGAAGGTACTAGAAAGAGACAGCGCCAGCGTTTGTAGGGCTGTGAATGGGGTGTCCTGGCTACTTGAAGAGCAGTAAGAGCTTTTGGTCCTGGCCCCTTTGCGGTGGCAGGAATCCCTGGACGTTCGCAATTGCTGAGCCTGCCGCCGGCTGTCCTCAGCGGCCCACGCAAACAGTGTTCTCTTTTGGGAGGCTCTAGAAAGAGACAGTGCCAGCGTTCGTGGGGCTATGAATGGGGTTTGCCTCGCTACTTGAGGAGAAGCAAGAGCTTTTGGTCCTGGACCCTTTGCGGTGGGGGGAATCCCTGGACGTTCGCAATTGCTCATCCTGCCACCGGATGTACTCGGTGGCCCACGCAGATAGTATTGGGCTTTGGGAGGCACTAGAAAGAGACAGCACCAGCGTTGGTGGGTCTGTGAATGGGGTGTCCTGGCTACTTGAAGAGCAGCAAGAGCTTTTGGACCTGGCCCCTTTGCGGTGGGAGGAATCCCTGGACGTTCGCAATTGCTGAGCCTGCCGCCGGGTGTCCTCAGCGGCCCACGCAAACAGTGTTCTCTTTTGGGAGGCTCTAGAAAGAGACAGTGCCAGCGTTCGTGGGGCTATGAATGGGGTTTGCCTCGCTACTTGAGGAGCAGCAAGAGCTTTTGGTCCTGGCCCCTTTGCGGTGGGGGGAATCCCTGGACGTTCGCAATTGCTCATCCTGCCACCGGATGTACTCGGTGCCCACGCAGATAGTATTGGGCTTTGGGAGGCACTAGAAAGAGACAGCGCCAGCGTTGGTGGGTCTGTGAATGGGGTGTCCTGGCTACTTGAGGAGCAGCAAGAGCTTTTGGTCCTGGCCCCTTTGCGGTGGGAGGAATCCCTGGACGTTCGCAATTGC